>NC_090003.1:0-674327 GCF_036417845.1 Apteryx mantelli | reverse complement strand
GATTTTGGTCCCTTTTTTCCTAGTATTTCTGTTGTCCTAGGTTTATACCTTTGTGTATATGCTTACACACACAGGTTGTAAGCTTTTCTTTTGGAGCAAGTGTGTGTGTGTAGCCTTCCAAGGTGCAGAATGTGGCAAATAAAGCTAATCATATCACTGAAAATATTACCTAATAAGCATGATGATGTAAACTGGAAAGCATAGGTGCTTTTAAGGTGTCTTAGGCTAGCAGAAAAGTTTGGGAATGTAGTCTTACTACCAAAGTAAGCGTGTCACCTTTTCCGATAGTGGGCAAAATTAACATTTTTTTAATAGTGCTTGCTTTTCAGCACGTTTTTTCTGTGGGTTTGTCTCAAATACCTCAATTCTAGATTGATGGTTTGCTAATAATCTTAAATAATCATCTGGTAAGTTTAAAAAAAAAAAATCCCCCACAAAACCCTCTGTGTTTTTGAATGTGAAGTTTGTCATTCTCATTTGTATCTCTTACCTCTAAAATCTGTTACTGTGGTTACCATTCAGTGGGGACAAGGAGCTGAGTCTGTACTTGGACTAATAGTGGTGTCATCTATGTCTGCATATGCGGTGTTTTGGTTGCAGTTTCCTTATTAAATAATTTAAAAGGGAGAGCTTTTGTGGGGGCTGGAGGGTTTTTTTTGGCCTCATTGGCTCAGAGCAAAAAAGCCAAAGCTTTTGCCTCGATCAAGTCTTGGAAAGTTCACATTAATTACAGGGGTGGAAAGAGCTTAGCTTACCACCCCCCCCACACACACCTGAAAGTTTTGTAAATCTAGTCATTATTATAAGACTTGAATTTTTTCCTAGGGTATAATTGAATAATGCTGGACTACATTTCAGAATTGCCCCTAAGGGAACATTTTTCTCATCTGATTCCAGAGGTGTTCTGAACATGCTGTTGAAGGCACGGGTTTAAAATCCGGAAGGAAAGCACGTTTTATAAAGCACTGCTTCCAGAAACTTGGCGTTGCTTTCGAAGTGACGGGTAGTGCTTGCAAGCAGTCTCACTAATAGTGAGGTTTATTAAAAGGTACGAAAGAAATAAAATGCATCAAGTAACTTGGAGACCTGAACGTCTGTGACGTTGCCGCCCTGCCTCAGCGTCCGCGGGGAGTTAGGCTCCTGCAGCCCTGCCGGACGTGCAGCCCTGCCGGACGTGCAGCCCTGCCGGACGTGCAGCCCTGCCGGACGTGCCCTGAGCGCGCGGGGGGCCGCGAAGCTCCGCAGGGCGATGGGGCTCGAGACCCGCCGAGGCGCCGCACGGCGGCCAGGCACCGGGAGCTGGGCCCTCGTCACCCAGCGCGAGCTGCACTAATCAGGCAGACTCCGCAGCATTGCTTTCTCTGTTATTTTTGTCTGGAAATATTTCAAGGAAACTTAAACGTGGCTTTTATTTGTATTTGGGGTTTAGAAAATTGCAAAGGCTGGTATGGCAGTGTAAAGGGCGCATGTTACATGCTAACGTGTAGACTAGGGCTCTGCTGATAATTCCTGCAGACGAGGTATTACCATTTAACACGGAGGCCGAGGAGCAGTTGGGGTTGGGTCTTTCCTTTACCAGTGCATCACCATGGGAACGGAGGCAAATAACTTTTTTTTGAACACTTTTGCCTGTAGATTGAGGATAATGGTCATATGTTGCTGAGGTTTGGGTAATTAGAATGGAGAAACAATATCCTTTAAGAACTGAATAGGTTGTAGTTGACTTTACACCTAGTAAAATAATGCAATGAGCAGCAAGAGAAATGAAGCATTTAAAAATGCTCAGAACATGTTATTAAGATATTTACTTTCCGTCAGATTATGCAGTTTTAACTAAAATGTTTGATGGAAATATATTTCCATTTCAAAATGTCATCTCTTCTTAAATCAAGTTTATGGTGTTTATATTTTGCAGTGAAGGAAGTGTTCCTTGTAATTTAATTTTTTTTACCAGAGATAGAAAATCATAGATTTAGCCAAGCTATTTAATTGTAGCTTTACATTTTTTATTAAGATGCCTGTGAATCTGTGTGTGTTTGTTTATCTTGCTCTTGGGGAAGATAGAAGAGGGATTTTCATGAGATTTCTCAGGTTAGGACAAGCTATTTAATTGCCAGAAAATTCTGCAAAGCTGTTTGTGTGAGGGAGTTCCTTGCTCTTGTTTGTTTGTTGTTGTTGTCAGTCGTTTTGGACCATTTTTAGTATTTGTGTAATAGAAATTTGGTTCTGGTTTTAGTGAGCTGACAGAGCAAAGACTTTCCATAAAGTGGCTTTTTTTGTAGTTTCTATTTGGATAATGTTAACAATTATTTTCTATTGCACTGTTCTTTAAATTCTTCCTGTGCTTTGCTCTCTCACCCTGCCTGTTCCCCTTTGCAGTTGTAGAGCTGCCAATACTTAAAAGTCAGAATGTTTTCAGTCTAAACTACATCAGCTGTGTGATCTCTCAAGGGCAATGGGAATATTTAATTTTGACTAATTGCCTATTGCTTGTGTTGTCGTGGAGTATAAAATATAGTGATATTATCAAATGCTGTTGTTATGAATTTTCTTGCTTTCCATTTCACCTTTTGATTTCAAACTGTTAATGAGCGAATCTGTGGAAGTCCAGTGCCCCAGCCCTGGGAAGATGTTCTCTGGAGCATCGGTACCCGGGGGAGTTGTACCTCGCAGCGAGCCGAGATCTTCCTGTCTCGGCAGGGTTCATAAGCCGACAGGAGCTGAGCTTACCTGCTGTTACTCAAAGAAGCATCAGTCTCTCGTAAAGCTTATAGCTAACGCTGTCTTTGTAGCTAAATGTACCCCCGCGGCTGTGTTTACTTGCTTTCCTAGCGATGGAGAATTCACAGCTCTGGAAAAGATACCCTGCTTGAACTCTTAGTGCCCGTTTTCAGAATGCAAACTAAATTTAGCCATAGAGAATATTTAGCCAATGAGAAAATAATTTTTTAAGAAAAGTCTGTTAATCTCTCATATAGTCCAATTTTTCTTTCCTTCCAGCATAGTGAAGAAATGCAATCATGTCTGGCTTGTCATCACAGGTTTTAGGTATCTTCAAGAGTTTCCATAAGCCAAAAAATTGAAACGGTCATTAAAAATTACCGTTTAGCTCTGACGGAGCAGTGCAGATCAGTTCAGTGTCGTGTTGGCTAACGGTAACTCTGGCTGGCGTGATGCTGTCTGCCTGTGTCCTTGGAGAAGGTTGGCTCATGGGCTGCTGTCTCTTTGATCGTTGGCGCTGGGCCTCGTTTCTTAGGCTATTCCAGGGTGAAAGGCATGTGTGCAAGACTTGAAGTGTATCAGGTGCTGAGAAACTTCATTCAGCTCTTAGCTCAGGCATGCAAAAACCCTATCAGACGTAGCAGAGGTAGTATCTAGGCGTGCATCCTCTAGCTTCCCAAATCCGGTGACGGAGGATGCCGGAGGAATACCGGGGGGAGGTCGCGGTGAGGCTTGCACACGCTTCCTAAGCAGCATCTCCTGCTGCCGCCGACGGACGCAGAGTGCTGGCCTAGGCGGGCGGCAGGTCCGACCCGCAGGGCTGCCCTTGTGTTTGTCTTGTGTTGGTGGCTGAAACAAGTCACTCAAGATTTTTGTGAATGAAAGGAAGTAGCAAGCTAAAGACACAGCATCTGCTGAGTGCTGGAACAGCCAGAGCATCGGTAAAACCAAGAACATGCATGTGTTCGTTTGCATCCTTGCATGGCCTGGCTTTGCTTGTTACTGGTTAGTTAAATATTTACCAGTTCTCACCAAATTTCAAATGCACGTCCATCACCTTGACCAACAAAAAAAGTAAGAAAAAGACTGTTTAAAAAAAAGAAAGCTTTGAAAGCAAGTTCCAAGGGAAATAGTTTTACACAAGCGTTAGAGCAGAGTCTGGACTAAACTGTTCGCATACCTGACTGATGTGGTCTAGTGCATGTGGGGGGCTTTTTCCTCAAGAGCGATTATGCTTTAAGGCAGATCAGTGAAAGAGAAATTTCAGTTGAACAGAAGCACTTCATTGTGGGTTTATTTTGTCAAATCAATAATGAAATTCTGTGCTTTGCGAAATGTACAAAGCAGAAAATCTGCTGCTGGCTTTGCTTTTGCTGTTTCTCTGTCATGTTTACATAATTAGTAAATGATCTGAGCATGCCCAGTGATTTAACAAAATTGCAAGGTTATCATTCTTGGCAATTTTAAACAAAAGCAGCAATACCTGGTATGCTATTTGTGCTCTGATGGAGAAAGAGTCCTCAACTCCCTTTTATGAAAATCTGACTTTCTTTTTCCTTCCCTTTCGTTAATGTTAGGGCCATTGTTGTAATTGTATAATGATAAGTCTCCAAAAATGGCTGATCTTGCAATTGTGTGCTTTTAATGTATTGGAGCCCTGGGACCAAAGCGAGTCCTGCAAAGCATGGCAAATAGATGAAAATGTATTGCCCTGGATAATGTACCACCCTCCCGTTTCTATTCTGAGTGAATCTGAGTGGATTAAATTAACTCTTTTGCATTTTTCTTTTCAATAATTAAATATTCTTTCATAGTAGTTTGGGAGTATTATATACAAAGTTAAAAACATATGTTGATGGTGTTTAAGTCAATGACCTTTTTTGATACGGGGAATGTATCAAAACACCTCTGAAAACTTTACAAATTTTGAAATATTGTCTGTCTAGCAGTAAGTTTGAAATGAAACTGATCCAGTTTGAGTATTGCCTTGCTCACTTTGAATGCCCACCTACTACTATATATAGGGATGTAATTGCATAGATTTCTTCTAATGAAGAGCTTTTTGCAGATTTATTCAGGAAATGCATTTACTGTTTTGTTACATGAATTGACAAAGCAGGTGAGAACAGTTCTTGGGTAAAAAAATGAAGTCTCCCAGCAAACTTTAAATGGCTATTTCAGATGGAAAATACTTGTTTTTTCTTTTTTTTTTTTTTCATAACATTTTGTAAATACAACAATATGGTTTTACTAAAATTTATTTTGTGCATCAAAAGAAAATTTGGGCTTTGAATCCCAGCCGTTCCAAGTATGACATTTTCTGTACTGTAGTTGCTAATGGGTTAAGGAGAAATTTAAGGACCAGTGCTGAAGAGGCGCTCAGATGAATAATTTTGCTGATTTTAATGAGTTTAAAGGGTAAAAATTAAAATGATTTGTAGAAGCAGAGTTTCACAATATTGGGCCATTCATTTTGTCTTTCGCATTGTTGTTTCAAATGCCCAGACAAATTCCTTTGAAGATGTGTCATTCAGCCCCCTTATATGAAATAGGGGTGCAATATTTGAGTTGTGTTTACAATCACAGTCCTTATGTGCAGAGTTGTAAGTAATAGATTTGCTTGGCCTTTAATGATTCATTGTGCTAGCCTTTATCTTTTAATGAGGTAACTTTGAGTTGAAATAATAGTTAGAGAATTTCTAGAAACTTAATAGTGTGTATTTGAAATTTTCAGGTGTTCCTTTCTAACAAATAAGATATCAAAATAAGTCACTGGTGTTCTGCTGCGTGTTTCTGGTAGAGGCATGATGAGGAGTTACCCTCTAGTTTGGGAACTTTTGCGGGCTCTTTGCTAGCTGCTTTGTGGAGTGGTGTCGGCTGCTGGTGAAATCTTGTTAGCGTTCCTCTAGATGCAGGTCTGAGGGCTCTCGGTCCTCTGAAGGACTGTCAGCACCGGTAGAATACCATGTTTGCTGGCTGCTTCTTCTCAAAAACTGTTTACGACTTACCCTATATAGACTTATCTTCTGTTTGGTCATCTTGCCGTTATCTTCTGCCTAACATTATTTTAGTCAGCTTATAGACAGTTTGGGTTTTAAAAATTGGACTTTAGTCTCTTGCAGCCTGCGCCCAGTGATAGTCCAAGACCTCTTCTGCGTCACCTGGTCAGGTTTGTCCTTGAGGGTTTTTTGTAACAGAGGAAAAAGTGAAAGCTGGCTTCCAGGCAGAAGGGATCTTCTCTGTTAAGACTATTTTTAAGGGTTTCTTTTGTTGGTAAAGGAGCCTAAAACCATTTTAACTCTTAAGATTAATCTCTGTTAGAGTGGAGGGGACAATAATGTCTTTACATGAAAACATCTTTCAAAAAAAAAAAATCGGGAGGCCAGATATAAACCTTTTAATATGAGGGTAATAAAACTTCTCCAAATCTCTGTTTATGGTATGCATCTCCATGAGGTAGCTATATGGTATCCTATGGCTAGCATACCGTGCATGCTATCAGGTTTTTTATTTTATTTTTATTAGAAAGCATGCTATGGAGAACCAGTTGGTACTGAGGAGGGTCTTTTGAGGAAGGCAGCATTAGAAATAATGTAGGGACCACAAAATCCAGGGTAGGGGGAACAGAGAGTGTTTTGAGTTACTTAGTGTGTAAACCGTTCCTCTAACATGTGAGAATTAGCAGAGTGCATGAATTCGAGTAGCATTTAGCTGCTTACCTACAGGAGCAAGAGCAAAACCTGTAGCTATAATTACTGTTACATCACATATCTGAGATTCTGGCTTGCCCAGCACTAAGTAAAATATTCCGTAGTATGTTATGCGAGTTGTACTTTGTACTGCATTTTACAAGGAAAATGTTACAACAAAGTCAATTTACAAAGTCAATTTAAATGTCTTTTGCCGGGGACTAGCATATATGAACACAAATGAATTGGTTCACTTGCCAAATGAATGGAAACGGAGGCTATTACATTTTGTCAGTGATTGAAATCCTGTCTTTTCAGTCTCGCGTTTGGTACTTCCGAGATTGACTATTTCATTTAGAAGAGAAAAATCAAGGGATTTAGAAGAAAGAAAGAAAAAAAGAGATGATGGAAAAATTAGTACAAATAAAAGTGAAGATTTTGTTCAAGGGTGGTACTTGAGAAAAAGGACTCAGGGTAAAACACAAATTTCTTCAAAAGAAAATCACTGGGACATTGGAGAAAAAAGTGCACTCTGGAGGAAGAGTCGGGGGGAGCTATTGCATTAAGGGAGAAAAAGAAAAGTCTTAATTCTTTCCTTTGAAAACAGCCCCTGTACCTACTTGTTACCAGGCATGATCATGGATCACAGAAACAGGAGCCCTTGCTGCTCCTTGCTGGCCAGCAGGCAACGAGTTGAGCTAGCAAAACGCCGTGGGTGCGGTGGTGGTTCTGCTTTCTGTGTTCGCCGGTTTTGACTTTGCCTCGCGCAGCTTCAGAGCGTCTCCCTGCTAACGCTCCGAGTGCAGCCTGTGCCTTGGGATCGCCTGTCTAGCTGCTGTTAAAGTAGGTATTTGAAGTGCTTCAGCGAAGCTCGTGTTTTCATTCAGGGAGGTTTTGCAGTTGAAACAGCACTTGTTAATTTACCAGTATCAACAAGGTAGTGGACAGTTAAATGACTAATCTAAAAAACCTACAAGCTTTATGTTGTGCAAAAGTGATGCTGCGACATGTTTTGGTGAAATGCGTTTTTAAATCAAACTCTTATTTTTCCATCCCTTGAATGGTTCCCCTGCACCCCTTTTTTAGCGGGTTTCCTATTGTATCTGTGAAAAGGGGAGGAGAGAAAAGAAAAGGAAAAATATACCCTCATCCAACACAAACTTCAAGGAAAATGTTTTATACCTTTTATCTGAGTAGCACTCTTCAAGTTATAGTAAAAAAATATTAGTACAGTTTTCAAAATCACTTTAGGAAACCAAAGTCTATTGCCATTCAGTGGATAAAATGTTCTTTGAATTATTTAAAATTCATCTTTATGCAAACTTTATAGATAAAGTTTGGAAGGAGGCTCTTGAACATGCCACTTGCATTAATAGGTAAGACATCTGAATTTGAGTCATTGTAAACCAAACCTGAAATTATAATGGTTAGGAGACTTTGTCCAACAGTGCAAAACCACCTGAAAGGTGGGATTTTTTTTTTCTTTAACTTTTGGGGAATTTTTGATGTAGGGGGTGGTGTTATTAACAAGATTAGCATTAATACCTTCTGAATTTAATTATTTGCTGAGTCATTGAAAATCTTAGCTTTGTCATTAAATTGCTTCTAAGTTGATTTGTTTCTCAATCACTTCCCCGAAAATGAAGTCGTCTTAAAAATCTGTAGTTTGAATTGTGATGAAACAACCAAACCTTAGCAGGTGGATCAAGTAACAGAGAAAAAGCTGGCTTTTGTTCACAGAAACATCTAGTGCTTTCTGCTTGCTGTGCTTTCAGCAGCATCCCCCCCCCTCACGTTTCGTCACCTGCAGCAGCATTTTTGCTTCTGATTTGGCATCTGCCTGTGGACTGTTGGGAAACGTTCTGTATCCGGATATGTTTAGTCACGTTATTCTGTGCACGCTGTTTTTCTCAAAATAATAGCACCTCTGCAGAAATGAGCTGAACTTTGTCACGCTCAGGCTGCTTAGGTGGTTGCTTCTCTCCTGATGAGAAGCCTGGGAGGCCGTAGGCAGCGGCGCCTCTCTGGGAGAGCGCGATCCGCACGGCGCCGGGTGCCCACGGGCTGCGCCGGGGCCGGCGGCTGCTCTGGGAACCAGTCCGCCTTCTCTTGCTCATTGCAGCACCTGTGCAAAAAAACCTTTTTTTTTTTTCTTTTTTTCCCCCCAAAATGTGTCTTTGAGGTACTACTGTATCTGTTATTGTTTTTAAAAAAAAAAAAAACAACCAAGCCATGATCTGGGGTTGGGATAGAGGTGAGGCAAAAGGCAGAGCATTAGGTTCTTTTAAAGTCTAGTTATTCGTTGCTTGCTCTAAGCTGACAGGATCTCTTTTCTTTCCATATCATAAGATACTCTGACAATTGTCTATTTTAATGCTCAAGTAGTTGAGAATTACACTGTAGCAAGAGTAAAATCGAATGTTAATTGAGAGAGAAAAAAAGATGTTATTGGGTTAACGTGGCTATAAGGAGTTCCAACTGGTAAATGTTGGAAACAATGGCAAGAATTTAGTTTTAGCTCTAACAAGTGGCAGTAACTTTTTTAGGAGAGTTTGCCAGATATTACTGATGAATGGGTTATTAAAATATCCAACTTCACTAATCTTTCTTCAGCTGATTTTTAACTAAGATATATATAAAGCAGGAATGATGGAGAAAGGTGGAACTTTTTTTTTTTTCTGGAAAAATTCACTGGCAGATTAAATCATTGCATTGCACTTCAGCGTTGAATATATAGACTTTGTATCATTAGTGATTTCTTTATTAAGACAAAATTTTGTGGGTTTTGCTGGTTTCTTTGCTTCAGACATAAAGCAATTTTGGTCCAGATGAAAGATTTCTGAAATTTAGTGTCTTGGTAGGCAGGGAAAGAGGGAGACAGGGGAGGAATGCTGAAATAAAAATGAATATAATGCCTTTTGTGGGTGTCTTGCTTTTAAATTTTTTTGATGTAAATAATACCATTTCTGCATAAAGTCAGTAGGATAATTGACTGTGTCTTACTTGAAAAGGGGTACCAAAGATTTCTTTTTCTTTTTTTTTTTTAATAAAGCTTCTGTATAATTGAAATTCTAGCAGGAGAGGACTTTGTCTCAGTAACTACATTTAAATTACTCTTTTATTGTAGTGTTAAACTGATACATTATGATGTTAGTAGTTCAGTGTATATATGTGTCAATAATTACAATACTTCCACAGTAACAATGCATAAAGCAAACTCTTGAAAATGAGCATATAATCCTTATCATGAAAACAGATGTTATAGAAGTTATACCAAAGCCCATTTGACAGTTACGTGTTCCTAAATAATAGTTTCCGTAATGAATGTAACTCACCAGTCGCATAATCATACCGCTTTCTTTGCGTGCCATACCTCAAGCGCTGGCGTCGTGAGTTGGCTTCCCAAAGTTGCTTTGTTATGCTGAGCTCTAAAAGCCTGTTTTGTCTGATGAGGAACCAATGCTGCAAGGATATGCTGGAATGGAAAGACTTGCATAAGCTGTTGTAGAGCGAAATTAAAAAATTAGCGCTAAAAATAAAAGTAGATCTTCGTAGTCAAAGAACAGTTGTGATTGCAGAAGGTTCTGATGTCTGAAGCATCTCGCGCTTTGCCGTATTCAGATTGGGAATAGTCTGTTTTCAAGAACTTTGATTTGATTCCATGAAAGGTATCAGTGTTACTTACTGTAGCTCCTTTGTTTTGCAGAGATCTTGATGCAGACGTCCTTTTGGATTTCTTTTTAATAATGTGTGACCCTTCACCTTTGATCCCTTGACCTGCATTACCTTGGTAATCATTTCATTTTTTTTTAATTTCATTTCATTTTTAATTTTGGTGTGCAAGCTGTAACATTTCATCGTTTTTAGCTGTAGCATTCTTTGACCTCCCCAAATATAAATATCTCTTTTCTCTGAAGATATGTAATGTTGGCTTCTTTTTGTATAGAAATTGTTTCAGTTGTAAAAGAATAATAATAAAGTACACAGTTCTCATTGGTTTTTCTTTTCTAAGTTCAACTGTGTGTATTTTTCTTGTATAGTACATAACTTTTTTGACCTATGTTCTCTCAATACTTGATTTAACTTATTTTGATATTTCTGTATGTCTTTGGTATTAATTTGCATTTTCCTACAGTTTTCTTGGTCAGTAAAATATATATGCCATTTACTGTTTCTTTCTGCCCTGATCACAATTTGATAGCTCAAAAAATAGTCATAGGATCATTTAAGATGTCCTCTTATGAATCAAAAAAACCCTTCTACTGTTTTTAAGATTTCATTTCTTGTCCTGAAGATAACTTCCATTTGGCTTAAAAGCTAATGTGAAAACAAATGTAACTTGGGCTTCAACCGAGATTTTCATTATTCTAAAAACCAATCTTTTATTAAAGTATGTGTTAGTTTTAAGCTGATGGTTGTGAACAGCTGCCAGTGCTGTGAGATAAGTCATGGACATGCTTAAAGAAGGCGCATTATGTGTACATATTATAGTAACACCCCGAAAGTTTAGTAGCTGTTTCTTTCCATTTTTCTACTGAAAAGATGCTGGCATAAAAGACGGCTTATAGTAACTCTGAATTCCAGCTATGGCTTTTGGTCAGGTTCTATTTTTATCTTGTAAATGATCATATGAAATCTCTATCAAGCATGGCCCACTGAAGCACAGATTATTTTTTAAGTGTCTCATTATTTTATTCTCTAACATTTAATGCTGAAGCTTTAATTGCACACAGCTGAAGCTGCTAAATGAGCACTGAAATGAATTTAGGTCTTCTCTGAGCCTTGTTGATGCTTATAAAAGTTTATATCTTTCATTAGAGCCACAAATTAAAACTAGCGTTGTAGTGAGCTGTTCATAGGAGGTTTGAATATTTACAAGTTAGATCCTCCGACTTCACCCAACCACTGCCGATGCCCATTCCTGGTTTGGGGGCTTTGAAGCACATCTGAAAAGTCTTCTGCTGATACTTTTCCTAGAAAAATAGAGGCTGTAAAAAATCGTTGCCTGAGAAGCACTATAATGACTTCAGCTTCATAAGTCTAAAGTGAAAATGGATCAAGTTCACTTCTTATGCGACAGTTCTGCTTTCTGTCCACGTAATAATCAGCTTATTAAGAGAAGGTCTAGTCCTTGTTTCTTCTCCCCAGAAGTACCGCTGATCCAGTACAGCGGAGACTGAAATGCATTGTGTTATTTCTGAATCCTCTGCAGGATCTGGGTGAGTTGAGACCCAGTTAGTTTTACCTGTCAATAGTAGTAGAGTTTCACAGTCATCACTAGAAATCTGTTATGAATTATGATGTGAGAGAAGGGGAACATCTTTTTGATCACAGTCTGTGCTTGAGAAAATGATATTTAGAAGACTAATCTTTTTATCTATATGGTAAGATCATTGTTTTTAAATTGATACAAAACTAGTCCTTCATCTTGTTTGCACAGTCATCTATCAAAAAATATAGAACTTGAAAATAATATTCAGGAACTTTTGCTAACTGTTATTTCCTCAACTGAGATATTCGTGCTTCTCTCTCTTTAACCCAGTGATTAAGAGCTGAAACGGAAAATAAAACTTGGGTTCTCTAGATCAGTCTTTGAAATGTTAGGGATGTTTTCTTGTTTTCTCCTCCTGTTCAGAATTTTAATGGTAATGGTTTTTTTAGGCCTAGAATCATCTGTTCTGGTGTTCAAGGCTGCTACTCCTGCAGTCAGCATTTTTTGGATAGGTGGGATTTGGCTTTTATTCTGAGTTTAACACAGCCTGTCAGCCTGAGAAGCATTATCCTCCAAAATCACCTCGAGTTATTTTCTTTTTCAGGTTTTCAGAGCACAGTTTTTAAGGGGGGATGGGGAGGGGGACTGGGGGACGGCAAAGAGCACAAAATTTATTTTGCCCAAGAAAACCCCTTGAAGATTATTTCTCTTCTCCTCATAACATATATTTTATATCAGCAGCAGTTAGGCATGAATACCTCGACTTTCTAGGAAAGCAGTTTTTTAAAACCTTTTTTATAGGCATCTGGTAACCCAAAAGAATCTTTCTTCTCTGTCTAGCGAATTGGCTTTAAATCGTCTCCTAATAGAATGAATGGTGAGAAGAACAAATGATGAAAATGAAAGAAGTATCTGATGTTGAGAATTGGTATCAGTAATATAAAAACACAAAGTTAAAAGGTAGCTAGAAAGGAAATGGCCAGATTTCTTGTTTCGGGATCTAGCTTTATCACGTCCACCCTGACTTCCTTTCATAAGACAAGCTCTATTTGCTGTGGAAATACGGTTGAGTGTATCTTGCAAAAAGTTCTTGTGCAATAGGATGATGCATGCTGTTTTTTCTGTCTAACTTCTGATCCGAATCCTTATACACACAAATTGGTATTAGAAATGTGTTATGCTGCCTTAGAAATTGAATGCAATTCCAGAATGCTAGGGTTGTTGAAGGAAGGCGGGAGCAGAACCCTTAGAAAGGTAACATAAACAGTGTTTCATGGAATAAACAATTAAACTTGAGAAAGAAGAGGTCATCATCCTTCAATAGAAGGTGGTAGTGTTCATTGAAATTAAGTTACAAGTGGGCAAAGATCATTTTTTCGAAGATTCCCTTCTACTGAAAAATGTAATTATTATCTTGTAGGCTTCAGCCTTTACAGAGCTTTTTTTTTTTTTTAAATGCTAAGAGACAGGTTACCAGATGCATAAAAATTTCTAAATAGTTGAACTTAGGGTATTTGACTAAGTTAATAGGAACAACTGGAAGTAAATGTCCTGTTAAATCCGAAGTTAGTTTATCAGAATGGATTTGGGAATGCACATCTGCCACACGTGGTGTTGCTGGGGAAAGGAGGAGGAGGGGAATGTATGTGCAGATTAACATGCATCAGTCCCATAAAACCTGAAACGATAACTTGAATGTTTCTAGGTGTTATTTTTCTCTAGTCACTGGTGTTTCCTGTGGTGATAGTAGATTTTAATCAATTGTTTATCTCTCTATTGAGAGATTTGTTCCTGTTTACAGTGTTGTTTTTTTCTTTCAGTTATTATTACTAGAATATTGGTGAAATCTACTCACTTCTAAAACAACTCTTAATTTTGAAATTCATGCAATATCTTCTACTGCTGAATGCTTTTATATGCTAACTTTAACATAGGCTTAATGGCCGAAATGAAATATTTTGCACATTTACTAGATTTAGAACCTTGCATGTGTCTTGCATTTGAGGTAATGCAGCTGTGGTAGAACTAACTTAATCTGGTTTATTCAGTCTAATAGAAATACTTGTGTATCAATCATGTACTTGTACTGTTCATTTAATAAAATATACATAGGCAACAGACAAATTGCTTGTTTCAATCTAGACTACTATGAAAAACAGATGTATCAGTCAACGCAACCAAACATTGCTTTTTTCCTATTTAGTAATAAAAGTCCTTATACCAACATGCAGTATGAAAAAAAAGTGTGCAGAACAGATTTTTTTTTTTAATAACTATCTGAGCAGCACCCAGATCTACAGAATCTCTCTCTGCGCATTAAATTTAGGCGTTGGGAGCTCTCTCCTCCTAATACCGTGCTTTCAGAATGGCCTCCCTTAGATGAGGATGCTGTGGCTCTCAGAGGCCGGCGCGAGCGTTGGCTTTGAGAGGAAGGAAGTCCCAAGTGACGTGGGAGCCTGAGGTGCTCGGGCCTTGCAGGCCGTCGCGCCGGACTGTTGGACCGGATGCCCTGAGGGGACCAGTGCGCTGGCAGCCTGCGTCCCGCGTCCCGCCGAGTGTCTGAGGGCCGAGGTAAATTCCCCAGGTTTCTCACCCTGCTTGCTCGCTCCTGTGTGTATGTACTGTTTTGGAAAGTATTTTACTAATTTAATTACCACTATTGTTTTCATCTTTAAATTCTCAAAATGCGTTAAGGTCTTTGATGACTGAGTTGGTAAGCCCATGCCATTGGGCACTGTTCCATGACCTAATTTTGTGCTTCTGTTTCTATTCTGTGTACAGAAATAGAGGTGCTATTGCAATCAAAATCCAGTATGTTGCTTGCTTTGTGTGGTAGAGGTAGCGTTCTCTGTCTTTTGCTTCACTCTTAGCTGCAGACCTTATGTGAGCAAAAGTTCGGTGATAAAAATGTATTTTTATTTCTCCTTTAGGTTTGGCTTATCTGGTTTTCAGCTCTTCTAGACATTGGAAATCCCATTTTGTTTTTGTTTTCTCTGGATTCCTTCCCACAAGACTGAAGTGAATTCAGCATGGATTATTGGGGAGAGAGCCTTGGCTGGGAATAAAGATTATTGCCATCCCTTACAGACTTACTGATGATTTCTTTTAAGTCATTCACCTGCACTGTATCTGTTTCCTCAACTGTAAAATATGGGTAATTACCTCCTTTGTAAAAAATGTTTTGGGGTCTACTGGTAATTATATAAATTAAGTGCTAATTACAGTGATTATTACTTGGACCCAGTCTGGGTCTGGGCGATGTTCCTGTTGCGATGACATGAAACAAATACTGCAACTCGCATTTCTCTGTCCTTTTAATGGGACCTGGAAGGGGGAAGGTGCTACAGTGCCCACATGTAAATTCCTAATGAGAAGTGCTACTTATTTTTCACCCAAGTCAATCCATTAACTTCCTGTCTTCCTTTATCTTCATTCATTAGCAGGAGAGTAGGCTGATGAGATGCTAAGAAATTACTAATTCAGGAGTTGGTTCCATGTGTAATTTGGTAACACAGATTTATGCTCCTGGCATCCACTTTTCCTCTTGGAGGTCTGTAGAAGAAAGCAGATGGGGATACCAGTTGGATCGGGGCCAATCTCTACGCCACCTTACGGCCTCGATTCCTTTGGAAGTTTCGACCTTGACGCAAAGAAAAGCGCCTTTAAAGCTGTTGGTCTCTCTTCCTTTTCCCTGTGAAAGACTGCCGCTGTTAGGTAAACCTTGCAAGTTGTCGATTATCTAATATTTTATTTGCCTTTCTCTTGTCCATTTATTTAGGGCACATATATTCTTTGTAGTTGGGGACGTTTTTACTAAGCAAAGTTGAATAGTGGAAGAGGAATTGATATTCTTTAAGGTAAACATGGAGTATTCTCATCCAGGAAATATTGCTGCTACTGCCATGGATGATGCTGTCGTTTCTGACAGCAGTAGTAATGGGTAATGTCTTGCATCGGCTCAAGATGAGAGACTCCTACCCCATGCAAGCCTTCCCCCGAACACAAATCCTGTGGCACAGTAGCAACAGCAAACGGGTTCTCGGTTTCTTGTGTCCTCCTGCAGTTCCTGCATGCTCTTTTCTGCCTGCCATGTCCGTTGCGTTCTGCGCTTCTGCGTTCTCTTGAAGGAATTTCAGACTTTTTACCTCCACGCGCCCACTTTCCATCAACTTCAAGCTTTCTTCATCCTGGAACGGCTGTCGCAGATCTCGGTAACGTCTTCACGCACGCAGCACTTGGTGGCAGGCTAGCGGTGAGGCAGCTCTCGCTGCCTGCTTGCTTTGGCTGCTTGCTGATGGCTTCCTCCGTGCGGGAGAGCACGTCTGCTCACGCGGGGTTGTCCTGCGCTGAGACTGCCTGCTCCCTCTGCCAAAATAGGTTTGTGAACAAGAGCCAGTGTTTGCTTCTGAGGATTCGTTGCCTTCTGTCCCGCTGTGGCACTGCTCTGTTTGGTGCGTTTCTTTTGGGATTAGATTAACGTGAAAAAAGAGCAGTAAGTTTCTCTGAAGAAAAGATGCTAATCAGGCAAGTTTCTTCAGTCTCCCCTTCTTAATTGCATTTTTCTGGTGGGAAGCATATGAATGGCACAAATGGAAAATTGGTTAAAACCCCTAAAATACCACGAAGTTTCGTGATTGTAGTAAAATTTTAATCTTCAAGAGAAGGATTTAGGTTTCGTCCACTGACATATAACACGAAAAGGCTTTGCAGCAAAAGGAAGGCAATTTTTAATTGCAGTTTCACACTTCAGTTTTACTTGTCACGTGTACATGTAAACATACATGCGCATACCCCTACACCTAGAGCCTCATATCTGACAACTTATTTCTGCTTGATTCTGTGTGTTGAAATCAGTCTTGAGTATATCGCATCCTCAGAATATTTCTCAATTGCTGACAATGCAAAATATACTTAATGCACTTAACCGGGATATTCTGTTTGAAGATAACTAAGGGAAATGGATGACTTTACAGTGTGTTTTTTTTTTCCCCCCCAAGGCTTTTAGATTTAAAATGTGTTAAATGATAAACAAAAATCCACAAAATACTCTCATTTCTTTAGTTCTTGCTAAATGCATTTACATATACATTGCGGTGGCATCAAGGAGACTTATTCTTTGTATAAGGGCCTAAGACAGCAAGTGTATTGCAAAGTGGAATTAAAGTATCGGCGGCGATGTTTTCATGCAGCCTGCCAGCTGCCTGCCCGCAGTCTACCCGGCTCCTGCAGTTCGAGTCACGTTTTGGCCTGGCGTACCTGGGAGGCTGCATAGGTAATATTCCGCACTGGAGCACCGTAGGCTGGTGTGGTGTAAACAAGTTAAAACTTCTGGATCCCTCCCTCACCTCGCAGGCTCCCGCTTAGCCTTTGACAGTATCTGAAATGACAGCGAACAGGCAAGTTGTAGCATGCCGTTCAGCTCAAGGAGGTAATTTTAGCGTAAGTACCGTTTCACCAGTGTGCGGGGGTAAATTTACCTCCAAAACAGCTCTTCTCAGCAATTCACAAATACTATTTCATTGCTCCCTTATCTCCTTTTTGTCATGATCAGAAGTAAGGTATAGCTAATTGTGAGGGACTGGCTGCGGGGGGAGATAAGATGATGGAGGTACAGCTTTATAGTCCCCTCAGGCAAAAACCCAGGAAAGCTGGAGGAGATGATGTTAGCAATAGTAAGTCTTCCAGTTGAGCTCTTGATCGAACATGATGGCATGTTTAAAAAAAATAATAATTTTTTCTCACACTGTGGGTAACAATACCTGTCTGCTTGCTCTGATTCCTTGGCACTGATTGGTATTGCTGTTTCTGGTAGGGTTAGTGAAACTATGGTCCCTTTCTTCCAGTTAATCCTTAGCCCTTTTTTCCAAAGAGCATTTTTGTAATTTTGCTCTTGATTTCATAAACGATCTGTTTTTTTCATGACAAAAGATGTGTGTGTGCTTTAGTGGCAGATAGCAGTATGTGATTCCAAATAAGTGGAAACAGTTATTACAAAGTAGCAAGTTTATGAAAAGACAAGAATTTACCTTGTTACATGAAGGTAAAAGAAAATGAGGGAATATCATCTCTCCCACAGTAAGTAAGGGTCCTTACTATCTTACCTTGCTTTAAAGTGTCTTAAATATCAGACAGTTCTTTGCTAGGGAATCTGTTTTTCTCCTCTGTGTGACTCCGTACTTAACTTCAGCCAACATTAATAATTAGATTTAAAATTAAAAAAAAACAAACCCTTATGTTAATAAGAAGAATAATTTCTCTCAACATGCTTGATTCCTATAGAAGCATCATCTATTAAGATTAACTAATTCAGTGTGTAATGCTTTGAAAGTGAATAATGCCATATAAGTGTTCTTACTATTCATTGCACGAATCCGCTGATTTGTGGGCGTTCTGGAAGTCTTATATATTGAAGCACAGATAAACTATTGCCTAATCTAAGGATAATCAATAATTTAGGTTTGAGATTTACTCAACTCTAATTTTAAAATATTCTTAAAGAAAGTGGAAAAGCACACAGTATCTACTGGATTTCTGTATTTTAATACCTCTTGTAATGCTGTAAAACAATAGAGTGTAAGTAACTTAAGAAAAATTTTAAAAAGCTTGAATATTTAATAATAATTATAAACTCTCTAAAGTCTTTCTGCTCTTAAAAATTGGAATGAACAGTCTCATTTTTCACTGGAATGAGGAAGTGTTTCATAAAATCACTGTAGCTTATGATAAAAATGTTTTCAAATATCTGAATTAAAATAAAAAGTTAGAAACATTGTCATGAAAACAAAAATAAAGGATAACAAGGGATTCCAAAATAACTCTTCTTATTGCTAAATGGAGATATCTTTACTTTTCGGGACAGATTTTTTTAATGTTATCATCAAAATCCTATGTGTTAATATGAATCCCAGTTAAACAGAAGTAAAAGTGGTGTTTTTATACGTCAGCAGTTACTACAGTAAAATTGGGTTTTGGCTTTTAAGTTAACTGTGATTACTTAGCTTTGTAATTAAGTACCTATTCTTTTATACACAAACATAGATATCAGTCCAAATATGGATGGTTTCAAGAATAAAATCTCTTCCGACTCTTTCTTGAGAGCCTTAAAATAGCCAGGAGCAGCCCTGACCTTCGCTCTGTGTTTTGACCGAGCAGCGGAACCGCCGAGCCGGGCAGTTTCTGTGGCTCGGATTCTTATTTCGTGGCCGAGACGCATTTCGTGCCGAGCTGTAGCCGGCACCTCCCGGGTGTTCGTGCTGCGGAGAGGTGCAGGAGGCCCAAGCGCTGCTCCGAGACGGGAGCGAAGGAAGCTTCCGCCGCCCGGCGAGGTGGCAGCGGTGCCCGTGCCTGTGCCTGCCTGGTTTCCAGCTACCCCAGTCTATGTATGGACACAGAATCCCCACAGGAGGGTGCTATAAAGGCATTTAATGGGAAGATTTTACAGGGAAGATCCGTGTCTTTGAGGAAATGATGATTATAGGAAAGCAAAAGCTGTATTGTTCCAGTAAGCACAATGCATTAATTGTCCCTGGGGAGCAATCCGGAGAGAAGTTCAACGTTAGTGCTTGTTTACAGTATCGTTAATACTCTTGTAGGTGCTGCGCGGAACCAGGGAACGTAGATTGGTTCCTGCATGGTGGCACAGGGAGTCTGAATGAAGACCTCAAGAGCGCCGATGTTCTGGGGCCGCTCAGGACCAGTGGAACGGCATGGGCAAGCTGTCCCGCGGCCGGTACCGCTCCTGCCCCTTGGACCGACCGCTGCCGTCGCCCGTGATGGGTTCCGCTGGTGGGCAGAAGGTCTCATAGTCTGGCACCAACAAGCCCTGTATCTGCTCGTCTGCTTTCCCATATGTTTATAGAATATTTAATCCATATAAGCTGTAAAAGCCATTCATCCATTCCTCTAACTTCTTTCCTAAAATACTTCTGGAAATTAACCTTTCTATTTAGACTCAGCAGAAAGACTGGTCAAAAGTAATGGAGAAAGCACTCTAGTTCTTAGCTGTAAAAATTTTCTTAAAAATGATTTAAATAAGCTAGTTTATTCCTTTTGTATAGTATGTTAGTTCTAAAATACTTTTCTTCCACAGAGCCCGTTAATTTGTGTTTCCCATGTGCTTCTGCTGGAATGCTGCAGACGTTAAGTGTGATCTTTTTTTTTAAAAAAAGGCAAAGTAGAGGTCCAGGGGGATCTACGGGCAGTTCTTTGTCACCCTTCCCTTCCATTCCTCTCACACACACCTTGCTTCCTCTAATACTTTTCACATTTGAAAAAAAAATTGTAAACAGAGAACTATAATTAAAATAGACTTATCTTTGGGAAAACAAAATAAATGGGAAGATTCAAACTAATTTTGTTTTACGGAAGATGGGTGTTCTGGTTCTTTCTTTTAATGGCAGTGAGATAAACTGATAGAGCTTCATTACTATTCTAGTTTTTTTTTTTTAATCTACTAGTCATTAAATAAGAATACATCACTCTTAAACTTGGCAACTGAAATCCTTCTGCATTCTGTGCGAGTCCCTGAGAGAATTCACTAATGGCCTTGTTAGTATGAGTACACATGCTTTTTCTTTACAAGATTTTGAGATGTCAAATTTTTGGATGAAAGACGATATTCAGCAGCTAGGATGCTTTGTTATAGTGGTTTTTTGTCAGTCATCTTAAATTGCATGATCTGAATCTTTCAGTGGGACAGTTCACCACGAAACTTGCCTAATAAGTACCGTGAAGGATGGTCCTCAGCAGTGGTGTTGGAGCTTTGCCTCCTTGCATGGACGATGGCAGCAAGTAGTTCTCTTATGTTCATGCATGTTAAATTGGCTACAGGCTATTACAGATAAACAAACCTGGATTTTGTCTTTGTACCAGTAGAGGCTTTTTGCTTCACAGATGAATTTTGGCTCAGCAGTAACCAGTTATAGTTTCAGTATTTGGTTACAAAGCACTACGTATTTGGGCGTTAGAAAATAAGCATCAATTCTTCTGCAGACAAACTTGTCTCAGTTGTATCACTCCTGTGACCTTTAACCAGTATTACTTAAAATAATTGCCATTAAACATAGTCAATAAGGCTTTACATCTTCTATAGGATCTTTTACTTGGCACACAAAAACTCCTCCTGCCATCTTAAATGAAAAATAAGCAAAAAAGCTTGAGCATGCAACATGCTAAATAGAATAATAACATTAAATGAAAATATTTTACCAGGAAATCTGGGGCAGGAGCTGTCTTCTAAGGAAAGCCTATTAGACTTGGCAGCAAAAAGGCTTTGGAAGGAGTTCTTGGGAGATACTGTAATTGAAAGATTTGTTCAAATTTATGTGTATTTTTCCCTTTTTGAGTAGTTTAAAGAAATCCCTCCCTCCTTAAATCGATTACCTCTCAAGATCAGAACTCCTTGGCATTAAATACTAGTTAAGCTGCTATGGTGCTGATTTGACTTTGCCTTTCTGTTGAATGTAAAACAGTTTTTAATCTTCTCATTTAGATGTTTTAATAGAAAATAAATGTTTAACTTGCCTTGGTTGCATCCAAATCTTTATTTAATCCTTGGGAACATTTATAAATAATTTAATTTTTTTTTTAAACAAAATATCAGGCATCTGAAAGCTGTTTTAAGCATTTTTATATGTGTGTTTTAACTAGGGATATTTTCTAGCTGGAAATTATATACATAAAATGCCTATTATTTTAGGCAGTGACTAAGTATGGGTAGCTCTATAAAATGTGGCAAAGGGGAACTTTTTCTGTGTGTCATGGTAGCAGGTGAGAAAGCTTTGAACAGTGAACTTGGCATTTTCATGGCACGATGTACTCGGTGCTTTTGCTTGTTTCGCATTTTAGGCTCAATTCATAGCATTAACGCCACCTTTCTTGCTCTCGCGTCAGTTCCGGCAGCACTCGGCTCTTCCTGGCCGGGTCTCATCCAAGTGCTGATAAGCTTGATCTTGGTTGGCTTGTAGGAGCTTGATGCGAGATCGCAGCTCAAGGTGAGACGGCCACAGAGGACAAAGCTTGTGCAACACTGTTTGATAATAAGATTTTTATTTTTTAGCTTTCTTTTGAAACGTGTGTACGCTGAGGGGAGGGAGAACTTGGGACGTCAAAGGCAAACCGGGAGCAGCCTGGGCTCGTGCTGGAGAAGGGTCCTGCCGCCCGTTTCGCAGCCTTGCCCTTGCAGCGCCTTGGGTGATGCCGAAGGCGGAAGCTCTCCCCTCGGCACGGCAGAGCTGCGCGCACGCTGTCTGAAGCGCAGCCTTCCCCTTCTCGCGGCAGGCTGCTCCGGCGGGTGCCCGGGCTCCCGTAAACGTTTGTTCCTTTTAGAAGCGGTTTTCCCCGGAGACCCTGTGGATAAGAAGATTGATGGGACACTCAGAAATGTTTTTGATTACTCTGCTGCTTAGCTGGCCACGCATTCGTTATATGCATGTCAAGCCCTAAGAGCGAATTGCAGAGCTGCTGGGGGAGTCCTGCATCTTTGGGTTTAAATCCAGAGAGTTCTGAACGATTTCAACCTGAACACGGTTGTTTGCACGTGCATTTTTGCAGCTTGGAAGACGGGTTTCCCGTGAGCTTCGCTGAATGTTCCCAGGGCTTGTTGTCCTACAGCAACTTGCTTCTGAAGAAACCCGGAATAAACACACATATCACTGCTTTCAAAACAATACATAAAATTTAGATTTTCAGTTAGGAGAAGCAAGAAGATAAATGAACTGTGCTTGAAGAGACAAAAAGACCCCCCTAGTTCTGTCTTTCCAGGATGGCAGATGGAAAATGAGTCTTATTTTGAAATGTCAGGTGTTCAGCTACCAAAAACTATAATTAGTGCAAAGATTTGGAAAAGCAGATAATCTGAATTTAGGCCCTGAAAAATTCCTGTGCAGCATTGATGCGGGTTGACACTGGTGATGTCTGTAGAAAGGAAAAAGATTCGTTGGTTGCGTAGAGTGAATTGAAATAGTTCCTGGCAGGAACTAACGCAGCAGAAGTAGTAGGAGGCGAGTTAATCTTTGCAAGGCACGTGTTAATGCTGATGCTAGTGTTCTTCTGAAGCCACCCCGGTGTGTGGTCTCTGCGTGCGCCTTTTTGAAGGTGTCGGCTTCATAGCAGCTCTAGCGCGCAGATTGGAAGGTGCCATTCATACACAAATAAGTGTATTATTTATGGTCTGTATCCGCAGTGTTTTGCAAACATTACCCATTACCCACTGTGAAATTGTCAACCAGGTTGCGAGCGGCACGGGGTGTCAGGGGGCTCGTTACAGTGTTTGAATGCTTGATGAGCTGGAGCCGGTGCATTCTGAGCACCAGTGTGCAAAGATTTGTGGATGAGACCAAAGCTGCTGAATGGAAGGAAATCTATGCAAAATTTCAGAGCCGCATAACAGCCTGAACTTGTTCTTCTGTAGTTAGCTGGAGACACGAAGAGCAACTTGGCGTTAAATAGCACAAATGACAAACTTTATAACTCATGAGTTGGTTTATAAATTACTGATTTTTTTAGGAATATACTGCTTTATACTTTGCAGTCTTTCAGTCTTTCTACTCCACACAAAAGAAGAAATCAGGAGTTGCTTTTCCCCCAATTATTTGAATCCTTTGCATCCAAATCATTTCTCTACTTCAGGTGGCTTCATGGATCTGCGATTTTGGATTTTTACTGCAGTCTTAGTTTGCAGTCTCTTGGATTAAACTCTGCAATTATACTACATTTCTTGGATTAAACTCTTAAACTATACATCATTGCTTCAGACTGCCTTATTGCTTATAATGCATAAGATTTGGTTTGAACAACTGGAGAATCTTTTTGGTGGAGAAGTGGATGTAGTGATCACCTATGACACTCAGGCAAAAGGCAGATGTAAAGATTTCATCTTTATCAGCAGCGTGGTTCTATTTGACATGTTGCGTCTGGGAAGAGTTGAAAGTACTTTGTGCGATGTCTTCATCACTCCCCTCCTGCCCCATTAGCAGGAAGGGGTTTCTGGCTCTGAGAAATTGGGAAAGGGGCTTTAAACATTGTGTAAATAAAGGGTTTTCTGGTGTTTTGATCGGTGCCAACAAGTTTAATCACAGCTCTTCCTGGAAGCGTGCATTTAGAGAGATATACATCTTCTAATGTTATAACTGTTGCTGCTTTGTTAAATGAGGTTTGAAGCAGCTGACTTGTCTGAAAAAGACCAGCTTTTATTTGAAAATTAGTATTGCTGCCTCTTTCCCTCTAAAAGCCGGGGTAGCATTGCATTTGATTCCAGTTAAACAAGATGGGAATCTCCTTCGGTTTAGCAGCTTGGTTTATTTTTTATGACTTGTGGATATTTATATTAAAAAAAAAAAAAAAGACAAAGCCATTCCTCATTTTGACTGTGAGAATCCTTGAATGGAACTATTTTCAATGGCTGCTGATGCCCCTCAGAGAAGACTGGGTTGATATCTCCATGGTCTTCTGTCCCTGAAGTGTTTCCTACCCATGGGAAAGTCTGAAAGCCCCTAGGTGGGCAACAGCTGCTCAGACTCAGATGGCTGAGAAATCCTAGAGCTTGCAAACGTATCTGGATGTAGAGTTTTGAAGAGACTCTTCACCTATATATGACTGTGACCTTACTGCTTCTCTTGCACAAACAAGTCCGCGTCATACATTCTGCTTCCAATAATGTGAAGTGGTTCGACAGCAGCAGCCTGGGGAAGCTGGATCCCGGTTTTCCGGGCCTCGCGTCACCCAGGTAAGAGGGCGGGTGCCCTTCGGCTTGCCGCCTCTTGCTGTGCCGCAGCGGCTGCCTGGCTCGCGGTCGGACGCCCGCCGGCGTGGGAGGTCGCTGCTTGCTTGCTTGCTTGCTGGGGACAGCGTGGTTCCTAACAGCCTTCCCTGCCGCTCCGGGGAGGAGGCAGTGGGCTGGAGGGAAATGCCCCGTGAGATGCCTTTTCAACCGTGTCGCACGTTAAAGTGGTGAAGAGCTAGTAAGTGTTGCAATGAAGAATTTATCGCTACGTGTGAAAATTCAGAAACAGTGGCCCAGACTTTAAACACGTGTGAACTCAACTAGCTCCATTAACTTCTTACAACTGAGCTAACATACACCACCATAAGGATCTGGCCTATTGCATGTTAACACAGTGCAATTCTCCAGGAAATAAACACTACTAAGAAATTAATGGGCTAAATTTAAAATTTATCAAGAGGGAAGACCTTAATGAATATAGATAGAAACCTCAGAAGCAAAAGCAGTTGCTGGTGTCAATTTTGGTGATGAATGAATGAACAATTGCTATTTATCATTTATATAAATTATCTGGATCAAATAAAAATCAAGATTTTTTTCGGGTTGAAAGCATGGTAAGTATTGGAAGACAGCTGCAATCTTTGAAGAATTTACAGCATATTTCGAATCAGAATGTGTTACCAGGAGGGACACACACCTTTCAGGGTAGCTGAATTCAAAGTGGTACCTACAAATGCTCAAACTAAGGAGAAAACGAGTATAACTGGCAGTGTGAAGTTAGGCCACATTTGAGCTATCCTGATTCTTCTTCTAAATGGGAATCTCATACCATAATAATGCGTAATTTCAGAGTTAGCTCATAGCTATTGGAACATGTCTAATTATACAATGTGTATGTAAATATGTAAGCTCGTATCAATGCAGACCAGTCTCAACATCTAAATTTGCTAATGCCTAACTGGTAAATGTAGTGCTTGGTTCAGTGTATTTACCAGACTTCCACCATTTAAAGATATTACATTACTGTAGGTGATTGTCTGAATAAACACAGTGCTCTAATATTCAGGCTTGTATTGTAAGTTGTCAAGCTGTAATTATGTAAGTGCTTGCGTGTTATAAATAGCTCGGTACATCTGGCAAGTTTCAGTCATCGCACGCTGAGTTATCGTACGCTTCGTAGTAAAAATCTGGAGGCTGATTTTGCATCAGTAGCTTTGATTGTCCTTTGTTCTCTGTGCTGTCACCAGCATAAGCTGATTTTGGAGGGTCCTAGTCCCCGAGGTGCTCCATACGCGCGCTTACGTTAGGGCTGGTGCTCGTTGCCAGAGAAGTCGCTGAGCGCAGGTGAGCTCGGAGGCAAGAGCTGGAGGGTCGCAGCCGAGCCGTCAGTGGCTTCCTTGCTCTCCGCTCTGTACCTTCTCCCGTGACATCGATACCAGTACGTGAAGTGTTCTCAGCTCGTCACCGATACGTTCTCGAACGCCCGGGAAAGTGAATTATTCCTCCGGTGGGGAAGGTCGTCCTGTCGAGAATGCAGAGAAAGGTGGGCAGTGGGGATGAGACAGGCAAATGAACAGTTCTGCAGTGTCAGCTGGGCTGGACCAATGAAAGAAAAAGAAGAAAAATTTCAGTAAAATGTGTTTAAATGTTGCTTATCCCTCTTTATCAGTGTTCTGTTGAAGACCGACTTCAGAATTTTACCATTTTCTCATCCTGCCTTTATACTGCGTGTGAGATTTTCAAAGCCAATTACAGGAATTAGCTACACAACTTCTGTTGAAATTAAGTGCAAAAGTGCAGCTAGGTCCTTTGATTTTTGTTTTATTATCTCTGTTCTAGTGCATACTCTGTGTAGTAAGTCAGCGTTTTTGTTCTGTGCTGGCTGAACAGAACCCAACGCCGCAGAGGTTTCCAGGAAATACTGCGTCATCCCCGTAGGCAAGCCGTGTTTGGGAAAGTGGGAGTTGGCCGTGCAGCGTGTGAACGGTCAGCGAGTGATCCCTGGGAGGAGAGCGCCGGGAGAACCGTCTCCGGGTCCCTCTGCAGCCGGGCAGAGCGGCCCGGGGTGGGGAGAGCGGTGCTGAACGCGCTGGAGACGCCGGGCGAGAGCGGCGAGCCCGGCTCCTCTGCCGGCCGCGCTTCCTGCGGCCGCTGCTCGAAGGCGCCGTGCAGCAGCCGCCGTCAGGGCTTTCCTGTCCCCTTCGAACCATCCCGGGTACCTGCTTGTGGTCACCCCTCCTTTGCACTTGTCCTAGGAAACAGGCTTTTCTGCTTCATGTATACTAGATGCTACGTCAGGGTCAAATTATGGTGTTTTCACAGTGACTCTAAACACATGTAGTATGTAAAAAACGCAGAAGTTTTTCTCTGCGTTATTTCATTTCTAGTGCAAACTCTTACTATATTCATACTTCTGTTGTCCTCGTTAACTTTTTGTTTTGTTGTTAAGGGAAAGTGGGAGGAAAAGTTTGGAAATGTATTTTTTCCCTGTTTTTCATTACTGCCAACATAACAGGCAGAAATCCTTTTTTGACCTTAAATAAAATGACGAGTCGCTGTAGGGTGCAGCACATAGAACAAAATAAAATGGTTCCATTTTAGACTTGTTCTACCCCACTGATACAGAAAATGAGGTTAGGCTGGAGTTACTGCAGGCAGTGTAATAACCTTGCCAGTAATCTTTGTCATATAAATTAGAGTGTTATGCATTTTTAATTGATGTATTTGGATGAAGGCAGGTAAAACAAGATGATTATTTAAAATAGAAGAACACAGTAAGGGATTTCTCTCTGCATTTCTCTCTATCTTTTGATTGTGACAGATGCCAGAAAAGTTTCATTTTTCAAAATCAAGAAAAATGGCTGCCATTATTATTGCCTTCAAAGAAGAAACTCCTGTGGGAACATGAGATCTTCTTTGTCCCAGTTAAGCACTGTGCGATGGATGTAGGCGTTTTCCCTGCTCCGTTCCATAGGACGGCTGTGGGAAAACCCTCCAGGACAGATACATGCACAAACCTGAACAGTAGTCCCGAGACTTTAATGAATGAAAACCTGTTTGTTAAATCTGCTTGGTTATAGCAGGTTTGTGATGGAGCGATACAGTGTTGGTTAGTTCTTCAGCAGCATGCAACACCCTGAGTGATTTTTGGTATATCAGTGAATTGTCATTTTGCACTATTTTGGAAAGATTGTTTCCAAGATCCCATGTCACGGGATGGATGGCACTTTGATTTATGGGAGCGGAGAAAGTGCAAGACAGCTGTTGCGTTTGGTGCTCTTTTCTGTAGAATGGCTGAATGGATTTCACTGGGGTTAGAGTTGCATTTCAAGGAAAAGCTATTTTTAAGCCGAGTTTTGGCTCTGAGTAGGAGGGAACACCGTAAGGCCAGGTCTGGGGTGGCGTGGCTCGATCGCGGCCTTACCTGCGTGCTGTCCGCGGCGGCACCGACACTCGCCGCGACTGCCGCGCTCGGGCGTTTTCTGTGCCGTTTTTCACAGCAAGCTTTCATTAGTGGTTGCGTGTGCAATATTAATTTGCCAGCATTCAAGCTCCTTAAAAATAGCACCAGGATTGAGCAGTGAGTGCTGGAACTGCTCAGTTGGTTTCCATCGAATTCAAAGGTATCGGATCAAAGCGCGGCGCTGTCGCTGCTGGTGTGCCGGTCGCTGTGCGGTGGCGGGATTTTGGAGCAACTCCTGTCCCGCCTGTGTTTGCTTTCGCTGCTCGTCCGTTCCGGGAGGAAGATCCTTCTGCGCAGGTGGCGTGAATACGTCTGCCTCCGTCTCCTGTGCCGCCTGCATTTTAGTCTTGCAACACTAGTCTTTAAAGTGACACTTTAAAGTGAAATGTGTCTTACGGTTAATACGGTGCTGTAGAGGGCAGCAAGAAAGGAGGAGCCAGGCGGAGAAAAGGGAAAAGTTTGGAATCCGGGGCATGGGATAATTTTAGTTGGTTTATTTACCAGTATAGAAAGTGTTTCACTTTCAGCTTTGTTGCACTTCAGTTATGGATGCAATGCAATAGTTAAACCCTGGTTTGAAAAAAAACAAAAAAGCAACCCCCCCCCCCCCAAACCAAACCAAACAAACCCCGCAATCCCCTACTTTCCCAAAACTCTTTTAACGTTGAGTTCAGTCAAAGTGATTTTCATTAGTCACCTCACATGGAGACGCTTTTGGTCCACCCTGCGTCCAGCGTTTCAGGAGGGTGAAGACCTTTCCCAGTCTCTGGCCACGTTGTCCTTCTTCTCTCCCACGAGTTCCCCCATGACAACGTGCGGGTTTTTCTGTGTGCTTTTTAGCACCGGCAGCTGGTGCCTGGGAATTCCCCAACTGGATCCAAGTCAGCATGGAGCAGGTCTGCGCTGGTGCCAGCCTGGAGGTGGACTTCCCGTGGCTATAACTTTGTGTTAACTTCTCTGGTTGAATGCTTGCTTACAGAAGAAGAGGGAGCCGTCTGCTACGTGGGAAGGGTTGAAATGTGGACCACCTCGGCTCATGCTCAGGAAACGCAGCCTCAGCTGAGGCAGTAATTGATTTTGTGGGTTCTTTGAAACACTGCTTTTTAAATGGTGAGATCACTGTGGATATTCTAATGCTGGGAGAAATTTTCAAGCAGCAAGGGCAGTCAATTCCCAGATTTCACCAATACTCATGCATTAAATCTGCCATATCTGTTATCTATAAACATCCAGTTGGAAGCATTTCCAACTGAACCATGTTACGGACCAGCGACCTTCCAAGTTTCACGGTTTTCCTGGGTCAGGGCTTGCAGGACAGTGCGGGAGGAACATGAGAAAATAGCTACTGGTGTGATATTGGTAGCAGACCATCGGAGAAGGTGGGGGCTGAGAGCCCACGTGTTGCTCTGCCATGGAGCGGGAGGGTGGTGTGAAAGCAAGGTCTCGTCTTGCCCCTTCACTGCTACCAGCGCGCACGCTCTCTCCGTCTCTCTCTTTTGAACAGAAACGTTACGGAGAATTAAATTTGATGTGCTGAGAAGTAACCTTGGTGTTTGTCCTCTTGTGTTAAAGTAGTCCAAAATTTACACTTTGTGTTTTTTGGTGAAGATCTGTGGGATTGATGGTCTCATAAAAGAAGTGTCACCTCGTCCTGGAGTGTGCAGATCCCAGGGAATGGCAGAGCAAGCACAGTTTGGGGACTGCTTTTCGCTGGCGTACTGACTCTGAAGTCGGTTTTCAAGGTGTCATCTCCATTTTAATTAGGCACCTGACTCCTGCTTGCTCTTCACTGGTCCCCTGTTGGTGCCTTCCATCTCTTCTAATTACTTCTCAAACTTAAATTTAAAAAGAAGTTCGTAACAGAAGAAACAAGCAGAAGCAGCAGCACTGGCAGTGTGCTGAAGTAGGTCTTTTGCGTTTGCTTTTGATTCGCTGGCCTGTGGGAGGTATCCGCTCTGTCTGTGTCGTCTCATAGGCAAAACGTTGTGTTTCTGAAGCTTATTTCAAGTGCGGTGCGGTTTTAAATGTTGCATGGTTATTCTTTGCAGTAGGGATTATCTCCCAGGCCCCCCCTGCGTTATTGATCGAAATGCCGCGCCAGCCCGGGGAGCAGCAGCGTCTCTGACCTTTTCTAGCATTTATCGCAAGAGGCTTCATTTGTCCGTTCCACAGTTGATAGAAAATAGGATGTTGCAAACAGGCGTTAAAAAAAAAAGGGGGGGGGGGAGAGGCAAAACCTGCCACGCTCGGATACAACCTTGACTGTAAAATGTGTTTAATACTGCTTTTCGCTACAAGAGCAGGGTAGATGGGAGTGGCGCTACAGGGAGTATGCTTAGAGACTGCTAAAACAGGCAATTAATTCCCAGACAGTCTAGACTAAGTTTTGGGTCCGGTCACTAGTTTTTGGATGTTAGGTGCGTGTGGGCATGTGCGCCGCTGGGTCCTCCCTAATTTTCAGCAGGCTCGTCTCCTGCTGCAGTCCTCGTCCCCTCCTGTTGCTTGCGGCTCCGCGTGCCGCGCGCGTGAATCTGCGTCAGAAGGGAACGAGGTGCTTCGCGCGGGAGGCCCTGCAGCCCGTCGCCTGGCTGGCGGCGCTGGCTCCTCCGGGCCGTAACCGGCAGGGGCTGCGGCAGGCACCTGGCCACGGTTTCCCTCCGGTTCTCCCGGGGCGGCCGCTGCTCCGGGGGCGCTGCCGGAGCCCCGCGGCTGCAGGGCTGCCTCCGACGTGCAGCTAGCTCGTTGCCAGAAGTTGCTTTATGTGGCTCCGCTGCCAGGTGTCTCGCTCAGCTCCTGCTTTGGCCTCCCAAGACCGACGTCCTGCGCTCACGGAGCGGTGAAGCGTCAGCAGTGGCGAGATGCTTTTCATCTACTGGTGTCCGAGTTCCTCAAACGCAGCCGTGATGCTCCAGCATCCGTCTCATCCGCTGCAAACGCCCTGGGACGCAATCCGGTGTTGGGCTCCCGCGGGAGCCGGGCCCGGGCGGCTGCTCCCGCGGCTCGGGTGCGAGCCCCGTGCTCCCATCCTGCTGAAACTTTCGGTTGTTCAGGTCCAACCAGCATTTCATCTTAATTTATGAGCCTGCCGCTAGCTCCGATGAAGACATACTGTACTTCTGCCTCCGCAAGCTCTCTGCATCCTAATGTGCTGCGTGTCTAACACGGCGTTTATCACTGAAACGAGAGAAGACGGGACGCTGAGCTCAGGCCGGCGTGGCTCAGGCACGAAGCTTCCACCTCGGTTTGTTTCTCCCCTTTCGTGGAAGAGTCGGATTTGCAGTGTTCTCCCCCCAGGCAGGAAATTTTGAAGCAAGGTCAACAACGTCAATATGCGGAGCATTAAGTTACTCCGTCCCTCGGAGTAAAATCCTTCGGGGTGTTGCGTTGCTTCGCACACACACGTGCCTAGTTCAGAACGAGTTTTGCATTGGGCATCTCGGGCGGCGCAGGGAGGCGGTGGAGCCCCGGGAGCACGGGGGGCGCTGGGCTGCGGCCACCTCGTCCGCCCCGGCGGGACGCGGCCCCGGGGAAGGGGCTGAGCGGCGGCGCCGGGAACAGCCGCGGGGCGTCCGGCGTGGGAAGCTGGTACAAAACCAGGGCGTTTGCGCGCTGCCGCGTTCTGCTTCGTAACTAAGCAGTTCGTGTAAGCAGCCGGGTTTGCCCCAACTGCAGTCCTCTCCAGCCGGTTTTTGCTGAAGTCTGGAGATAATTTTAGGACATACTTAATAGATTTGGGGGGGGGTATCCTTTCCCCTAAATTAATATCAATTAATCAAATTAATTTCAAGGATGATCTTAATTTATATTCTCATAATTCATAAGTGGAAATAAAAGCACAGTTTTATCTTTGTCTCTTTTTAAAAATCCCCATGTATCCTTCAGATGAAATTTTTATATTTACCAAGAAAGAACACTAATAAAAATGATCAAATTAAAGAAGGAGATTCTGGGAGCTTATTGCAGCAAAGAAGGGAGAAGAGTTAGTGTAAGACTTCCCCATTTGCCATTTTTTATGAGCTGAATTATGAGCAATTTGCATATATCTTCAGGGAAACAAAACTGCTAATTCACTATGCATTTGATTTACAAGTTTGATTTACAGGCATATTAACTTAAATGTTTAATTTTCTGAGTTGTAGTTATTCTGATTAAATTAATTTGCAAATTCTGCATGTTTGCCTTTTTTCATTGGCTTTGTTTTCTCTTGTTCTTTGACCAAAATCATAATAAAATTAAAGTCCACTCCGCTGGGGGAGCGTGTTTTCCGGAAAGGTCTTTAAAGGAGCCAGTCACGATTGCTCCAGAGACGGGCGCTGCGCTGTGCAATTTTTCCAAATGAAACGGGTGTCAGCTAGTGCCCTTACTGGATAAATTACCGTGATTGACCAACAAATGAAAAATCCCCGAACCCCTCAGTTTTGTTTATTCCAGAAGTACACTCTTTATTTATTTTTAATGTTGCTTGGCTGAGGCACAAAACACGTCAGTTCTTTAAGCCGGTAAAACTTCAGCGTTTTGAAATAACACACAAACCTGCCGCTCACTGGCCTGGCATCCGTCACCAGCAGCGACTGAATTTGCATCGTTAATCATTGGCCACAACAGGAGAAATCACCGGAGCGGAGCAGCGTGCTGCGGCAGGACGAATGCCTCCCGGCTGCAGACACACGCCTCGGTTTCCACGCGGTGCTTGGTCTTGAGAACGGCCTGGCTGCAAAGCGGCATTTGCCTGGCGGGGGGGAGACTCATCCCTCCGGTGATGTCCTGCCGAGCGAGCTGTGTGCCCGGAGCTTCCCGTTCCTCGGGCTCTGGGAGCGAGGCAGAGGGAGAGGGCGGGAGGAGACCATGGATGGGGAGAACAGCTTCCCCGTTAGCTTTTCCGTGGTGCGGTGTCGCCGTCCCGCTCCGGAGCGGCTCGCGGTGGCTGCGGCATTGGCCGCGGAGGGAAGCGCAGCCCGGGCAAGGGCCGGGCACGGAGGAGCTTCCTCGCTCTTCTGCCCGCGGCGTACGGGCTGCGTCTGCAGCAAGAAATCAAAACGCTACAAAAAAGAAAAGGTCTGGGCGTCTTTGAGGAAAACCTGAGCAGATAAACATGGAAATGGTGATTCATGGTTTTACAGCAAGATCCTGAGACTTACTTTTTGGGGAAGGGAGTCTTGCAAGCTCCACTGTTACGTTTTTGGAAAAGGCAGGTATTTAGCTTTGCAGCTCATCTGAGCTTTGCTCAGAACTGGCAGTGCCATCGTTTCCAAGATTTTCTGGTTTTGGTATGGTCTTGGCTTTGCTCTTTCATTTACTCTCTGCATCTATTGCTTTCAGTCTTGGGGAAAATCTCCAGTTTTGCAGGGTGATGATTTGAGTTTGGCCTCGGAGTGATTTTTTGAGAGAGGTTTCTTTGGTTTCCCGCTCGGCCTGACACTGGAGCCTGGATGACTGAGTGATTCAGGAGCGCGAGCCTGAAAGCCTCGAGGACTCTTGATCCTGAGGGGGGGAAAAAAAGCTTTAAAAGGCTGCAGAGGCTTTGACAGCAGTTGACGCTCTGGAGCTCTGGGGTTTCTGCACGCTGCTGCTAACGAATACGGAGGAGCGGCATTACTGCGGGATCCGGGCGGGAGAGCAGCTCCCGGAGCCGGCGCGCGGAAGCGGCTCTTTGCGGCGATCGGGAGCAGCGGCCCCGGGAAGGGCAGCCCTCCTCGTCTCCGTCCGACTGACGGCACCCGGCGCGCGGATGCGGGATGCTCCGCGTCGGCCGCTGCGGGGCGACGGCAGCCTCGGCGGCCGGCAGCACAGCGAGGTGCTTCACCGTCCCTTTTGCGGTACCGCTCCTCGTTAGGGAAAACCAGCGCTGTCAGAACATCGACTGAGGCTGGTCTTGAGCTTTTGGGTTCAAAAATGTTTGACTTTGTCCTTTTACAAGCTGAGATTTGTATGTGCTTTGCTTCCGTTCTTACGTGCTCCCTTTTGAAATGTCATGTACAAAACAGGAGTTTGCTCAGCTCCCATCGCCACTGGCCTCTGTTTGAAATTTAAATTTCTGTCTCCGCTCTGCTCTCTGCTGCCTCAGCTTTCGTTTGAAGTGTTCTCAAGTAAATAGACTTGAGGAAACCTTACACTTTCTTGAAGTGAAACATGTGAAACAGCAAGAAATTCATTGCTTCAGTATTTTTTAAGTTTGCACTTTTTAATTAGCATACGTGTCCATTAATCTTACACTGTGGTGTAGTCAACTTTAAAATATCAGAAAACGTCTCAGATCCAAAATTGCGAGCCTGAGAATGTCACCGAAGCTAAGTGCACGGAAAGCACGCGCCTGGAGCGATGTTTCTTCCCCGCGCGATGCTCCTGGCGTGGGGGGCGGCTGCGGAGAGGCTCGGCACAGGGGAGCGCTTGCTCGCTCGCTCGCACGCGCGCCGAAATGGGAGGAAAACAAGCAGGCGGTGGCAAAAATACGATTGTAAAATTATGGAAGGGTTTAAGGAAGAACATGGCATGTTTGAGAACAACAGTGGAAGTGTTTGAATTCCAGTTAGCCTGTAGGAGTGGATTGAAATACCGCGTCAGACGTGTATCATCAAAATAATAAAAGTATTATGAAACCAATCAGGTATAAGTTACCCGCTTGGCATGTTAGAGGTAAAATCCTCCCTCCCTTACAAGGCCAAGTGACTCTTAATTCATCCCCTGAGATTTCACGTTAAAATGTGTTCACTGCCAGCTGACAAAAGAGTCGAGCTTAGATTTATTACACCAGCACCTGCAGTAAAAAATGACAGATGATGAAAATGTATTTAATTATCATTCAGTGCCACATCTCTGTCTGCTTCAGTCTCAGTGCTGCAGCTGTTGGCACACACTTTATTTTAAAGTCAATGTGCTTATCTGGAGAAGAGCCTGATCTCCCTGAGTAAATTGACTTGTGGGAGAAAGAAAACGGTGAACTCTTTTAAGAAGCAGCTGAGCAAATGCAGATTTGTATTATATTCGCTTGTGTTAATTGCCTAATCCATTTGGCTTCACAGCAACTTCCCGCTTTGTAAAGGAAACGCGCCTTCTCTGAGCCCGGATAAATAACTTCTTCCTTGTGAGCGAGCGCGCGGCGCGGGCTGCCGCGGACGGGTTCGGCGGTCCCGCTCGGGCTGCGATCCCAGGAGCGGCAGGCCAGCGCTCGTGTTCCTGCTCTTCCAAGAGGCGCTCGGGAAGGTGGTTGTGGAGCTGCCCGGAGCAGGGAAGCGCCCGTCTGAGGCCGCCGTGTTTCCCTTGGGATCAGCCTCCGAAAGGGGGTTCTTGCCCCTGCTCCTAGCAGGATATTTGCAAGCAGAGCCCTAAGGAAGCTTTCACGTCGTGCCGATTCCAAACGTTCCTGCTTCCGGGGATAGCCTTCTGCAGAATCCGATAATCCCCGAATTTGGCAATTCTCGCAAAAGCTCCATAAATCCCACTGTCGATTGGCGTGTTTTACAATAGTTTAAAGTGATGCAGTGTACACTAAAAGTAAGTTACTGTTGAAAATGGACGGCGTTTAATGCAGTTTCCCTGAAGTAGCCTTTACTGAAGTATCTAATTCCAGTCGTACGCGTTCATCTTAAAACCCCCCAGATGCGAGCAGCAAAAGCGCATTGCGCCTCCCTGCCGCTGCAGGGACGCAGAGCGGCGGCCGTCCGCGGGTCCCTGCCGTGCCGCTCCGCTCCGCTCCGCTCGCGTGGGGCTCCTGCGGAGCGGGGCTTCGCCCACGTCCCGCTGCGGTCAGGACCCCGCTCGCTCAGCGATAAGTATCGGGGTCCTCGTGCCCGTCCCCCTTCCGGCGCCGCGGCCGGGTCGGCCCCAGCTTTGCCGCGCGAGCGGGCCGCGCTCGGCCGAGAGGCGCAGGTTATTCGCGCGGCGTTTCGCAGGTCGTGGAAGGTCCGTGGCCGCGGCGGCTCTCGGCGAGCTCCTCCCGCGCCGCCGTCCCGCGTCTCCGAGGGTCTTCCTCCGAGACAGCAGACCGATACCCGGCTGCGTCCGCCTCCGGAAATACCCGCCTGTATCTTAGCATCGCTGCGTGGCGGCAGGGTAACATTAACAGCAATAGTTATGATGTGCAGGCAAATATAATTAAACAATCATGTGGCAATAATTGGCTACAGTTGTTAAAGAGGAGAAACGTTTCTCAAACAGAATTACAGTTTGTGTCAAGGTCAGAAAAGATGAAACACGTCATTACGAGCTCATCAGAGAAACTACAGCAGAGGGCGTTAATAAGTCTCATTTCCAAATGAAGATAGCTACACATTCCTCCCACATTAATTTTTATTAAGCATTTTATGCTTTAATACAAAACTGCATACCATGCTGTGGAACTTTAATATGTTTTATATGTGCAATATATTTTGCGGTTATTATATGGCCTGTGTCGGGTATGTGCTAATGGCAATCAAACATCTCTCTTTAATATTACAAAGAAGGTAGAACAGCGATGGATTAGCCGTCGCGCACCGAAGCTACAAGGAACTTTTACAGCAGATGCGTGTGCCATGAACTTAGGGGTCCGGCCAGGGCAGTTTGGGGGTGGCCGATGGCTCCTTCCTTCTCTCGAGCAGGGAAAGCCGACAAGTTTGGTGCCTAGTGAAAAGCAGGGCGGCATTAAGGCAGCCTCCTTGCAGCCTCCTGTGTTTCCCCCCAGCTCACAATTTTTGCCCTGCTGTTGCTTCCGGTCTATAACTCCCTCTAAATGCAACACTTTTCTGTTCTTCGAAGTTCGTTGCTACTGATGAACGTGTGCCATTTTCCAGGGAAACAAACTGGAACAACCACGTGTGTTTTCCCGGATTATCGCATGGAGCTCTGTGCCTGGAGCCTCAGGCTGGTCCCATGCCGGCCGCAGGCGGAGCGTGAGCCGCGCACGCGTCCTCCCACGCGCTCGCGGGGCAGCCGGGGACGCAGCTCGCCCCTGTTATCCGTGGCGCTGCGCTTTTTCCATAAGCCGGCCGGAAAGCGGAGCGGGTGCTGCAGGGCCAATCCGAGCTGCTGCCTGGGCAGGGGCAGCGGAGGGAGCTGCAAAGTCTTTGAGCTGCCCCGTGGCGATCCTGCCTCCGGCTCCAGCGGCAGATCGCCGCCCCGCGCCTGCACCCCCGAGGCCCGCGCGTGCTCCCCACGCTGCTGAGTTTTACTGATTTATGACGGGGCTTTTCTAAGGCCAGGTTTGTCATCCTGCAGCCAGACGTGGTCTCCATGAAGAGCTCGGCAGCCTCGGTGGCACGGGGCAGCCTGAGCCCAGGCTGTGTGCAGGTGTGAATGCAAGTGCATGTGCATGCATGTGCAGGTGCGTGCATGCATGTGCATGTGCGTGCATGCGTGTGCATGTGCGTGCATGCACCCTCAGACCTGCCGCCGGCCGGTTTGTACCCTGCTGTGGCAGAGACGTTCACCGGCCGGATACAGGAAGGTCTGGGGGAAAAAAACTCTTCCTGAGGCCCTACACACATCCATTATGTGCTTTCTGTTGTTCCTCTGATAACATACGTGTTTATCTGCTTTTCCTTGCTGGGTTATCTGGGCAGTTTTGTTTCGATAACGCAGTCAGCGGCAAAACGTCTTTCACAGAGCGGGAGAGGAGGCCTTCTGCCAAACGGAGATACACGGTTCACGTGTAAACTTCTGCCTTTCGGAGGGAGCTATGACTAATCCGGCCGCTATGACTAATCCAGTTACCCATTTTATCTTTAGAATTTATGATTAATTTAAATATGCTAAACAGATCATTCACATCACAGCCCTGATGATAGGCAGTTTTCCAGGGGGAAATCCACAGGACTGGAGGAAACTTCCGTTTATACTGCAGTGCCGAACATAAGCAATTAAAAATGCCTTAACTTCAGTACTATATAACCTAGCTGCGCTTCAGCAGAGGTGTTCGGAGCCCCTCGGAGGACCTTCCCCTCGCAAGACCCCGGCTGGCTTTCGTGAGCTGCTGCCCGCGAGCGACTCTCGTCTCCAGAAATACGGAGGACCCATTAGAAAAATGCTGGTTTTAGCAAGGAATGTGCTTTTATAGATGTGACATTTATCGCTTTATAACGGAAGCTTGCGGTAATAATTTATCCCCCTCAGATGAGGATCCCTGCGCGATGCAGACAATTGACATTTACGACCCCGTTGCTATATTAAGGTACGAGGCCCTCGAACGCCGGTTTGCCTTTATCCATTTCCTGATGGGTCCTCGTCTCGCGAGGACCCCGTCCCCCGCACAGCGCAGGAGTCTCTCGGCAAGGAGGGAAATAAAGTGACTGTGCTCGTCTGTGAATAAAAAAGCAATTGCGTTTGCATGAAAGGATGACAGAAGTGGTTTGACTTTGCTTGTCAGGGAACATCAAGCTGCTGCTTGGGAGACGAGCGGGGCTGGGGAGGGAAGCAGGAGGCTGGCAGGGCCCCGGCGGCTCTTATCTCAGGTTTGGCATTATCTGCATTGATAGGAAGGTTTAAACTGCAGACTGTGGGATTTCCCCGGGCGCCCGAGGGCTGGGAGCATAACGCCATCTGCACCGCACCGAAATTGTCCTGGATTCCTCCCTCTTCCCTGCCATGCTCTGTCTTTGAACCGCCGAGTGAGCCCCCGACCCTCTCCGGGGCTGAAGCACCCATCTCCGGCAGACGTTGCTGTCGGAGAGGCTTGTGCGTGGGGCTTTTCGGAGGAGAGGCAGGAAGGCAAAGCATCCACGAGATGTAATTGTGCAAATACCATCGCTCGAGCGTTGGGTCCTGTTGCACGAACTAGGATTGCGCTGCCCTCGGCCGGGAAGGTCGCTGCCCTCCCGCGGGTGCCAATCAGCAGAGGGAGGAATGTGGCCCTGCCAGGATCCCCATTTCACCTGCAATTTCACTTCGTTGCACCCAGCCTCTATCGCTGCCTGTACCGGGAGCAGTAGCCAGCCCAGGTATTACCGCGGGTTCCCACTGCATTATGCATGGATGTCCGTGGGCAGTCAGGTGGAGAGAGGTAGTTAATGCTGCTCTCCATCTGTTACCAGTGAGCCGTGTAACCATCTGACTATTTTAAAGGCTTTTACCATTCAGGGACTTCAATGCAGTAGGAAAATACTGTTGCAAAAGTTTTAAATGCCGTGCCCGAGAGCAGCGTTGGCCAGGAACTCCTGTCCCTGCGGCATGCACGCCGGCACCCGCACTGGTGCACGTGGCTGCTGCAGGAAGGGGCGACAGCACAGCGGGAAACGAGGATTTGGAGTTGGAAAAGCGAAAGGGCAAAATGTTTGTGGAGCTGCAGCTCAGCCCTGCCGGCAGCCCGGAGGCTCCGGTGCGGGTCCTGGGGAGCGGGCACAGTTTTGGGGGGCAGGTCTGCCGGTAGGAGTTCATCGCACAGCAGCTCGCAGAGTTTGCGGCTTGCCGCCGCAGAGGCCAAACGCGTTTCGTTTTGCAAGGCTGCTCCTCGGTCCGATGGGGGAAGAAGCGCCTTTTTGCCGCAGGCTGGCACTTGACCCCCTCTCCCCCTCCCCGGGGGCCGGGTAGGACGTCTCTAGCTCGGCGGCCCGGCGGGGAAGGCAGCCCAGGTGCTGCTCGTTGGCTCGTCCTCCGGCCGCTCCTGCAGCCCCTGGCAGGGGCTGACTGGTGCCAGCTGCTCTCAATCGGTGCTTAAATGGGGATGCTGCGGGCGGCAGCCTGGCCCCTGATGCACAAGGTGGTGCTGACCCTGCGGGCTCCCCATGAGCAGGTAGGTCTCTGCTGGCTGCAGCGGGAGCTGATGGAGAGGAGCAGGGTGCTTTTGGGTGGAAGCCACCCCGAGGGCGGATGAGTTAGCAGGATCTGCCTGCGTGCCCCTTTCTGGCTCCTCGGTGGCAGGGCATCGCGCTTCCCTGCAGGAGGCTCATTGCTGTTATTGCTGGTGTTGGGAGTGCTAATGCAAAGGGATTAATAATGTGCTCTGTAACTCCTAGATAACAGAAGTATCGTGTCTGTGGAAATTGCCAAGGTAGAAATGTTGTCCTTCATTGATGGGAACGTAGGAGTGCATAATGTACGCGGGGCGCTGCATAATTCACTGCTGCTGTGTGTAACCCGCAGCACTTCACGCGTAACCCTTTAAGAAGCCCAGGCTTTAATAGGAATGTGTGCGCTTATTGTAAAGGAGATTGGAGTGTTTTTGCTCTGACTTGCTTCTCTCCCATTTTATATCCTTGTGACTCCGCACTGGCTGTGGGTTGCTCATGGGCCCAGAGAGATGATTTGAGCGGTTGCAGTAGCAGTGCTGCATTAACACTGCTCTGCTTGTTTTAGCTTGCTGTTTATGGTAACCATTCTTTACAGCGGTGCTATTCTCTACAGATATGAGTGTTTCCAGACATCAACTGTTAGGTTAATATACCCAAATGTTGGTACTTCACGATTACATGCCTGGAAGGGATATTCTTCTTTCCTGCAGCGCCTGGGAGCTCCTTGCAGCCACAGATGCGCTAGTCCTGGGCTGCAGCGAGGCAGGCTATGGTGCCCCTGGGTTTCTCGGGTGACCTGATGCATTTAGCTTAACTTAACTCTTCTCAAAGTTACTAAACTCTGCTAAATCTATGTGTGAGCTGGAATCTGCTGCTTTCATTGTAGTATTGTGCTCCCTTTGTGGCTTTGGCATTAAACCTGTTGCGCAGGTGACTTGGGAGCAAACCTTGTCCTGTTCAGTCCGTTTCATGTGCACTAGAAAACGGCTTCTCTTAAATGGTGGTGAAGGCCCTGTGGTGACCGCAGCCGCTGGTGCCCTGCGAGGGGCTGGAGCGACCTCTCCCTGGAAGCAGGTGCAGCTGTGTCTGATCACGCTTGATGCGCTGCTGTTGCGTGTACAGAGGAAGAAAAATAGGTACAAAGCAAATGAAAATCTGCAGTGTGGATGAGACCAAGCCGACAAGCTGTTTCTGTTAAATCTGTGAAAATGCGTATTTGGGTCACTCTGACGCGCTGCTTTCTCTTGCTCTGTCCCTGTAAGAAAAGAGGTCTTTGTGGTGCTGTGCGCAGTAAATAACTCCCGACTAGCAGTGGCATGTTGCACGACAAGCCACTAACGCAGCGGTGCGCTTGTTACGGAAACATCTGCGCAGCTGACACAGCACAAAATCAAGTATGTGTAAAAACAGTAATCAAAAAGCAAAATTAATTTCTGCACACAGATAGGCAGATAGAGGTCAAGGTACTGTCGAAGGAAATTAAATTCCTTTTTTTATCCACGAGGGCATCGCAGACTGGAAGTCAATAAGCAGGAATGTGGGCCTGGAGCCTGGGTGGCCGTTTGCGCTTGGGAGTTGTGAAAAGCCCATGCAATGGGCAAACTTAAGATGCTGAACAATGTCGTAATCGATGTACGTGTGTGTGTGGCTTGTCCTGTTGAATGAAAGTAGCTTCCTTCTTCTATACTGTGCCTGCACGTACCAGGCCCAGCAGTACTTTGTCCGAGTACGGCATGGGGACAGCACAGGTCTGCTGCTGGAAATGGTCACGTTACTCTTAGTCAGTGCCCAAGACACTACTGTGATTTTTAACTTCCATCTGGAAGGGGAGCCGTTGAGAGGATTCCCATGGAAAACGGACAGGCTTGCTGCTATTGGAGCAAAGCTTGCAAAATTTTACCGCTGGCTTAGTAACGGGAATGACTCGAGATGTAAGGCTTTCTGTAGTCCGAGCTGGAGAATGGCAGAGGTGTTTATCTTTGCACTGTATTCTGCCCTGGTAAAATGCAGTTTTGATGGATTCCCCCTTTTGGGAGGGGGAGGAGAAGGTTTTAAGGCGTACTTGTGATCATGTCAAGATGTGCTTTCAGAAGTGAATTTCCTTGCTTTTATATCGGGCGGCCTGGAGAGGCGGTTAACACTGATGGCAATGCGAATTGGGTAAGAAGCAGGCAAGTGTATGGCGCTGGTATCTCAAGGCTGTTCAGAGGGCTGAAGCTGGTAGGATCACGATGCTGTGGGCTTGGTGACACGGTTGTAGCATCTGTCACAGCTCAGCCTGCTTTTCTTGGTGTGTTTTCCTGTGACCTGCTCCTTGCTTCCAGCGCTCTGGAAGTGATGAGCCTGAGGGCAGCCGGCCCCAGCATCCCAAGCTTGGTTTGGGAAGGAGAAGGCGGGTCGAACAGGTCTTCTCCAGCAGCTGAGGCTTTCACCATCCCTCAGCAGCAGCGGAGGGGTAATGCTGTGTGCACGTGCCATCTAGAGCTGTTTTGCTCGAGTGCTACGGGTCCTCCCGGATGGTGGGGAGGAGAAATACGATGCAGAGAAAATACTCTCAAGCAGCGAGAGTTCTGCAGGAATTGTACAGTGCGGAGACAGCGCTTGGGCTTACTTCTGCTGGCCTTCCTGGGGCCCCAAACCTGCCCACCCATGGATCGGTGGAAGCAGAAGAGCCGTTTTTCTCTCCTGCCCCCCATGGCTGCCCCCCTCCTCCCCCTGAAGTTTTGGAGCTGCATCCAACCCTAAGCTACTTTAAGTTTGTCTCCTGTGTCATCATCTTGGTTCCTCCTAGCTGTGCAGTCTTTATTATGCTTCCACAGAGCAGTTCTGCGCTTATCGATTACCTCCTGGCCCTCCGGTTTTCTGCGACTGCGGCCTCAAAGCGGTATCTCGATTCATTAGGCGTCGCAGCCTCAAGAGCGGTTAGGCTTTTGCCGGCGCGCGCTGGCTAATCGTCGAAGGCGGCTCGCTCCTGAGCAAAGAGCAGCAGACAGCCCTGTCCTCCCGTCAGCGCGGTTCCTCGCCACAGGGCAAAGCAGCTTCGCGCACAGGTCGTGCAGGGGACAGTGTCTTCCCCGAGGTCGTTGTCCTTAATCTTTTCATCCTTCCTCGCAGCAGCAGCTGCCGCAGAGCACAGCAAAAGCGGCATTGCCGCTGCCGTGGTTTTGTTCCTGCTAGTTGTACAGGGTAAGCTTGGCCAGGGAGCTGATCTCTCGGTGAGAAACCCTCGGTCCTTGCGCATCCCTGTAACGTTTTCCTTCTAACCTCCGCTTTCCAAGGCGAGCCCTGAGCGCTCAGTCTTGCAGGATGCAGGGTATTTTCTTGGAGATGTCCCTGCCCCTCTAACCCTCTGCAATCGGGCTCTAACTAGCGTGCAGAGCTCGGCGTTGGCGAGCGTGTTTAGATGCGTCCCGGGAAATGCCCTGCGTGGGGAGCGGTGGACGGGTGCTGGCTCAGCAAGGCCTTAATTCTGTAAGGGGGTATGAAGCATTGCCCGAATGCAATGCAAACAGCGTGCGAGGGATAGCAGGTTTCCTGAAGGTGCAAATGTGCCTTGCTGGACTGGAGTGGCGGGGGGAGCTGCCGCGTTTGCTTTGCCCCTAGAGAGTGAGTTGGCTAGAAACCACAGAAAGGAGAAGGAAAATATTCCCCTGATCTGACAGCATTTAGCTTAAGGAGAGGAAGAGCCTAGGTAAAACTGTAATTAAACTATTAGGAATGAGAGCTCCACTCTGAGTGCTGATCTTCAGGAAGCGGGGAGAAGACGGGGAGCGCTGGCATCGGTTCCAGAGGCGTCCTTAGGAGAAGGAGTAGGCGCCCTGCGAGCTAAAGCTATAAGAAATTGCTGCGAAAGGTGCCTGCTCAGGAGGACCGAGACCGGGCTGTGAAGCTTTGGAAAGAGCGCGTTTGGCTGCCCTTTCTCCCAGGGCTGTTCTCGAGGCTGCCGTATTTTACCTGCTGGCTGGGGGCGCGGGTGAGCGCTCTTCCAAACCGCCTGTGTCCAGCCTTTGGGAAGGATGCGTCTTTCCCAAAGCCGGGTCTCTTGGGTAGCAAATGTGCTTAGCAGTCGGGGCTCCCGGCAGGGACTTCACGCCCGCTGGAAGTTCGCTGTGTTTATATGCACAACTTCTGATAAATGCGCTTGTTCTAGACAATTGGTTGATTCATTATTTGTTAGCATAGTCTTTGGCTGTGTCGTATTTGCTTTTTTGTTTACTATATGCTGTTAACAGCAGTAATTACAGTGTAGTTGTGAGATGAAAACATGACTAAATTATGACAGTGCTTGTGTAACAATCCCTTCGAACTGACTCCAAAAGCAACAGCTGCACAATTAGGCTATAAATTCTCTTAAATGAACTTGTCTGTGGAAATGGTACCTGTGTGGCAGTGCTGTGTAAGAGATAACTAGACTTAATGGGCTTGGTGAAGGAGCACCAAGAACAGCCTCATAAAAAAGAAACTTTGTTCTTTGTCGTAAACCACTTGTTCCCTTGCAAAAACAAAGGGCTTGGCGTTGGGTCATTAACTTCCTTCCTTTTGTTGCGGGACAGCCGGCGCCGAAGCATCCATGTGACGAGCATTGGGGCTCCTTCCCGCTTGGGTGTAATCTCTGGGGGGAGCCAGAATCCGATTGGGAAGTCCCCATTGATGGAAGGGGAGCAGATACTTAATGGTGATGCGGCTCTGGAGGAGCGATGATCTGGCTTAATCCCTAGAAGCTGAAAGGTGAAGACGATGAAGCAATGGCAATGCTTGCTGATTTTTTAACTAGAGACGGATCGCTTTAGGCTGACCAATTTTAATTTCACAGGATGGTGACTGTAGTTTTTAAACTTTCATGAAACGAACTGTTGCATGTGTGTATCCTGCTGGGGAGCTTCTTGCCCGTCGGGCAGCGCGTGTGGGTAAGGTGTGGGACTGCGCCCGTAAAGGCTGCGCTTGAAGTGTTCTTCAGACGTGTTTTCTTCCATCTTTTCAGGCTTTCTGGAGGTAAAGTTGTTGTTAGGGCTTCGTTATCATTTGCGCATAGTCTTTGTTCACTAAACAGCTTAGAAAAAAGAAAGCGGGTTTCCAGTAGAACTAAAACATTTAATTCTAGGCAGCTTCCTGATAATAACCTAAACAGAAACCTTTTAAACATTAATTCCAGCAGCTTTTGCGCCGTACGGAGGAAAAATAGACAATGAGTAGAGGTGGTCAGAAGAATCTGCCAGAAACCCATCAGAAAAATCTCATTTTGACAAAGCTTAAGAGGAAAATAGAAGCTTTTTGATCTCCCCAAAACACTTCTGACTTTGAAGGACTCTGATATTGAAATACTATGGCCTTAATAAAACAAGCCAAAAAAACTTCAGTGATTGAAATCAGGAATTGGAATTGACCTGGAAGACAGTGGGGCTTTTCTAAATGTCACATTGCGTTCGCAAGATATTCTTCTGCATTCAGAGCAGGGCGATGTTTCTGGAAGATGTTTTGAGGACGAGCCCTGTAGCCGGCCTTTCCCCGGCCTCGTTTGCCCGGCTCGGCCAGTAATGGGGCCCGGGCAGCCCTCGAAGCGAGGGGCGCTGTGAATCCGGGGGTGCTCGCCCTGCTGCCGGCTCCCGAGAGGAAGCGCGCATCATCCCCATGTTCCTCGGAGCCACCGACCGCCAGTCTGAGCGGGGCCCCTCTGTTCGGTGATGATCCCCCAAATCTTGGCGAAGGGAGAACGGCATGAGCGAGCGGTGCTGCGGCACCCGCCGTCCTCCCTGCCTCCGAAAGCCAAGGCCTCATCCCCGCGGTCTGCGGAGCGGGAACCAGGCTCGGCGCTGGCTTCGGAGCATCCCGTGTTCCTCCGGCCACGCAGGCCCTCGCTAACTTGGGAGTTCCTGTGTGCGGTGCGACGTCCTGCGGCACGGTGTCCTGTGCCACTGCCGCCGTTAATGGCACTGCTCTCCATTAACCGCAGTGAAACGCGTTTTAAAAGCGGAGCAATAAGCTAAAAACAGAGGCTTTTAGGAAGTCTTCAAAGCATGTGCTGTTTTAACATTGTCGCTTCTTCAGAGTTTGGAGATGGCGGGGCTGGGTGTAGAAGTATTGCTTTATTAAGTGATGTTGCAATGGCATTAACCCTTAAAAACTGAGAGCAGGATATGCATGTTTGGAAGTTCTAATGTGTAGTAAAATTAAGCAGTTCTTAGTATTCAAGAAAAATGCTTGTGACAGCCTTACCACAAGTAATGAGAAGCCACCTGCAGTTCAGAGCAGTACTTGATAATGCTGTAATTAGATTTGAGATGCAAAAAAGCTCATTAAAATTAAATAACATATTTGTCACTGTTTTAAGAGGTACAGATTGCCTAGAACCATGCTGGTCTCTTGACCTTGAGTATTTTGGCATAGTCCTTGCTGTCAAGAATTCAAAAATAATGTCAGCAGTTCTTTAGGGTAGTCTGAAAATATTCTTGTTTTTTAGGGCTTTTTTTATAATGCGAGGTGAAGAAAGTCATGTTCATTTGATCTTTGCACCTGTATTGCCTTACGCTGTACATAAGGTTCATTTTTATTGTTGGCTAGATGGAAGTTTCTCATGCTTTGGTCCCAGATTAGTAGCTCTCAAATGGGTTTGGTGCTTTTTTCCCATCTGGACATGGCATGGCAGTGTCTCCTGCAGAATAGCTTATATTCCTCGAGTTGGGAGTCCTGAACGCCGCCAGGGTTTTCTTGCGGAGGGCAGAACTTGCACTGTGACCTCAGCTTGAAAAAGCACAAGTGCCTGATTTCATTGTGGTTTAGCACACACGAAACCGTTCTCCGCTTGCCAGGCGTTCTGCTTGGTAAGCGCCGTTTGCCTTTGCAGATGGCCCCAAACCTGAACGGAGCTTTGGAGGAAAAACTTGTTCCGCAAATGTTAGCGCTGGGATGGAAGAGTTGGGCTGTGCCTCAGCCAAAACCCTGTCTTCCCTAGCGTTTTTGGAAGACGCAGCACGTAAACAGGGCACCCGCATGCTTCAGTGCATATGGAGAGATCAGTGAAGCCGTCGTGGTCTATTAAAAATGTTCTCAGGCCATGCTGTGTGTTTAATATCACTTGTGTTTATTACTCAGACTTGGATGTTTTAGCTCACACTGAAATGCCCCTAGAGATAGGGTGATGATAACTGCTAGCTCCTGTGAGTTCACGGGTGACGGTTCAGACAAACACAAACATTACGGCTGTGTCCAGGGGCTTTTCTTGAGCTCTTCCCGTGTGTTGGGCATCCTCCGGCACGGTGCCAGGGCTGGCACCCTCGGGACATGGGAGCACCTTGGGGAAGGCACCTGGTGCAGTCAAGGCAACATAGCCTGAAATTAGGTAAATTGTGTAAATGGTATCTGCTGTATGTGGTGTGGAAAAGGGATACTGAGGACTTCTTAACGCCGGGTTTGGCCGCGTGCTGGAGAGAATGAGAGTGCAGTAATGTGTCCCCAGAGTTGCCTTCCCTGTGGTCACTCTAACAAAATAATCAAACCCCTTGTGGTTTGGAGAACTTGTTCTTGCAGGTGACAGAAACCCCTTCGTGACCCAGATACGGTTTCTTCGGATGCGAGTCGTGTGCCCGGCTCTGTGTCCCGGCCCGGTGCCACCTCGGGCACTCGGCGCCCCGTGCCCTTGTCAGCAGCTCTGGTGCCCTCCGAGAGCTGCGGTGGTTTATGGGCCTCCTCTGGCAGGCAGGAGCGATTCACAGGGCGGAGATTTGTCTTCCCATCCCCTAAGTGGCATTCCCTGCGTTAGCAAATGAACAGATATCTTCGGCAGCTGGGCAAGACCTTGTTCCTTCCCTCCCCAAGCAGCTTTCTGTTTGCTGGAGAAAACCGTTGCACTCGTGCCCACGGGCCTGTCGCTTGCAGGCTGGCGAGCAATCCAGCAGTCCCCTCCTCTCCTCTGCGCGCTGTGGCAAGTGCAGGGTTTCGGTTGTTCTTTTACATTCCAGTTAATTAAAATACAAATTCATCCAGCATAGTGCAGCCTCAAAATTAGTGCCTGAGAGACCTGTGGCAGATGCAGCACAGCGTTATTTAATGAGCAGATCTCCTGGCTTAGGAAAAGCTTTGTACAAGAAGCTTGTTTGCAGATCAGAAGTAAATGCAAACAGTCTACAAGGAGGGGCTGAGACTTCTTCCAGCCTTTGGGATGCACCCAGGTGCCTCTGCAGAATGATCAGTTCACGCTTTCCTCTTAAAAACAGAATAACCTTGGAGGGGAAAGGTTGTGTTTGCTTTTGACAGCAGCAGCACAGCATAACTAGAATGACCTGTGGTGTCATGGACTTAAGCGACTGAGAGACTGGGAGAGTTGGCTCGTTCCCCTTGGGGGTGGGGGGAGACGATCTTGTGATGACCTCCTGCATGTTTTTACCATTTCAAGGAGATTGATAAAATCGATCCGAGTAAACTCTTAACGCTTCAGAGGGTGTGCAAGGAGAAGAGCAGCCCAATTTATAGATTGGGGACTGGGTGAGCACTTCTCGCATGAAGGCGGTAATAAATCTGGAGTCAGTAGATGGGGCGAAGGAACAGAGAAGCTGTGGGATGGAGCTGGCTGTGGCACGTGTCTGCAGCAGGGTGGATGTGCCCATGGCCGTGAGGAAGCCCCATGGTGAGATCTTAGTGCAGCTTTTAGGAATTTGGGGGTATGGGGAGAATTGCTGAAGCACATCAGGGTCTATCTAGCTCAGTCTTTTTCTGGTTTTGATTAATGCCATGTAGCTTGGAGAAGACTAGAAGAGACCTGGCTCTGGACAAGTTCAGAGTGACCTTTCCATGTGGGATGCTTCTGCCTCCGTGTGATATGGCGGTAGCTGGCGTTTTACAGCAGGAGGGAATATATCCCTTGCAGAGGAAAGAAATCTGATCTAACGAGTTGACGTGAATGTTCTCGCTCCTGGAATAACAAGTCCCTCTGGGATCCGAGCTCTTGGCTCCGGCGCTGTCCTGTAGCAGTGTGTTCCACGAGACAGTTATTCACCCTGATGCTTCCCATGTATTTTCTGAATATTTACTGTCTTTTGGTTTATGATAGCAGCTTCTTGTGTAACAGAGACAGTAAAGGCTAATGCTGTGTTAACTTGCTCTGTTGCCGTTTGTTGCTCTTTATGCCACTGTTGCTAAATTCTTTAACGAATGTATAAAGCAACATCTGTATTTTAAGCTCAGATTGTGCAAGTCTAACTTTAATTCTAACCAAATTGGCTGCGGATGGAGATGCTGCTTTAAGGTTATTCTCAAATGGGCTTTGGGAACCCTGTGCATTAGCGTTCACTGCTTTTATTATGCTGTTTATTAACACGTATATAGTATTTGAAGGGGTGGCAGGTCCTTACTGGAGCTCTTTCTCCTGGCCTTGCGTGTCCTGGAAGCTGGCAGGTCCCCCTGTGCCTCTGCTCCTTTCTAGGCGCTTCCTCCACTGCAAGCTTCTCCGCCTGGGCTCGTGCAGGCGAGGGGTGCTGGGCTGGCTCTTGGGCCTGAGAAGCTGCTTTTCCCTGCACGGACGTACGGCGGAGCCGGCGCTTGCCGCGTGGGGGCTCGTGTGGACCTGGGGGCCATCTCGGCTTCACCGTGCCATTAAGTTTGGGTTAACTTCCCACATTTTGTGTGCTGGTGGTGTCCATGCAGGCAGTGATGAATTCCACTTGTCTTCTGTGTGGTGTCCAGAAACCTGCTAATGGTCGCTCCTGAGACCACGTGGGAGGAACGGGTGTTTGAGACCAGGCGCAGATGGTTCTGCAGCTGGGCTTGACTCTCCAGAAGTCTCCAGCCGAACTGGCTGCCGAAACAGCCCGTGGTCGCTTGCAGCTCGCGTTGGGCACCTGTCCCCGTGGTGGGCATTTACAGCTGTGGAGGAAGGACGTAGTTTAGAAACACGCAGGAGGCGCTTTGCGCTTTGTCCTCTAGCTCGACCTTCCTGGAGGTGGAGGAAACTAATGGGAACATCGGTTTTGAATTTTAAACTTGTGAACGCAGGGTTCCCCGGAGGGCAGGGGCTGTGGGGAGCAGCACTGGGAGGGACAGTTCCGCTCGCGGCGTTTCCGGCGCGGTCTGCGGCAACGTCTAACCCGAAAGGGCACCGCGCTGGAGTAGTGGGATTTTCCCCCCACCCCCTCACTGGGGGAAAACTATTAGGTCAAGATGATGAATTCTTTATATAGGAAAAAACTCTTGCATATATAGAGATGTATATAAAGAAAATCTTAAGGTCTGTAAACATGCTGATTGTTCCACAGCTTTTTTGTCTCCTCTGATTGCAGAGGGTCCTCAGGGAAGGAAAAAAGCTCTTCTGCAAGCACAAGGCAGGGGGAGTATCCTAGTGCTAAAAGTGCTTGGCACACAAGCTATTCTTGAGAAAACGGTCTAGTTGATACCGAGCTTGCTCGTGACATTTTGGTGTGAAATGCTGTCATTTGGCAATCGGGCAGGTGTAATTGTGGTGTTGCTGGGATCGGTGTAAAAAGCTGCTGCTGCTGCTGTTGTCCCTCTAGTTGGCTGCATGATGCATCTGAGCAATCTGTCTTGGCTTCCCGAATAAAGAGACTCTGCTATCGTTAATGGTAGAAGTGTGGTTTCACTTGAGTCGGCTTCAAGCATGATGTATTTTCATATTGTGACTGGATCTCGTGGTGCTGCAAGGACAGGGATGCCCTGTTCTCCCGGCGTTCAGAATCCCTGACCCATATGTGAAATAGTTTCATCGGCAATGTAATGCTCTGTTTAATTTAGCTTAATTTCTACTGAAAACTGCATTTCAAAGAAAAAACTTTCAGGGCACTTCTAATAGACTTTTGGGGAGGGTTAACAGCAAAGTTGATTGCTCGCATTTGACTTACTTTGTAAAGATTTAAACTTTGTCGCTTCTTAATTGTCCCACCAGCTTGTGAGCTGGGGGTGCTGCTGGTCACCCTGGGATGCAAATGCAGATGCCACCAGGAAACGCCTAGCGGCCTGGATTCGGTGAAATGCAGACCTCGATGGGAGAAAAACTGTACATGAGAATTTGTGCTATTTACTGCATGCTGGACATTGAAAGGGTTATCAGGACCAAGGCTTCCAGATATGTGTCAAAATGTACTAAAGTACAGTAAATGGAGGGACGGGGAGAAGCTTGTAACAAGGTGACAATCTCCAAATATAACGGTTTTTCTTCACTGCAAGTATGAATTGTAAATGCGGATATGCTTGGATTCTGAAATTGTGCAATGCAGAAACAAGCTTACAAAGACACTTATCCCTCTCTTCAATTTTTGATGAAATACAATAAAACGCGTTTTAAATCCCCTTCCTTCCTCCTGCCTCTGAAGGAATTTGTAAAGCTGTAACAGCGTCTATTAACAAGACTGTAATTTTCTAAAATTAATTTTTAATGACTAATTTGTCTTGTTTTCAGATGTTTTATAAAACGCTTATTGTTTAAAATGCATTTATTTCTCAGCAATGTCACCATGAAGGAGAACTGCATTACTGCAGGACTCCTACCCAAATGTGTAGCTGCTCTGCTCTTGCCTCCTCTTTTAGGCTGAGGCACAAATAAGTGTCCCAAGTGAAGCTCCTCTTGCAGGTATTCCTCCTGCATGCCAGGCGCAAGTGCAACCTCTGGATGACGTTCCTGGTGAAGATCTTGCTCGGGTGAGAGCAGAAGGGGGATCCCGCCCTGTACGGCTCCATTTCATTAGTAATAGCATTTTAACTGCAGTCACAGATAAAAAAAATCATTGTCCAATGAATTTCTGTCTCGGAGCAAAGCTGTGGCATCTCTTATTCCGAGCGTGTGTGGCGAGACTGGTATTTAAGAAGGAGCGAAGGGCAGGAGAGAGCAATCAGTGGTGCTTTGTGTTGGCGTGCGCATCTCGCCTTGGCAGAGGTCTTCCCCAAAATGGATATATAAGGGTGAAGGATGGGATCTGAAGAAAAGGCAGATACGGTAGTACAGGCCACAGTGGTGCAGAAAGCAAACTAGAAGTCACTTTTTGCAGAAAATGTTTTTCCGTGGGCGATGGGTTTAAGGCTTTGTCTTGGAGCAACCCTGCCTGGAGAAGGAGGAGCAGGAGGGGACCTGCGGGGCCGCGCTGGGGGCTGCGGGACAGCCCTGCCCGGGGGGAGATCCTCCGTGCCCGGGGCTCCGAGCTTCCCGCTGGGAGATGGCCGTGTGCCCTGTGCACGACCTGCCGCGGGCTGGGAGCTCCGTCACTGAACTTGCCCAAGGTTAGCGCCCAGCGAGCAGACGTGTCCTCTCTGTACTGAAAATGCATCGCTGCTAGAAGCCTCGTTAATTCGCAGGATATACGCAGAAGTTGCTCTGCTCTCAATAACAAGCGTCACGTTCTAAACATGCAGAAATCCTGATGCGTTAACCTAAATAGCACAAACTGCAAAGCTTGGCACAAAGCTGCTGCGAATAGTGGTGGAGGTCGGTGCCGTGCGTTTCCCCCGACCAGGCTGGCGCCATGCGTAACGCAGGACTGCGACCCGCAGCAGATGCTCATGCCGAGTTATTTACTTTCCCAGGTGCCCGAGAAGCCGATCTCTGACGTGGTGCCCCCGGTAGGGTGTGCGGACTCTTTAATTTACGGGTTATTTTTCTTAAAGTAGCTTTTATACATGAAGAAGAGAATTAAAAAAAAAAAACTTGATTTTTCTCGTTCTCTGTATTCCAATGTAAATATTTTCCCTCAGACATGAGCGAGTGCTGCCTCCTCAGCTTCCTCCTGAGCAGGATGGTTGTTGGTTGCTGCTGCCGTAGGCTCTTTGTGCAGGGGAGCGTCGCGGGGTAAAAGGAGAGGGAACCTGGAAGTAACGAATGGAACTGGCAAAGGCGCCTCCTAAAAAGGAAGGGCACAAATGCAGGCTGCTTCCTTCCTCCTCCTCCTCGTTCTTTGTGAGCAATTATACGGAGGTGTCCTGGAGTGGGAGTGTTTACAGATACTCCCTATTTGTGGAGCGTTGAATTTGCTTTGTAGCATTCCAGTTATGACTTGGGTAATGAAGGGACAGTGTGCGCCATCCTAGCTTGTGCCTCTTGGTAGCAATTTTAATTGGAGATGGAATAGTAGAAAAACTTTTGAGGAATCGTAGCAGCAATAGCGCTGTGCTTAAGTGCGTCCTTGGGAGAGAAGCTGGTAATGCAACTTGTGATGCTTTAAAGGGAAACCTCAGTTTGTAGGAGACCTTTTCACTTGGAAATAATCTTCAAAACGCCAAGAACAAGATGTTGGCAGCTAGCGTTGAACTACGCGGTTTTGCAGTGGAGCGTGCTGTTTTTTTGATTGGCCATAACTTGCAATGTCATCTCTTAATATTCCTGGCACAAAATTGGAATGGTCTTAAAGCTTGTCCTGACGAATGCCGGTGAATGGGCAAAAATTCATTATTAGAGAGAAGTAGCTGACCCCAGACTGGTGTTCCCCAGGTTAAGTGAATATTGGGGGCTCTTGTGGAGAGGGAGTGTTAAAATTGCTGCCCACGATGAGTGCGCGGTGGTCGTGCTCGTTCGGTCTCCTGCCTCCAGCAGTGGCTGGATCTGGGCGCTCTGCGGGGAAACTATGAAACCCGGAGTGGAGCCTCTGCTGAAACCTGCTGGTGTCGGACCCTCCTCTTGCCCGCGGGTTCAGCTCTGAAAGGGAAGGAAATACCAATGTCTGGGAACGCTGTTAGCCTGTGTGCAATAGGTGCCTAGGTTATGCCTAAATATATCTGCACCTGTTTAGATCTTGCAAAGATTTACCTATTTACGGTGAAATTCACTTGGTTGCAGTGTTGCTGGTTTTCAGTTTAGGGCTGAGAGCAGACCACACCTGTGTCTGGCCTAAATGAAAGACGAGGAAAAACATCCCAGTGTGTGTTTGCAGCTATACTTAAAGCAGTCTGCTCGGCGACCCGTTTCGGGTCTCTTGGGGGTACCTGGGAGGGCTCTTGGCAGTTCAGTTTTGCTATGTATTGGTCTCTTGCAAATATCTTTCGTGTTTTCCTGCTTTGGAACCTGGCCCTTACCTGCAGTCCCGTCGGATCGAGCGCCCTGGCTGCATTGGTGCTGCGTTGGTGCTGCAGCGCCCCGGACTTCGCTGGCATCGCCCTTGGGGCACGGCAGCCCCGTGCACGCTCCAGCCCGCAGCAGGGGCCGGCGATGCTGCGCTGGCATCTCTGCTCCGCCAGCGCCGAGTCTCCCCATCGTACGTAGAAATCCCCAGCGGGTTGAACGGTTCTGTCGCTTTGGTCTGCCCAGTTCCCTTCAGCTGTTTTTGTCTGGAATTATGGACTCATCAGCTGGAATAAACCACCCAGCTCTTCCCTTCCTGACCGTTGCTGGGTGGTTCTCATCCCTGCCGCAGATCTTGAGGTTTTGTTCAGTTTAAAATGATCCCGTAATCCTTGTTCCTGTGTGTATTTGACAGAATACTGGCAAAATTTAGAAACGCGGAGACTGCTGTCCCAAATTCCTGTGTAATACGTGTGCTCCTGGCCAGCCGGGAGCTGCTTCCTGCCTCTCCGTGCTGAGTCCATGCATTCATTGCAATCAGCTTCCTGTGCCTTGCCCCCTCTTGTCAGGTGTGGAAAACTGAAGGATCTCCATGTAACTGGGGTCGGGATCTCATGGGGAGGCAGGGCCGGTGGTGTGGCGTGCAGTGCCAGGTCCGCAGGCTCCAACACGCCGTATCGGAGGGCTCCGCATGGGAGAGGCGTTCGGGGAAGAGCCCCCAAAACAGGCATGTGAGCCACTGATGGACAGATGGAGCTGAGCCTTAAATACATATATAGGGACGCGAGCAGGCCTCCCACGGAGCCATGGGTGCTCTCCTGGATGATCTGTGCGCGCGCAGATGGGATTTTGGGCTTGCGCCTCTTGGCAGCTCTCCCTGGCGGTGCTGCGGCGTCCTGGGACGGCCGAGGTGCCGCCCGTCTCCTGCGGTGCTCCCTCTGCTTCCGCAGCCTCGGGTCGAAGTCGGGCCTGTCTGCGTCTCCGCGTCACGCTGGGCACTTGATTATTACCAAAATAATCCTCATCCATCATCCTGGGCCAGGGAGATGCCGGGTGAATGAGTCTTATTGTTTATGACAATGTTTCCAGATAAAAGGGGAAAGAAAGCTTAATTTATGTTACGCTCGCCAGCGAGTCCAGCAGACGTTCGGAGCGGAGCGAAGGGTTGTCGCTGTGCTCGCAGCAGTGCAATTTCCTGGCCGATTGCCTGGAGTGGCAATGGACTTTGTCCCCAGTCGTGCGCTTTAACCTTGAGCAGGCGTCTCGGCAGCCTGGGAGCTTTCTGCCCCTGCGCTCGGGCTGCTGCTCGGATCTGCTCTGGTTCTTTAAACAAGTCTCCAGCAGCTTGGGGGGGGGGGTTTAGTCTGCGTCGTTATATCGAGAAATCTACTGGAAGAGTAAACCCTGGGTAAACATCCTCAATTTGCTGCCTCCTGAAATAGAGCAGCTTTTAGAATTTCAAGCCACAATTTGTATTCAAATGAAGGTCATTTGAAAGGTGTAACATAGTAAACAGCCATTATTTCATTTTGATAGTGGTACTAAAATTATAGTGTTGGTTGAATTATTTTAGTATAGGACCATTACCATCTCCCTAAAACACTTATAGGAATTTTTATATCACTGCTGCAGTCCTGAAATTAGAGGAAAATTAAAAATCACACGGCTGTGGTAGTGAAGTAATTTTTTGAGAGCGTGCCTTCATTTTATTGTATGTTCCTTCTTCCCTCGCTTCCATGCCAAGAGATGCACATCTCCTGTCTGGGGCTGCTGCTGACAGATTGCTGCTGCTGTTCCTCTCCCATTTACTACCATGACACATTTCTGCTTTGCCTGCAGATTGCGCTGGGAAGCCTTCTCCCCTGCAGCAGGCACCGCTCCGCAGCGTGTTCGTTGTGCGCCGGTACTTACGGCTCGAGTATAGCGCATTTATTAGCAGCAGCACCTCAGAAGTTATCGGTCTGTTGGAAGAAGCATGATGCAAAGCAGTACGGGCAGAGGAGAGGGGGGTGAAATGCTGCAGGGCAGCTCTGGGGCGTTTTGGGGAATCCGCAGGTGAGCGCTGAGCTGGGAAGTGCTGCTAGCGACTGTGCAGCTGGCACCGAAGGGCTTGGGGTAAGCAAGGGTAGCGGCGTTGGTCGTCGTAGGGATGTTGCGTCGTCCCATCCTGTCCATCCTCGTGTCACAGGAGCTTCCGCAGCAGCGGAGCCTGTGGTGCCCCATGGCTGGGGGGCCTGTGAGCACCTGGGCGACACCGCTCCACCTTCAGTTGAACAGTGTTCCTGGTACAAAACTCCTGCCTCCAAACCCTCCGCCGGCCGTGGCGCTGGGCGTTTGTCTGGTTGGAGCACTAGATGACTCAGTGCTGCCAAAAGGCTATTTCTGATCCTTATCCCAAGCCCTGAGCACTTGCCGTCCTGTGGCCCTTTCCATAAGGGCAGACCAGTCCGTTAGCTGTGGGCAGCCAGGTATCTTGCATAAATAGTCGTGCATCTGTCCCAGTTTGGCATGCCCTGATGCTAAACATTTGCCAGATGTTGAGAGTTTGAAGGTACCCCTTTGCAACTGCTGGAATAAAGCTACAAAATGGCAGATTAAATTTAGCATCAATAAATGCAAAGTAATGCGCAAGGGCAAAACAGCCCTGATAAATACACAGGGAAGGGCTGTAAATTAACTACTATCACATGGGGAAGAGACTAGGAGTCATCACTGATAGCTCTCCAAAAAGATCCCCTCGGTGCTCAGCAGCTGTCAGAAGGGTAAATGGGAACAGAATAAAGTGGGAAGCAGCTTTGGGCCCCTCTGTAAATACCTGGTACACCCCTGTCCTGAATACTGCATGCAGTGCTCTGTGCCTGTCTCAACCAGGGTGCGGGAGGAGGAAGAAGAGGTTGGAGAGAAGCAACAGGCTAGTCCCGAGTATGAAGTCGCTCCCCTGTGCGATCGCACAAGTAGGCCAGGAGTCATCTCCTTGGGAAAGCAGGGCAAGGGAGGCAGAGGAGGGGCGTATCGGAGGGTAGCGGTGTGCACAGCACACACAACCGAATGGCGAATGACGACTCGGTACTTCTCATCATACAGTGCTCGGGAGCTCCTACTGAAATGGTCAGACCGGAGGCTTGGAGCGAGTGGTTTTTCTTCACGATGTGAAGTTAGGCAGGGGAGCCTGAGGCCATGGGAGATGTTTTATTGCAGATACATCAGTGCATCCATGCTTGTTTTCTTCCTTTGCTTACGGTAATACAGCAAAGCATTCAAGGAACCCAGTGAAAGCAGAGCTGATCTGTCTTCTAATTTAAAAATGAATCCCTAGGAACATATTTCTGTGTGAGAAGGAGCAAAGAAGGCAGGTGGATATGCGCGCATCCTGGCAAAAGGCAACTTTGCCATGATGAGATCTAATAAATATGCCAACCACTTTCAGGTAACTAATTGCTCTGGGGTGTTTGGTGGATTAAAGGGCATTAAAATCTTCATGAGAAGTTGAAGTCTTAAGAAAACCACTTTGTTCCAGTTTGAGAGTTGACGTGTAGGGCTTTATTTCCATGGCACATTGGTCTTCATCAGTCACTCGTTGTCCTTGGTAGGATGTCAGCACTCTGATATGCAGCAAGGCTGTAAAAGTTCCTGTTGCTGAATAACATGGAAGAATGCGTTTCCCATGAGTCGGTGTTTACAGAAGCCCAGATATTATCCCATGTAAAACCGGAGCCTGTTTGAGTCAAAAGAAATATTAGGTGTGCGAACAGAGTTCAATTAATATTTACTTCAAAGCATTTCAATTAGCCATAACTTTTAATGGAAGAATTTCCATCAGTGTCTGCTGAAAGTTAAATGTTGATTAATGGATGTGAGCAAAGATTGTTTCGAGAAGCCTCTCAGAGATAAGGTAGCGTCTGAAACAGACTTAAACCAAATGCTTTTTAATCTGGCCAGCTCTTTACCCCTGAAACAATTTAGATTAGCTGAAAAAGGATGCGTGTTTAGCTGGTTGCTGAACAACATGCCATCGTAGAGGGGAAGGAAATTGCTTTATGCAGGCTATAATGTAAACCTATTTTAGATTTTTCAATAAAAGAAGGTGCCATTATATCACCTTACTTCAGTGCTCTTTGTCATTATATCATATTTTAAAAATACTTGTGTAGGGGAGTAGATATTCACTTAAAATCTCTCTACATTTATTTTCTTTTAGGAATACATATAATAAAACTTCAAGTTAATAGAATGAAAATAATTTCTACAATAACAGTTCCAGCAAATCTTAGCATTGCCAGGGTGAAGGTGGCTAGACAGAGTAAGGCAATTAGGTCTATTATTAGTAGCACAGTGGAAGGATTGATGTACAATGGGCTGCGCGTAAGCAGAAGCCGTCAGACGTGAACTAAATTTTAATAGTGAAATTCTCATAGATTATAGCTCCCTTCATTAACATTTTCACACTTCGCTGACTAACAAATGAGGAAAAGGGCTTTCTGTACCAGTGGATTTATAATGCTCTGAATGCACTCCATACCTCTGGATGTGCCAAAGCTTAATCTCCCCTAACCCATGGCTGCTGGAGGATTAACTCTTTCTGCTGCAAATACCCTTTCACTCGGGGCACCGAGAGTGGTGGGGGAAAGAGCTTCCTGGGAGAGGCCGCGGCTGTTTCCCGCGGAGCGACTTGCGGCTGCAGCGTCGGTGCTCGGAGCCACATGCCTCCGGGATCGGGAAGTGGCTTTTCCCTTCGAGGCACTTCAGGGTTTGAACGTAGTCACTGGCTTGCATAGGGCAACTTAAGATTTATTTATTTTTTTAATTTGATTTTGTCTGAAGTTGCACGCTTCATACATGATGTTTAAAAAAAAAAAAAAAAGCCTTAATAATATCTCACAAGGCGAAGGAAGCCCTGACCGTCTTTGCAGGAGCTCAGGGATGTGGGCAGGTGTCCTCTTGGACTCTTGTGCTCTGAATTTCTATGAGGTATATTAAAATATTGAAAAACCCTTGAGATTCAGCAGCGAAGCTAGGAAAATCCCCAGCCCTGTGGGAAAGCACCACCCAGATGGTGGGTCTGGCACCCGGCAGTGCCGCTGCCGGAGGTGCGATGGCCATCGGTCATCTTCGTGCTCGCTGGTGTCCTAAGGACGTGGCCCTTCCGTTTGGAGAAGGGAGGCAGGGGGTATTTAAGCCGTGGGTTGGGGTGTGTGTGTGTGTGTATATAAATATTAAAGCGTGTGTACACACTCACTCGCGGCTGCCGTCGGCCCTTCCCTTCCCAGCGCGGCGTGTGCCGAAACCACCAAGTGTTGAAAACCCCTCGCGGAGAACCCGGTTTTGTTGTGCATAATCAGCTCCTACCGAAATCGTCCTTCCCGTGCTGCCTGCCGCAACTTAACGATCTGACTTGTATACGATAAAAACGCGGGGACTGTGCAAAGCAATGGTTCTTAGGTGCTGGAGACACAGATGGAAACTCATTTAACAAACTACAGCTCCCAGAATAGGCTCTGAAGTCTGTGCAATTACGCTGGAAAAACCCAGAAGAAACAGCAGCGCTTTGCAGCCTGTCTATGAGGAACCGAGACGTGATGGAACCGTCGTTACGAGGAGAGAAAAAAGCAGATTGAGGCGAGCGCCGGTTTAGGGCGAGCGGTGCCAGCAGGGCTGCGCGGTCCTGGCCACGCTGGCGCGTAGCTGCGCAGAGACCGGCTCGGGGCAGGCTGAGCACCCCTGCACTCGTTTCGGGCTGGACGCGGCCCCCGGGGCTCTGCGCTCGTAGCCACTGGGACGCGTTTATGTCCTGCGTGCAGCGTGGTTATAGTTAAGCAGAAGGGATTGCGTATATTTTTATGGGAGGAAAAAACAGGTGTTTTGTGAGTATTTTTAGTGAAAAACTTTATTGGTGATAAGCTGGTTCTCAATAAAAGGAAGGAATATAGTGCAAATAAAATTCCCTTTAATTTATAATTCCTTAAAGATTTTAAGATGTGAAATTTCTGGTTTCTAGCTGTATCTCCTTGGCTAAGCTCAGATTCTTTATGGTTTTTGATCCCTTACTGCTTAAACTTTAGTGGCTTTGCAGTTGCACAGGAAGGATGTCAGTGTATATATATATAGGAAAGAATATTAACACTAAAAAAATCTGAGGTTTTGCTGCTTTAACTGTACAGAAACCCCTGCAAACGATGCCTGCAGCTTGTAAGGAGCTGGGCCTGCCTTGGGGCTGGGCTTCCCGCATCCGCGTATTCAGCCTTGCAGTGCCGCTGGCCCTGCACCTGGTCACTGCAACTTAATAAAAAGGAAAAGCCGTCGCCCTCCCCCAAAACGGTGCCGTTGTGTCCATTCCTTGCTGTCCGCGGAGCTCATGTGCCTAATTCAGGCCGTTATTACAGTAAAGGGAGGAACAACTTAACCTTGCCGGAGCTGCTCCGTGCAGCTATCCTTGGGTCAAAGTCCTGCGCTCTGAACCAGCTGCTCTCCGTAGAGTATGTGCCGATTTTACAGCACTTTGATAATGACTTAGGAATAAAAGCAGCGTTTTAGTGGAAAATATGTTATAAAGGGCAATTCTGCTGCTGGAGCACTCTATGCCATCAGTATAAAAGTACACTTCCCTTAATGAAGGGTATCTCAGATGGGTTCCTGCCAACATATGTGAAGATGGTGCGTTTTCATTTCTCCAAGCAGGAATGTACTTCCAGGAGATGACGTTATTAAGTATTGCTTTTCGTACCCCCACGGGGGGCTCTTTGGGGTGTCTGCTCGGAAAAGAGCCCGATTTCTGTTCTGCGTGAATCCATCTGTCTTGTTGCACGATTTGACCCACGTGGGGGTCTGCCGCAGGCGGGAGCAATGCACGCTGTCGGAGGAAAGCGGCTGATTTCGGTACTGGAGGCGTCTCGTGATGCGGGAGCTCCAGGCAGCCTCCGGCACCGCCGGTTTTGGGAGGCAGCGGGGGGTTTGCGTGGCAGCATGGACAGACTTGCCCAAATACGCAGGGGTCCTCGGCCCTGCGCGGAGGCCATCTGCGTGGAGCAGCCCTTCTCAAAAGGCCGGTTTTGAGCAGGGATGAGGGAGGAAACGCGCGGCAGGACTGGAATGCCCTCGGAGATGAGTATCACAACCTGTTCCATATTTATTATGGGCAACAATTTGACTAACGGAGAATTTAGATTAATAACATTCAGCCTGGAGAAGTAATTTCCTTTGAGAAAGCGATTTACATGCACTCTGCCAAAAAGAGCCGTCACCGCGCTCTCTTGTCGTGTCAGCTCAAATAATGAAGCCGAGAATAACATGGAAGGTTAATAGGTCCTACTTATCTCCTTAGAGCCGAGAAGGAAGATTTACAGCGCGGAGGCAGTCTTGCATATTTCCATTGGAAATGGAAAGGCTTTTCCCAGACAAGATTTACGAGGGCTCGTGGTTACCGGGCGTCTGCCCTGCTGCTGCCCGTAAGCGCGGCTGTCACCTCCCGGTCTGGTAGGTGCCTCCGTGCTGGGAAGGGAGCCGCCGTTCCCGGGGTCGCTGGCCGGGGCCTGTGCAGAGGCAGAGTCTGTCACCAAAGCGAGAATTGCTCTTAACTGACTATAACACCTTTAAGCTTGGTAGTTTGTACATGTGTAGCTGCTGCGCGGTGGTTAGAAATGGGTTAAAACATCATGGTTTTTCCCTCTGAGCTATCTGTTGTGTTCTAATGAAAAATAATACAGACTATGAACATGCCACTGTCTTGAGTGACCATGCGTACGTTTGCGGAGCAGCTTGGTAAGAGGTCCCCTGCCAGGCTTTCGCTTCTCATCACGGGCTTTGACAGCTTCCAAGGGAAGTTTCAGAGGAAAAAGTGTTTTAAAAACTGACTCTTCTGGAAATCTCTTAACTTCAGTCCCAGCTGGAAGGAAGTCTGTATCTTTGTGAATTAAACATTTGCATGTGCATATGTACATTTGTGTGTGCTTGTATGATATTTCTATCCACTTATACTTAGCACCTCTAGGTTTTTTTAATGCTTAATGAAGTACAGTGCTTTGGGGCAAATGTTGGCCATTCTAGCCAAGCGGGGCTCTTTGTTTTGGTGGTTTTCCCTCAGTAGTGACCTCTTGGAGCTCTTGGGTTAGTGTTGCTGGGCACAGGGGAGATGTGTCCTCCTGCGGAGACTATGACAAATCTCAGCTGAAGGGGAATCTAGCGGGGAGAGACGTGCCGCAGGGTATCTGCGTAGTCTCCATTTTGACATAAACTAGTGCAACTTCTATCCTGTCTAGATGCCCCCAGTGATGATCTACACGTGTGACCCTTAGGAGCGGGAGCTGCCCAGCTGCTCGTGTGTTAGCCGGAAGATGCTCCCTTAAACAGAAATAGTAATGACCTTGTCGTAACGAGTGAGGACGCTGCCGTGTCATCTTTTGCTAGTGCTGGAAATAACTTGAGCCTCCCCTATAATTGCACTTCTTTTAAGAACGTCTTGCTTACATACTGGATGATAATGGCATGCGCAGGAGGGGGCAATTCATAGACATTAGAGCCCTGTCACTTCAGATTACTCTTATTAAATTCCCTCGTGGCACGTTATGGACTACTGCAGGAATAATTTCATTTTAAACAGCAAAGCTATCTATAAGTTACAGGAATACAAAAAAAGCTCTCAGATCTTTCCTCTGGTTCTGCTCTCCTTTGGCTTAAAAATGGCCAAGTAATTCTTTTTAAAATTGGCCCCGAGCTCCTGCTGCATGCTGCAAATCAGTAGAAGGATGCGTAGCCTTGGACAGTCTTTGGCATCCCATTTCTTTTGCCTGGAAAGAGCTCTTATTCTTCGCTGAAAGTCTTCTGGCACCGCTTTCATCCGCCAGAAAGCGTAGAGAAGCTCCTGATGCATGTCGCTGCCGCAATGCCAAGACTCCCAGAAAACGGGCTTCCAGACACGCGAGAGGGACGGCAGCTTGGGGAAGACGAGGAACACGGACTTCCAAGTCTGCGATGGTCCCTGTGCTGTGGAAAGCCCTTGCCCCTCTCTAGCAGTAGTGAAGCGGTAAACGCATAGCTGCACCTCAGTGGAATCGAGGTGGTTGGGACCTTCCACGCTCGAAGTGAATCATACCAAACTTGAAGTCTTGATCATTTAAATTTCATAATACGTTGGAGCTCACTTGAAAGAATAACTTGAAAAGGGATAGAATTGTTAATAAATGTTCTGTCTAGCACAAACTGTAAAATATTCATTTAAGTTGGTTATTTCACATTATTGAATAAGTGCAAAAAGAATTAACTTTCTGAACAGCTTAAGGTACAATTCAGTAATAACCTGAGCTCTTTAACGAATGAAATATTTAACATAATTTGCATATATTAGTGATGGAATGCAGAGCATAAAAAATGTAACTCTGGAGTTGGAGAATAAAACTGGGAGAAATAAATAGAAATTCCTCTCTGTAAATCTGAAGAGAAGAGGCATCCTTTCACAGCAGTAATAAAATGTAAAATATGAGAAAGGAAGTGATTTACCCTTCCAGGCAGGGATTTTTAGGAGCTGAGCTCTCCCAGTGAGGCGCCATGGACGTGGCACCACCGAGGTGTCCCCTCGCCTGGATTCGGAGCAGGGCCGGGCGTGTTCCCGGAGGGCGCTTGGGGTGCAGCGAGTAACACCGTGGCAGGGCTCCAGGCATCCTGGAAGGATTAACTGCACTTACTGTTAAATGCAACGTGAAATCCTCCTAAAGGGTCAGTCCAGTTTATTTGGCACTCTTTTCCCCTTGGCAAATGCGAAGGAGTTTGTGTATGTGTCTGTTCTAATTTGCTTTGTATTTGGTCTGGAAAACCTCTAGCTTCAGCCCAGCAGGGAAGAAAACTGAACAGGAGTGTGATCATATTTTGTAGTTCTCAGATCCCAAAGCATCAGGAATATCATTGCTATCCAGATACAAAAGTTAATATGCACATAGGGGTGGTTTTCCCCTTTTTTTTCCCCCCCTTCCTGCTTATGCAGAAGGACCAAGGAAAACGGGTGCCAGTGCCAGGGCGTGGGCTGCTTCCACGACACTGCTGTCAGCCCCAGCCAGGCTGCTTCCCCTGGCAGTACCCGTGGGTAATTCTTGCAGGGAATCACGACTGCCTCCGGCGCATCTCGCTGGGAAGCGTGGAGGGGAGCGTCTGGGCCCCCCCAAGCTGCTCGCTTAGGGCTTTCCTCGAGCTTGCTGCAGAGACGCCCTGTCTCCAGGAAGCTTCTCTCCTGATGTGCGGTCGGGAGCTGCGAGCATCACGACAGCAGAACTCTGAACTGCCTCAGACCAAGCTGAGCTGCCGACTGCAAATCAGGATCGGGGCAGTGAAAAAGCCTGTGAACTTACCAAGTTGCCCTTTGACTCTTGAGGCATCTGGCTTTTATTTCCTCCTTTGCACAGCGTCATAAGGTTGTCTCTGGGGAGATGCTGCAAGTGCCAGTAACCATTGCAGGAAAAGCTGCTTTAATTGGCTCTTCCCATTGCTGCTTTGGCCTCGGGGTGGCTGAAGACGTATCGTGTTGGTGGGAAATAACCACCAGTTAATGTTTGAAGCAAGGTCTGCTTGAAAAAGATGCAAACGTGTCAGTTTGAGTGGAGACCAAAAAAGGAGCAGTTGGCACCTGGTTTACGTTGGTTGTGGCAGAGACTGGTGGGAGGCGGTAAGGATGGATGAGGCGCAGACTCCTTAATGCTGAAGCCAGGCGGGATGCAGTGCGTGAGAAAGCAGGTGCTCTAAGGACAGCCGGGGGAGGGAATCCTCCAAGGGGATTTTGGAGGATCCTGCAGGCAAGGGATGCAATCGTTCCTCAGTGCTACATATCGACTGCTTGGGGCCGTGTCACTCATCCGGTGGACCTTACTTGCCAGCCTGCGTTTAGAGGTATCGGCTGACTCACCAGCTGTTTTCTGTACAAGTCTTGCCTGTTTGTTGGATTCTGGCAGAATAATTCTTCTTTCGTGAGAAGCATTCCTTGGCAGGCAGTGGATGAGGAAGAGAAACCTTCCCTCCACAACTGCAGCGTTGCCTCAAGGCATTTGACTTCCCTATAGTCTACGTGGCATTTTTCTACTTCTGGTGACATTGGAATTGTTTTCATGGGTTGCTAAGCAATTTCTATAATATAGCCTGTCTTTTAGGTGATTTTTTGAATGTCTGCAAAGGACACATCTTTTGTAGTCTTTCTCATTGTGCTAATCTACAGGGTGGGAACTGAGGAAATAGCACTTTTTCCTCCATATTTTTGACTTAATCATGTCAACCAAGCAGATTGCAAATGGGAACGCTGCCATTTGAAGACAAGGGCATGAGCAGACGCATCCAATGTGTTTTCAGTCTGGCAGCAAAGGTCCAGTTGTTGAGGGCCTGCAGTACCTCAAGAGTTTGTGTTGCTGGGTTAGGTAAGTGAGGCCTTGCTTAATTTGGCTCCCTAGCAAGTAGAGGCAAACGATGCAATTGCAGTCTAGTATGGTACCTGGGAATGACTGAGGGCTGATGGTGAGCTGTGTGTCTTCTGTCAGACCTCCCCACATCACTGCCCTGGAAGAATGTAGATTGGTTCGTGTCCTCCTTGTATCAGCTCTGCAGATTAAGGAGGTGGCTTCCCGGAGCAGGCAGTGCACCTGGAACCCTCTGCCAAGTGATGGGGCCCTCTAATCGCCAGCCTTGCTAGAACTGATTAAGGCAAGCATGGTTTCTGCTATCTTTCCTGCTTTCTGAAACTCTCAGTGCTATAAAACATGAGCAGTCTCTCTTCTTTTTTTAATCAAGTGATGCTTAAATGTTGATGAAAAGCTAAAAGATCTCTATGCGCTGGAGATTTCTCTTGGCAACGTGGTGCTTCAGTGTGTGAAAATGATTTGGGAACTCCTGTATTCAAAATAATCATGGTCACAGGTTTTTTTTGGATTATGTTAAATCTTTGCCAAGTCAGCCTTATAAAAAGGCTTCCCTAAGAATCAAGCCCCGTTGCAGATCTTTGAAAGGAGGGTTTGGGGGTTCTCGAATCAGGAAATTGAGAGTATGTTTCTCCCTCAAAACAGGTTCAGAGGTAAAGCCTCTCCTGGTACTCAGCAGACATAAAAATAGGTGTAGTCAGAGATGCCTTTCTCTGTTTTTTCTTCTGTCATTTCCTTCAGAAAGGAGCATTTTAGTTGATTAGATCATGACAGAACAAGTGAGTCATGAATAGTTTCCACTACCTGCTTCTGCTCTGTTGATATGGAAACCTGCACAGGACTGTCTGAACCACTTTCAGTTCAAGCTGCAAATAACAGTTTGTTTTTGGTGCAGTGACATTATAAATAGCCTGGGAGGCCGGAGGGTGTGTTGTGACTCACTCGTCTGTGCACATTTTGGAGACAGGCTCTCCTCTGTGGAAATCCCAGTGCCCTGCAGTAACGTGAACTCCTCTTGCTCTCCGTGGCCCTTGGGCTCCCTCAGTGACAAAGCACAAAATGGTGATGCTGGTTCCCAAACCTGGCACTGGTGGAAGCTGCCCTTATGCTAAACCCAAAGGGGATTGGGAGGCTCCCTTAATGCAGGTTTTGTCCCGGATGTGCCTGCCACCTTTTGCAGTGGGCGTGGGGGTCCAGGCCCCCCCACCCCAGCATCTCCAGTGCTGCTGTGTTACTCCCGGTGTGTTGGTGCACTGACTCCGGAGGTACCCATCTTCTGCACGTAAAAGATGGGTGACTGCCCTGTGTTGGTTCCCTACCAGATGGATAACGGCTGCTATTCTTTGGAGAACAGATGATAGAACAAAAAAGCCAGAAGCTATGTTTAAAAACACCCCCCAAAACACTTGGACCAAAGCTTTCTTGCCTTACTGTCATTCTGTAATTCTCCATCCAGCTTGTTGCTAGAGTTGATTTCTTGGTGTCCTTTGTTCACATATCCATCGGCCGTAACACTAACCGTCGCAGGACCTGCTCTCATCTTCTTTCCCTTTTACCCTCTCTGACGTACCTAACACAGGAGGAACTATCACTAACAACAGTCTGTGAAATGCCAAATGGTCTGCTGGCCTGTGAGCTTGCTGAGAGGTGCCGATACATGACTTATGGTGATAAAGTCCTCTACTCAGCCTGTGTGTCCTCACTCACCAATTAATAGAAACTAGAGTCTCCAACTGTCTCACTCTTTGATACTTTAGCAAAAAAAGTCTTTCTAAACCTAGGTAGTTCTGTATTAAATGCACACTTAAGTCTGTTCTCTTGTTGACTTGAGCTTTATGACTGAGTTGTGCTAATGGATGCTGAGCATGCATGTTGTGCCCTAGAGAGCAGGGACCCCTGAGCTAGCATTTCCTTAGAACGATTACAAGGTAAATTGGGGGCGATTAAGGCAGCAAAAACCACAGGAAAGGAAAATAAGAGGGTAACCTTGATACTTCCCCCATAAAAATAAAGAGAACGTTAATAGGCATTAGGTGACCAAGCAATTTGTTCTCAGCAGGTCACTTCAGGAGGTGGGAGCTGCTAATTTATATGCACCTATAAATTGCAGTTCATAATCAAAACAGTGGCAGGGTTGGATTCTCAATTATGTCCAATTAATATGGGATTTTCAGTTTTCCTTAAGTGCACTTAATTCATTAAATTCTTTTTCTTCTCTGGAAGTGGCCACCATTGTGCAAACTGTACAGTGAAATTAAGTGTGCTAGGGAGTAAACAAAATCTGCCTTTAAAGTAATTATCCAGTGACTAATGTAGTCTGTCTTGACAGCTGGATATATTTAACCTTCTGAAAGTCATAGCATCAGCCCTGGAACTCGCTGTAGTGCTCGCAGGTCCCACTTTGCTCACGTGGAATTTGAGTGCCGCTGGAGGGACAAATCTCCTGACTCCCAGGGTCTTGTCTTCAGCCTGTCTGAAGATAAATGTGCTAACACTGTTTGTTATAGCCTTTCCCCCTGCAGTGACTGGATCCCAGTTATGGACCAAAACCACAAATGGCCTCTTAATTCATTGAACACAACACATGGGCACTCTGTCCTTGAGAGAGAATAGAGATCTTAGTCTTGGCTTCAGTGCCAGTAAATTCCACTAAATAATTCTATGCTGCATGGAAAAAAGCCCCAGTTTTAAGTCTTCCTTCTTTAATTTTTTTTTAACAAGGGAGAAGAAATGTTCATAAGCCATCTTCCTTAGACCATTCATTATGTCAGACTATCAAGTCTCCTGTTTTTCATATCCTTCATAAAAAGGACAAGCTACTAGCTGTTAGTCTGTCTTTATAGGAGAGCTTTTCAGACCTTGATCATGTTGATTGCTCTTCTTTAGCCTTTTTTGTTTTGAGTTTCCTTTTTGAAAGGATGATTGGTATTGCATGTGGTCTTCCAGATCAGGCAGCACCATTGATTCATCTGAAGACTTTTTCTCTTACTACTCCTTTATCCTATTTATGCAGCCTGACTTTGTTCACACTTTCGCACAGCTGCACGCTGAGCAGAGGTCTCTATTGTGCTGCATGCATTGATGCTCTGATGATCTTGGATCATCTGGAGGTGATACTGTTAACTCAGAACCATGGAAGCTGCATGAATAATGCATGTTTCTCTTCCAGTGCACATTACTGTGCATTTCTCAGCAATGCATTTTGTTTTGATCATGTTGACTGTTCACCTAGCTTGTTTAGGTCTCTCAGCTGCTTCTCCAGTCTGTCTAATCCCGACACGTAAATATCTTTTGCCACATTCAAATTTTATCTTTTTGCTGCTCGCTTTCCTTTCCAGGTTGTTGGTAAATGTTAAGCAATAAAGGATGTAGTCTGAAGCCTAATTATAAAGGGAATTAGACAACAAATCTCCATCCAGCTGGAAACACTGATCTTCTCGATGCCAGACTCTGACTCTTGGGAAAGCTATATGCCTAAGGATAGAGAAAAACATGTTTTGGCTGGTCATTGCCGCAAGAGGCTGTGGGAGATGGTCCCCAGGTTGTTTCTTTGTCAGCACTCTAGTTACCTGTGTAAAGATCAGGTACTGACTGGGGGAGCTTTAGAGCCACTAGCAATGGTCACAATCTTTTCTACTGAGCAGAGCAGAATCATGATTGCAGAAGGCCAGCTTTCATGAACCACCTCCACTGTCTGGCAAAACGGGAGTGATTATGTTGTACCGTTAGCCAACAGGATAGATAATATAATTAATAACTTACGAAGCTGTCACATTAATGTGGGCATGAAGCGTAGACATGGATGAGTATTCAGGGTCCCCTTTCAGTGGCTGGTTTTGGAAGTACCTTAAAAGAGGGAGGGTTGTTTTCATTTTGCTGTAGACTTGCCTTGACAGCATGCTAATGTCAATATTACCATAAAGAACATTCTGCTTTTATAATAGGCAATTTTGTTTTTGTTGAAAACGCATTGTTTGATTTCTAGAGTCATTCATTACAGGATCGAGGCTTCAGATTGGAGCCAATTAGACCTAAGAGTCGCTTTTACAAAGCTTTTTCAAACACCAAGAGCTTAAAGGTTAAAATTCAATGAACTAACAGCCATCTGAAAGAACTTTAAGGACAGCTATATGAACAGTCTGAGCAAAAGCCAGTGCTCTATAACTGGATTTATGCTTTAATGTATTTTGGTAGTGAGAGCATCAGTGTGTAATACAAGCATACATACAAGTGCATATGGTGCTAATATAATTTTTGCTACCTCCAATAATGTATTTTGTGCTGGGTGTATGGGCCAAGGTGCTGATAATCGGTGCTCTCAGAAAGGTTCCTAACTAGGAATGCAGTCCTGAACTGGTGTGGATGGGCTGGGAAGTGGTGGTGATGAATGGTGTCTGAGGATATGACAGTCGCATCTGCCTGGTAGAGGTGAAGCCCAGCGGAGCTGGAGCTCGTCCTGGTCCCCGAAGGGTGCTGACCCCCGGGCTCTTAGCGTGCTCATCCTGGCTCATGTTGCCGGGGCAGATGTTCGGATTGCCGTTTATTTTAAAAAACAACAGAAATCAACCACTTAATGTAAGGACCATGAAACAGCCTGTAATGCTTAACCTTTGGAAATATTAGTGCTGTGAGCCTCTTCCTCTGTTTAATAAAACATGAGCAGACTCCAGCACAGCCTGCGGCGATTGTCAGGTTGTTGCTTAAAGTCACGAGATGACCTGGCATTGCACAACGAGACAAAATGCAGGACAAAACGGCCGGACTTCTGCAGACTTTCGTCCCCCCTCTGACACGTTATTTCTGCAGCCACCTTGGATAGACTGTGCAGAAAGGTGCTCCTTGTTGGACTCCAGGCTGGATGCCAAGGTGATGGACAGGTAGGAGCTGGATCAACCCGCCTGGAGATGGGGAGCGTGATTGCTGGCTAATTGGCTTTAACCTTGGAGAGCTAAACTAACAAGTGGTGTCAAGGAGAAGCTGATGGCTACCCCTGTGCGTGTAGGGGATGTCCTGAAATCCCTGGACTCTCCGAATGTTGAACGGAGGAGTTGTGTGAGGCAGAGGGAGACCCGAAAGCTGCTGCAAGGGGAGCTCCGAGTGGGCGATGCTCCCTGCGCTCAGCAAAGGGGATCAGGCAGGAAGAAACTAAAATAACGAAAAACAGGGTTTCTTTGTGTTTGATCCAGCTCAGCCTCAGTGTCCGGAGAAGAGCTGCAGCCTTTGATCTCCGAAGCCTGCGGAGCTGTCGGGCTCCAGCAGCGGCTGCCCGAGCGCTCGATGCTCGGGGCTGCGCCCCGGAGAGCCCTGGCCTGGGGGCCCGTTCCCGCAGCCGCCCTTGGCCTCCAGGCGCGTCGGCCTCCCCGAGTGCTGCCCGACACCCCAGCCTTCAGGCAGCGGTTCCTAGTGTTTTATGCCAACTTCAAGGCTGACTCTTTCTGAGGAGAAATGCAAGAAATCTTGGGCAGACTATTGGTTTGCTGCCCTGATACTATCAGAACTGTAAATGTCCTTTATTACACAAATGGTTGTCCTTTTTTTCCCCCCCACTTAAACGCTTTCTCATAAGTGAAATATGAATAGAATCTCAGAACTGAAAATAACTTGCAAAGAATTTATAGTTCCCTGATGTTGCTCTGGTTTTTATAGTGTTTACTTTCTGTTCTAAAATATCAAATAATTCACAGTTGGTGGGTGAGTTTTCAGTGTGGGTAATTTTGAATGAAAAATAGATGGCAACAACAGTTCTTTCTAGGGGGTCAGTTCTACTGTGACTACCTAAGACTAATGGCGCTGGATTAATAATACAGGCTTGCTTTAATATTCATAGCCTGCTACTTATGTAGACTGGAAATATTTTCACTTTTATGTCCTGCATGAAACTGTAAAGAGAGGACAGTTTCATTGCAGCTGTGTGCATAATGAGTTGCACAGGAACTGATCCTGTACATTAATCAGCATTTGTTAGCTGTTTCTGGAAACTTGACCTGTAGTTCCCATTACTGCTAAGAATCTACTGATTTACTAGATTAAATTTGGCATATACATGCAGGACTTGAAAACCACAACCTAGCAGTGCTAGCTAGGAATTGGAAATTGCAGCCAGATTCTAATATTCATTTTTCATAGTTTTTTCTTTTTAAACCTCAAGTAAGTTACAGTTAAAAGGAGGAGGAAGAACTTAATGAGCCATGAACACTTAAAATGAGGAAAGAGCCTAACATCTAGATTTATAACACTATTTACTGGATTACCAGGAATATGAAGGAAGACCGAATGGTGCTCAGAAGTATATGCACATGCTCTGCAGGTCTAGACACACGAAATGCAGGCTTCCCCATACGCTGCTGCTCTTCTGAGTACAAAATACCAGTGTATGTATCTATACCAACAATAGACTGTAAATGCAAAGACAGGCGCTAGGAATTGAGGGGATGTGCTGAGCAGGGTACAGCAGAGATTGCCCTTATGCCATGTTCTTTTTGTAGGATCTTAGGGAGAGGACTTTAAGATCAAATGAAGCTTTCATAAAATTCAGAGCTTATATTAAAGGAGGAGGAGCTGTGACCCAGAATTCAAGCAGGAAAATGCAAAGAGTCATAGAGAATGAAAAAGCACGTGCACCAATTAACAAAAGGAGATTCTGGTGAAAGTGGTGGAGCTAGCGTATAGCCGGAGAAGCTTCCAAAGCACCTATGGAAAGCGGTCTTTGAAAAGCAGCCCTAATGGTGCAAAAAGCAGAGATGGGCAGGGAGGTGATCTGGGGCTGCTAGCTGGTGCTGAAGCTTTGATTTGCACAAGTGGGAGCTTGGACGGGGGGCACCCTTCGCTTCCCCCAGCTCTGACAAAATGCAAGTAATGGAAAACATCATGTACTGCAGGGGCACTGAAAAAGCATCAGAAGTAGCTGGCGGCTGAAGAGAGGGACTCGGTGAGAAGGATCAAAGGACTAAACTGGCCTCATTTTACTATGGAGAAGAATGCAAGCTAAAATTACAGGGACCCCCTGAGAAAGGATTTGTTAGGTTTTTTCTCCTGCTCTTCGTCACGTGGTAGGTGCTGAGGTAGTGTGGTGCTGGAGACCATCGCAAAGTAGCAGTCAAATGACTTGCCTGGGCCTGAGCTTCACGGAATTTTATTCGCAGACTTTTCCCCCCCTCTCATCAATAGCAAACTTGAAAACAAATTGGTGGGAGGGGGAAAGGGAGAAGCAAACCAAACTCCCTGTTATTGCAGCTTCTGGAATTCCTGACAGTATGGTGAATGTTAGCATTAAAATGTTGCTTCGAAGCTCAATATTACTGCACGTATGGTATTTAAATATTTGTAATCAATGCAGCAGCCTGAAAACAACATTCTCGGACTATTGGGTCTTTAAAAGAGAAAAAGAAAAGACAAACTGAATGTTAGCTATGCTTTTCAGTGACTGGGAAATCAATAGTTGCCAGTTCACATTTTCATTTCCATTTAATTTCTTCTCTATACCTTAGTTTTATTTCTGTATACTTTCCTAACCTATCTTGAGCCACACTTATATCTGCTGGGTTTTGGGGATCCTGTTAGTCCTACAACGAAAACTGCGACAAAATCTAATGATTTTTCGTCTGCTAGGACTTCAGAGAAATGCACTTGTGTAGCATGGGACTGTGGTGATGGAAGGGAAAAGCAGGAAAGCGTGGGGGGGGGGGAGTGAATCCTTGTCTCATGGCAAAACGGTGTGACTTGTCAATATAAATAAGCAATAGATGTCTACCACTGATTACAAGCTGTCATTGCATCTTCCTTAAATGCACATCGACCTAAAAGCAAAAGCAGAAGGGATTATGACTGGGATGGAAAGCTCTGTATTATGTATTTCTTCCTGGGATGGTCTTCATTCCGGAGTAACGGATGAAGCAGGGCACAAGGGGAGGATTCATGGTGTAGTTCAGCTGCCAAGTAAACACGTTCTTGCTTTTTGAGCTATAAAGGGCAAATCTTATCACTAGGCAGTTAAATTATCTGTTTTATCACAATCCAGTTATTCGTGCGGAATTTCTTCTTTGTATTCACTCTAAATAGCTTTTTCTTCATCAGCATCCCACTCGGTGGCTGTTGTCCCCTACCTCTGCCCTTTATGTTCAGTTGAGCTCAGCTTTCCTGCAGTGAGGAGTGGAGGGACCTCTGCAAATTTGGCTGTACTCAGGTCTGTAGCTGCTTTGTTCTGTCTCCTAGAAAGAAGACTTATTTCTTAATTAGTTTTGTAATAGGATCATTTATAATGTTTTAGGTAGAAATACCAACAATTTCAAAAGGTCTCTTATCTCATTGACACACTGGGTTTTGTTCGAGATTTATTTGGATTAATTGGATAGATGTTTGGGAAAGAGAACAAATACCTGCTGATATTTGATTTTATTCACACAGCTGTGCGATGAAGAAAAATGGCAGCATAAGACCTTAAATTCCATTGCATTGTCTTCAGGAAGATCTGTGAAGGATATTTGGGTCCTAAAAATAGAACTTTAGAGCCTTATCGTTGCAGTTAGCTGGAGAATTTCTAGGTCTGTGTATCAAGATGTCCTGAAAAGGCTTTAACAAGTAGGTATAGCATAGTCATTTTTGGTCAAATGCAGAGGAATTGTTTCCCTCGCTTCCTAAAACTTTTGTTGTCTATGAACATTGCAGTGCAAGAAGTTTTTGGTTTCTACTAGTAGATGGGTCTGTGAGTAATGAGTGATTATTTTATATAAAATGTTTGGACACACTTTTCTGCCCAAGTTTCTCCTCTACTTATTTTGTCCTATACTTGATATTGGTCTTTCTTCCATTTAGATTTTTTTAGTTCTAAATGAAGCAATACAAAACTATGGACTCTTGCCACAGATTCACATCCGCTGATGCAGAGATGACCCACCTTTACAAAGAGCAATCAAAAGCTGGTTGCCTTTCATAGGCCCATACTCTTTTGGTATGTTGAATACTCCAGAAAATATTTGGGAATGACATTGGTGCACTCCATGACTTCATTTATAACACTTTTTTTCATAAAGTTTCATAGGTCTCATTTTGCTCAGGTACTGCTGCTGATGATACTATGACACTCAAGACTATCAGTGCAATGGGATCTGTTCACATGTAACATCAAAAATTATTATATGGATGATAATGCATCCTTCAAAATACATTAGGATTCTGTGAGTAGCATTGGTGTCTCCTTTTTAGTGTTGTTTACACAATGATTTAGGGGCATTTGTGCTATAATATTTACATATTGCCTTAGAGGTTGGAAAACTCTTCCATGTAAAGAACTTAAGATAAATAAAACCACTAAATAATCATTTAAGGTAAACTAACTCCTGGATTTCAATGTAAGCCTTTAGGAGAAGAGCTCCTCTTGTATGTGCATCTCTTGGAGGGGGGGGGAGATGGATGTATGAAGCACAAAAGTGCTGGCATCTAAGTTACTGTTTTATGCTAACTAGGATATAAGCCCAGGTATAAAAAGGCCTCCTGAATCCTTTGCAGGACAGGTCTGCATTATCCACATGTAACATAGAAAGCAAAACATCATTTGCTCCTCTGTCTGGATTTCCTTGCTTTGTGGCTTTCAGTCTGACCAGCATCATCATTCTAACATAGTTTTTATCATGATTTAATATGCATCTTTTAAGAAGGATTTTAATTCCCTGTTTGAAATAAGAAAACCCCATAAATCAGACACAGAATCTTTTAACATTTACAGTTTTAAATGAATTCCTGTTGAGAGTCTCTTAAGCTAGATTTATATCTGATTTTGCATTGAACTGTGTCGTTATGTGGGACTAAAAAACTCTTACAAAATTAGGCATAATGCAAAAACATGCTGAAAAGACAGTTCTGCAGAAATGTGGAACATTATTATGTTAGAGAATATTGGAGTGAAGAATATGCAGAAAGGGACAATTACCATGGACATTTTCCTTTTAATGAACCTTGTACAATTCTTTGGAAAGGTTTGCTGCTGTCTCCTTACAGAGAAAGGCAAATTGAGCAAGCATTGGTATTTTCAGCTCATCTGAAATTTCAACATATAGTGTCTCGTTACAAAGAACAAGCCTGTTTGTTGCTCGAGCGACGGGAACAAGGATGAATTGGGCTGGACGTAGTGATGTTCATCCCCGGCCCCGGGGTCAGCAGCCTCCCAGGACTGAAAGCAGAAGTGGCCACTGCCTTCACCTTGGTTTTGGAGGGCAGCATGCAGAGGCTCGTTAGCAAGGAGCACGTGATCGTGTTTTTAATCTACAGGGGATGGGAAATTGGTTTCTGATCTCAAATCTTTGAGCGTGTGGTGGCCTGGCAGAGCTTGCTCCGTCGTTAGATGGGGATCTCCTCTGCCAGGCGCTGGCCGCGGGGTGAGGGGAGCGGGGTCCGCGCGTCGGCCCCGGGTCCTTCCCCAGCTTGGCCACGTGAAGTTGCCGGAGACTCCTGTGACTGCCCGGCGCCTTCCTTGCCTTGCCGTCCTGTAAGGATGGGCTCCTTCCTCCCAGTGAGGGCGAAAGCTCTTGGTCACGGGAGCCAAATGCAGGCCTCTGCAAGCTTCGCGTTTGAAATATCGCAGTAGTGTTGAATAGCAATTTAAGACTATGAATTTTGCGGTTAAAGGGTAATTACAGCTACCACGCAGTATCCTGATTTGCCTAATGTGGAGTCTCTTGCTTGTGTTAGCACTGCAAGTGGCTTAAGAACAGATGCATCTTCAAGGCAGGTGAATATATTTCCATGTCCTCTAGAGGGCCTTTTTCACCTGTTGGTAGAACAAATGTGGGAGCAGGAATTTAGAGGTCATTAAGTCTTTAATTCTTACACATTTCATATATGTATTTTATTCTTTGAAGCTTGAAAAGAGGGGAAACTCTGCAGTTTCTCAGCCAAATCATTTTGGTGGCAGGTTGCAAAACAATAATTAGAGGAAGGAGGAAAAAAAAAAAGCTTCCCCAAAATGTTTGTAAAACCAGTTCTCCCGATCCTCGCAGCTTGAATTCCACCAGTGTCTTGCTGTGCTCCACTGCAGAGTAAATGGATTCTCATCTACCCTTAAGTCACTCTGGCAGGTTTAAGAAAGCCTTGTATCACCACATATGCAAGAATCTGACCCAAAAGCTCCAACGCACCTTCTGCATGCTGAAGGGATACAGAGCCGAGTCCCATTGTAGAATTCGGAACTAGTAGAGGTTTTTCAGAAAATACAAATAAACATTTTATATGGAAATGTAAAAGCCTCTATCAGTTTCCTGTGAACAAGTCTTTGTTTCATGAGATCAAATGCTTTTATATGTTTCTTGCTGTTAATGAAAAGTCTATAGCAAACCTGAGCATTATGAGTGCGAAAGTCTTGATTCTAGTTATGAAATTGCCTTTCACAGAAGAACGTGCCCATTCATATTGGCAGAAGTTAATGTAAATAGCTTTGCAGGTTTTCCTCTCTGTAGATCTTCTCCAATATCTGCTATTGGATTGTTTGGTTGATATGGGCTTGGCTTTAAGCACTTCCGCACCCCCAGTGAACTCGTGCTTTCCATTTAAGAAATGGAAATGAAGTGAGTTTGAAGTCTTCCAACATAGTTTTTTGATAGAAAATAAAAAGTTAAACTTTGCATTTGCTGGTAATATGGTACTTAAACCTGAATAAAGTAGGAAAAAATTTAAATTAGTAACACAGATACTGCCTGAAGTATTACTTTAGTTACTGCTCTTCCAACTTGAATCAATTTTGTTATATTAAAAAAACAAAAAAAGCCAAAAGAACTAAATATTCTCAATTTTGCTTCTGTGATTGAAGAAGAACCCCCACCACCACCACCAAAAAAAAATACAAGGTGCGGACTGGAAGATGCCCAGTAGCATAGCCCAGCTTCCTTAGCTGCTGGGAAAGAATTTGAGATGGGAAGGAGAAGGGACAAAAAATGATGCTGAATTTTAAATACAGCATTAGTTTCATATGTTTTATACTAAGATCCTTTGAATTTCTCCCTTACATGTGACAACCTGACTGTAATTCTTGATGTTTATCATGGCACCGAACATCAAGATCCAACATTTGAAATGGCTGTACTGCTAGAGATTTAAACTAAAAACTGCATTAGCTGGGAGAGTTTTCCTGCTGTGGCTTCAGAAGGCTACAGAGCTGCTTTTGAGGAGGAGGTCAGGGACTCGGCAGGAGAAGACATCCCGACACCTAAATGCCCGTGCCGGGTTTGGTTCCAGGCTCTTCCTGAGGCTTGTCAGACTGAGATAAACCCGCTTCCTGCTGTCAAAGTCTGGACTTGCTAAAGTAAATGATATTATTAAGGAAGTTTCACTAATGTGCTGGTCTCCCATGAGACACTCGGTAATCGGATCCTGAGCTTGCCATTAAATCGTCTCATGTTTATTCTGGGCAAAGTCATAGGAGCCTTTTATTTTCGCTAAGTCTTTAAGTAAAGACTGCCCTTTTATTTTGCAGTCAGCAGGGCGCTCGGTCTTGTCTCGCCTAGAAAGACGTGTTACAAAGGTGAGACGCGCGCTGGGTCTCCGGGCGAGGTGTCCGCAGACGGTCTCGGGAGAGGTGCGAGACCTGCACAGCTGGGTCTTCTCGCTGAAGACAAACTCCCGCTGCTCTGAGGTCCTTCGTGGCGAGGTGCCCCAGATTGCTCCTTGTGTTTTACTGCGGGACAAGCAGACCGGGCGGAGGAACCGGCCTCCTTCTTTAGGGCGAACGGCAGCAGCACGTGGCCATGCGGGGTGATAGCGAAGGGGGATCCTGGGCTCGGAGAAGGCGGGAGAGCAGAGGGCAGCTGCTTGCCCGGATGTGCCCAGGGTTTTGCACGGTGCTTCGACATGTTTGCTTAGTAAAAGTACTTACTACGACAACTGCGTTGTAAAGAACATAGTTAAATGTCCTCAAACGAGCTGTTCGTGTCCTAAGCTGTGTCTAGGTACCTCAACGAAGTTGACACAAGCACGATATTTGCATCTGGCTCCACTTGGAAAAAAAGGAACACTGAAGGAATCTCGCTTTTGACAGAATCGATGAAGGAGAGCTGCAGACAGGCTGTTGTAGAAAATGAAATACTTCTGTTTGTTTTTGTAACGGTTGATAGCAGGCTGGAGCCTCTTTATAGTGTTTGCCTATTGGGTCTCCAAAGCACAGAGAGACTCTTCAGTATCTTCATACCACTCGATTGTTCCAGTTTGGATTGTGTGAAATAATTGATGTTTTTTACTAACTATTATGCAGTAATTAATGCACTGTAAATACGTATTTCTTATTGAATTTGCCTTTTTTCCATTGCATATTTGAAATAGTCTATTGTTGTTTAGCCACTGTTCCAAGCTACCCAAAGGAAGTCTCATTAGTAGTGCCAATAATAACAGCAAGCAGAGAATTTGCATTTTTCTTTAAATCACAGGGTTTAGGCCTAGATCATTTAAAGAGTAATAATAATGACAGGATCATGTAAAGATCTGTGGGTATTTTCCGGTAACTAAAGATTCAGCCTTATTTCATATCAATCTGTTTTACTGAATATCCCTCAGTTTAGGACTTAAATTGAGGACAAAAGAATCTACCTTAATCCCATTAGGGATTTGCTGATTCAGGGTCTGATTTTTGCAATGCTTGTGACTAACTGTACTTGTGAAGCAGGTGATTCAGGACAACCGTTGCTAAGTGTATTGGTGCAGAACTATGTTCATAAATATATAGTTGGTCTTTATAATAAGTTTACTGTTGTGCATGCATCTGACAGGTAGAATTGCTAAGCAGACCTCACTTAACACTGGTACCTTTTAACAACCACTTATTTGTCTGTTTTTTCCTTTCTTTTTCATATGTTTGAGAGAAATATTTCTTATGTTAATCCAGTAACTTCATTCCATGTCTACCCTTGGAAATAAAGCACTTCAGTGAGCTCTGGTCATGCTGACCTAAAAGTAAATGCTTGTCAGCTTGGTTTAACCCTGAGCAGAGCTCTAGAAATCTGTACAGCTGTATCAGTGATTTCGTTTTGGCACTGAACATTTCCAGCATTTTCTCAAATTAAAATTTGAATTATAAGTCTAGAAGAGAAGGCTGAAGTCTTGCTTGTGCTGGAAACTGATTTAGCCAGATCTATGAAAACTGTCCAAACTGGATTGCGCAAAATAAAACTAACAACTCTAAAATGTCAGTGTATATACATATATATTTGGAAGAGGCGCACTTCTGTCCTCCCCATAGTGGAGGATATGACAGTTTGGCCGCTTCCCCGTAGCGTTTCCGAGCGAAGGGAGGGAGCCATGAGGAGTACCACGCGGCTGCCTGCGCGTCCCTGCAGATCCGCCCATTGGGATTTATTTCAGAAGCTTGGTGCTGGCTGGGTGGGCAGTAAAGGACTTGCTTCTCGCGCGTTGCCCCAGGAGGATGCTCCGAGCGTGCTTGCGTTGCCCGTCTCCCTCCGCAGGCCCTTGCTGGCGGCATGCCCGGGTGTGTTTGCAGCCGCGTTTTTGTTGTGCTGAGGCTCTTGTTTGCTTCACTTCTACGTGCATTTAAGAGTTAAATTAAGCTGCTCAAACACTAAAACTTGACGCGTGGTAACTTCAGCTGCATATTGAGTACTTGATACCATGACATTATTGTGGAACTTCTTCACAGTCAGATGACTTCATCAGCTAATCAGAGCTCAGAATTTCTAAATGTCACTTTATAATGTCTAATTAAGGTTACAGTTTGAAGACATCATGTACTTTAATTGAAAACTGTAAGAGTAATCTATTCAATTTTTTCTGTTAAATTAATAGTATGGACCTTTAACAGATGGTTAGTAAGACATTGTTATTAATGAAAACATCCTACTGTTTGAAATCCAGCCACTTGTCGTGTTGTATAACTGGAAGAAATAAGACATACATCTCCCAAACAAAATGCATTTTCCACTACATGGCTTTATTCTTCTATGGTGCCAATTAGTGGTCCCAGTGCTGCTATTATGCCTCTTTTGGAAGATTTAAACTTTGCAATGGCTGGGAATATATTTTCTGATGGGCAAGGCTTAGTGAATGAATTGGCAGCAGTTAACAGACTGCAGGTCATCTGATGCCTCTCTAGAAAAAGAGGGGAAAGCAGTAAAAACATTTTGAGCAGAAAATACTTTAATCCATTAGGATGGTAGACCAACTGGTCCGGCTCAAGCTATTTGGTGATATTTCCAGGCCTATAAATAAGTGTGCATTTGCTTCAGGAAAACATGCACCATGCTAATCATGGAGAGCTCCCCCACCGCACCGCTGTTCCTGCAGAGCCGATGTCCTCTTCTGGCACTGTCTCCTAGTGAACATCACGGAGTTGTATTTGTTGGTACCACGTTTTGCTGACAAATCTCTTGTTCTTTCCTTATGCTTTCTCTCTCCCCCTCCACTGCTTTCCTGCCTCTTGGGGCTGGTGGTGGCAGCAGAGACTCGGGAAAGCCAGAATATTTATCACTTTCTCCTATGCAGAGGCTCTAAAATGGCTTCTGAAGAATAAATCTCCTTTAAGATCCTTTCAGAGCAGGGTTTGGCTTATTGCTCCAGGAATAATGAACGGGGTGGGAAGTCCTTTCGCACACAGGTGACTAGCGGGGACCTGCAGCAGTGACGGAGCTGGCAGGCTCCAAAAGCGATGTCCTGCTGCCTTGTGACTGGTGGCTTGCGTCTTTGCCTGCTAGAAAACAAATATTCAAAAGATCCGCTGTTTGCTTGCGCCTTGACGCGGGGCATGAGAACAAGCACCAGATCTGTTGGTAGTTGCTGATCAACGTTTCCCAACAGCTCTGTTATTTTTGAGGAGGTGGAAGTTGCATCAACTCCTAGGAGATGATGTTTGTGAGTCAGAATTAAGCAGCGACTCCGTTGCATAACGCCGCTGTTTCCTCCCCAAGGATACTGCGGGACCTGGGACTAACGCGAGCTCCTTCGCACAGGGAATAAAGACGAGTAACGGAGGTCTCGTAAACGGAGCCCGCTCGCTGCGGTCCCTCGGTGGAGGGGAATGGAGTGCGTCTCGGTGCAGCAGTGACTGCAAATGATTCAATTAGACTTAGCTTCAGATATTGATAATAAAATCTAGCTGCCATCTAATTAGATAGAACATTAGTTGGTGTACCCTTACTCAATTAGAAAAATACATTTTAAATGAAGTTTTAATTTATTTTTGTCTTTAATTCAGTCACAGTGGAAAAGGCAATTTAGTAATTTGAAAGCTGACTTTCAGGTACTTTGCATCAGAAATCAAATGAAATAACAATTTGCCACCACATTTCTGTTCTTTGTTTTTAAGGGCAATTAAAAGGAGTCCTGTGTAAGTGTGATTGCTCCTATGAAACTGGGTGGCACTGCAAATATCTGATATTCTGGCTTTTATAATCAAATATCTAGCTGGCAGTATATAAGGGAAGGACACAAAAGCAGGGCTGTTGCATTCCTCTGTTTGTTTATAAAAATAAAAAACTAAAAGAATAATTATTTGGCAGCTGCTCTCTGCAAGTTATGAAATGATGTCAACATTGATGCATGGTTCGGAATTTTATTACTGCCAGCCGAGGTCTCTCTCTTATTCATCTTTTTTAATGTTCCCTTCCTCCTCTCCGTTTTCAGCTGTTTGTCAGAAGTTACCTTCAGAGGAAAACCGCCTCGTGCTCTGCGTGCAAGCGCAGGCTCCTCGGCACGTGTCGGGAAGGCTGCAGATCTTAACCTTTGCAAACAGCGCAGATTATTTGTAAACCACTGCTATTCTTTTCCGGTTCTGAGCAGGCATCAGAGGAAAACTCCATTGATTGTGTTTGTAATCTGAGGCGCTGCTCTGTGCTTTGAATTATATTGTTTTGGTTGAGAATGATACAATTTCTAGTGACAGTTGCTTCATTTAAGAGTGAGCAAGTGATGTGCCCGAGTGTCATGGTTTGATTTGCTGGGTTGCGGTGAATTGCAATAGGAGGCGGTTTAGCACAAATGCAAAGGTAACATGAAAATGCCCTTTCCTTTTTGGTGTCGCAAGAGAGCAGTTAGAGTGGAAATTACTTGTGTCCCTTGATACGGATGCGGAAGTCAAGAGCAGCAATCGGCATTCTCCAAATTAGAGCCGGGAGAGTCAATGGGGAAAAAAGCCTGAGATCTTGAGATTTTGCTGCCCTTTTATCTAAGGGTGCTTCGGGGCCGCGGTTGCGTTCCCAGGAGCAGGACGCAGCCCGTTTCTCTGAGTGGGGCTGGTGGCCGGGGTGGTGACGTGCCACCTTTGGCCTCCACCTTGGCGAAGCGGAGCTCGTGTCCCACCTGGAAAGAGCCAGCGCGTCCATGCTGAGGAACTTAATGTGGAAATTACCCCATCTTCCTAACGTAACGGGGAACAGCCGCCTTTCTGCTGGCACCCTGGGCCGTCGTTGAGATTTCGGAGATTGTTACGGGTCTGAGACAGGTAGGTTTGACGGACTCCCATGGGAACACGACGTCCCAGGCTGTATCTTGTACTTGTGACCCTTCTCGGGACTGGCAGCAGTGTAGGTAGTGAGTGTCGTCTACCCTGGCTATTTCGGTGGGGCGTGGTGGTGGGCATCCCGGAGGAGCGCCAGAAGGGCGAGATTAGCGCTTCAGCCCTACAAAGCACTACATCCGGATTTGGTTTGCTGGTAAGTGTTACCTGCCGGATCTTTCCAAGGTCTCTGCCATATTTCTGCTAATCTAATCTTAAATAGAAACCCAACAGATGGCTCTGGTTACTGAGAGTTACACCCCAGTTTCATGTTTCATTCAGCAGATCATAAACTTCTTTGGCTCAGATAAAGCTCTGTTGGCTTCTTTATTGCCCAGGACAAGCTGGCTGAATTGAAATTGTTCAGAAATCAACTTCCAATTTCCCTGGGGGACATAAAGTACTTCCAGAATCACAGGTCTGTTGGTAAATCCTTAGAGATTTATATTAGTCTTTCTAACACAATACAAAGGTTTTTTTCCTTTTGTTAACAGAAATGCTCTCAGTAGAAGCAGGCATTAGAACAAGGAGAGATTCGATATGGGGATGTTTGCTTTAGGTTTTTTGAGGGGCTGGCTGGGTTTGGGGGGGGGTTGTTTATTTGTTTAGGTTTTTCTGAGGAAGACTTACTCCAGGGTTGAGCTTGTTGGTGTTTTCAGGATGAGGCAGGACATGCATTAGACCTATGCATCAACACAATCCTACAGGCCATTTCTTTTTTTGTTCTGTGTCCCGATGAGTCTGCCTTTCGTCAAGATGACGATTCAGCTTTTCCTGTTGCTTTGGACACATCTGCTGCTTGGTATCCTCAGCCTGCCCTAGTGGTCCCGTTACTGCTCCCGTTATCTCAGCGGTTCGTGCTCCTCCCGTCATTGCTGTGCAATGCCTGCTCCGCACAGAGCGTGTTTGGAAATTGTCCACCTTTTGGTCCTTTGTCTTCCTGAAGGACAGCTGTATTTCATATCAGTGTGTGTTAAACTGATAAACGCATTATATCATATTAACAGCATGAGGATTTTCCAGTCCCCTGCTTCCATTCGAGTACCTGTAGATCAGGAGTTGCTCCTGAAGTAAAGATACTTCTCTCCAGGCTCCAAAAAAAAAAAAAAAAAAAACCAAACAAACCTGTAAGTAAAGGTCAGATCTTAGCTGAGGTGTAAAATGTGCAGGTATCGGTGAGAATACAGTGAATGACATATTTGTCAAACAGATGTCAACTTGGCTTGTATTTCTTTACTGGTTAATCAAAAGCTTTGCTTGCTTTTCTCTTGCTTCCAACTTCTCTTCAGCCTACCAAGTGACACTCCTTTCTAAACTTTATTGCCATTTTAGGCCAAACAGCTGGACAAAGGAAACTGTATTGCATTTTTCTTGTTCCTTTGATGCCAAGCAAGGTAGTGAGAACTTGCTGTATGTGGCTTTCGGATCAGTTTGTACTTGTAATATTCAGGATATTAATGGCTTTGAGAATGGGGACTGCAGGGAAAGTGAAAACTCCGTGATCTCAGCCTAGAGGATGCTACACAAAATCAACATGAATTTGTATCTTCACTTCAAGGTGGAAGGACAGTTAGAAAGTTATGTGCTGCAATTTGTCTTATAGCATTAAGGATATGGAGATTCCCTGAGAGAATAGTATGTTTGCTTAAGAGATCTTAACCTTTATTAGTTCTGTGGTATAAATCCCAGGGCGTATACAAACTCTCTTGCTTTCTCTTAAACATGCATCTGTATATAACATATAAAGTAGTACTTGAAGTTAGGGTTTCTCTAACTAGTGATTTATTTCTGTGAGACAAATATAGGTGGCATAACCTGACTGCCACAACTGCTAGGGAATCATCCTCTTGGATCTGTGTCAGTTTTCCCTGGCGATATCCAAGTGATTTCTCTCCCCACCTTTCCCTTTTCCGTCTTCCTTTCTCAAATGTTTTTTTTCTTGGATTCCTTTGCGCTTCCCTGGTAGTGTCCGATACTGCTCTTAGGCACAGCACTGACTTCACTGGCGTTGAGGGTTATGGGTGATGGCGACTGGACTCGCGGACTGCATCAATTAAAATCAGCTGGTGCTGAAAATGCCTAGACCCTTTATTTCCGATTTGGCCAGAAGCGGAGCCGTGCAGGATCGCTGCCCGCTGGCTCCGCCGAGCGATGCTCCTGCACGTGCAGCCTTGCTGTCTCCCAAGGCGGCAGGCTCGAGCGCGCGTCTCTATTAGTGCATAAAGCAGAGCTGACGCGAGCACCGGTCTACCCCGGAGAGCGTTGCTCCGGGCGCTCCCGTGACACGCTCGGACGCGCGTTTTGTTCCCCGCACCAGCAGCTTTGATCCCAAGGTGGCACTTCTGTTCTTCTGGATGTCCAGGAAGCGCTGTGCGCAGATCGAAGCAGTGCTACCCTTCGCTGCGGCTCTCCGGAGCGTTATTTACTGATAACCTTCGGTTTGGGGTGGGACGCGCCCTCGAATCGCGTCGGCAGGAGGCTTGATCGTAGCTGCAACCTGAATGCCCACATAGAGCGGTGGGGTACTGCTGTCTTGCATCGCCTTCGGGCTCGCGTTCAGATTTAGAGATTGTCTTCTACCCGACAGGGAGATTCATAGCGAATTTCAGAGCTTCTTTTATAGCTTTGCTTTTTCGAACGGTGTTTTTGTTTCAGTGCAAGTCCTTCAGCTCGGAGCAGAATGAAGTCCGTAGCTTTCCTGAACGGTCAAGGAGTAGCGGGGCCCTCGGAAACGTGGTGCGCTGGGGTCCCAGCAGCCCTGCCACGACTTCCTTCTCTGCTAAACGCCCGCGTCGTATTTCCTTTCTATGCATAAAGGCGAATACCAATTTTAGGGAAGTTGCTAGGGCTTAGGTTTAGCTATTAGATTTAACGTACGTGCTTCGTAAGTCACTGTGTGCAATAAGACTAGCTAAGCTAAGCAAGGGATCGTCTTGGCTCGAGGCGGCTTACATGGCAAGGAGCGTGCTGTAAGCGCCCGTGCTTGGCCTGGAAGGTCTCAAGGCCTGTCTCGAGGTCTCTCCTGCTGGTTGCCCCTGCCCGGAGGGTGGGCTGTGGCATCGAAGCCGGGCTGGCTGTGACGACTGTGCCTCTCTAGCTCCCCAGGGCATGGCTCTGGTGCGGCAGCGACAGCTGGAAGCAGCTGTGGCTCCTAGCTGTGATACGGTGCTCTAAGGACACGGACCGCTTGCCAGGTGTCCGGCTCTTGTCCCCCTCCTGCGAGGGGCTCCTGGAGGGTGGGATGGTGCCCTGTGCTGCAGGGCTACACGCGCCTGTGCTTAATTTCTTGTTGCGCAATTGCATGAGGCTAAATGCCGGCAGAACGGCTGTGTGGAGCTAGATTCGCTCATCTTTGATGCAGTGACAAGTCCTGAAGAAGTTAAGGAGTAAAAGAGCTAAATTTTGGGTAGTTTAAAGAGTTCCCCCCCCCCCTTTAACTTTTGTAACCTCGCAGAGTATCGCAGTTGCTGTACTGACACACAGTGCACGCTTTGCACGAGTGGCAGGGAATTTCTCCACCCCGTGGTCAGGAACACAGTCCAGCCTCTACTATGTGACATGAGTCGTAGGAGTTTTCTAGACTTGAGGCACATACTCCATATCCTACTGTAAGGACTAGTTTCGTGACCAGTTTTCAGGTGCGAACAAAAAGCAGCATGTTTTTAGTGAGCAAGATGAGGGGTTTGAAACAAGTTAGTTTGCAAAATTACAGCTTCACTTGACAGGAAAATTTGTTTCTTGCTTTCATCGCTGCACGAAGCATTTACATTTTCTGGTGACACAAAAGACTGCAGAGATGATGTTGTGTGCAGGGACCTTGTACAGGACAAACCAGGTACGGCAGGATGTTCCGGGAGCTTGCGTGCGTGCTGGGGCACTGAACATCAAGGAGACTCCTCTGATGCCTGACCTTGGTATAGGATTGAGCCTCCTGTCCTCTGAGAACAAACAACCCAGTTTCCAACACGCGTTGCGTCTCCAGAAATCATCGGGACAACGTTGTGTAGGGTGAAGAGCAGCCCCTCGGCTTCAGAGTTTGCCCCCTTTCCATCACGGTGAGAGGCCTGGGAAGTCTGACAGTCCTGGAAGAGCCTCAGGATGTTTCTGTTCGGCAGTCTTTGGTTCCTGTAAGATGCCTCTGAGCTCCTGCTTTCTCCATTGTGTGTTATTAGCAACCGTGTGTCCTAAGGGAAGGTGCAAAATCTAGTACAAAGCATAAAGATTTGGCTTTTTTAAAGGATTGCTTTAAATGCACCCTCAGATTTCTCATCACCCCTTTTGCTAGCAAACACCGGTGCAGCACATGGTATCAAATATACTGTAAAGATCCGGTCCCCTGCGACTCCTTTTCCGATGCTGCCAGACTGCAGCACTGTAGCTCTTCCTTCCAGGAGGTGCGTCATATTTTCTCAGTGCTGAAATACAGAAGGTTAGATCAGGTCTTCCAGTCTGCTGCAACTCTGGATTGTTACTCGTCATTTTAAAATATTTAAACAGCCAAGGCTGCAGGCACGTAGCAACAGTTGGAAAATACGGTTGTGGTTCTTCTGCCACTGCCGCCTTTTGGTCTGGGTCCCGTGCATGGCACCTTGAAATTATAATATGATCTGTTAATTACGTGGGTTTTTTGGTTGCCACTAGGCTCACCACTTTAACTGCAACACGAGACTATTGAGGTGAAGTTGGAGAAAGAGTGATGGGAAATTCTTCGATGTCAGTCTTCTAGAGACATTATAGACCAAGTGTATTCCAGCTAATAGTATTAACTTTGCTTTATAGCTTATGGCTCTTTGATTTATTCAAACTAATAATCTGAACAAATGTAGGAATGCAAAATAAAAATAAATGTTCATTTATATGAAATGCTTTCAGCCTAAGCAAGAAAGTATAAATTAAACCACTGAATTATGTGCATTAGATGCCCAAATTTAGACTAAAACATAACTTGTATGATTTTAACATTAAGTTATCTAATTGCTTTATAGGATGCTTCCATTAGCTGATCAGCTTAAGCCTTTTTTCCTCAGCAACATCATATAAACTATGAATGTAGGGCTCAGGCCTGCAAGCTGTCACTTAATGTTAGCAAGCCACACTCTGAGCCTTCCTGTGAAATTAGCAGGCAGAGCTGCAAACAAATTTAGACTTGCACAATGGAGACAGGAGACTTCAACATTTCAGCCTTTCTCAGCAATGCGGTTAAAGTAAATCTTAGGACTGTTGGTTTTTTAAAAAGTGTCGTGCACCCAACAGGGGTGTAAGATATCAATGAAATTAATGTTTACAGCTAAGTGCGTGCCTAGCTTTCACACTGAGCTGTTTCTCTTGGTCCCACTGTAATATCCATCATCAAAATTCTTTTCATGTTTAGTAAAGAAGAAAGTCAATTGAAACTTTGAAGCCTTAAATACAGAGTTTCAGTTTAGCACTGGCCTTTATTATTCTAGTAGGCACAAAAAAAGTGTGTGTGTGGTTGTTTTTCGTAAAGCAAGAATCTATTTGGTAGTCTTCAGTTAGGAGTAGCTTTTCCTCTTGAAGGCAAAAGAAAAGGTTAGTTAAAATAGGTTAGAGTAGTTACTGGCAGCTCAGGCTGGTGCTTTCCTATGGAGACAGTTGTAAACATTTGGGGAAGGAGGGTAGGAAAGATGGAGCAGATTTAGCAAACTTCTATCAGCATTGGGCTGCTGAAGAGCAAGGTCGTAGCTGTGCGTTTGGTCATGGACAATGTTAAGAGGTCGGGTTATCTTCGTCAATTCGGAAAGACCAAGAAGGAGGAAAGTCCGTGTGGCATGGAAGAGTTGACGGAGGGAGGATCGCAGGAGAAGCCCTGGCACGTTGCAGCCCAGGCAAGGGTTTTGATGATGCTTGCAGCCTGGGTGGTGCCCTCTCTTTTTAGTCCAGTTTGCTTAGGATGCCTTCTATGATTTGGTGGTGAAGACCAGTGTCAAAACAATATCCTGAATAGTCTTGGGCTGTAGGAAGGCAATGTGATTGATAGATGCAGATTGTGGAAACTTTCTTCTTCACCACAAAGTCTTGCTGACTAAGTGGGATTGAAGTATGTGGTTGAAATTAGCTGCATGGTTAGGCTTGCTTTAATGACTTTGATGGATTTAAGCATGTTCCTGAATGCGTTTGTCAAATTGGCTCTGGGCTCCCTGACTCTGGCCTTCCTAAAATCACAATTTGTTTGCCTTTGGTGTGGAATTCTTGGTGTTTGGGGTGGAAGAAGTGGCTGTAATATGAAAACGTGCATAAAATAGATTTCAGTTCCCTTCAGCTTCCACTGGCGGTCTGTATGGCTGACCAGGCGTGAATTGAGGACCCCTAAGACAATCTTCTGATGTTTTTCCTGATTGCTAAACATGCCTCCCTTTTGCAAGCAGGGAAGATATTTCCTAAGCTCTAAGACGTAATTACAGACTGCTTGCTATTCTGAAAAATATGAGTCTGCACTTATCAACCATTTAAAATCATTTGTGTGTCTTTTTCTCCAAAAATAAGCAGTCCACTATCTGTCATGTTCATACAGTTTAGTTACTGATGTTATTTTAATTCCCAAAGCAATAATTGCTGCCCTGTTAAAGCGTCCAGGACCAGACAGGACCTCCTAGCCGGCAGTCAAGCAAGGGTCTCGTGAGTGCAAAGCCTGTTTGGTCTTGTGCTGTCACCTTGCAGATAAAGCTGCTCTTCTGTGCGGCCTTCTCGCAGCTGTGTTTAAGGCCCACAGAGTGCTGTTCGTACTGACTTACATCATTAACAGATTTTTTCCAAGGAAGGTCTGCAGTTGATGAGTATTTCTTAATTGTCAGCAGTTCCCAATAGCTTATGGCATATAGAAGAATGACGGTAGCTGTCTTTAGAGCTTGAACTCACCTTGCAGCATTTCTGCAAGGTTTTTAAAAGAATTTGGTATGTGTCCCAAGGAGCTTAAAAAGGGACATGGTGTGCTTCCACCATAACATGGGGGTCGTGACTTGTTGGGTCTTTGAGGGACTCGCCAGCTCTGCCAGATGGAGGAGCTGGTTTAGGAAGGGACAGCTGGGGAGAAGGAAAAAGTGAACAGTTAAACGTTTACGGAGACTTTGTCCTTTTTTCCTTCACCTGCTTTATAATTAAACAGTAGAGATGAGGACAGAGTTGAATTCTGAAGGCTTGGATCTTTCTCTTCTGACCTTGGTGGCGACATGCTGCCTTTTGTTTGTAATCTTGGGCAAGGAGCAACTGACAAATGGCCCGATAGGAGACAAAGCAAACAATGGGCTCGCTTGAAAGAAGCAATGAATGGGACTTAATTGAATTTTTTTGTGAAGACATTGGCTTGACCCTGTAAGACATATAGAGTAAATCATTAGGGGAATTAACACAGATTAAAATGCAGGTTTTTTATCATAGGGCTTTTATTGTGCATATAGTTTTGTTGTTTTAATTATTTAATGACTTTCTGTGTCTTGTAGTGATAAATCTATTTCTTCCCTCTCTTAAAAAAAAAAAACAAAAAAAGTGTTAGTGTCATAAAGGGATACATGCATTGAACAGCTGATGAATACTGAATTTTCATTAATAGCCCTACTTGTGCTGCAAAGCTAAGCACAGTCACACTCTTTCAAAAAAAAGTCTTTTGGAAGCTGCTGATAAAACATCGGTGTTAGTTTGACCACTTTCTTCTGGGCCTTTCTGAAACCTTTTTCTAGTCTATGTATAGCAAAAATTCTGTAGGAATTTGTTTTTTGTAAAGTCACATGAAAGTGTTTTGAAGCAAAGTTTCCAAAGTCAGGGCCTCTCAGTACATGCTTTGACATCTAATTTTGAGAGTGATGATCACTCTCAGCTACAGCTTCTGCTGTGTCTATGGCTGTTTAAGACTTCTGAAAAATTGGGCCCTTGTATTTTGTGTCTTATAAGTAGTGCTTTCCCCACCCCATCAAAATATCCGGAAAATAGCTTTTTTTTGACTTTATCGTCTTGGCCTAACCCTTAACTTGGCTTGGGTTTCATTTTTAGGAGCTCCTTGGTTGCATGGGTGAGAATTTATTTCTAACCTTTGAGCTGTGTCTGCTACCATGGTTATCTCTTTTTGGCCAGTTTCCTGCCACCTCTGTTGGCTTTGCCTTTAGAGCAGCTGCTGCTTGCGCCTGTGCTCTGGGAGGCTCGTGCAAGTGTCCTCGCGCTTCGGGGTGTTTCTTCCTCTTTCGGGAAGGAAGAGCTGCCAAGCATGCAAGAGCACACGTGGGGCCTGAGCAGGAGGGAGCACAGAGCAGGGACGGGATGTCGCCTGGGAAGGGTCCGCGGAGGCTCCTGCGGAAGTGGCTGTTAACCTCGTTAACCTGGTATTAGTCTTGCCTGGTCTGGGAAGTGTGTCTGTAGAAGGTGCTTTTTCTTCCTATTACCTGTTGCGTTGGGGCTTCCGGGGTGATGGGAGACCTCAGCGCTGCTGCCCACGCCAGGACCTTGGCGAGCGCCGTTTCGTTCTGCACGACGTCCCGGGGAAGCCAAGGCCACGTGGCAGCCTGCAGCTCCTCCTCCTCCTCCCTGAACAGCGGTAGCTAAATGCGCGTAACTTCCATTCTCCTATGATTTTAGTCATGTCTAAACTTCTACTAGGACAAACTATTTCTGCATAGCAAGAACAGAACCTGCCAAGCGCTGGATGGGGCACAGATGTTCATGACAGTTAAAACGCTATTGTGAAACACAGCTGATAACATCATAAGGTAAACCGAGGAACAATTTTGGCACTTCTCAGCGCCGCAGTGCATAACCGTGGAGAGCTTTACCAGGTTTCCTGTTTGCATCAGCTGCTGCTGCAGGATGGGAGCCTGCTGTGACACCTTGCTCTGTTTTGCCATGGCTATGTGCAGTTCTCCAAAAGGCTGAATCGCCATCGTTTACTGTATTTCTGCAGGAATAGGTTAGCTGATGCATTTCGTCACCGCTGGTATAGCAGAGATTTGAAGGCAGAGCCTTTAACGTGTGAGGTATCATCTGATGCTCCTTTTGTCCGTTTATCTCCTTTTAGAATTACTGCTTTTATAGATGGAGCGATTCCATTAAGGGCCACTGAGGAGCCTCTGAACTGTCACTTGCAGAGCGGTAGGCGGTTCTGATCAATGCTTTTGTCGGTTTGGATCTTGGGTGTGCTAACTCTGAAACTGCTAATTTCTGTCCTTAATTTCTTTGGATTCGAGGGCTGTGAAGCTGAGGGGCGTAGTTGCTGGAGTGCAGGACTGCTCTGTGTGTCCTTAATGTGTTTTCAGGGCTTCTGTTGCCGGGGCGCTCTGATCTCCTTTGGATGTTGGTTATTTGGAGTCTCTTCAACACCAGCAAATGATTCCAGCGTCTCTCTGCGGGCAGCTTGTGCTGCTGTGCTGCTTCCTTCAGGTCATGCGTGAATGAGTTCCTTTTTACCTGGCAGTCGTTTCTTTTAAATCTACTCTTCCCCCTCCCTCCGCGGCAGGGGAGCCGCAGGCTCGTCTGCGCGCGGAGCATGTGCAACGCGGGCAACGTCGCCCGGGCCGATGCGCCACCCTGCAAGACTGGGGTACGGCGGGAGCCTTCTTCACGGAGAGCTGGGTGGTCGCTGGACACTTGTCCCCTTTCGGAGGGTGCTTCAGTGAAGGTCTGCGTGGCCTGTCGGTCAGACCGGGCTCGCTTCGTGCCTTTTAAATGTATTTGTGTTTAAAGATGTCCGTGCTCTATCAAACACGGTGTGGATGCAAGTGAAAGACTGTGTGTGTGTATTGGAGTTCTGCTTGAGGTTTGCCAGAAATTATGCTGAAAATATCCTCCTCTCTCAACCACGGTGGCTTTCTGTGAACGCTTCACTGATCGCAGGAATGCGGTTTGTCAGGATAATCTTTTTGTTTGGCTGCTTTTTCGGTGCGCACTTAGTCCAAGTATTGCTGAGCATCTCTGAATCATCTGTTTCCTCCGGCTCTGTTATGATTTGAGGTGGTAGACAAGAAATTACTTTCCCAGATTCTTGTTGCTTATGCAGTGACAGAAGTTGGCACGTAGATGTCAAGCTGTAAATATGAATTTCTGCTCGTTTCTCCTCTACGTAACGTGGAGCTGTTTGACTAGAATAACCTTCGGCCACTGTAGCGGAAGCTTTCCTGAAGCAAGGTGTTTTTATTCTGGAAATCCTGTATCTCTGCCCTTTGCAGCTGTAGAGATGAGCCGTATCGGAGAGCCGAGATGCCGTTCTGAGGGCAACGAGCACCAGCAACGCGGCTCGTGACCCCACCACGCGCGCTGACCTCCCGTTGATGGTGCGAGGGGCTGCTCCGGTGGCTTGGTGAAGAGCGGGGTCTTCTGGCTGCCGGTTTATGGGATTGTAGATGGCAACGGACTGTGCCTGGTCACGCAGTTCCCCTGGGCCCAGGCTTGAGAACCTGGCACGTGTGTGCGACCTAGACCTGGAGACGCGCGTTTCTGAACAGCGAATACCCTCACTGTTAACAGAAGTCGTTTTGTTCCATTAATCTATTTCCAAAACGTTAAACTCATTGGAAACAGATGCTAAACCAATAGATTTTTTTTAATAGTTTTGATTAAAACCAGAGGTTTTATTTCTGGAGAATTCCCAGAGGAAGGCGCGTCCTTTCCTTTCCCTTGGGTGTTCGTGGAGGGGCGCTCCGTAAGCTGGCCGCCGCAGTGATAAATGGCACGGGAGCAGGGTCCCCTCCCAAAATACTCACGGCACTGTTTTGTGCTGTTTATGTAAATCCTATTTTTGTTATCCCCTTCGCAAGTCCTTGTAATTCTGGCTACTTAGGGCACGGACAGCAGCATGGAGAATGTGTTGTCTTTTTACCGTACGTGTTAATTTATAGCACTGCTGTGAGCTAGATTTTCCTTGTTATCCAAGGTATTTCCTCTGGAGGAGGGAAATCAGGCTGCAATATATCATTAAGCAGAAAGCCTCTGGGAACTCCTATCCTAGTTGATGTGAATCCTTCTTTTATCCTCTTAGAAGAATTGAATTATGTAGTTTGAATTGTCTAAAGATCTAACTCTGAGTCTGATTGGAGCTTTTTTTTTTTCATATTATCACATGGGGGTAGAAAATCCTGAAGCATTTGAATGAGCAACACTCCAACACGTATGTGTGCAAGTCTGAGCAGGTGCCTCGTGACGTGCCTGCCTGCAGTATTGATTCTTAGATGTTTACTGCCAATGCGTTGACTTTTAGTCTATTAGGAAACTGCATCCCAAGTTCCTAGCTGCAAGAAGCAGCTGCATTTTCTGCAGTATGGGTGAGCCAGAACCCTTGCTGTAGGGCCAACTTGCATTTCCCATTTGTACTGCTGTTAGACCAAACGAATTGCAGTGAGAAATAGTTTTCGAGGTACTTAGGTAGAATTTTTTCTTGAAGATGCATTTAGTGAAACGGCCTCCTAATACTGCTTGTTGTATTCATCTCCAGGAGCTCAGTGACCAAGTCCAGAGCGCTTTGTATCTTTTAAGGATGTGCTTTTCCATGAAATGTATGACTGTACTTTTCTTCTGCATTTATTGGCTACCTGGAGAAGAAAAAAAAGAAAACACACTTATCAAGAGCGTGAACTGCTTGTATATCTTCTATACGTGTTACTGTTCTGCAACCATTTTTCTTTCTTTCACAGCTTCTGTTTGTCTGAGTGGGATGATAATGATGATCTTAAATCTACTTATTCTTTTCTCTGCTGAAATTTGCTGAGCAAGTCCAGGTCGGCAGAGGGAAAGCAAATATTCTGCCTTCAAACAGTAGCATTTCATTGCTGCAGTTCTCTTCTTCAGTTATAGTTTGGGGATGAAGATTTCTTATATGCAATGTGTAGGCCAGCTGGAGAGAATAAAGTAAGCAAGTCTTTGGATAGGACTTAAATTCATTAAACTGAAATATTTGTGTTTTTCTGTGCTAACAGGAAGGAAGTCTATTTAGTCAGTGTACAGATTTTTCACAACAAAAAAAGTATAAATTGCCTTATTCTCTTTATGGCACATTGATATTTTTTTTTTTTTTTTTTTTTTTTTAGTAGGAGTAGGGTGAAATTGTATGCTAATTTTAGACCCACTGAACATGCCTATCTTTGCAGGATTTTGAGGGTGAATCAGCTTGATCATCTCTGTGTTGAAGGGATTTGTTTCTTTAAATGCCTGCTTATACAGACCATCTGCCAGTAGCTTCTATGGGGCTTCTGGTTTAGAAGACACATATAGATCGCTCTGTTAACCATCAAGTGATGGTAGTTCCACAATATCTTTAAAGCTTGTCTATGTTTTAAGATATGAGATGACATAATCATGTAGTGCATCAAGGGCGTAATGTGGGTTTGGTTGACCATAAAATTGAATTCCACAGCCAATTCGGTGCAAGTATACAAATACTGTACAAGTTAAACCAAACCTGATCTCATTTCTCATTTTTCTTTTTGAAGAATTCTAGTTGCAGTTTTTCTGTTTTTTGGGTTTTTTTATATATAAACTCAATGAGTACTTGCTACAGCTAGCAGCCAGTGTGTGAGGAAGTTTTGGGATAACCTTGCATCGGTGACCCTTGCAAGGGAACAATGTGCTGTGTCTTTAGAGCCAAACGAACCTCTGGGGCTAGACCACCTGAGCCGCACCATATCACGCGTTTGATCCGCTTACGGCTCCTGCGAAAATGCAGCGCTTGGCGCCTGCTCTGAGGACGTGGCGAGTGTCGTGTTGTGCCGGGAGCCAGCGTCTCGGGGGGGGGGGGGGGGGCGCGTTACTTTGGGTTGTTTTGACAGTGAACTTTAAAGGGCAATTAGTCAGAAATTAAGAGGTGTTTTCAGAGCCGCTCTTCTCGTTCACGTAACAGCGGTGCTGCTCCGATCGACTGCAGCAGCAGTTGTTTAAAAATGCAGACTAGGACTTGTTTGTAGAGTGAGGAGTGCGGTGGATTCTGGGAGAGCTTATGCGCAGCGTAAACATGTTGGGTCGCAGTCATTAATATGACATTCACACAACTCTAATAAAGTACAGAGCACAGAGATCTGGCACCATCGAAATACCCAGAGGACATTAAGTATGAGTCTTAAAACCAAGAGTATTGGAAACAAGATATTTTTACGTCTCGTTTGGGAGTAATATAATTGCATTTTGTGGCTCTAGCAGATGCTTGGGCCAGCTGGTTGGAGAGCGTTGCGGATTTTTTTAGCTTTGGTACTATACAGATAAAACCCTTATATAGAATTCTCATTTAAAAAAAAAAAAGTCTCATGGTCAAAAGACCCATTTTTTTGTGTGTACATTATCTTCTAGATTGCGTAGCCTGTAGACACTTCTATTACAAAAACTCTGGAGATTAAACTTCTTTTTTTGAGCCTCATTTGAGGCAATTGGACATTCAAGCCAGCTTCACTGACCTTTCTCTACGGCTATTGCTATTCCAGGTGTCTCAGAAGAAGAATCTGGACCCGAGCGGGGGTTGCTCTTGAATTTTTGGATAAAAACAATTGACCAAAATACTACGTACATCTGAGCGTGTCCTGATGGGCGCGCAGGGCCGTGTCAGCTGCAGGCTCCTGGGGTCTTGGGGCATCTCTGGGTGCTGGGAACTCGCTGCTGTGGGAGAAGGTGTCCTCCAGTAGCTGCACTCGCAGTGTCTCCCTCGAAAAGCCGTTTGAGTTTTCCTGCAGTCTGGCCTGAGCTGAGCGATTTCCTGGTGTGAAGGTTGCACCCAAGTCGCAGCCGGTGCTGGATTAAACAGGCTCTCGCATAGCACATCCTAGCTATCAAGAACCAGGGAGACAATTTACAACAAAAGGCTAAAACAAAGACTTTCTTTTGGCTGGTTAAGAGTTGAATCCAGAACGTGGCGATTAAATGCTGCGGAGATAAAGCGCCTCTGCGCTCGCGCTGCTTTGCCGTGGCCGATCCCGCCGGCGTCGCGCAGCAGCGCGCGGGTTCCCGCGTGCCGCGGAGCAGAGGAAGGAGCTCTGGCCGTTGGCCGGCGGAGCCGCGCGCTCCCCGGAGGCAGGCGACGCTGCGGACCATCCCGGACAGGCTCCTTCCGGACCAGACTGGCCCACCGCGGGGGCCCGGGGCAGTTGGTCTGCAGCAGTTCCCGGCCCGGGAAGGGCTCTGCCAGCCCGGCTCAGCTGAGCTCGGCCTCCGCCGAATTCCCGGGATCGGAAAGCATCGGCTGCATCAGGCCTGCAGGCACCAGCCATGACTTACATTGATGTCACCCACTGGCCTGTTAGGGAAATGGTTAATAATTCAGTAATTCTATCCGCAGTGGTGATGTTCTGTTTATAAATATTTAATTTAGCTTCTAGTGTCCGCATTTTCCTGCCTTGCCCGTAGCCCTCTGACGTGATGCCGAGCGCTCGGAGCTCCACGGTCGGTGACGCTACCGAACGATTTGCTGTGTTGGAAAATGTTAATGTATTTCTTTGCTTGTATCTTTGATTAATGTTAATATAAACTAGGTTTTGGTGGCATAAATATGTATATTGACCAAATGAACTATTTTTTGCCTCAAAAGAAGGGTGTGGTTCTGCAGTTATAGGGTGGTGTGACTGAATGAAAGTGGGAAAGCAGTTGTGTGTTTTTAATTGTGATAACATGCATGTTGTGGAACCGCTTTTCATGATCCCTGTTCAGAGACTGAAATACATCGTCCATATTATAAATTGGTTTTAGCAGAAAAACTTTCAAAGTCATAGTATGGCAAGTCTTCAAAAACAGATTTAAGTGACAGACCTAAAATTAGACTTGGTGGGGATGGTGGCTCCTTTTTTCTACGGTGAAGATATTTAGAAGAATTCTCTGTTGTTAAAATTTTCAAGTTTCTAAAACAGCCATGCAAAATAATGCCTTTTTTCTACATTTTCTTTTTCAGGAAATTGCAGCTTATTTAATAACATTTGAAAAGCATGAAGAATGGCTAACAACTTCCCCTAAAACAAGGTAACATTGCTAATAATTCAGCCTGTGAAAATGTACATTGACTTATTTGCACTGATTACTTGACTTGCTAATCAATTCATTGGCCACGAAGTGAAAACTCAAGTCATGCTTGATGGCTTGTGACACCAAAGTCTCATTAATTGACTTAATGAGCATTTTATTGAATGAAATCAGATTGATTAAAAATAGAACAGCTGCGATCTTGACAGGCTAAAGTTTTAACCTGATTGTTCAACATTTAATTGTATCCCTTCAGATGAATGGATTTAAAGACTTTGAGTGAGGTTGTAGGCTATTTATCTTGACAATACTCCCTACAGCCAGGAACTTTAAATACATAAATAACACACACGCACACACACCCAACCCTCCCTTGTGCTTTGCCTGCTTAAAATGCAGTCTCTGGGACTGTTTGCATGTTGGTGTTTTTCTTGTTGGGGTTAAGTGCCTCATGCCGAGGAGATCCCAAAAAGCCAAATTAACAGACATGTCTGCAGTTTATTATTCAGTAAATGTCATGTATTCTTCTAACTGCCATAAATGTTTAACTTCTCCAGCCCTGTGGGAACTGATACATTAAGTTTAGACTGCAGATGTTTTCCTGGCATTTCCACTGTGTTAAGACTCGTGAAGTTTCAGTACATGTCAGTGATGCAAAAAACGACTCTTGTTTTCTAATGTGGGTTTTTTCCGAACCCATGTCCCGGCTGCTGGCAGGCTTCCCAGAGGGCGTCAAGGGGGCTCAGCTTGGCAGACCCGAGCGGGTGCCAAAGCAGGGGTGCGCGATGGGCTTCACACCTAGCTCGCAAACGGAGGTCACTCGCTGCTGCAGGAATAAAAACGAGGCCGGAGAGCGTTTTCCTGTCCCGTGTCCCCATCGGCATCCACCTGCACGTAGTGCAGACTCGGTGCATGAGGAGTCCTGGAGTTTGTTGCTTGGTTTGGCATCGTATTTCTCTGTAATTAGCAGGGGCAGAAATTACAGCAAGACACAAGAGCTGTTATTGACCGTAACAAATAGTACAAATTAATGTTTAATAGCTCACAACTGAAGAGCGGACGGAGATGAAGGAGGGCAGTGCAAGAGCAGCTGGAGAGCAGGGGAGGGCTGCTTTCCGTGGAACATGACAAAACAATTTCTGTTTAGTTTTAGGTTATTTTTTCCAGTCTCTTCTGTACCTTTTGTGGCCTCTTTCAAAACGTTACTTGTGTTGTCTGTAATGTCTGGAAAAAAAGAAATTTGAGACCCTGTTGCTATCTCACACGGTTCTTTAAGATCCGGTAGACGTATCAAAGCTGCCATGGTTGTTAAAGGGCCTCGACTGCATCTCTTCCCCTGATGACGGGTTCTCGCTTTTTTTTCTTTTCCTTTGGAGTGTGTAAATGCTTTGTTTCACTCCACTGCTCGGCTGCAGCACAACAGGTAATATGATAATATTGGAAAAGGCTGTTTTTCTGACCTGGTAATCTGAGTTACAGAATTAATGCAAAATATCTTCTTGCTGAAGTTCTGCCAGCTAAGCCTATTAAGTGGTCAGCGTGTATATTAAATAGTCAGGGGATATGCATGGTATCATTAAAGATATCAGATTATAAATGTGTTTGCGGTAGTGGTTTATGATTTTAAGAGCGAGTTTGGTTTGCTGAAGGCAATGCATGAAAATAACAATTTTCTTTATTAATATTACAATACCCTCCTCCTGTGTGTTTACACTTGAAAGAAATAATGTCCCAGGAGAAGGAAAGTTGTGATGGCTGTTCAAGGACCTTCCTAAGTAGCTGAGTTAGTTTTGATAGATATATTTTTTTTAATATTGAAATTAATTGGAGCAGTAAATGCTGAGTTCATACAATTAGGGCTCATGGTATTAAGGAATTAATAACATCGATCCAGCACTGAACTGCAAAATTCCCCATTCTTTGTTTGCTGCGGTGGGTGCTACTAATTGCATTTTAGAAAATTAATAAAAATGAATTGGACCACTGACAGAGTCAACTTAGCGATTCATTTAATAGTGATTCCTCAGTTCATACTATATATATCATTTTATTAAGGAACTCTAAGAAGTGTTGGACGGCGTTTCAGGACAAACGAGGTGTTTGTCGGCAGGCTTGGGAAGGCCCCGCCATGCTCCCCTCGCTCCTGCCTGGCTGCAGAGGGATCGTGGGGCAGGCGAGCGCCCCGGTTCGGGGTTAGTGGGGAGAAGAGGTGGAAGTTGCCTGTGTGGCAAGTCGTATTTCTGTGCACAAGAATATAAATGTTGGTTGGATATTTGCCACTGAAAAAATAAAAAATAAACAACAACAACAACCCCCTCCCCAAAAAAATAGGTTGAAACTCCTTTTCAAGAGTATAACCTGATATCACTAAGGATTCCTAGTAAATATGGAACACTGCAATCTCATGTTTGGTTGCTTCTCCTGCAATTTGGATATTACAGGGCAAGATCCTTGAATGTTGAATATTGGTGATATAATTTAATTGCAATCCAGTTGAGGACTTCATGCAAAGGAGCTGTCACTGAGCTGGTTCAGTGTGATATGACCTACCGGGTATTAAGTTTGTTTTTTAAGAAAACAAACAAAAAAAACCCCTCAGATTACTGAACCTACTCTCTAAGGTGGCAAAAGATGGAACAGTTTGTTTCAAGTAACACCCATGTGCCTGCAGTCTCGAAATGTCTTGGTCTTTCTCATAATAAGGTTTGTTTACAGCGCAGTACTAGTCAGTTATGGTTTTGGTCATAGATGGAAAAGGAATCCTCTTACAATGTCCATTGCAATGACATCAAAGGAGCTATAAGAACATTTAAAGGTCCCTAAAATTGCTTTTTTTGTGAAACTTTTTGTGGAATGACTCTAACTGAAAATATGCTAATAACACTATAATATTACAGAATATTATTATACCTAAATCTTTCAAACTGTACAGCTTATCAACATAAATTAACAAGTATACTTTGCAATGCACTGACCTTGATGTTTTCTTGTAACAGTGTTTAGTGACTTGTTAATTTGTCAGATAACCCACAGTATTCTGGTTGTCAGTGCGATGATGAGGGTTCAGAAACATTCTGCTGTATAAAGATGCTTTACTTGCTTGTTTCTAAGTACCTTCTGTAATTATCAGTTTCAGTCTTTCATTTTTTTAGAGTATTTTAAAAATATGCTTGTGATTATCCCATGCATTTTCACCTGTTTCACGAGTAAAGCACAGACAGCTAAAATAACTCTGCAATGAGCAGAGGCTGCAAGGTCAGTTTTTTGGTTGGGAGTGAAATTTGGGTGTTTCAGCCTTAGACACAAGAGCTTAAACTTGCCTTGCAGAGCACCAGATCTCGCCATTTCTGTGCAAGATCGGGCATTTGGTTATTGATTATTGAGGATGAAGTCACGTTGCTGCCCCCGGTTGATGGATATAATCTTCCCTGTAGCTGTTTGCAGGGTTATTTGCCTCTTCCTGCACTGCGTTAGGCTGACCGCTCTTTTTGGGTGATGGCACTACTTACTTGCTCTCTTTTATAAAGCAAAAATCAATAAGAGCAACAAACAAAGAGGAATCGCATCTAAATCCCCAAGAAGCAGATTCCCAGAAGGTCGGCACGTGAGTTGGGTTCAAACCCCATCTTGTAGCACGGGATAGCGCCGGGGTTGAAAGCCGTGCGTGAGCTCCCGGCACGGCGGTGCAGCCGGGGCGATCGCGGCTGCGAATCGCTGCTGCCCTTGGGGGGAGCCGAGCCCCGAGTACAGCCGGTGCTCCAGGCTGCGCGGGGCTGAGCACGGCTGGGAAATCCCGGCTCTTCCTGTTGCAGCTGCTCCCCGGGAAGGCCTGGAAAGCAGCCGCTTGCAGACGCGTGTATTAACTGCCAGTAGCATTCACGTTTCTATTGCACGATCGCTTTCCAGATCTGCTGTGTTGTAGCAGATAACAGGAGCGGAAATGCATCCCTCGGCGTGGTCCGACAGCTCCTGTGATGAGCAGTGCGCTCGAACACGCGCTGTTAGCGCCTCCGCAGCGCTGCCTGGGCCGCTGCCACCAAATCTGCGGTGTTTTGGCAGGTGCAGGTGTGCAGGTAACGGTGGCCTTTTAGTTTAAGTCCAGCGATGCAAAATAAAAATACAGCATTTATAACAGTCGTTTAGTGGGATCCTGCAGATATTGCTGAAACGTGGCTGTAGTGGAGACTGGAGGAACAATGCCTGCTTTAAAATACAGGAAAAGCAAGGATTTGGGGAAAACTGAGACAGTGACTTGTTGAGGCATAACCCTTTCCCTGGCCGCCCTGCGGTGACGGCTGCTACGCGCCGGGATGCAGCTCTGCGTAGCTGGTGCCTGCCGAGCTCTCGGGTCATCTTGTCGGTTCTGAGTGTGACCTCGTGGCCAAGGCTTCGTACTCGCTTCATGGCCCATTTAAACAATCTGGCAAACGTCGTTTTTTGCTTTTACAAAATGCAGAGTTGGCTGTATTTACGAAGGGGGCGTTGAGCTGCTGTTGTAGCTAGTGGGATGGATGGAAGGATGCGGCATTTCCAAGCGAGCTGTGTAAGCACAGAGCAGAGTGTGTTTGGTCGAAGGGAGGCCCAGGCAGCATGTGCTTCTTCAGCAGGTAGTCCCAAAAGTGGCGGAGCTCACTGTTGGCGAGATGCAAGCTTCATGCAAGAAAACAGGGCTTTTCCTTTTCTTCCCTGAGCAATATACAGAAATCTGATATTCAACCCATCAACCATCTTGTCTTCCCAGGCGGGTATGATTTTTGAGGCATGTTTATCAGGCTTTCAGGAATGCATGACTTCTTGGAGAAATAATCTATCTCAAATAAGAATCTCTTCCCAAGTCTGTAAATACTTAGTTTCTTCACATCTTGAAGAATAACATCTGCAGGCTAGAAAAACAGAACATTTTCAAAGAGATGGATTTTACCGAGACTACCGCAGTCCTAGTGGATTGAGATATGGTTTGGCTTTGAATTGGCTGTGTGGATCTTGCAACGAGGGGAAGCCGCATCCCTGAGCGGGGTTTGCGCGTGGAAGCAAGGTGTGAGCCTGAGCCGCAGGGCTGCCGCGGGCACGGCCGCTCTGCGGGAGCAAAGCGCCCGCCGCCTTCCGCGTAGCAGCGCAGTAAATACAAAACTTCATTTTGTTACTCGCAGAACGTGTCCTGGGAAATGCTCTAAGAAACCGGCGCTGCGATGAGCTGTCCTCAGCGCTAACGTGCGAGGTGGCGGGGGAAATTCCCAAATGTGGGTTTTCAGCCCTGAAAGAAACCAAATGCCGTTTTTAGGCAGTGAAACTTGGCAGTGATTAATATTCCTGGAACTAAAAAAAAAAAAAAAGTTCAGCTGCAGTGTACTCATACAAATCAATAGCAATTTACATACACCGTCAGTATCTATTTGCGGTAATTTAGTTTTACTTCTGCTACCTACTGGTTTATTTTTAGCGTTTTAATTTCCCTGGCTTAAGGAAAACAAGCCTTGCTTTTCCCTTAACAGACAAGGGCAGTGGGATGTGTGGTGTTTCCTATTGATGAATTCTGACCTAATAAATCACGAAGTTGTCAGGACCCAGCTCGTAAGGGGGGAAGAAGGGCCCGGCTCCGCCGCGAAGCGCGGTTAGGGACGGTAGGGTGCGTCTTGCCCGCGAGCGCTCCTGCTGCGTTGAGCTGCCGGCGAGGACTGTGCTCGGTGCCTGACACGGACCTCGGGCGGCTGCGAGGGCCGGCGCGAGCTGGGCCAGGAAACACGGGGCGCCGACAACCCCGTCGGGGTTAAGCGAGCCAGTCGGTACGCGTGGGTGTAAAGATGCGCTCCAGCCCTCCTGCTGGGCTCTTTGCTTTTGGGAAAACTCAGGGGGTGGAAACATCTCAATGCTGAAGGAGGGGGAAAAAGTTCTCGTAGAATTCGAGCAAGATCAGCACTCCTGGCACCTTCCTTTCGGGAGGGAAGGCCCAGAATTAAATTCGTGGAGTGGTAGTAAAAGGACGTGGTGCTGGGTCAGAGGAGAGAGGATTTGTTGATTTTTATGGGAAATTGTGCGGATGATAATTCCCAAAGCTACTGGAAAGCTGAGACTGCAAGGATGCTAAACCCAGCCCAGGTCCTAATGAAACTCCAAGGTAGTGAAAAGCAGAAAAAGAGTCCAGCTCCCATCACTGATGGATTGCCTTGGAAAGGACTATTCCAGCATGGACTCATCTCAGCTTCTGCTGGTGTTGGTCACTGAAACGGAGGATGTGGATTACATTTGACTGGTTAGAAATCACTCTTTCTGACTGAAAATGCACTCAAAACAATCGTTGTTTCTTTTTCCCTGTTTTGTCAGTGATTTTTTTGCTGCCCCTGGAGTTTTCACATTTGCTATGAAATTCAATTTGTTATGTTAAATACATGCTTGTACCTAGGCTGAAGCGGAGGGTAGCAGTCCTCAACGAGATTTAGAGGGAGCATGGCAGGATAACGCAATAAAATCTCTGTTTCGACAAAACTGCCTGTAGGGATGTGGAAGTGAGAAGAAATGCAAACGTTCCCCTTTGAGAGCAAAGCTCAGGTTTGTTGCGCGCCGGTACGTAAAGAGGAAGAACTTTGTAGTTACTAAGCAAGCAGTCGCCAGGCTCTCGGATTAGACGGGGACGTGTCTGAAGTTGAGTTGTTCAAAACGGGAGAATTGCCGGGGAAGGCGCTGCCCCGCTCCGCGTTCGGAGGCGGCGCTAGTTCTCTTGCTCCGATGCTTCAGGAACCGCACCGGCTTCTCCCCCTTCCTCTTGCACGTCTGCCGCAAGGCAACGGGGGTTGAACCAGAGATGTGTTTTAACGAAGGCTTTCGGAAGCATCACCTTCTTTTGGGGATCTCTGTTACGAGAGCAGATTTAAGAGTTTAAATGTGCTTTTGTCAATTTGAAATGTTTAGACTCATCTCATTTGCTTTCTAAGATTCCTTTTTTTATACGTCTGTTTTTGTTCCTTATCCTTCGTTCTAGTCCAAAGAACGTACTTGCTCTTGGAATTCCCTTAGCTGCAACTTTTTTATTTTAGTTTGAATCATACTTAAAACTGATTTTCAAGGTCTCGGGAATTTGGGGAGCTTGGGCAACTTGCTGGAAAACGTGGCTTACCATCTTGATGGTTCTCACTCCCAGACTATACTTGTGTTGAAAGTTTGGTTGTTTTTTTGTCATAGCCTTATGTATTGATAGAATATTTCTTGTTTGCTCAGGTACAGTGTATATATATCTATATATAATGTTGCATAATTACATGATATCTCTACTATCATTTTTATCATGCTAGGGGTTCTAAAAGTATCTTAGAATTTTGCAGTGTATTAATTTTGTATTAAGTAATTAATAGTAAAATTGTTCAATTTTCAGGTTTAAAAAATAGGGTAATAAATATTCATAACTTATTTTATTAAGGAAATTTCCATTTCCTATGTCATTAAAGTGAGATTAAGGTTGGTTTTGAATGAAGATTGAAAACAATTGTGCTATAGAATTAATTTATTGTGTTAGGTCATTATCTTGTAAGCTCAGCTCTCCAATGTGCTTTGTGCATTTTTCTTTTTTAAGGAAAAATAGCTTTTTTTTAATGTATATTATAAAAACTTTAAAAAAGGGGGAAGGAGGAGGTGCCAACAAACAGGGTGTTAACACAGTAGTTTGTTCGCTTTCACTGCTTGCAACTGCAGCAGTTTGAAGAGAGGCATGAGCTCTTGGGTTATAGAGATACGTAACGAAATTATCCTTTTAAACTCAACCTACTTGGCTGGTAGGTCAGACACAAGTGTTGACAACGCACCTGGACTGGGTAATAAAACAGACAGTGGCCTTTGCTGGAATTTAGCACATATTTTTGATAGCTCTTGAGTGAGCTGTTGAAGAAACCTGGGCTCTCCTGACCCTTAAACTTGATGTTCCCGCTGCAGCGGGTCCGTGCTCGGAAGGGAGTTTTCGGGATCCTTTCTCGTTGCGATGCAGGCCTGAAGAGGTGCCATGCTGGCATTTTTTTTTTCGTGCAGAGCTGGGTTTCTGCAACATTGTGCTTCAGGAACCGTGAGAGCCTGCTGCTGCTGGGACGTTTTGGTGCTGCAGACACGAGCTGTGGTTCCTGAGGCTCCGGCCGCAGAGCGAGGCAAAGCCCGCATGCGCGAGATGCCGTGGAAAGACTGTTCCAAATTTGGGGTCAGTTCCAGAAGTTCTGTTGCCCTCCTGTTCTGGTTATTGCAAACAAAAATACTCTTTGGACCTTGCCTTAACATCTATGGCAGATTTTAAAGGGCCTTATTTTCTCATACATTTTATCCTTTCTAAAGTTTTTAGGGCTGTCAACCTTACCCATGTATGATCTTGAAATTTTGGGTTTTCTGCTTGTGTTGCTGGAAATTCTGTTTGTATGTCTGAGGTCTGATGTAACTTTTTCCCTTCCATCAGAGGAAATGTGTGTGCTGTCAGATCTTTTTAGCTTGGGATGCTGCTTGACATAATCCCCACTAAATATGGCACATCTCTTTTTACACTTTAAAGATTTCATGACTCTTAACCCTTTCTTCTTAACGCTCTGAGTATTTCCTACTCTTTTTTTTTCCTGAAGAGGATAAACTGTACTGAGATGGTTTTAATGGGCATTGATTCGCATAGATTTTTAGCCAGCGTGGTCCAGGGGAGTTGAGAAGCCAATAATTAATTCTTTTAACAGCTTGTCCCTTTTGTTTTAAAGTGACCTAATAGCAGGATTGCTGGGAGCCATCAGGTTGCCTGACCCAGATCAGTTCAATCTCTTCAAGCGTTTCATTCACATGTTCCCCATGAATTATTCAGCTAGACAGGAGGTAAAAGCTTGCGCTACTAGAGCCTGTTTCTCTTAATATTTAACTAGTAGCTCAGGAGAGCTGCATCGCTTAAAGACGTACGGACAAACTTAGAGGCAAGGAAAATGTTTACATATCCATTAATGACAGGATCCAGTTGGAGCAAATGCCGATGTTTCGTTCCTCCCTGGAGTGAAGCAGAAAGGAGTTTTCCGTGCTCCTCCGGGTCGCTCTTCGTACGTGGTACGGAGGCTTGTTCAACTGTTCATGGTTGTCCAAGGTGAGTTGACCTCCACATCTGCCCGGTTGCAGCTGTAAGGGCCGTGTCCCCGCTGTGTCCGGAGCCGGATCCCCGTTCCCGTCCCTGCCCGGTGGCTCCGCGTGCGCGGGCCCTCGCTCCGCAGCCGCCCCGCGGTCCTGCCTGTCTCTGCGCAAGGCGGCTCTCCAGCCCCTGGGCAGCCCGCGCCGGGGCGCCCCGGCTTCCCTTCTCCGCATGGACCTGGAGAAACAGTCCTGCGGTCCAGCCCCTCCTCCCGGAAACGGAGAACCCTAGAAAACGTGGAATCATCAGAAAAAGCAATGATCTGATAATACAGCGATAAATTATTCACCAAGCTACTGTCTGCCTTCGGTGAGGCTTGGTAAGCCTTTTCTGTGGATAGATATGGTCAGCGAAGATACGGGGTGTTACTTTTTGGACAAAACAGACACTTCGAATTTGACCAGACTCTGATTTCTAGAGCAAATATTATGGGGAGCAGGAGGTTGTTCAGGGTTTTGGGGGTGGCTGCGTATGATGAGCGGGTTCTCCTGTTTGGTAGGTACCGTCGGAATTAAATGGCCTCTCAGCTGAATAAGATAGTAGCTGTTTCTGTCCCCATTAAAGGGAACAAAAGATGAAAAACTCATCGGAAGAGGTTTTGTTTTGGGACTCCTGACGGCTGGAACCAGACTGCTTAATAGTTTTTACATATTTTGTGCTTTCACATTGGAGGGTATCATGAAGTAGGGAGGCTCTAACCGTCATTGTGGGACTACTCTGGAGATGCCCTTTTCTGGGTAATGTGTAAAGGCTGCAGGAGGACCAAGAAAATCGGTATTTGTTCATACTGTTTTAAACGGTAACAAAGTCAAGAACTTTGTTGCATTTTAAATGCTTTACGACATAATTTATATTCTGGTATGGTAATGAGGAAGCATCTTTTGTCCAGGAGGTGAGATATGCAAAAGTAACCTTTAAGTTGCTCATAATTAACCTTTAATGATATTCTCATTTTACCAAGATATTCTGAGAATCAAAGGCAACATACAGAAAGAGCATCTGAGACTGCTTGTTGCATCTTAATGGCCTGCAAGAACCATCTGATTAAAAATAAACAATATTTACTCAGATTACTTATTGACAAAGTTTTTTTCCCCTCCAGGAAATCTAGCACTGAAATTTAAATGCTGGCCTGGAGCCAAGCATCTCTGTTATCCTCAGTCTCCTGTGTTTAGTCGGGAGGGATCAGGATGCACAAGGTCCCAGAAAGGCATACGTTGTGTCAGAAATGTGAATAGTCGTTTTCAGGCAGGGATGCTACAAGAAGTATAATATTTATGATAAATGTAGCTTGATTTAAATTGCACTTTCAGTAAGAGCATGCTAAAAATTTTGAATTGGAAATAGATTTTTTTTAGCACTGTGACTGTTTATGTGAAGAACAGTCAGAAAACTTGATTGAAGGGATCTGTGCATAATGGAGGATCTGCTATTCAGCTTTAAAGAATACAAATTGATTTGTATAACAAACCGTGTTTGTCAGAAGATGAGGAGCTGACTACAGAGGCTGATTTTTATGCTGAATAACAGTGTTTGTAGGTAATGAGCAGGCTTTTATCTTCGTGTGGAATGAAGAATAATTTGCTAACCTAGTAGTTGCAGTTTTTCAGATACGGATGCTGTTCGTATGCACGCTGCTATGGTTATAACACCCTTTGATTTCTCCGAAGGGGTTATGGTGTCGGTTGATATTTACAGAAGTGTGTCTTTTTCTTCCCCCCTCCCAGAGGGGCTCTGTCCCTTGAGCTAGGAATTTCTGGTTGTGAGGCACTAATTTCAAGCTCTGACACCCCACCACCGCCACCCCGAGCCTTTTGAACAACATATATTCACGGTTGATTTGAACTGGTATAATTGTGGAGTGTTTTTCACTGCTGGTGCCTGAGATATGATGGGAAACATGAAGTCTTTTGCCCACCAGGTATTTGAATTTACTGTTCTCCTCGTTGAAGCCAAAGAGAATGCCAGGAAAATATCCACGATGAGGCCAAGATCTATGAACTTCTCCTTAAAGACTGCAGTGTGGGTCCCTTACTGCTGTACGTAAGGCGCTGGATGCTCAGCAGCAGCGGTTGCCCTTCGCTGTGGGGCTCGTGACGACGCTCGGTTGCTGCAGGTAGCTTGGGGAAGGAGCAGGGTTCTGCTGCTGCCGGCACATTTGCCTCTGGAGCGTGCTTCGCTGCTGGCTGGCTTCAGGATCAACGTCGGAGATGGACCTCAGCGAGGTCTGGGAGTCTCTGGAAAGGTCCTGAGGTCATGACCAATTCTGCCCTTCTGTAACCGCGCAAGGGAAAGGAGGGAGAGTATTTCCAAAGAGCTTTCAAGTGGAGAAGGATGGGAGCTCTTGACATGTGGCAGTAGCATGTTGTGAACCCGTATTTTCTGTCTGGTTCTCTCCATCACCCATTGCTCTGTTTCCAATGATGTTTCATTAAGATGCCTCCTTATCTGTTTTTTCTTGCTGTGGATTCCTAACTGCTCCTGGGTATCTCTGCAGGACTTCTCAGGTGCAAGTCCTGTTCTGTTTTCTTTTACTCCTGCTGAGGAGATAAATATTTTAAGAACTGCATATTTCAGTGGTGGCTTCCTTACCTCTGTCTATCCACCTGTACAGAGGAAAACTCTGTGCATGTTTTTTCTGTGGTTTCCTTTGTTTCTTGCAGAAATGTAGGAATCCTACAAACCCGTTACCAAAGCGTTGTTGCAGCTCAGAAGTCAAGTGCTGCTCTGAGGAAAAGAACCACTAACATAGTTCAAAGGTCTATAACAGTGTCTGCAAATAATTAGCAATTTGCCTCATGTTCAGACATGCTTTTTCATCCATTCTGCCTGGCAGAGGGGTTCCCGTAGCCTTGAGAGCTTGAAAGGAACATGGGGAGCCATTGTGAGGAGGCCAGTTGTGCTGTGCAAAGCTGCTGTTGCCTGCTGCAGCCCCAAGGAAGGTCCCTCCCTCTGCTCAGGGAGGAATTGCACCTCAGAAGTAACTCTACTTTGCAAGCTTTCCACCCCTAAAATTGCAGGGGAAAGTCTGCTTCCCTGTGTGCATTTAATCATCAACATGCATGGCAGAAGGATGGTACAGGATATGTAGAAAAATAGAGTAAAACAACTGGATAGTCAGCTTCATGCAAGGAAAGAAAATATTTTCCCTCCTTTCTCTTTTGTTTGCTGTGATTTTTTTTTTTTTTTCCTGCTGCTGTCTGTCTAATTTCATAGCAGAGAGACTTACCTTCCCTCTGTGGTAATAGCCTGATGTTCCTATGATGTTGTATCAACATATAATAATTAACCGATAATGGTATTACATAAAGCAAATAGCCTCTTTCCTTTGTGCCTAGATGTCCAAATCCATGTACTCCTCTGACACTCCCTAAGTCTCTAAGACAGGGGATAAATGCGTGTTCCAGGACAAACCTGCCTAGTTTGTCTGGACACGACTTAGTCGTGAACAAGTAGCTGGTGCGGATGTCCCTGCTTTTGGGGTGGGGGCTCCTGCTGAGCCGCAGTGTTACAGCTTCATCGCGGTGGTGCTGGCTGGGAGAGGAAGAGCAGCTACGAGGTCCTCAGCCTCCGGGTAGACGTGCGCCTGACCTGCCTCCCCCGAGCTCCCATCGCCGCGTGCGATCGCTGGCAGTAACGTACTGAACTCCGGAGAGACTTGTGGAAATGCCGTAAGGAGATGCTCGTGCCTCGGGGCTGGCGAGCCGTGCCGGAGCTGCCGGGGGGGCGTCCAGCGACTTCCCGTGCTGGCCTTGCGCTCCGAGATGCGGCGCTACCGCGTTGTTCTGCGTGTGGATTTCTTTTAAGGTTCACGGGCAACATTCTTTATTCTAAATATGTTGTTTCCAAATCGCCAGCTGTCTATTTGTTCCAGACAATTGCGAATACAATGGGTGAAGTTAGCAGCACCGTAGGGTTTAATTGTGCAGCTAAAGGACAATGAGTGATGAGCCTGGAGCCCCAGCTGTGCTCCACCTCTGCCGCAGGCAGGCAGCACTTTTCATTGCTGTATACTTGTTTAAAAACAGTTTCGCAGTCAAAACTTTCGAGCCTTTCTCTGGTTCGTCTTCCTAGTCCCTTGTTTACTTTTTTCCAATCTATTATAGACTCTCTTGAGGCTGATGATTTTAATTCAGACTGGTTTCCCGATAATTTGCACTCCAATTTTTTTAAGTCATTAATTTCAAAGCCATGCCATCATTACTGAGGTTCTGCAGTATCAACATGGTAATAAAACTAATTATTAGTGTCTTTTTCATAATGTCGTTGTCAGGTATTTAGGGCCATATCCTTTCATTTCCTATGCTGCTGCTTTTCTGTACTTCACCCACTGAGTACTGCGTATAAGATTGTTTCCAAATGGTTTTAAATGTTTTGTGTATGCGATTGGTATCCCAGTATCAGCACATCCTCATGCTTGTATTCAGAGGAAAATCTTGGGGGAAGCTCCTTTGTATTATGTAATAACAGAACGCAGCTCTTCCTGAATTTGCTTATTTGCAAGGAGGTTGGTATAGGCTTATTAGCAGAGTATTTTCATAAAGTCCAGAATAGGCTGAGTGTTCTTGGTAATTCTTCCTAAGCCCATTTGAACTGACAAATTCTGTAAATACAGAAAACATTCTCATATTTTTAATTTGACTAACTAATCAAATGAAGTACTGATATTTTCACTCCTGTAGAGAAGCTGAGAGTGAACTTGAGCACCTACAATGAACAGTTTTGTTCTCTAGAGCTAAGTTTACATAGAAACCAAACCACCACATCCTAAAGCCCAAATAGTCTCAGTATCACCCTGGATCTGTTGGAGCCAGATGTGGTGACGTTGCCGGTGATCCGCCGTCACTGAGCAGCAGACGTTGACCTCCAAGACAGCTTCATTATCCAGGGAATTAATGTTGACATTCACGGGCGTAATGATTTAACCGAGAAGCGCTCCCCTCGGATTGTTGTTTGTGCTGTGACAGAGCTAAATCGGAGACTGTTAGTCCGTATTTTGTTTTGCGATTTGAATGGGTCTAGTTCTTGTAGAAATGCATGGTTTTGCTCCAAAGCCCTAAACTGCCGCGTGGCCTCAGTTGTTGTCACTAAAAACATGTGTAAGGGAAAAATTTGTTAGTCTCATTACAGAAACTGTCTTGGGTTGTTTCATGACTTCTCTGGTATCTTGTTTTTCATACTTAGTAGGCTGTATTTTAGACTCACATGGAGTTTCTGTCAAAATGCTTTCATTTTACAGCTGCATAGTAGACAGAGCTGTTTAGAAGTGGCCATCTCGTACCATTGCTTGGGAACTTGCAGTTGGGTTGGAAACTTTGTTGTGGATTTGGTGTGTGTGTGTGTGTGGGGGGGGGGGGGTTATTATTATTATTATTATTTTAATTCAAGATCTAAAACTGTTTTGATATTTTCACAACCAGCTGCATTTGTTTTATTTTTGTTTGGTATACATAAAAGACAGAGGTCTTCAAAACAGCTACGGCTAGGGCTTTTTGTTTATAAAACGCTTGTTTGCTTGCGCTCCCTCTCGCGCCCTGCCAGCCAATGCTCTTTTCTGGGCTGCCGATGTTGTTTTAACGCCCCGATGCCGCCTTCGTGGTCCAGCTTTTCAGTGTGCTTGGTGTGGAAACGCGTCCTGGCTAGGACGGGCTCCAAGGCGTATCGCAAGCAACCGCTTGGCGTTCGCTGTGCCGCCTCTCGGCTCCGGCACAGCGCTGCGGCGCGGAGGTGGGTCTGGTGGCACAAAACCCCGCAGAAATGACCGGGCATGCTCACGGAGCAGCTGGTGGTCAACAGTCAGTATAAAGGCTGACGGCATCGCCGCAGGCCTCGAGATGATTTGTTCAGTCCTGAGAAACATTGATTTACAAAAATCTGGCAAAGGTTCTCTTAAAGTTCCACTTGGTTAGCGTTCTTGCTATGTGCACTGTAACAATACTTTTAATAACATTAAATTTTAAATTCCATGTAGAATCTAGTGGGTAGGCAGATGTATCGGTATGTTAAACTTTATGTCACTTAAAAAATGGTTTTCAAGTACATCAGAGGGAGACCATCCAGCTGTAAAATTATCTGCTTTATGAAGCTGCATCACAGCTTTGGTCTTTTTATTTTAATTAAAAAATGTACCTTAAATCTCACATCCTCAGATAATTTTCACCATGCCTTTTTATTTCCTTTAATTTACTGACAGAATGTAAAATGACAGAATTCTTCTGTGAGTTCTTGGTATTGTTTACAGAAAAGACATTTGTTAATTAAGATAAATACTCTCCCGTTTTATTTAGCTGGTTCAGAGTTGAGGTTTTTTGTCCTGGGCCCTGTGAAATAGCAGAGCAGAGCGGCCGTCAGCAGGGCTCTGGTGCCGCTGTGCGGGAGCCGCTGGCTGGGGCGATCCCTGAGCAGTGCCGGGAGGTGGGTTCGGTGCTGGCGGGCTGCACAGGAACGCGGGGTTTCCTGTGGCTGATCCTGCTACGTGCCGTCAGCACGCGCCTGGAAGCGTGAGCATTAATTTCCCGCTCACGACTGCAGCTTGCCTAGCTACGATTATTTTCCATGTTAATGGCGAGTTTGACCTTGCAAAGCCCTACGCGCGTCGACGTTCGTAGCCTGGGAGCGCTTTGCAGGAGGGCTGCTTTGGTGCAAGGATCAGAAGAACAGACTGACGAGCTGCTCTACGGTCCCGTTGGACGTGGATCCTTTGGGGGCGTGTTCCGCCTAGACCTGCGTGGGCTTGGGCACAGGCACGTGTACCTCAAACCCGTGTGGGATTTCGGTACTTGTGGCCCTGAGCGGAAGTGTGCTGCAGCCCCTATGAAGAGCAGTTCCCGTGCACCTGCAGGCTGCTACGTCAGAAGATGCCGTTTCCTGCAGCGATGCCCCCGTGCAAAATGAATTTCCTCGGCAGCCCCCTCGACTCACGGCACAGGTTAACCTCATGCTCCTTCCTCTAAAGCATCTTGTCGTCTGCTGAGGCGCTGATGCACTTCCTTGTACGTTTTGCAATGTGCATTTCTCAAACACTGACCAATTCTTCTGCTTTTCAAGGCAACGAACGCTTGCTGCCTAAGCACCGATGCAATATTGCAGTGCAGCTGGTTCAGACCAAGCAGGGATTTATGCACATGTCTCCCAGTGGGGTTATTTAGTCTATTTCTCCAGAGCAAGTAAGGATGGGACAGGATTCATGAAGGATTTGGGGAACAAGCTTCTAAAGTAGCCTGTGATATTTGCAGGTTTTTAATTAGCCTTCAGACAACAAGTTCAAATGTCACTAGCTCTTGGAAACACAAGTCTTGATTCCTGTTGAGGCAACTGTGAATTGCAGGGTTGCGATTTAATTAAAAACTAGCAGTTTGATTTCCGACTCTACCATGACCTAAGAAGAGATTGTTCAGCACTCTCAGAACTTCTGATGTCCGTTTGGGCTTACAGATCCAGCGTGTCAAATAACCTGTTTCTGTCGGAAGTTAATTTGGGATTTTCCCTTGTCCCTTGCTCCATACCAATGCCACCAAATAATTGCTCATAGGTCAGGTGCCGGGTCAGGGATCAATGAAGACCCTCAGTGTAAAGAAACAAGGCTTAAATAAAGTTTCTATACGTTTGCTCTGTCAAACTTTTTGACCAAATGTAATCCTATTTGATACAGGATAGAGATACTGCAAATAATTATTTTCAGATAGTCTATAGGGAACTGGGTGGCCAGACTGAGGAATGAAATCGGTGTCCAACTTGATGAAAGGTCTCGGTTTGACCTCGTGTTCAACAGGAGAAGCCACACAGGACAGAGCTGCGTTTGTGCTCTTGCAATGGGATGAGCTTTAAGGGATGCTGACCAGCTACAAAATGCAAATTTGTTAAAAATCAGGTGTCATCAACTGTGGTGTTCGTGAAATTATATAACATGCCTCATCCCAGGTCATTCCATATGATGATTCACCAAGTTTTGCTGCGTAATTCATGTTTAGCCATAGCATTATTGTTTTTTCTGTTGACTTTAAAGGAAGTACATCAGCAGTAAAAACTTATCACAAGTCTCCCAGTGGAACTTGATGCCTTGAAGCTTTCCTGCCAGAAATATTGTTGTTTCTCCTGGGGTATTTTCCAAATCATTGGCCCATGCAAACCAGAGTGATACAAAAGGTTTCAAAGCAGGTGTCATTCCTCTCTTCCTCTTTCTTTTTAGTCAGAGATTGGATCAATCTAGGGATGATACATTTTTCTTTTGTTTCTGACTTGGCATTTCTGATGGTGTTGTGACCTTCCTTTTCGCTGATTGTTGGTTAGAGTTTTGAGTAGTTGGCTCGTGTCTAGTGATGCTGAAGAGATTTCTAGTGATCTTCCCCACGTTGTAGCTGTCAGGACTGATGCCTTATGTGCTTCTCCTGCTCTGGTTGTATTGTAATTTGAAATCAAAGCTAGTTCTCCCATCATTTAAAACTCTTTAATTTCCCTGAGAAATGGAGTTTTGTTTAAAAATGACCCTGCTTCCCTGATAAGCAACAATTTTTGTTTTCTCCAGTGCGCTGTGGTCCTCGGGTTTCTTGTTTGTTCGCTGCTCAGATGCTTGGCATTTTTACAAAATGGATAGCAAAATCTATCGACTCTGTCAAAGCTGTCAAGCCTTTTCTCAGCAGAGTAGAGCCAAAATATGCCAGTGTGTATTGTTTGAATGTTATTTTTCAGTCTAATTCGATAATACTATGTGCAGTGTAAAGTTGCTGGACAGCTTGACTATGTTCTAAAAACAATTAAACAATGAAAATTTCTTGAAGGTTAGTTAGGATAGTGATTGCAATAGTTAGTCTCAAGAGTAGCATATAGATGTGATAAAATATTCCTGTTTTTATAGTTGGGGATCACCTGTAAATTACTTTACCTGTTAGTTCTTGTTTTGTTTTATGTTCTTGTCTCGCCTATTGAAACAATAACTTTTGTGACTGGAGCTTCTCCGCCTTTGCGTTTGCACCGTGTAGCAGAGCTGGGATCTGGTCTTCCCTTTAGCCCCTTGGCCCCTGTGGCGTGAGGTCTACTGCCGTCGTAGTATTCCAGGCTTTAGCACCTGGGGAGATGGTCTCAGCGTGCGCCTTAGAGGAACGCACTGTAAAACAGTAACGCCGGCATAACGCTTGGTAACGTGAACTTTCACCTGTCGAAGTAAGTGGGAATTGTGGACTTGTAGCCGGTCTCAGTGTGTTATTGCTTTTGTCTGAAAGATGTCATTTTTTTTAGATGTCAGAAGGGAAAATGCTTCCTCAGAAAACAATTTTCCACAAACAAAACTTAACCGAATGTTTCATATGGGTGACAGTAAGACTGTTGTTGTTAATAATCGTCTTTTCTCATTTGAAGTGCCATAAAACAGTGTTTTAGCAGAGAGCTTTCGAAGGCCTGTTCTGATGCAGGAGAGGAGCAGAGTGTCCCGGTGCTGCCAGCGCGCAGGTTAAGTGGTGCAGGCAGGGGCATCCCCGGCCGGGCACCGTCCAGCTCCTCTCCAGCAGCATCGCTCCCCGGATCTCATCGGAGCGAGCTCGTGACTCCTGCCGCTGCCAGTGAGAATGAATTGTGCCCACAGTATTGCTCCTGCATTTATTTTTATAAATGTCAATGATTAAGTAAATTAAGATAAATAAGGCTGTTCCCTGTCACCCTTTAATTTACAAAATTTTAATGAGACTAGTAACATCTGTACCTGTTCCATCTTTACACGGGCTGGAATACTGGTAGCGGTCTGACAGCTCTGTTCAGCTTTTTGCAATAACACTTAAAATCTGAGGGCTTTACAAATGCGGTATTAAGCCATTTGTTTTTGCCTGTGCTTCATCTCATATCAGTAGGGAAGCTGAGAGAGTGAAACGGGTGACAGAAGAACACTGTATTTACAAATGAAATTGTTGCGTGTTTTAAGTGCTACTGTAAATATAAGTGACAGGCTAATGCATCACTTCGAATTACAGCAGTGGAGGTGGGCAGAGGTAGGATTAAAGGCGTACATATGGCAGTCTTATTTGCAGCCTTTTCCTCCATCTTGATGGAGATGCTTAACCTGGTAGGGAAAGTGTTGTCTGCTGTGGATTTCCTTGGAGAAAATAGCGAGCCAATGCTCATGCTGCCCATGAGGATTTCGGCAGGTTAGTGTTAACCGCTTCGTGACGTTCAGTATCTCACAAGTACAACCCAGGAATCCGGGATCCAGAAGTCTGCAGCCTCCGTAAGCAGCAGAGGCTTCCTTCTTCCTTAGGCAGAGACACTTAGCATCAGGCTTGGGAGATTTCTGCAAAGTTTTGTTCTAGTGACCTTTATCGAGTTGCATATAAAAATCCTAAAAGGCTCTATTGCCTCATCAATAAATAGTGGTTTCTGGAATTACTGAGATCAAGGTTGCAGCACTGGAGGCTCTGTCTGAGAGAAAGAGCAGGTGCGGACCATGGGCTAGAGCAGATGCTATTAAGGAGTGGAGGCATGAAAAGAATTCAGTTTGGGGCTTCTCTGCTCTTGCATTTAATTTAAAATATTTGCTTCAAACCTGTGAAGTGGTCTGGCTTTTAGGGGCAGCATTTTAAACCTGGATCCCATGGGAAGATTTCAAAACTACAAATGGCAAATTCTGTTCTGCCACTTGTTCTCCTGTCCTTATAACCATGGTAAGGACAGCCCCTTTAAAGGTGCATTAGCGTGTTTACTTAGGAAGAATAAGAACTTAAAGCAAGGAAGTGTTTTAGATTTAAAAATGATAGTATTTAGCAAGGATGGGAAAGGCATGGACAAGAACTGGAGCTGGAGCAGGTGCCTAACAGGGCTCCAGCCCATGTTCGTGTTGGTGATGAGTTTGCCCCGTCACAGGACGTGGCATTCAGCGCTGCATCTCACAATTATGCCAAGGTTATGACATTTTTCTTCTTGTGTTTAATATAGTAACTCTCTTAAATGGCAAGTTGAGACAGAACCCTCTAACCTATGGCACAATGTGAAAGAGTTGAAGTTAGCAATGTTTAGTCAACTTTTCACTACTAAAAATTAAAAAAAAAAAAAAAAGTGCCAGTTTGCAGTTGTGATGTCCACAGGCAAGAGAAGGGTGTTGAAATTGGTGTTAGGAAATGTGGGCAGTAGTTACTTGCCCTTTTGTCTCCTTTTATGGATTTGAGGATCAGTGATGTTCTGTACAGTCCGTATACCATCACTTGGATGCCCTCTGGAAGGTGACCATGTGTTTCTCATCAACTGAGCCTCTTATGCAGCAAATGGGTGATGCAGTGGAGATCTTTTTGCTGGATAAGCAATTAGCTAAAATAAACTACTCAAAGGACAAATTATGCAGCACTCTCACTCTGAAACAAATGAATGAATTGACTTTGTTTTGTATTTGTGGCATGTTCCTTGTATTTTACTTAGCTTTCTTTAGCTAAAAGGTTCCTGCGTTTCCTCTTGCTCTGCAGTAAGCAAATGGGATATTAGGAGTTGATTTATACAGATACAAATAAAGGAAGTTAAGTGATAAGGAAATGCATAAAGGTTCTCTCAATTAAGAGACAAAATTTCCTTCAGCTGAGTCTCTAGGAGTATCTATTTCATTTGCTTATCTGGGGTGTCATTAGTATTCTCCCTGAAGCTGGCACTGCAAGCGCACGAAACTTGTCCAAAGCCGCCTTTGCTAAGAGCCCGCCTCGTCGCTGAAACGCAGGATGGATCATGATCTGCCTGCTTCTGCAAAGCCATCTGAGGCAGGCTTTGGGAATGCTAATGCTTTAGCATGCTGGCTGGGCTGTGCTGATGGTGGCAGACTAAACAAAAACTGGGAGCTCAAAAATACCGTATTTGTTCATTAACTTCTAAGCTTTATTTTCTGTGACTGTGTGGAGAAAGTTGTTTGCATTCAGTGCCCTGGAAGCCACTGATATGTATGTTGCGTGAGGTCTATTGCTTGAAAAAAAATGACCTTATTCCTTCACCACAATGGTAAAGGCTAAAGTGGAACCTTTTGGCTTCACTTTCCTCTTGCCTCTCTTGTGCCAGATGATTGTTGCAATAAGACAAATTGGAAAACTAATAATTTGTCATGAGTTTGAACCGATCCGACTCACACTGCGGCTGCGCAGTCACTAGACTTGCAAGGTGGGTGGCAGGAATGAACATTGGATGGTGGCACGTGGGGCTGGGGCTGCAGCCTGTGGTTAGGTTGGGCCTTGCACCAGGTGAGCTTGCATCCTCAGAAGGGCAGTTGGTGGTTCTGGGGAAATCTGGCCGGGGGGGAGAGGATTTAGCAAAATTTTTTCATGATGATCTGTTGAAACCAAAACTTCTGGGCAGGTATCATTTTCAGCAAGTTTGGTATTAGGAAAGACTCCAACCGCTTTTGTTACCAAGTTCTTGGAGTTTTTTTAGGATGCCAAATATCCAGGTTTTAGGTTCAATCAATTATTTGTTTATCCAAATTGCAACAGCGAGGAGGAACGGTTGAGCCTAGGGAGGACTAACTCTCCGTTCAGGATCTCAAAGCCCTTCCTGCAGCCTTGGAGCAGCCTCAGCACGGGTCTGCTGTGCTGTCGAAGCACCGTCGATCTGGAGGTTGTAGACAACTCAAAGTAGGGTAGTGCTGACTGCTGAACAGTAAAGTTATCCCAGAACAGGGAAAATGGGGAAACCTGCTGCTTTCCCACAGGTTTCAGCCAGTAACGTGCCTCCTGCCCTGTGGAGTTGGTGTCCTTGGAGTAACTGGTGTGATGGCACTACTGTTGTTAGCACTGGACCATCAAAGCTCCAGCTACAAGTGTCTGATACCTGGGCAAGGTGGGGGGACTTGATTCTCTGGCCACGAGGACGCTGTCCATTGAGTTAGGCCTCGCCGTCATATAACCTCCACCTCTGCTGGGCTGGAGCAGCGCAAATTTCACGCTGTAACTGTGCATGTGGAGTAGTAGCACGTTGGGTACCATCCTGCACTGCAGGAGCTGAGACCATGCCCATATTTTATCCTTTGGAGTCCTTGCCACTTAGCAGAAGGTTGTAAAAGCAACTTCATTAAACCAGCAGTTACGAAATTATTAAAGGTGCTCACTGCAGAATTGCACCAGGTGCCGAGCTGCTGCGCTCGCTTCTCTTTGCAGCATCGGCCAGGTACTTTGTAGAGAAAAACACAGAGCCGTAGAGGGACTGTTCGGGCAGTTCTCAAATGATTCCTTCCGTGCGGGATGCCGGCAGTAAGCTGGCGAACCTCGTCACTGGCTCCGTGGACGCATTTACGTAACTTGCTGAGCGGAAGGTCGTGATGGTTTTGCTAAGGTACCGGGACGTGAGGCTCATCAAAGGTTGAGTGACAAAGCCGTGGTGGTTGTTGTAGGGTCTCGCTCGCAGATCCCGCGCAGAGAGCGAGCTGCCGTTAATTTAGCTGTCTGTCGGCCTCCATCGTGGGCTCCTGCGGTGGCCTTGGGTCGTGCAACGCAGGCGGGTCAGCCTGGAGAGCTGCCAGAAACGCAGCCCCGGCCTTTCCCGCGGCAGCGGCCGTATCCCAAAGCGCGGCAGTGCCCGAGTGCTGTATGAATCTTGGGACAAGGATGGGAATTGCCGTGTGCAGGCGGTGAGCGATATCAGACTGGTGTTGCTCGTCCCTGTGCCACTTCGGGGAGTTTCGGGGTGCTTTTTCTGCCGGGATGCCGAGATGCCTCGGGCACGGTATCGGCCGCGGAGGATCTGGGGGGCTGCTTGGTGCTGCGGGCTTTGCTCAGATGACGCACCGACTTCGTTGCTGGATGAGGCGTGTGGTTGATGCTGCTTTCTTCTGGTCCAGTTTCATCTCTGAAACCTGGCGTCCTACTTGAGCGAGGCTTTTATCACACTGTTAGCTTGGATGCATGTACCGCGTAAACTCGATGTATATAATGTTTTGAATGCTTTCAGTTTATAAAATAACATAGTTCTGTTACTAATTGCTCTTCATGATTTAAACTCCAAGGTGACATTGACACTGAATGTGTTTTAAAGATTTTATTGGGATCTTTTGAAATTGTATGATGTTATTAGCAGTACTTTACCTCAGGTTATAACGCGTGGCTTTACCTCATGCTGTTGGAATAAGGATTACGATTTTCTGGGCCCTCTGGTATACTGGGTGACTCATGAAATGATCTGGCCAAGTTGCTGGATTTATTTACAGTAAGTAAATTAAAGCTAGGGTACAAATCTTTGCTGTGTAACAGGATTTGCGAGCAGCTAAGAAATGTTGAAACTGTTGGACCAGTTACCAAGAAAATACTCTGTGCGTAAGGGAGGATTTGGTTCACTGAATAATGTATTGTCCCAGTCATCGAAAGCTAAGATGAAATGTGGCCAAGTCAAGTTTTATTGTCCTGCTCCCTATTTCTACTTCATAATATTCAGAGACAAATTCCTAAAACCATCTACGTTAACATCATGGAGAAGAGAGAATTTGTGTGACTGGCTAAACCAGTGAGTTGCTCGCTTTCCATGCAAGATTTATCTGGCTGACTTTCTGTTTTATTTGCATATTTAATTGTAATACGATGGCACTTCAAAGCATAGTTGCAGGCTAGGCTCACCTCCTTGCCGTACAAATGCAAAGCATACATGGTAGTTTCCGAATAACGGAGAATGAGTTGCCGCTTCTGATGTTTTGCATTTTAGGCTGGTAATAGTATTGCTGGTTTTGGCTCTGTGCAGCTTATTATTGGCCATCCAGACATCTGTGGATTTAGAAAAGCTCCATATTGCATTCCTGTCCCTGAATTACAGGACTGAAGTACGAGTCAGGCTGTGTTGGGTGGCTTGGGCTGCTTCTGCAGCTGTTTCAAGAGCTGCCACCCGGGTGGTTTTGCTCAGGGATTTGAGTTGGTTGTTTTTCATCGTAATCCACTCTTTCTCTGATAACACAAAAGAACTGTGTTCAAGACAAAAGTGGCCGTCCTAAGTGTTCCAAATTCAGTTATTGCAAGAATTTGAGGGACTGCTTTCAGAAACCCTCCTGAGAATAGCTTCTAGCACAGTGTCATCAAATTGCACGTGCACCTGTAGAAGAGAGGTGGAAGATTTGTTTTTTGAGAGAACAGCTTCTTTCTGACTGCGTGCTTCACGTGAGCTCCCCGGCGTGGCCTGCCCGTCTTTGTGCCGTGGCGTTTGGTGCCGGTACGGCAGCACAGCGCTGGACTGCGCTAAGCGCCATGAACTGGCTTTTCCATTACTGTGGCTTTGATTTCTTCTGCTTTGCAACCGTTCCCTCTCATTGCCCTGACCTTGCCGGTGTCCCCGGGAAGGGACACGCGTGCAAACAAGAACGGCAAATACTGGGCTGCGGCTGCAGCCGCCAGCGATGCGCGAGATGCGTTTCTCTGCTAAGCAGCATTCGTAATCCAGACCTGCGCTTGAAGATATCGGGCCTAAATTGTTCAGCAAACATTTTCTGATAAACTGTGTCTTTAATAACAATACCAGTGAACAGCGGTTCGTTATGTGCTCTGCTTTAACAATTAGGATAATAAAGATCCAGAGAATTTTGCAGTCGCTTCCACTTGCTTGCCCTGCTTCCTCTCCTTCCTCTGGTTTTACTCCAGACTTTTTAAATGCTGCTTTGTTCATCTCTTCCCTAAAGTCGCCTCTATCGTTTCCCTTCCTCTTGAAATAAAAAAAGTCAGTTCTGAGGTCTGCGGTGTCGTGTCTCAGATTCCAGGTCTGAAGGGACCGTTGTATCTAATATGACTTCCTTTATATTGTCCACCTACCTCCACAGATATCCCGAATATTGGATTAGATTTCATAACTTTAAGCCTTTGAAGATTACTAACCTCTAAAGGTTAGTGCAAGTACGATCAGCCTGTAATTACAGTTGCCTCGGGCAGGAAAGCGGAGGAAGGAAGGGAGCAGGTAGGTAATGCAAAGGCAGATAAATACCAGGGTTCTGCTTTTGAGAGCTTTACAGGATCTGGCTCAACTTCTCTGGAAGTTTACCAGTGTTCAGAGACTTATCTCTAGTCAACTACGCCAATAACCATTTTACATTCTGGAAAATTGTCACAAATAGAACGATTTTCAAATATGCATATTATTGCCATATTCTGTATTGCATAACTTAAAAGTAATCATATTGCGATCTTTGCCTGGCTTTATCACCTTGCAATTCAAGGAAGCCTCCTCCAGAAGTGCCTCCCCCCAAAAAACACGCCAGATGTGAAGATCCGCTCCGCTGCGAGCGGTGTAGTCGGACTCTGGCACTGGCTGAGCTGGGTGCAGAATTGACTCTGGACTCCAGGTTCAGCAGTTCCCTTTCCCTGCTGTGATTTGTTGTTGTTTTTTTCCCCTTAATTCCTCATATTTGACTACTGCAAGAAGCTTTTCGCAGAGAAGCGCTCTGAAAAAGACCAAGGACCAACCATTCCTCTTTTTAATGCCAGCGGGAGCTTTACTGTGTTAGGTTGTTGCTGCTTTTCTGGTTTTGTTGCTTTTGGTGTAGCTTTCTTGTCATGTTTTTGCTGAATGGCCTTGTGACACTCTCACTAGTAAGCAAATGTTTGGTATGTCTTGGATTTCCGCTTTGTATTTTTATTAACCGTTTCCTACAGTTAGGAGCTACTGATGCACTACGTGCTTTTGACGACTGCTTCATCTGAAGTTGCAGGAACTGATCTCGGTACTTTCCTAACTATTACAAAGTTTACTTGAAGCAATTCAGTCTCTGCACCTGCTCAAATGAAAGTAGCAATATGAAGAACAAAGTATTATTACTTTATTATTATTATCTATCAGGTTAGTTCTTTCCTAAGCCATACTTCATCAGAGTTAAATCTGTTTCCTATTTCATCACTGCCTCATTCTGTGTGGATTAACATTTTCCACGCTGTAGATCATTTTTGCTCTTAACCAAATCTCTCTTCATACAGTAGATTGCCACCTTATAACATAGGAATTATTTCTCCGTCACGTTAAAAGTCCTGCTTCATTGGTTTGGTGACTGTTTGGTAATTTGCAAAGTCACTTTCACCAGTTTTAATACTGTCTGGCTGGGAATCGTAGCAATAAATGTATTAGATCTTAATAGCATTATGATTCTGTCAGAAGTGGGAAAATTGGAACCGGTAATTAGCTCTGACCCCAGGATAAGCAAGGACCACGTACGGGCTTGCGGAGATTGTGTGCGGAACGCCGTCGCGGTTTCGAAGGCGTCTCGGGTCCAGTTTGAGGCCACATCGCAGCGTAGCCGCATGTTGCGTCCTGCGAGTCTTGTCCGGGTCCGCAGCAACGTGGCCTTTGCGTCCCGACCGCGGGAACGCGCCATCCCCGCTTCCCGAAGACGTTTGGGCGACGGAGGAGGACCTGCTCGGCCGAAGGGTCGCCGGCGCCCCCGCCCCCTCGGCGAGGGAGTTTTGGGGGCTGTGCCGACTTCAGGCAGCCCAAACTGGTTTGCTTTTTGTGTATACGACTTACTTCGCCTCTGCCTTTGGTTCCGCTGGGTTTTCCGGTCCTGCCTGGCGTAGGCAGGAGCATTTCAGAGGCAGCTGCTGGCACCGTCCATCACCGGTGCAAACCTGAACCTGGGGAAAAAGGACCTGAATTTGCGGGGGATCCTTCCCTGCCTCTGCTTTTTCAGCCAGCAGTACGAGCACTCGGCTTTCCACAAGGACCTACCGTAAATCCTCTTGGTTAACTCTGGTTTTACTTCTTTCGTGTATTTTGACTTATTATTTTTATGCTATAAAAAGTAGCTTCTTTCCAAAGTTTACATACATGTTCTTGGCAAAGCTTAACAGGAAAACAGATTTTGACATTTTGATATCAACTGGTTCTTGTTGCTCTGTATTATGAATTTTTGATGCTATGCTGTTTTGAAAAGCGGCTGAGCTTAAATCCTTTTGGTAAAATCTGCGTATTGCATCGGTAGTAGAAATTGGGTGAACTCAAAGGTCATTTCATATACACTTGACGCATGTTTGGATGAACGTGGAAATGTTCAATCACAATAGTTTATCAGACTACTGCCATTTGTGGTTGTTGTTGTAGATGCATAATGAATATCTTGAACTTTTCAGTCTCTTCTATATTTGGAATGTAAAAACATTTTACCTCTTAATGGAAATGTTTTATATTCATGCAAAAGGCAAACTTCCTGCTATTTAGAAAGCTCAGTTGCGATGTAAGTGAGTAAAAACACTCTAAATAGCGTGACCTTCCGTCAGCTGTTGTAACCCACAACCACCACCCCAAAAAACCCAAAGTGCAATTAAAAATTACAAATATTTCAGCATACTTTTTGCTATCTGGATAGTGGACAATAACTCACGAACTCTGAATTTCCCTTTTTTCCCCTCCCGTGAGGTTTACTCTTGTGAAGGAGCCTCCCGCTTCACTTGTTGCCTGCTCCAGTGCTGGTGAGACTAACCCGTGCACGGGCACCATTGTGGGTAACGTTTAGAAAATGCATTAGGAAGAAACGAAAGGAAATCTTTTGGGGAGAAACGACTGAAAAAAATGTATGATCAGGAAGAGTGTGTATTTTTATATCCGGTTGAGGAAGTGACCATCCATGAGCGTGTGCAGGGGAGTCTGTGCGGTGCGTTTCGCCTGCGGAGCGCGGGATAGCTGCGTGGCGGCGCGGAGGTCGGCTGGCGCGGGAAGCAGCCCCGGCGCAGGAAGCAGCCCCGGCGCGGCGGCCCCTTCACCCTCGGTAGCGGTCTCGAAGCAGGTTCGCGCAGCAGAATTGCCTTTTCCCAAGTGCTGGTCGGGAATCCTGCTCGTGTGCTGTTCCAAGAAAGTGCTGGGAGCGTTTGCCGGTGTGTGTGACCTGTGGAGCAATCGTCAACTCTTTAATAAATGGTTTGTGTTCCTGTGTGCAGGCATGAAATGCAAGGTAAAATTGGAAGAGTTGCATCTTTTCTAAGGTAGAAATTGCCCTTCTGGAAACTGAGCAGGCTACCCTGCTTACATAAAGGCACTAAAAACCTCTGCTGTGTAGTCTGAATTCATTAGAAGTTCTGGCTAATTAACTTTAGCAGTCCATGCTGCTGGGTTGTTTTAATTTATTTTTTTCGGAGCTACAACATGAAATGTGCAAAGCAGAATCTTAATGCCTGGAAATAACAAGGCAGGAGATCCTGGAGAGGCGGGAGGACCACCTGGAAGCAAGAGGTCAGGAGCAGCAGCAAGGAGGTGTACGGGATGTGGCACCGGTTAACGACACTAATGTTCATACAGAAGCTGAAACAGCTGAGTGTGGGAAAAGGACTAGAGGGTGAAAGTACTTTTTAAAAAGCAGTTATAATATACTGAAGTATTTGTTTAAAAAAAAAAACCAAACAAAACTCACTAGATCAGTGAATGTTGTTCTGCTAGAATTAAAATCTCCTGTTAAAACTGAAGTTTTAAAAAAGCAGGAAAAAGATAAAGATCAATGAAAGCTTTTATCTGAAATAATTGTGTATTTTGTGATTTGCAGTATATGGGCGTTGTGACATGTTGGTCTCAAATTACCAGTTGCGCAGGTTGTGTATCCAGCGCGGCTGTAGCCCTGGGAAGCTAAACTACTGGAGAAATTCCGTTATTTCATGGGGGTTGAAAATGCTTAGAATTTCAGCACTTCATAGAAATAGGTTAGGCCCTCCAAGTGATGACGATGGCTTTTTTTAATTAAGAATATAAATTATGTCCCCTTGTTGCGTTCCATGCAAATGTGTAGCTAAATTTAGCCGTCTGTGCGTCCTCTTGGATAGGAAAGGGGCGGCAGCTGTGCGTTCTTAGCTTTGGTGTATGGAAAGTGGAAAAATACAAACTAAGGAAAGTTACCTGTCAGTGACTTCTTAACGCATCAGTCATCATGGTAACCAAGGTATTTATGAAGAAAATTATGGGGCAAAAGTAGCCCTGTTATGTATATACTTTTAACTGCTATATTTCAAGGAAATTGCTGATTTGAAAGTTGTGTGTAGTACTAATGGGGGGGAAACCCCCAAACGAACAAGAGCGAGTCTGGGGGAGTCGGCGGCTTAACCTCGTGCCGTGGCAGGGTTCCTCCCCGCGGAGCCGGCGGGAGCGTCGGATGTTCCCGGCACGCTGCCGGGAGCAGCGTCGGCTGTGCTGCAGGACCGAGTGCCGCGCCGTCGGTTAGGTCTTGGCTCGGGAGGGTTATCCGCCCGCAGAGCGCCATGGATCATTTTGTCATTTCTGATGCTGACTTGGCTCATTCGTATTCCGCTGTCAAAAACCAGACTGGTGAGTTCGCCGGAAAATCCCGCAAACGTGCTCTGGGGTCTGACTGTCCTGCTCCCGTCAGTCACTGTTGCAGTCGGGCAGCGGAGTTGCGCTTTCCATACTGGGCGGTAGGCAAGTGGCAGTGATTGAATTTGTTCCACAAAAAAGCATTTGTGCTGCCTCAGGAGAGCTGTTCTGGATGAGAAAGCGGCCCTCGGTCGCGTGGTCGCAGTCGTCGGGCTCTGACTTGGGGAGGAAGGCGGAAAGCCTCTGGGACCTCGGTGTGAAATCGATGGCAAAAGCACGGAGGCGGCTCCAGTCCCGGACGCCTCGCTGCCGGCGAGCGAGGGGCGGAAAAGGCGCTGCTGCAGCAGGCATCCCGAAATCCGGCTCTGAGCTCCCAGGTGAAGGCTGTTCTCAAGTCCTTTTGCTATAAAAGGCTACACTGAGAATGTAAGTGAAAATGTAAGGAAGACTGCAGAAAAGGGGACGCTAAGCATATGTATCTTAGACCTCTTTTTAAAGGAACTTGTAGGTGGTGGTATTAAATGAGGTCAAGGCTAACGAATATCTACATAAAACAAAACTACTTAAAGAGTAGTTTGTAACTAAACTGCTCTAAAGCGTCGGAGCTAATAGTCCCATCCACACAGTCAAGAGCTTTTTCAGCGTCCTATTTTAGCTGGTATTCTGCCCATTTACAGGACTTGGGTGAACTTGGTGCACTCAGACATGTGAAGCAGCTTGCATCTTTAAGGGGGTGAAAAGCTTGTTCTGCAAAATCCTGTCTGATGTGAGCGCGTACATCCTACGCAGAGCTGGAGGATGCCCTCGAGAAAGGGATCGTATCGCTTGGTGAAGGCGCAGTGTGCGTACGCTAAAACACCCATGCGCTGTTCTCCTCCAGCAGACCACGGAAAACCTGAGCAGCTTTTTGCTCAAGTTGCACCCTGCATGTCAACTTTCAGTGAGGATGATTTCAGATTTCTTATTTCTTACATCACTTAGGTGAACATATATCAAAGATGAAACAAGAAAATAGTGTGTTTTTTCTTCAGGTTATATAGCTCATATGAAAGCTAACATTTAATCTTAGTTGCTTGCTACTGATTGTGTTTGGCCATGGCTTAGGAAAGTGAAAATCTTTTGTAGTACTAGCAAAAATACATCTTAACTCATTTAAAATAATTAATAGAATTATTATCTCAGCATGACAAATTAGAAATCAGATTTTAAATACAGTTAGGTTTTAATGATAGTGTTAGATAACAGAGCCCTGGTGGGAGGCGGGAGGGAGGGAAACGTGGCCCCTTTCCGCGCAGGCTTGTCGCGTTGCATTCCCTGCCCGGGGCACGCGCAGAGCTGTGCTGTGCTGTGCCGGACCCAGCTCGCTGCGAGGTTAGAAAATGTGCGTCTGCCCTTTACAGCCCGTTTACGGGTACGAAACCGAGCAGGCTCGTAGAGCGAGCCGTGGTGGCGCTCGGGTCGGCTTCCCGGCTGGAGGCTGCGCCCTGACCCAGCGTTCAGCTTGTCAAAGCACCCATTGAAACAGGGTCGAGGAGCGTTGCCACGCTCGCGTTTTAGCAAATGCTGATTAAAAGCTGTAAATGGAGGTTCTTCTAACTTGAAACATCTGGATTGCCTTTTAATTCTGTAAAAATGACAAATCCATGTAAACCCATATTCCCCTCTGAGCGCTGCAAGCCAAGAGCATTTAGGGGAATAACAGGAGCTGGTGCGTTTCTCCAGCCGCCTGTTGGTTTGGAGGCTGCAGCCCTCGAGTCTGGGCTGGGGAGGAAAGGAGACTCCTTGAGAGTAGCTTTCACGCGGGGGCAAAGAGCAGGCGCTGGACAGATGACCCAAGACTCATTGCCAGCATTGCCAAAAAAAAAAAAAAAAAAAGCTCCCCGCAGCAGCCAGCGCGGCTTTGGCTGCTTCCCTGCAGCTGGCAGGAGTCAACCTCTAGCAAAACCTTACGTAATCCGCTTTCATCCTGGTGTCTTAAGTGCAGTTTGCCCTCCTTTCCCGTAGACCATGGCGGATAGGTAGCCGACCACGAGGGCGCTTCTGAACGTCTCTTGGTGCCGTGTCTTCCTGCGCGCTTCGGCAAAGCCTTGGGCATCTCTCTTCTGGTGAACGGTTATGCAGAATTATGGAAGTAACTGGTAGACTTGGTTATTAAGCTAGAAAAATAGTAAAATGCCACGGCTGCAAATGCGACAAATAGCCCTCATCAAACAAGGTTGTTTTTTTTTCAAATGGAAATAATCTGGAATGCATCAGTTTAGTGTAAGGAGGAATTCATGAGAGGTTTTTCCTCCAAGTAAATACCCACAATTAAATTGTAATTAAGTTTGGTAATTATTTCCATAAATCTCGCATACATAAACATACACAAGACTCTTCTTTAAAAGTGGCATATGCCCCCCCCCCCAAAAAAAAAAAAGAGAAATGGTTGTTACTGGGGGGGTCTCAAACAGTAATGCTGGCTCCAAGGCATGTTACACAAAAGGAGGCTTGACAGGGACACGCTGTGCATGGGCCTGCAGGGCTAATAATGGCAAAACTTGGGAATCTTTGCTTTTGGCAAGGGAGCAGAAACTGATCTGGTTCCTTTTTTTTTTTTTTTTTTTTTTTTTTTTAAAAAAAGCCTGCCTTATCTTTTATAGCAATATTTCTGGTGCCGGTGTGTAGAGAACAGTAATCACCTGACTGTTGTGTCACCATGAGCTGAGGAAATAACAGAGGAAAAAGCAAAACAGTAGGTGTTTAACTAAAGGAAAATCAGCAAACATTTACCCTTAGATGTCTGACGCATTGTACTAGGCTTTGAAATTGCTAGTGCAGCTTACTATGTGGGTGGGACACAAAGTTTAAAAATGATTCATGCTAATTTACACAGTCTCAAATTAGGACATGATGGAAAAAGGATTTGCTATTATTAAGAGTTAGTTCAAACTAAATTAATCTGAGAATGTGTAACTTCATCTGACCTAAAAATACCATAATGTAATTAATTTCAGAAATAGGATGAGCTGAGAAGGTTTGGGAAAAGATGAGCATTTGAATAAAATAAGAATTGGTTTTGTACTGTAAACAAGGTCCTCCTGGAAAGACCTGTAGGATTTGGGAGGGTGGGTGGGGGGAGGCACGTACACAGTGGTTAAACTGCTTTATTATGAATTTTAAGTCAAGAATTCTTAATAGCTTGGCATATTTTGGATAAGTGGTTGACTGCATTTGTATTTGGCTGTTTATTTTGTATATATGCAGATTTTTTTTTTATGGCATCCTAGTTTTTAGTAAGTTTGAAAGAGTAAAGGACTTAATTGAAAACATGTGTTTCCATGTGAAACTGGTTTTGTGGATTCATGTGAACTTGTCTCATTTTTCATAACTGTAGTAGTAATTAGATTTTTAATATATAAAATCTAAAAACTAGACTAGTATCGTTAGAATGCTTAATATATTAATTCTGGAGTGCGTGAAATTAAATGTTGGAACAAATAAGTAATCCTAATTTTTCTGTGGAGGAGTCATGCGCTTAATTCTTCAAGTAGGCAGCCAGGGAAAGGAGCATCTTGTCTGGACTGTTGGTCAGGTCCCCCCCATAACAACCTAATGTCATCGTGGTGTTCAGATTTTCTATGTAATGGAAACCTGTTGAAGAGAATAAGTTTTATATTAAACCATTATTGGAATGTGATTCTGGAACAGAATATTTGAAAACGTTTGTCTAGATTCTAGCACAAAAATTATTCAGGGTGTTTTTGACCACTGCACTTAGACATTTGAGATCCATTTTTCTTGGTGTTTGTGTCTGTATCTTCGTGCCGTGGATGTTCTGAATGTCTCGATGTTGGGATAACACCAAATGCACATAAATACCCTGACTGTGAGCTTACCTTTACGTCACGTTGCGATGTACAGTTGGTAGCAGATGCTTTACCCTGTGACTCCTTGGTGTGAGAACAGGGAGGAAAAAAAGGCTATTTTAGATTTAAAATACGTGAGGACAAGTCAGAGATGCTGTGCACACTGCACATATCCGGATGGTTTTAGGTGCTGATCCCGTGTCTGGTGCATGTGTTAGACTCCAAAATCGAAACTCGGGCGATGGGTGGAGAGAATAGATACTGTCTTCCTCGTTGCTTGATCCAGAAATCAAATAGAGTGGGGGAGTAAGTTTGGGGGTGTTTGTGTGTGTGTGTGTGGGGGGGGGTTGTTTGTTTGTTTGTTTTCCTTTTTGGAAGTTGACTGGTGCTTAGTTTTAGTTATAATGACTAACTTGCATATGTTACAAAGGTTGCATTAAGTTTGGTACCTGTGTGTTATGTTATGTAGCTCTTTAATTCTGCAAAGGTTTGGAAGAAAAACACAAAAATGTTTCCCTTCTATTTACTAAAAATACTTTACTCTTAATTCTGAAAAATTACTTTATGGGTCTGCATATTTTGCAGACCATAACTAGATTACTACCTTTTCCCGGAATACTTTGTGTTAATGAGGACCGATTGGGATTGCATAATAGATTTCCTCTAAAGAAGGCATTATGCGGTTATTTTTTTACTGTCTGGCATTCTAGTTAATTGCCTTGTCATCATTAATTGATGGAACTAAATTGATATAAATAAATAGATTATCTTCTTGAGGTTAATCTGAAGGATAGGAGGGGCTTCAAACCTGGTGTGGTGAGGAGCTCCTCTATCGGGCAGGGTGTTTAAGCGTGTGCCTCCAATAACGCACGCGATCAGCAGCCCACGCAAAGCGACCGCTGAACGGGGCTGCTCGTGGGCTGAAGGTTGCGTTCGTGCTCCATCGACGTCGCCGATCCTAAAGCAGGTTTCCGGCACTGCTCGGGAAATGCAGCTGTGGCCTGTGCCCCTGGGGAGAGGAGAAGAGCTGAGCTCCCACCGAGCTCCCTCTTCTCGCTTCTTATGGCCCAAACGCATGCAGAGACTTGACCGTGACAGCTCCTGGTGGTCCAGGAGGGCCGGTGGCTTCCTGGGTGACTGCGCTGCGGTGGTTGGCCTTGTCGTACCTTTCTGCAACCAGTCGCAACTGCATATAAAGGTCAAGGGACTTGATCCCAAGCTTCGGCCCTGCCAACAGCCGATGGTCATGGCCAAGGACTAAAAACGGCTGACCCCTTCAGCCTGACCTGTGTGACAATTTGGGCACCTCCAGTTTGCAGGTTAATCCAGATTTGTGTATGTAATTACTTTTAATCAGCAATCAAATGAGTTCATGAGTAAATCAACATTATTTTACATTGCTGTATTGTATAAAATATTTTTGGCTGCGTGGAAGAAGAGCCTGTGGTGGTCGATGAGCAGCATATTGTCTCCAACAGCCCTTCCCTCGGTGCTGTGCACATTTTCCGCAGTGTTTTGCTTTGCTAATCAGGGGACTGTGTCTTTTGGCTTTCTGCATTTACATTTTGACACCACTCCCAGACTGGAGCTTAGCTGCTACGTAAACCTGCTCTGCAAGAGCATTCCCCAGGGCTCTGGGATGCTTCCTTCTCCTCTCCTTCCCTCCATGCCGCTTGCAAGCATGCCAAAAGAGGGGGGGAAAAAACCCAGTGCCCCCAAAACCAGGAAAGAAACTCGGTTCCAGGACAGGCAGAGAGCCAGAGGTCATTTCACGGGATCGCGGTCGAACCAGGCTGGAAGAGTCTAAGACACTGAGCCGTAGTGCAGAAAGTGCACGCCACGCTTCTAGCCTGGCGATAGAGGAGCCGCGTTGTCACCAGCCGAGGAGATGTCACCTCAGTGGCGATTTCCTCCTCTTCCAGACAGAGTCGGGTCAAACGTGTTGGTTGCTTTTGTGACAGCTGCTTGTGCCGTGCTGCTTTGTGCCTGGCATGCAGAGCGCGGTGCTTGTCCCTGGGCTTTGTGCAGTCGCTCAGTGCTCATTACTAAGCGTTCTGGTGCCCTGGGTTCATACTGCTTTTTTGGATTTATTCTGGGGGATTGGCATTTTCTCTGAAATTGGTAGAGAATATGCCTGTTTGTAAGGCTTTAAAAACACAGAGAACAAATGGATCCTTTGGCTATGCTTAAAATGTGTTTTCCTGAAATCCACATCCCGTCTGTAGTAGCTAGTCCTCACCCTGCGTGGAAATAATTCAGTGGGAAATGCTCACTGGAATGAACACTTCCATCCTCCTTCAGCTCGTTGCTTCCTTGCAGCTTTCCAAGCATTGCATGGGGAAGCAGGCGCTGGTGGGGGGAGGGAGACGCCAGCTGTGGTTGAACTTTGGAGGCAGGCAGAAAAGGGGATGAGCACGGCCTGGCCCGTGGTAACACTTGCATGTGCACTTATGGCGGTGGCTCTGGGAAAAATGCAAGTGTTTTGAATACGCGGGTATCTGAAGGTCTGCAGTATGCAGGTTTGTATGTGGAGTGATAGGCCACACGTGCCGCGGTCCCGCTCTTCAAGGACGACCTCTGCATCGTGGAGAACTCAGTTGTCCTCCTTTGCCATGAGGGCACACTGCTGGCTCCTGGTCAGCTTGGCCAGCAAGCCCCCCAGGATCCCTCCAGCTGGTCGGCCCTGGCGTGCGCGGCTCCATGGGGTTCCTGCTCCCCAGGCGATGGATGGATGGATGGACAGCAGCGATCCGATGCTCGGGTGGTGTCCTGCCCTCCAGGCTGGCGGCTGCTCGCGGTCCAGACTGCTCGATCCCGTCTCCCTGAGCTGCACTCCTTTCTCTTCTAACGCAAGTTGAAGTATCGAGGACTCAGACGTGGGAACTGGCAGGATCCGTTGCCCACTCATATCCCAGTGGGATCGGCACTGATGAACCGGAGGGAGTCTGTTAAACAAGCGTGGCGGCAGCGCCCGCAGGGACTGGCTGTGTGCAGGGTTTGCGTTACAAGGGCGGCTGCGGGAGAAGGATGTTTCTCGTGTGACACGCTATAATCCTGCGTAGCATCGTTACGTGCAAGACGGCAGAGCAGATCTGCCGTGTGAATTAATCCTCAGGCACCCTCCTGCGCTGCAGAGCCGGTCACGGGGCCTCACCGGACTCGCGGCTTACTGAGATGAAGCGCAGAGTTTCAGTAAAGCAGGTGGCTGTAGGCAGTGAAACCGCTTTACGGCAGGGCGCAGAAGGAGGGATTGGGGCTCTCGCTGCTTTGGTGCCTCCGCACCGCTGCTCGCTCGTGACTCCGGGGTCATCGAGCAGCTCGTGGGGCCTCTGGACCTCGTAGCCTGTTCTCCAGATGAGAACTGAGGTGACCACGACACACTTGCTTTCTGTCTTGGAGACCAGATAGACTCTGGTGTGCTACCAGTGAGCAGCTGGTGCAACAACTGGATTCCTGTGTGCAGATTATAGTGCAAGCTATTTAAAAACAGGTTGCAGGCGTATGCCCGTTTCTGAAGCCTCCTTCTGGGGACTGCGCGGTTAGGAAGCCACCGCAGCATCGCCTGTCTTTCAGACGATGGCGAGTCCAGTGCTCCAGCCCGTGTGTTTCACTGTTCGATCTCGTTGCAGCCGAACATCTGAGGTCCTCCAGATACGTGGAGGAAATTGAGGTCTATAATCACCTTCCTGCCAGCCGTTTTGTTGGCTGCAGTGTTGGAAGTTCATTGACTGTCAAACTGTAATTTCATTTTGGAGTGGTTCTCAAAATTTATAATTAACAAGTTGTTCTTCAATTTTCAAATATTTACTGATTTTATAATGTCTCAAGTCATGAGCCAAGCTCCACTCCAGTAGCTAAGGGAAAACTAGATGCCTTTTTCTTTTCTCTTGGCATTTTCTCAGTGTGACAAAAAGCTCTTCTCTCCCCACTCCCTTCAGAGCTTTTCCTAATCTGCAGCTGGACCCACCAAGCCCCGAGTATGACATTGCAATGAGACACAGTCTTGATTCTGTTCCAGGCTCCATGCTGAATAATTATCCCTATTTTCAATGTTTGTGTCCGGTGCCCTTTAAGCACGATATTTCCTTGAGAAGAGTCTGTATTCTGGGCCAAAACCACAGCCTAACTTCTATGGAAATTTTTCTGTGGATTTGCTTTGCTAACCTCTGTGCAGAGAAAAGAATGTATTGTAGAATTTAAGGAAATAGCTACTGACAGCATCCTTGCAACTCCACCTGGAATACAATATTTCTGAGAAAATGAGATCCCCCTTCGACATAGCTATGGAAAATTTTGGTAGCCTTGAGCTGATGGTTTTAATGAGTAGGGAAGTTTAACTGGAAGTTAATTAACTAAATAGGATTTTTCTTCCATTTTCTCCCCCAGACTATGTCCCCCTCCCACCCCCATAAATACACAGCAACCTTTCCCAATGCGTATATCAATTCTGTGTTGGAAAGCTACCTCGCTTCACCTAGGTTTTGACTCCTACACTAGTTTATTAGAGTCCTCGGTATTATTTCCTGCTGTTTTATAGTGATGACTTGAGGATTTCTCTCTAAAAGAACACCAAGATTTTCTGTACCAAGAAGAAATCCGAAAGGGAAACCAGCAGGGAAGGACACCTGCAGCATTTCATTTACCTCTCGTAGGTTAAAAGCCGTGAAAGATGCAGAGCGCTTTGCTGGTGCTCTCGTTGAAATCGGGCTCTTCAGGCCAGCAAGGCGTTGCGTGGAAGACGTCCACGCTCCGCTCCGACTAGTGAATTGGCCTGGATCAGAGGCCCCCCTTCTAGGAAGATTTTTGGAGCACTGTGGACCAAATTCATCTCTGAAGAGACATTTTTCCTGTTTATTTTTCTCTAAGCAGTCTTAGAAACTCTTGTAACTATTACCTGGTCTACTCTCGAAGACTAACCCTAGATGAAGGTAACCGTACTGGGAGCATTTATGTTGCAGAGCGTAGTTTGTACCGGATTTTCTTTTTAATTAACATACCTCACTACCAGGATATGTTGGAGAAAGGGAAACTTGAGATATTGTCTCTAAGAGTTGTACAAACTGTCAGAAAAATTCCATCTTAAATCTTTCCCCAAAGGACAGAAATGCTTTTGTTTCGTGTGGTATGGGATGTTAGTAGATTCTCCTTGCACTTAAAAATATCTGCTGTGATACCCGTTTTGTAGATGTGGATGTTGCATTGGTGGTTTGGGGTTTTTTGTTTTTGTTTTTTTGGATTCAGGAAATGAAAATAAGGTATACAGAACTAAGTTGTCTTAAAATAAGTTTCTAAAAGTTAATTGAAGCCCTAGGTCCTTGGGGTAATGACTTCTCTCCATGGAGAGAGCAATCGATAACTCAGAACGGATGTTAACACAAAGCAGTTCTGGAAACCCTGTAGGTATATTGGAAAATACAGATCAGGCAAAGGCTCTCCTCAGTACACTAACAGATACCAGGATGATTTATATGAAAACAGTTTAAAGCATTCACGAGTTGTAAGAACTAATTTTCAATAAATCCGACAGCAGTGCTATAGGAAGAAATGAAGGCAAAAGAAATCGCTGAAGGTTCTTGAGCAATAGAGATAGGTTCCAGTTCTCTTAAAACTATATTTAGATAAACAGAGTTGATATAATTCTTTTTTTTTTCATGCCTTGTACTGTGATTTAGATCTATAGCATGTCATTATAACAAGAAATTATTTGCTGGAAGACTTTTTAGTATTTCCTTTGCATTCCACTTGATGACAATCTTAGTATTCTAGCTTTGGTCCTAAATTGTTGTGAAGAGCTTTCAGTTGCTTGGTATATTTAGAAGTCCATAAAAATTATTTCTGATTTCTTTTCCAAATCTGCTAGAGTTTAGAATTATCAGCATATCAGTTATCATGTTAAGTACAAGAAAATGTTCAGAATACTATTGTTAGCCTGTTGGTTGAGCTAAATATGTGGCTTTGGGACAATGCAGTTTCCAGAAGTATGTTCTGGCTTTAGTGAGCCTAATGACAAGGTACTAAAACCAAGTTCTGATCTATCACTTTGCTAGAAGGAAAGGAGCTTGTCATCTTTGTTGTATTAGAAAAACAGTGTATATAGTTATAACTGCCTTTCCATTCTCGACAGAAAAATACCTGGTGTGATTTAATTGGTAAATTTTCAAGTGACATTTAAATATTTAAGTGACATTTCAGAAAAGTTTAAAGTCTCTTGAACGTCAGAGATCATAAAAAGCCATCCGCTGACTGAATTTGTTTCAAAACTCTGCTTTACGATAAGCAGATCTTGGAAAGTGTATTTCCAGCTTTAGAATCTCAGTGGGGCTTTGTCTTTTTATTTTTGGGCTAGATGAGAGTAAGAAAAAAAGGTAAAGATAGTTTAGTTCTAGCCTGTGGATGGTTTTGTTTGTTTGTTGTCAAATAACTTTCTTGTTACGTTGTCCCAACAATAAAAGTTTAGAGAATCATATTCGAGGTAAATCACAGAATCATGGGGGGACTGATGCAACTGTATCACTTACATGTTCTAGAACTGCACCCGAGGCGATGTCCGATAGGGTTCGTATGTACCTGGGAAGTCAACGTCTGTACTGGGAGCCAACAATGGTTTGGACTCTGATCCAAAATCTGCTTGAACCTAATGGAAGTCCTTCACCAACATAAAGGGCTTTGTAGGGGGTTGCTTACTGAAGAGCTAATTTGGAAAGCGTAGACCAGTGTTCCCAAATCAATATAGCATGTATTTATACAAGTAAAACTACTTCGTGTACCAAAATGATTTAAAATAACACTTAACCTACGGACTCCCTAGAAATTCTTGCAACTGCTGTAATGTAACACTTCTTCAGTAGATGTTTATTTTCTTTTTGTAGATATATTTATGGTCTTGAGATGCAGATATTTGGGTTGAGAAGCGTATTGGATAAATGGAGACATAAGAACAAGTCACAAAGTGGTCTAGAATATTTTGCGGTTTTCCTAATACAAGTTTTTGCAGCGGAACTGCCTGACTTTTCTATTTCTAACCTCTGGTAAATTTTTACTATCCAATATTTGGGGCCATTCAAAATCATAATGGTACATAGAAATAGTTCCTGGGGAGATGTGGGGCGGGGGGGGGAAGTACTGTGATTTGGCATTTGGCTGTGGATGCTTTCATAAGACTGCTGGTTCCCCTTGTACGGGGCCTTAAGGCACAAGTCACGTTAGATAAGGGTGACATCCGATGGCGCTATGGAGAGAGCGCAATGATGAGACCTCCAGAATCTACGGTAGGGAGAGCAGAGGAAGATGCTCATCGCTTGTGTCACAAGTAACGCATCCTCGTGAGAAGTGTCAGTATTGGAAAACTCTGTTTAGCCTCTTTTCTTTTTTTTCAGCTTTAATAATAAGAGAATTGCTAGGGGTGGAATTAATCAGACTGAATAATGATGATGTACAAAGATGCTGTATGAATCTTTTGTGGAATTCAGTCCTTGGCAGCAAAACAGGACACCGTCAAGCATAAGCGACAGAGTAGATGTTTACTTGAAAAGTCAAATCCTATCATTAGCTCTATTACTGTTATTAGTCCTATTATTATTATCGTTCCCTATTTTCCTACTAGTTATGTCAAGAACAAGTACAGAGAGCAAAGATGTGGAGGCATTTCCAGAGCATTCATGGAAACAGGCCTTCATAAAGAAGCAGGATCCATCAGTGTTGTTCCCAGGTGGAAACGCCTGCCACAGAGACATAACTGTTCAACTGGTTAGGACATACTTTATTCCTTTATAAGTCAGTAAAGCAGAAGATGTTACTTGCATTTAATCCTTGTAATGATGTACTGCAAAAACAGAAGTATCTGAAGGCTGAGGTTTCAGCAATGTATAGCCCTGGCACCCCTGAGCGTGGTTTGTTAATAGGTGTCCCAGCACACACAAACTGCCCAACGCTTTTATAGTGCTTTGTACCTTGTATTTCAGTTTTCAAAATTTATTCTAATCTTGGAAAAAAATGCTGTATATGGTAGCACACACACAGTCCTGCGATATGGTACGAAAGCTAACCTCGTACTGATACGCGCTTGTTCGGTCATGTTTTGTTGGAGCAGTAGGTAATTACTCTCATACTTCATCAATAAAACTAATGCTATTCATTAACAGTGAGGCTACATGCTGGAAAGAGGAGGTAAGGATTAAGTGTTATGGCCTACTGCTGCTATGAAAAGGAGCATCTAGATTCCAATTAATGTCCCCTTGATGGGATTATTCACTGCATTAGCTGCAACTCTGGATAAAATTGCTAAGTCTGTTATTTTAGACTTTAACTTCTTAAATTTTACAGATATGAAATAAATTCACTTTCATCTTAAATACAAATTATATTTAAAGCTGAACACTTAAAAAAAAAAAAAGTGTATTTACATTTTTGGGTGATTTCTATCACTTCCCATATGGATTAGAAGACTATCTTCTAAAGTTTTAATTTTATATATGTAGAGTTGAATGGATCAGGTAAAGTTCAAACAGATGTAATTTAGGTTTCCTTCAGTTGACACACTAATAACCTCAACTTTAGGTGCAGGCAGCAGTGTCTTCAGGGGTTGGTGTAGCAGACTTTCCGTGCAGGATGACACATTACTGGGTCCTCAGGAGAAACTGTGAAATTTGAACATCTGTGTGAAGTTACTGTAACAGGCTTTTCTTCTGTTTGTGGTCGTGCAGATAAAGGCTGAACATAAACTAGGATTGCTTTTCTTCCAAGGTGAATAGGAGTTGCTGCCTTAGGGTAAAAGACAAGCTCTTCTTTGGGAGGAAAAAGTTTTATTAAAAAAATCATGTCTTTCTGTAATCTGTCAGTGATGCAACTGATAGGTAAGTTCCCTGAAGCCTAAAAACATTAGTCTGTGGAAACATAACTTTAAAATTTTTTGTCCGTATGAAAGAGCTATGCCTTTAAAAAGCTGTCTTCCGCAGAGCTGGTTGAGTGCAAGGTTCCTTGACGTGACAAGGAAGATTAGCCCTCGGCAGGGGAGTAGCGTGGATAGCGGTGGGCAGGGTGGGCTCGCCGGTGGCGCCATGCCGAGAGGTGGATCTGGGGGCACCCGGATTTGCTGTGCTGCGACTGGAAGCGGTGGCTTCCAGGGCAATGAGTGAATACAAAGCCAGTCGAATTGCTTGAACGTCTCTTTGAGGTTCCAAAAGAGTCACCACATGATGCTTTTGCTTATTTCAGGTAAAACAATTGAACGAGCAGAATCTATTGTATTTTTTGGAGCTTAAAAAAAAAAAAACTTTTATAGAAATACTTGGACTTTTTTAAACATTAAAAAAATTACAAGAGGAAAAAGGAGGAATAGTTCATATCGAAGTAAGGGATTCTTTTCAGTTAGTCCCATCTCCTGTTGTGGGGGTTAAAATTAACAAACGTGCTTTGTCAGCGTATCGCCCAGCAAGGAGGAGGGAACGCAAGAGGAGAGGGAGGAGGCGCGAGATCTTCCTCTCTGCCCGGTGTCGTGGTGCCCTTCGGAGGGGAGAGCCGAGCGCGGTGGCCGTCCCCACCGTGGAGCTGCCGGCACCTTTCCTCCGCAGCAGGAGGAAAGCAGGGAAGGAGCGTGCAGCGCCGTGCACGTGTCCCACTGCAGCTGGTGTGTTTGGGGCAGATGCAACCCTACTAGAGGGGCAGGGGAAGGTCCAAACCCATGTCCTTCAGATCCACCGCTGAAGTGGTGCGTTGCCCTCTGACAGAGGCACTGTGGTTGTGCATCCCCTTTTGGGTGACCTCTTACTTAATGTAGACCAGTTAATCTCTGCAGCCTCCTAAAACGACAGAGTTGCTGGATATCAGCTTGGCCAACTAAAGGTTTGCTCTAAAATGCTCTTTTGAGAAACCTTTATCTGTTGCTGCTAGAGGTTTCTCTTTCAGTTTTTGATTTGGACTTTAATCTTCTGACAAGCCGTTGTACAGTGAGGGGAAAATACCAAGGTAAATGAAGACTTAGAGAACTGCATTTCTCAGGGGAGAAATAACTTCTGTCATCAAATTTTTTTCCCCTAGAAACAAGAAACGCAGTATTTCTAAAATCTTGATGTCAGTCAGAAGCAATCACAATCGACAGTCACTGTGCATCTCTCCTTGCCCTGCGAATAAGAGCTGCAATGCCAGGGCTTTAAAAGCCGCACGCAGTACAGAAAAAGAAATTAATGGACGGTTTACTGGAAATCCATCATCTGGAGCGTTTGATAGCACCCAGGTGGAGCAGAGCTCTAAAAGATAAAAATGCGTCTTCCCTGGACCGCTACATGACAAGGCTTTCGTTTGAACGGAGGGCATCTGAGAGCACTTGCTCCTGGCGCTTCTCTCCATTCACAGATTCAGCCATCTTTTGGTGCAGGTTTCCTTCCCTGCCTTTGTAGCTCTTGCATCTCTTCTGGGAGATGGGAAGAAGGAAGAGTTTGGCTTCAAATACAGCAGAGTCTCGTGTCCGTGCAGAAGGTAGCTGGTTTTCTGTTGAGCGGCTGGCTTATATGAATGATTGACACTGTTCCTCCTCTAGCTGAGGAAATGGGAAGCAGAAGTGGGTGTCGTGGGTGATGGGTCTTTGCTGCAAGACGAGCTTCAGAAGACTCCAGTGTTGTCAGATATGGCTGGGAACGGACCAAACGTGATTTCCAGCTAAATGAAGCAGTTCAGTGACACAAACTAAATAGTCGATTTGCTTAAAAGCATTATCCGAGTATCAGATGAGGGAATTATAGGACTGCATCACTGTGTTCGGGTGTTATTACGTAGATCCCTGTGTTATTTTAAAACATGCTGTGTTGAACACTATTTTTCTCAGTGCATTCGAAGAGGTACCTGATTTTCCTGGGACTATTCTTAGTCTTCTCTTTTTAGTTTAATTAACTTCAGGAGAATATTTTGTGGCATTAATTTTCTTTCAGTCTGACAGGATACTTCTTACAACACTAATCCTTTCTTGAACCGCCATCCCCTTCCACCTTGAATTGCAGCAGTTTTCTCCACCGAGAGCGAGGAAGGGTTTGCAAAGGCATCGGCTGGTGTTGATGGCGAGCTCCCACTGGGGTCTGGGGGAGGGACAGGCTACCTTAGCAGCCGAATACGTTTTAAACTCGGAAATGAAGAGAAGTAATGCATATACCCGGTGTGGTTGAGCTGGGATGTAATTGTGTTTCTTGCTGATTTATTTTTCTGCTTGCATCATTAATTTCAAGACTGACACGCTTGTTTGCACTGATGTAGAAAGTGAATAGTAGGATAACATATTTGAACTGTTTTAGCAAGAGGTTTGAACGAGATGTAAGCATAACAGGCAAAAGAAGGTGCAACTCTAAGTACCACCTGTGCCTTCAGTTCCTAGATGTGGGAGTGACCGTCTGGATATGGGCCATGGAAGCCCGTGTCCTTTTGGGGATGCGAGTAGGTAAATTGATGGTGGAGTTGCAGGTTGTGGTCAGCAGAGACACTCCCGCTAAGCATGCGTGGACTTAGACCTGCTTCCTTTTTTTGTAAGCTTTCCTACTTCTCGATGAAGATGTAGATTATGATAAGGAAGGGCTTTATGGATTTTTTTAAAATAGATTTCTTCATTATAATCATCCTGACGGCATTTCATTTTCTTGCTACCAATATGAAACTACTCACAACAAAAGAAGGAAACTTGCATGTTTTGCAACAGTTTGGACGTAAAAAAGCAAAATATATTTTGATGCGTTATAATAGTGCTGGCTCCTGACACATTAATGTCATTCCATGGCACGACATACCACGAGGTGCGTGGTGACCAAACAGGGCCAGCACACAACAAATCTGGGGAACATCTCCAGACATGTGCCACACTGAGAATGACCGCACTCCTGCCTTTGGGTGTGTTTTGGGAACTGACACAAAAACATTGAAGAAACAAGTGGGATGAATGACTTGTGTTCTGACACTCCCATGGATCAAATGGGGTATAGGCGTGAGTGATGTCAGTGTGGTGGATCGTGATGTCATCGGTTGTTCCTGCTGCGCTCCATGAGACCTAAACACGGTGCAGTCTGCATGTTCTTGTGTGACCTTGGTGGCCAACAGGACATCTCCGCAGACGAGAGTTCGCTTGTGCTTATTGCTAGTTTGTTTTACGCCTGCAGGAGGAATTGCATTTCTCAGGCTGAAGGCACGTTCAAGGAGTTCATCCTCTTTGCTGTTTGTCCTTGTTCGTTTGGCCATGAGGGTAATGATTCGGTACGATGATTCTGTTATAAACCTCTATCTCTCTTTTTTAGGACTTTCCTCAAAGACTCTAGCTTCAGTTTTCAGTTGGTTTGTGCATCAGTAGTTTTTTCCTTTGGGAGAATGGAAGTTAATTTCTCATTATTATCATACATAGATTCAGAACAGAGGACAGTCTTTTCTTGCTATCTCTTGACTGCATGACAACTTAAATCTAGAGGAATTCAAGCAAACAGTTTTGTAGGAAAAAGCATCCTCATGATGTAGGAGGAGCTGTTTCTTGGTACTATATGTGGTGGGGGCAGCCGCTGCTTAGACATGCATATGGTATTAAAGTATCTGATTTACTCTTTCTACTACCTGCGATACCCTTCTAAAGGAAGGAATAAAAAACCCAACAAACTCCACTGCTCATGTTTACAACAATATTGAAGTAAGTCTTCTGGCAAAGCCAGAAAAGATCACCCTGTAGAGTATTTCACTAGCTTTCACCCCGCTTTTGGGGACCCGAAGCTGACTGGAACAGTGTTCATCTCGCTGTGTGATGCTGTTCAGAAGCGTTTTCTGGGTTGGTGGAAAGCTCTGGGGTTCTGAGGCCTGTTGGCTTTGGCAGTGCCCTGTGAAAAGCTTCGAACCTAACTTTATATTTTTATTGTAAAGAAGTTAGCTGTTTTAAATGTCTGTCTTGCAGGATATTTAAATAATTATAGGATGGAATAGTAAAAAATGAATTTTGGAGGCACAGATGTAGAGGAAGAGTTCTGGCTGTTCTTGCTCTGTTGTCCCAGAAGAAGTTGTGGTGGCTTTGCACTATTTACAACTCTTCCCGCAACCTGCGCTCCCCAGGCAGTAAAACATAGTTTTCCATTAAATGATGTGTCTGACATTTACCAAATCTTAATGTGACAATTTAGAGGGAACTAGTTGCATTAAACAGCCTCATTAATATTGCAGTAATGTGATTAGGGGAACATCTTGGTCATTTAGGCCAAAGGGACTTTTATTTATGAGCCCAGTGGAGAGGCAGGTTTTTTTTTTTTTTAACCCCTCCCCCCCCCCTTTTTTTTGTGTCTTGGAGCTAGAAGTAAACGTGAACGGCTAACTCGCAGCTCGTTGGCGCCATTGGTAGAGTTGGGTGTGGTGTTGTGCCGCTCAATTAATGCTTGCGAAGCTGCGATTCTTGGATTGAGGGAGTTATGAAATTGCAGAGTATTGTCAGTGCTGCCTTCCTAGGGAGAAGACAGGAAGGATGTTTACACTAAGTGCACATGGAGTATGGCCATTACAGTACAAAGTGGGGCGCGGGAGGGCTGGGCGCGTGGCCTGCCTGTGCCAAAACAGCAATCGCCTTTCTGCGCATCGTGCCCTGGCTGCCGCCGCTCCGTGTCACACGTGTCCCGTTACCGCCTCGCCCGGCGGCCGCTCGGATGAGCTCCGGGGCACCAGGTGCCCCGGCCGGTCCCCCCTCGCGAGGAGCTTTCGCGGGGGTCCCAGCGTTGTTCTGGGACCCAAGGAGCCCCGGTCAGCCCCCTCGGGTCCCGACACCCAGCAACGGCGTTAGGTGACTGCTCTTTCTGAAAATAAATCTGAAAATGGAATCTCGTCTTTCCCGGAGCTGTAGCAGAAACAGAATTTGGGTAAAACCAGCTCTTCTGCTGCATTGTAAATTTATTTGAGAGCCGTGATGGTAAATAACTGAAGGAAGGAGGGAGGCATCTCGCATGTCGTCAGGACGGAAGACAAAAGGCTCCTGCGCTGTAATTATTCTTCCTGTCCTTTTCCCTCCTTCCCCCAGGCCACAGACAAGAAACCGAAATAGATACCAGGCAGCTTTTAAATGCCACAGACTCATAAAAGGAAGGAAATTCAAAGTTGCAGCTCCAGCTTCGTTCCTAGCTCTGCTCTGTTGGGTCTCCAGGCGAGCAGGGCGTCCCGCCAGCTCCACGCGGTGGGACCGGGGTCCCCGCGGTCTCGGGGCGGTTTGGGAAGTGCAGGACCACGCGCGTGTCTCTGCCTGCCGAGTCGCGAGAGCGGCGCCCGCTGCGCTGCGCTCCCCAGCTCGGCCGCAGGACGCCCGTCTTGGTTCTTCATCCTCTGCGTGCGAGCCGTGTTTAGGGTAACGCGGCGTTCGGTATGTAATTAAAACTTTCAAAACCATCCACCTGACCCTCCGGTGCACCCTGCATGCCTCCGCTAAATAGCAATGGGGCTGTTATTTTGGGATATTTAGGCCTCTTTGTGGCAAAATGACAAATTATTTTATCTTGTATTAGACTATTAAGAAAATCTTGCCATTGGCATACAGGTGAGGAGCTGCTGTATACTGTCATTTCACAGGCACAGGGTTTCTGATATATGTGATGAAAAGCTTGAGTTGCCTCCCAGCAAATTCCTCCTGAAAACTGCTATGGTATTTGCCGGGACGGTCTGTGCAACTCGTGCTTTTAGCTTTGCGTAATGTCACGTTCTGTTCCCTGCGCCTCCCTGCCTGGAGGGATGCAACCGCTTTGTCCAGGCTCATCCTCTTAGCTTCTGGCAAATGTATTTAACGCTAGTATGGAGAAAGTAAGTTGTTGTGTCTTGTAGACTCATTAATATTTTCCTCACAGTGGGAATCTTTTCCAGCCTTTTCTTTTCATGAGTTGCATGAGGCAATGATAATAATATACACTAACATAATAAAGATAGTATTTAATAATCACTGAAAGTCAGTTGTTAATTGATATATTTGACAGCAGTGAAAATAATATAAAAGTGTTGGAGAGGATGTTGAGAAACATTTTGTATTTTATATAGCTAGAACAAGTGGTTTTCCGTTTTTTAGAATGTACTTTAATCTGTGTCAGAGTAATCAGATGACACAAATACTTACGTTTTATAGGACTTCAGTAGTTAAATTGTATCACTGTCTATTAAATTACAACAATAGGTTGTTAATAAGTCATTTCAACCACTGTGGATTTTGGGTAGTGGGAAGGTCGCATATAGTATCCATGTAGCCAGCAGAGAAATAGCACTGTAACTGTCTCCCTGTACATATAGAAATTGAAGAATTATCAGAATAATCATGAATTCTGTTTAATACTGTGTAACCTGAAGGTGTATTTCTTTTATTTAATAAGACTCTATTCCATTTAGTTCTTTGGGTGTCTTTGGAAGGATAATGCATGTCCAGGTGGAAATAGACTTCTCAGTTGTTTTAGGTTATTCTGGTTTGTTTTCTTTCAGTTGTACAATAATATTAAAATACTATTTTATTATTTTTCAGTTTAGTCTTACATTAATGAAAAGAGGGCTATGTAGCTCAATCTAGTAGCTAATCAAATAAACCAAATTGCTGTTAATGTTCTAGTACTTATTATTGCTACGGTTCCAGGTGGAATTTAATACTAGGAGAAACGAGCGCTTTTCGGACTGCCAGCGTGCGGACGAGCCCGCGTTAGCTGCAGGCTGCTTAGAGCATGGCCGAGCAGTCGGTGCAACCACGGTCCCGGGATAACTCGTGCTCGGGTGTGCAAGAGCTTCTTCCCTCCTCCTGTAAGGTCTGGGTGCGAGTTCAGCCGCAGAAGCTCTGGGCGGGATCTGGATTTTGGTGGTGCCAGCTGCGCAGTCTGAGGACTTCTGTCGGGTCGCGATCTGCCGCGTCTGGGTGCTGGAGAAGTGTGGGAGATCCACGCTCTCTAGCCTCTCCTTGCAGCCGGAGAAATACAGTGGGAAAGTGCATCAGGCTGAAACTGCTTCTCATTTTATGGAGATATCTAAAAAGCAGGTGCTTTCTGCAAACACTAAACTATAAACTAACTTGATATACTGCTGTCAAAACCGGCAACTGCTTCAGAGATGGAGATTTTGTTTTATTTCGTACAAATCGTGACTGTATTTTCCAGTGACCTCTTACCGGGTTCTTTTTTATCCTAGAAATAAGGCAGCAGGAAGCGTGTGCGTTTTGGCTTTGCGAAATCGCGGTGCGTCCGTGTCGCCCAGCTGCTGGGTCTGCACGATCCCGCGCTCCGCTGGGCCCGGAGCGGCAGGAAAGGAGCCTTGTTCCCACGCGTACTCGGGTCATCCCATGGGCTTGCTTCCCGGCGTTCGCAGATATCCATGTTTTCTTTGCCACCTCCTGAGGCAGCTAGAATGAAACTAACAGAATAACGACTTGCCGTGTCGTGAGTCCAGCATGTCCAAGCGACCCCCTCGGAAGAGAAATCGGAGCGCTGAGGGCGATAGCGGCGGGTGTAAGCCAAGAAACGTGGTAACTGCAAAGCCCGGGGGGAATGTGCGTTTTCCCCACGACCAGCCCATGGCTCTTCGTAATTCTAGCATACGTTTTCTGAAAATACCTGGGCTACGAGTGCTGAAACAAAACAGCAAATGGGGTTGTACAACCAGGTCCTGCCTCGCCACCACCTTTTTCATTACTCACCCTAAAAGTGCAGGTATCTTGTAAGCCGCGGGGCATGTTTTTGAGACCATGATAAACAGGTATCTTTGTTTTGAGGAGAGTTTGAGCTGACACGTGAAATGACTAGAATTTCATAGAATAAACACCGAAACAAGATTTTTACGGAATTAATTCTCAATGTTGTTAAATGCTGTGGTTTCATTGACACCGAAATATTTATTTTCAGTGTGATGCATAGGAATAGAGAATAGTAGCAACCTCGGGTCCTTGGTTCTGGTCTCCTCAGAAGTTGGTGGGAGGAGGAAGAGAGAGTGTCTTGTGGGAACAGTGCCGATTTTCATTCATTCAGTTAAAAGCTGAATTTTTCTATTTTGGTAAAAATGCACTAATAATCACAAAGATCAAAGATCACTTCAGTCTTATAAATACACCAAAGTCAGGAGGTCTGGACTCTCGAGTCATTTTCCATTTTTTTGAGCAAGTTTTTCCTGTTTCCTGGACTTTTCCCTGAGGTTATTCATTGAACTGGATGTTTGGGGGTGATTTTTACTGCTTCATATGTTCTTGTATTGTGAGAACTGTCTGGATACAAAAACTTCCGTTTTCCCCCGATTATCCCATTTCTAGTCGCAGCCCATCCTACCTTTGTGCCTTTCCTGCAGTTTGGGAAGATGATCCCAACTGCCTGGAGCCCAAGGGCCCTCGCTAAGAGCATGAGGCAATAATGCAAGTGAGAGACCAGGCACCTTCCGGGATGGTTCCCTGGCGCCCCGCTAACGATGCGGGAAAACGAAGCACCCGTCGCTACCGCGTTATAAACTTGCTGCAATTTCGTTGCGCTGGTAAGACGCAGCGTGCTTTGGGGAAGGCGGTTTGCCATCCTTCAGCGAAGCCTTTTGGCAGTATTCACAATGCAAATATTCAATAAAAATGTCTTCTCTCTCCTCCCAATTCTAAAGAAACAAATAAGCACATTCTATGTATTTTATCTATTTTTCGCAAGATTCCTGTAAGAGTCGAGGCAGGTGTTGGTCTAGGTGTTATAATTGCCATAGCACGTGTTTGAAACATAACCTAAATCTGTTTCTAACAGATGGGCCTTGAAGAAATACGGATGTAGGCTGTGTCACATTTCTTGTGTTACTGAAGCCCTGTGTTCAGTACTGTATGACTCTGTCCAGTATTTGGGAGTAGAAAGTTTGTTTTCATACTGAAAGAGATTTTGTGCAGTTTCCTGCTCATGTTCATCAAATTTATGGTGTGGATATGCTTTAGTGTAATACGCAAGTGCATTCTTGGGGGAAAACATTGCATGTAAACTAGACAGGACATCATTTTTACATGCATGTGAAAATGCATACTTAAATACAGAAACAAAGGGACAGGTATATTGTTTTGTGTCAGCTTCTAGATTGCTGATGGTATTTGTTTTGATAGAGAAGGGTGATTATATTGGTTGATCTAGGTAATTTCCACTGCCTACAGTGGTAGACAGCTCTCAGTAGCCTATTTTCCTCAGTAAAAGGGCAACTTTATGCCCGTAATAGAGCATTGGGGTTAGTTACTCTATAATTAACAGCATTTCCAGTATTACTGCCTCATTAGTATGTAATAAACATTGGGTGAAGTCATCTGTCTCAAAATGGAGTATTTTGTTGGTAGTTTGTTGAGAGAAGAATGAAGTGGAGACCCCTCACTTCCAGCGGGATTGCCCTTGGGCATTTCAGCACGGGCAGCGTTTCAAATGCTGATGTGGGAGGGGGGGAAAAGGATGCTTTTCTAGCTGGTCCACGCACTGTTTTTTTACACCTTTTGGCGTGGCATTGAAACCACAAACTAATGTTGTATGAACACAAACCACTTAATTTGGCTTATTTATTTAAAGAGCTTACTTGTCTTGGCTGGGAGCTAGGCTGGACCTCTCGGCTGGCAGCGAAAGCGGCAGCAGGGCTTGGCGATTCAGAAGGACTCTTTGCTCCATCTGAAAATCCAGGTACCAGCTGATAAAGTGTAAAAAGTTGAGGCTCACAAAGTGATGTGAAGTGTGTGGTTTGTGGGATTTTCCTCTCTCTCTCTCTCTTTTTAGAGGCTTCTTTCTGCTAATTTGTTTATCCAAGTTCAGGAGTTTTACTTTATCAAATGTCTCCAGCCAAAGCTTTCCTGTGAAAGTTGTTTATTGCTGCCACTGTTAATGTTGTTGTTTTTCTTTGTTCTTGGTGCTCTAAAGCCAAATTGCTGTGACTAATGTACCACTGAATTTCTGCAGCATCTACAGTACTGCTGTCTACATGTGATGCATGGTGTCTTTTTAGTGATATTTTTTTAATATTACAGCAGAAATGCCCCTTTTGTGTATTGGCTTAGCATATGGCAAAACATTTCTGTGAAATATCTTAGTACACCAAAAAGATGTTAACTCCTGTCTTTACCTTGGACAAATGTCAGTGCTTCTCCGTTGATATTGTAAAGCACCAGTGTGGTTCCTAAGTGGAAAATGTTTTCAAGTGTCTTGAAGTCAAGGTGATAATCAAAAAAGAGAAAGTTATCCCGTGTTGTACCATTCATCTGAGTAGTGAAACCAATGTACAAACTAATGCTTTTTTTCTCTGGTTTTTGTTTATTGTGCTTTTAAGCCAACTTACTTGTTCTGGTGCTGCAATAAACATAGTTGCTATCTAATCCTGACTGATGTGTTAAAAAGAGGAAGAGATGGTCTCTAATACAATAATAAGCATTTGTTTTTCCCAAGCCTTTCTTTCTTTCTGATCTTCCATGTGTAGCTCAGTCCAAGCATAATACATCATGTTCAGACACTGGCTATTTTACTATAAAGACCTTTTCTTTCCCCTTCTTATCATTGACACATTTAATTCATTAGGTACAAAATTCACAAGTAAATTTTTGTAGACTGTAAAATATAGTTTATCCAGTGAGCAGCAATGAAAGATTTAAAAAAAAAAAAAAAAAGTATGCCAAATATGTTGTATTGCTTTTCTGTAGAAACTTTTACTGGTCTTCAGTGCCTTGCTTCAGTAATTCTTGTAGAGTGCTTTTTTTCTTTATGTAATTCAAAACTGTTTCTTGTTTTCAGACCGCAGAATGGTTCTATGATACTGTACAATAGGAAGAAGGTGAAATACAGGAAAGATGGATATTGCTGGAAAAAAAGGAAAGATGGGAAAACCACCAGAGAGGATCACATGAAACTGAAAGTCCAAGGAGTGGAGGTAGGAGAGCGAAGGGGCCACTTCTGAATGCTGGGTGGGCTGAAAGGCAATGTCTCCCCCAAATCACTCCGATTGTGGAATTGTCAGTACTTTCAGAATAATCCTTATTTGCTGAATTCCTGCTTTTTTTTCCTCCGAGAGAGAGAGAAAAAAAAGCATACACATGTTCTTTATTACAGATCTGGGCAAAACTTGAATATAGCTTTACCTTCTCATTGTGTTCCTGCTCTTTGCTTGTCATGAAGTTGCACAACTATATTGTTGAAGACACTGAAGTGTTGAAAAGTATCTTTTGGTAGAATACATGTTTTTTTACAACAGGTATTTCCCAAAGACGACCGAACATCTCAAGGGTGGGTTGCTAGGCATTTGCAAGTATCCTCTGTCTTTTTTTTTATGTGTAAGCAAGAATGCGTCGTATGTATATGACTTAGCCTAACAAAATGCTGGGTAGTTACTGGTAGTAATTGCCATAATTTTATGTATGTTTGTTAAGTATTGGTCTTACAGTATGCAGAAGTAAAGTTTCTGTTGAATTTGGACGAGGATTAGGCCCTATTTCAAAGTGTGTTTTGATACAGACCCTTGCTCTACTGATGTTACTTGGCAGTTTGGAGAAATTCAGAGATTGACTTCACCTGACACTATTTTCAGAATAAGACTGTTCAAAAATATGTGGTTGTTTGGCACAACTTCTCCTTGTTAAACTTTGTGTGAGGAAAAAAATCTCTTCGATCGCACTGACCATTACTGATGCTTGTAAGGTCTGCACAGGTGTGGGTAGAAAGTACATTTATTAAAATTTTTCTTTTCACTTTGTTAAGTGGGAATTACATTTTCTGGTAACAGCAGTTCAACTACAAAGGCTTTACCTAGCTTAGTTCTTAAGAACTGTATTTCTTGCATTTCATTCCCAACTTTGGGCCAAAAATCCTAAAAGGGCGTTAGTGTGTAGTTGTAGCATTTAGCTATGTCATCAAGAAAGACTCTAATTTCAGCAAATGAACAGTGAAGTCATAAGGGTATATATTGGTGTAAGCTATTGATTTCTGCAGTTAATAGAATGTGTGCATCACTGGGGATCTGAAGCTGTGCCCAGTTACGCAGGCACAGCACAGAATAATTGGTAGTGTTTAATTCCACGCAAAATTTAACCCATTAATCTCTGGGTATATCTGATAATGCTCTGCCTGCATTGCTACCAACCGTGACAACAGAAGTGTTGCTTGTATTGCTCAGCCGTACCTGCATTAAATTCCAGATGGATACGCAAATATTGACCTTAATCACACTGAAGTCTAGAATCACCTGGAAAAGTCAAACACCTTCCCAAGATGATGTGCTTCTTCCAAATGTGTAGCTATATGGCCTGTTAGAGCAATTACTTCCACTTATTTCACTTTCACTTATTTTGTATTATGCTAGAAGTCATGGAAAAATGTGGAATTAGAAGGGATCTTGTGGATTATCAGGTCTAGGCTCTTGCTATTGCCAGCCATTAGGACATGCAACCCTTTCACCAGTTTATTAGTCTCCAGGTTAAAAACAGCCTAGTATCTCATACTCAGTAGTCTCATAAGGAAGAACTTTTCACTCTGAATGTTTTTTTCTGATTTCCAGCCTGAGTTTATGCACAGCTATTTCATATCCATTTATTCTGCTGCAAACATCATCTTACAGCTCTCCTCGCCTTCTGTGTTTATCCCACACATCTACTTATGTCACTCTGAAAGTTTTATTCGCTTTTTTTTTTGAACTTTGGGCTAAGCTCAGCTTTCCCACGTCACCCCCGTAGGCCCATCGTTGCAGCTGTTTCGCACTGAATTAATCTTTCGTGAGTCTCGATGATTAGCAGTGTACACTCCCAAAAGTGGCTTTAGGATTTGCACTATTTTTTTGACGTCTGCTGCTCTGTTAACAAATGGGGAGGTAAAAACAACTTGAGTTTGTGGAATACATTTCATATTCAAGCTTTCTTTTAGGTAATTTGTCATTCTTACATTCTGTCTGTTTTAATGAGGTTTTTGGTTTTAAAATAGTATTAAATGGATTGCATTATATTACACCAGAGAGATATAACTTTGTTCTATAATTTTTAGATCCAATAACAATGTTTTATTATGACAAGCCAAAAAAAAAGTCAGTATAATAGAAATTGTGTATTGTTTTTGTTTAGGGTTTGCACAGCGTGATTTAATTAACTGCTGTGCACTTTAACAATGCAGAATACCAAAACCTCTGCCGCAAAACTTATCTATAAGACTGGCCATTGCCTACATGGCAGGTGCATATTGTTAGGCAAATGTTTTCTGCTGAACTCCTCAGAGGCAGAGTGCTGCGCTGTTAGGCTGCTCGACCTCTTAAATATCCCCGTCTATCACCTTTCACTGAAGTAGCCTTGTACTGAACCAAATAATTTCTATTTTATTGAAGTGTATGTTCTAGAAAGTAACAAATATTGAACAATTTCTACATAAATCCAGGTATTAAGTAGCTTTAGGGAGAGTATCACAATCAGGATAGTCTGTGTAAGTATTGAAAAGAAACTAATATTTAATTCTTCAGTGTATCAGCATACAAAGGAACTGACATTTCAAGTAGTAGTGATTTATGTATGGAAAGACTGAAGAAAAGACACTGACAGGAAAAAGCTAAAGGAGATTGAGGTCAAGATTTGAAATTTAATTCCAGCATAGATTTGGGGCTGGAAAGGTTGGATCTATCATAGAAATCTCTCTTGTACTTGGAGCATTTCGACCTCTCTTTGCTTCTCTTCTGGTTTGGTTGATCTACCGCTCTCTACAGGCAGAGAAAACTGAGCACGTTAAAGTCGGGATCTACGGCACCATTTGCTGTCGTCGTGTTAGTCGCTTGCTTGTACTCGGCTCGTGGGACGGAGGTGAGGACGGCTGGTGCCGGTCTGAATCTGGTGCCGCTCTCGGAGCGGCGCTAACCTGCCCTGCAGCCGCTTGCCGCCGTCCCCTCCCGCGCTCGGCTGCAGTCGTGCCGCTGAACAGCTACTGCCAGCCTGAGTCCTGAACCGTGCAGGAAAAGGTCATCTTCGTTTTCTTGACCTCTGGGAAGAATTAAATACTTTTCACCTTCTTAATTACTAGTTTGGTACGTCCCACACCCTGTTACTTCAAGGAGGGAGTTTCAGTTTGTTTGCGATACCGTCCTCACTGGAAGTGATGTTCTTTGCTTGGACACATAGGCAACAGATTTAAAATAATAAAAAGCTCTTTTTAAAGTTGGGATGATACTGTAGTTAACTACATTAGGGTTTAACAGGGCATGAAATAACTGTCTGCCTTGTGGCACTGCCAGATCATTTCAGCTATTTTTGCAGCCAGAAGATAAGTAGGTATCATAGTCCTAGCGATGGAAAAATACTTACAAAGACAACAGCCGAGAACGTTTACAGTATCCAAATGAAGTTTTGAAAATGGCGATAAAAAGGCAAGAGGGAGAAACAAGTTGGCCAGTGAAACTACTGACCAACCAATTCTGAACAGGGATTTGTATTAGTATATTTTATAGTTAATTACTTCCTGAGTATCATCAACCTAATGGCTGCTGCATGTTTCCACGTTTTGGGTAGGAAAAATATATATAATTTGAAACAAATTTACACCAGATATTTGAGGGTTTTAGGTGTTTGAGTAACACAGAAGGATTTGATGAGCATGGACGATACAGGTATGGCAAATTTAGGAAATCTAGAAAAAGGGATAAACTAATTAAGCAGGTGGATGTTAAAGGATAACTGCCTGAAATCCTTAAAGTATTGCCTTGGTTAACATCACTGCTCATGAGAGTTTTGGATATTACTTTCTTGATTATCTGATGCACAATCCTGTTAGAAAACACTGGATAAACAAGAAGGAAGTTAATTTGGCCTTTCCCTTAATATTCCTCTTTGTGAAATTCTTCACGGGATCTGTTCAAAATCTCAAGTCCATGATCCTTCTTTAAATTCTCATTAGTTGGAATCCCTGGTGATATGTTCCTAGTCAATTCACATAATTAAAAATTTTTAACTAATGAATAATAGTAAGGAGTGTGGAAATAGCTATAACATAATTCAGGACTGACATTGCTCTGAATTTACAGATGGTTGGCTCACTTAATGTATTTGCCTTTCCTCGTGCATGAATCTTTTCAGTTGCCTATAAATGGCACGTACACCTGAATGCATAGTAAACTGCTGCTAAAATGAAAACGACGTCATATTATTATAGTACTTCAGAAGGGGACCTCTCAGCAACTAGGAAACTTCTTTCTCTTGGAAATCTCTCTCTAGTATGACCTTTTCTGTCAAACCCAACAAGTTCTTGAAATGTGCAGTACAAATATTTGTCCTTAAAGCCCAAATATTTGAAGGGGAGAAGAGTGCCTCTTAATGGTTATGAAAAGATTTAGGAATAAGGGAACAGAAATTTAGTAAAGCATTTAAGGAATGAGTAACTTTGTCCCTGTGCAATACTGCTCTCCAAGGGTGCGCCCATCCTGTTAAGGGTGGAAACATCTGAACGTGGGTTTTGGCCCCACGGACACTTGTGACTTAGTGGGAGATGGGTTCATGCTTCATCGTCCTCTGAACAGAGATTATATTAGTGCCTCCGTCCTCGTGAAGCTTCCTCTGCTGGATGCAACCTGAGTTTGTGTTTCAGTCCAGCCCCCCGGCCCAGCTGTGTTCAGCATCAAGACAGAATGAGGTATTGCACAGAGCCTGGATTTAGAGCTCATTCTTCAGTGGATGTGCTCGGTCTAGTATCCTCTCCTGGTATCTGAGACCTCCTGTCCGACTGTTTCGGCCCTAAAACTCGCAGTGGCTCCCTCAGATGTGCCAGTAGGTTTCCCGGGGTTCAGCTTGCTGTGCAATTTACTCCGCTTCCCGCCTTCAAAGACCCGTGTGCAAGTGTCTCTGAAAACATCTGTTCTGTTTGTCAGCACCAAATATGTGTTTCTGTTCAGAGAAAACCATTTATGTTAGTCCACTTCCTGCCGCAGATGCTTTATCGCGAAGAATCTCGGAGACCCATGAAGATGTTCTCCTGTAAGCTTTAGTCACGCTGCAGTCAAAAACGTCCCTTTTATGTCATAACTGTGGCCTTAATTTTCCTCTTGTCCTCTGACTGAGTGAACCTTTGTTTTTTGGAAGGCTGGCACTGACTCTGTGGCTCTTCGTCCTGCTTTGGAGATGCTCTGCTCTTCCCAAACCCCATCCCTGCCCAGAAGCTAGAGGAAATGGTTCGCTGGAATTTCAGGCAAGCCAGTGGCCTGCAGAGTTGCTGTCGATGTAATTTGACCAAATTATTAGTATGAACCTGAAACTCTACAAAAATTCCACGTTTTTAGTGACAGCATTCGTAAATGTGAATCCGCTTGTTTCTGTGCTTGCATAGGAAGGGGGAGCAGCGCTGTCAGCTGAGCAGTGAGGACCACCTTCAGCGGTCCCAACTTGTCACCAAGGGTTTCTCATCAGTGGTGGTTCAGCCTGACACTGTGAATCAGAGAACAAGCTGAATAAATCAGAGCTCGTGTGTTCGACACATTTTTCTCTCATATATAGATGTATGTTACCGCATTACAATATGGTAATTTTTATGAATTCCTTTAAAAAAAAAAAAAAGAGTAAAACTTGATTTAAGTCTTAAGAGAGAAACTCCCTTGTGGAAAGGGAAATGCAGAATATCAATTTTGTATGCAGGACTTGTATTTAATTATTATCATAACAGTCCCTTAACATTATTACAGATTAGTCCACAAGGACATGAATGGAAATTTTAGATTATTCAATTACTACATAAACCTGGGAACATCACTGTCAAAACTTTACAAAAGGCTTCTTTAGCATTTGGATCTCGATATGCAGTGTACCTACACTAGACATTACCCAGGCTGCATAACCTTGGTGATAATGGCATAATTTACTGTTACAGTTTGTGAGCTGGGAATACATGTTAAGAACAAGACGACTTTTTCTTTTAGTAAATGACCAAATGGGCTTCTCTGTATTATGTAAAATAACCCATCATGGAATATTAAACTACAAAATGTTTTTACATCTTCTGATTCCCTGCTATTGTCAGTGAAATTTACTTGCAAGTTATTACTGGAGGGTGAAAGCAACTTCTGAGATCACACGCTCAAGCAGCCCTAATCTTGGAAACTATTCCTAGGACAGTCTGATTCAATTCACTTTAATTTACATGGGCTTTGCTCACCCTCAGAGGTGAGCCGCGTAGTTTGCAAACTAATTAGGTTCACGTTGTTCAATCAGGCTGCTTAATGCATTCCAGAAAAATGCTGCAGAATGGCTTTGGAGAAGAAATTAGAGTTTAATGTGAAAAACTTTCTGAAAAAATTACACGTGTGCATACATTAACACAAACAAGCGTAGTCCTGAGATCAAAAGAGGAAAATTGCTTAGGAGTAGTGACAGGTTTTGTACAAATCTATTCTTTGTTATTGCTGTTAAGTTTTTTTCTTTCAAATGCCTTTCACTATTTATCTTCCACCATACGAATTTTAAATGGAGTCTCCCTCGTGCATTTTTGAACCTGCAGTTTGGGGCTCTGGCAGGCCACGTAACGCTTCAGAAGGCACCGGCTATGGTTGGGGTCCTGTGTTTCTAGTTCCCAACTTGGCGTCGTGGTTCATGGCTCAAAGGGGTCCCCAGGGCTCCAGCTCAAAGACGACACCTCCTCCCCTCGGGAGGGACGAGGGACGGCGCAGTCCGAGCACCGAGCCCTCCTCCGTGCGGAGCCGCGGGTCGGGAGCTGCCCTGTGCACCCTCCTGGCCCGTTTAATGGATAATAGCTGCCCCCCTCGAGGCAGGGCCCTGGCACCTCTCGGACCCCCCACCACAAACTAGCGTTTCTGGTGCTTTCATCTCTGCTGTTGTAATTTACACCCACCTTGACAATGAAAGCAAGGGGCAAATATTTATTCCAGAAATGTGGAAGATGTTGACTTCTCGTGAACCGATTTGGAATTCATTTCACCGAATGGTCTAGGCGGTGCGTGGCGTGCAGAACCCATGGTTGTTACGGCATCTTAATGATCCCCGTGTCTGTGGCAGGGCTGGGGAAATCAAGGCGTTGGTTTCTAAAGAAGAATATGGATTATCATTAAATCTGAAGTGAGTCTCCTGAGAATCCCCTCTGGAGAGAATATACCTGTCAATAATTCCTCGTCTGTGTTGGGATCCCAATGTGTTCATGGGCAGTAACATAAATTCACAGCAAATGGCGGTGGGTTTTGGCATAATTTCCCAACTCCTCGTACGTGTGCAAGAGCTTTTATTCTTCAACAAACCCGTAACATGCCTAATCCCTTAATTGCTGTAGCTTACTTTACAGTTTATAACTTTCAGCAAGGAAAACTTCCGTAATATCTGGGTGTTTCAGAGCTGCAGATTCCGCTGAGATCGGGCGATTTGCTTGTATATATCTGTGGTTTTGAGTGGGACTCTTGAAAGGATTTATTGCTGCCGTCTTGGGTAGAACCGGTCGTGGTTCCTAAGCCTTGTAAAGCGCCTCTGGGGAGAGCCCCGAAGAGGAAAAAGCACGTTTGGTAGAGAATTTGGGGGAACACTTGAATTTAAATGCTCCAAACTTGCTGCTCATACAGGCAGTCAGCTGCGTTAAAACGCTGAAGTGCTTTGAGTGCAGCTGATTTGATAGGAATTGGCTGCAAGTCTGACTGTAACTACGTTCTTAAACGTCTTTACACACACTTAAATGAAGTATATGCGTAAGGGCTTTGAGTTGGATCCTCTGCTGTTGGGGAATTCATATCCCATTTCTTAATGGAAGTCATGGAATAAACTCCATAGACAAGGCTATAACATTAATATTTATGGAAAAATTATTAAACCTTTAGACAATATAGTACAGCTTTTACACTGCATTTTTTTACTCTCTCAAACGGGCAATATCAGTTTAGAATAACTAAATATTGACTACCAGATTAAAGTTTGCTTCATTTATGGATAGTCACTTAGTCTATAAAATTAGGTTACTTGGAGGTTTCCAGATGGAATCACTTGGAAAATGTAAGGAGCCTTGAAATGAAGGAAATGGAAATAAATTTACAAAGAAATAAAGAATCTGTTTTTTATACTTCCTTTTGCAAATAGCCTTTTCAATGACATATTGTGAATGGACTGAATTATAACAAAAAGAGAAGTGAAAGCTGCAGGGTAGAAGAACAACTGTTAAATTTACTTTAACTGATATAATGCAAAGCAACAGTTTTTACACTCAGTTAGTTCACACATTGTGTTGGGGACAAACCAGAATGTAAAACGTTTTTTGTTTTGTTTTTATATGATTAGGGGAGAAAGGGTGAAATAAATGGAGTAAACTGCATTCTGGGGATTTTCCCTTGTGTTTGATTCCTTCCACCTGTTGATGTTTTGTATGACTTTAGCAGCCTGAGGAATCTTTGCCCTTGCTAGTCTGTTTTTTACCATCAGACAACTTCTTTAAATAAATGGATTGAACTTTTTTTTTTTAATTTGCTTTGGGGCAACAACTGAGTTTTTCGTGCAAATGTTACGAAGCAAAGTTAGGAGCAAGAGCTTCTGTAACTGCGAGGTTAGCTTAAGAATATGCTGAATTTCGGTGAAAGACAAATCACGTGGTAGGTTCACTGCTGTTTGCAAATGCTGAAGCACTAAAGGGTGCCTGTAAGGCAGATTGTTTCAAGAAACTTATTTAGCTTATTTGGCTTAATTGTCTATCCTTTCATTCTGAATGCCATTACAGTAACATTAAACCTTGTGCCGTATTACTGCTGGTGTCACCACCTAGTATATTTTGAATACAGTGACAAAATAATTTGTGGGCTTTTTCATATATCTTAGCAAATGAGAATTTTCATTGCAGTGAATTAAAAAGCAAGTCATCTTTTGACTTCAAGTCATAGGCTGGTTGCCTGTGTGGAAAGGACTATGAAAAAACCCTTCCATTCAGGATTTTATCATAAAAATTTTAAATGTATTAGCATCAAAATGCTAAAAATCTTGGAGACTAAAGATTTTTAAACATTTCCTATTTATGGGGTAACTTAAATGACTTAATTCCTTTAATTTATAAAGGAATATAAGTTAATAAGGAATAATTTCCTCCAGAAACAGCAACCAGTAAAATAACGTTTTTCTCATGTGTTCGGTGTTTTTTAGTTAGACTATTGATTAAAAAGATAGTTGGAACCTGTTTGGGAAAATAATTTAAACTTGTATAATGACAAAACCACACCAAATAAATAGTGTACTTTAATGTTATTTCTAAAGGGGGGGGGGAGCAGATTTAGTTAATTTGCATAAATGATACAATTTATCTTGGTTTGTAAGGCTTTAGCAAAATTTGGCTCATGGATGCTAATAAATATGTTTGGTACGTTTTATTTTACTACCTATTCATCTTTTTATTGAACACAGAAAAATCACGTGGCATATTTTCTTGGTGCTGAAAAACACTGCAGATCTTCCTTGTGCGCTTTATTTGTTCCATTACTACAACACGGGTGTTTGGGGGTTTTTCAGGCTCTGTGAAGTCTGATGCAAGTCCACCTGCGCTTTTGTATCTCTGAGTTAGGAAAGTTTAAACCTTTCCGTGCGTGCGAACGTGGCGTGCTGCCGCTGAGCAGGGGCTGAGGTTGAGGTGTGCAGGCTAAGACGGTTCGTGTTGTCACGTGCGATTCAGACCACTTTAGGATACATCAGCTGTCGGATATTAGCTGATGGACATAAATATTTTCTGTAGCTTACGGTGATTTAACAAATGCTTTTGAGTACATAGGCTTCTGACGTAGATTTTAAGATGTCCCAAAGGGATAAAGGTCTTCTCTAGCTGTTTATTTTCTTACTTATCACTGAATGTCTCTGCACTGGGGTTAAACCACTCAAGTCACCATGTTAGTGCTACCAGAAAAACACATTTTGTGTTATTTGTGGTAGATTAAGGAGATTAATTATGAATTATAATGGTAAAGAAAGTATATTATGATATATCTTTGAGGCTAAAGTTGTTCTTGTTAGAGAAGTAGAGAAAACGTTCCTGAGACAGCAGAGGCAATTTCATCTGTCTTCGCTTTAATTAGGCGTTGGGGCTAGTGAAGCGACCGCGTCCAGATGGCTGCGGCCTCGTGTTCTTGAGGTCCACAAGGCCAGAGGCTTCTTGCAGCTCCTCAAGCTGTTGCAAGTCACCGTCCCAGCGCTGGCGGCTCCGGGCAGAGTACGAAACAGCTCTGCGCTGGGAAATGCATGGAGCTGCTGCTGGAGTGCTGGTGCGCGTTTGCAAAACAACATAAATGAAACGTTCAGGTTTCAGCAAAGATCCTTTACCCCAGTTGAAGAGTGCTGCAGGCCGTGTTTCCTCCTTGTCAGCCTGGTTTTGGTACTGCTGTTCAAGTCCATGTTGCCCTGGGTGGGAAATTAATGAAGACGGCGTCTCAAAATCCTTCAGAGAAGCATAGCAAAAGCTCTTAGAACAACTATATGACTTGCAAAGTTTCTGAAATAAGTGGCCAAACAGCTGCATCCAATTATAATTCATGTATCATTTTGTTGAGTAACTGAAGGTTGGTGAAAATAGCAGAAGGACTTAGAAATAATGGTTAAGTGTTATATAATTTGGTGGTCTTCAACAATTTTTAGACAGGAGGAGGTTTGAAGAGGGGGACTTTACAGAGCATTGTGGAAGAAGAGATAAATGGAAAAAAAACCCCGCGGATTATTTCATCTTGCAGAACTAATTTAACATAATTATTCCCTAAGATATGCTGCTAATACTTTGTTTAGTTTGTCCTAAATGACTGGATTCTTATCACACTTCTGAGGAAGTAATTCCACCGTCTGCTAGATCTCTTTGTCAGGAAGCCCTGTCTGCTATTCAGCCTGATTTGTTGCTTAATTTCATCCTGTTACTTGACATCCTCCCAATAATTGTTTGAAGGCAAAATTCCAAGAAAAATATGCTTGATGTGGAGCAAAAGCCCTGTAAGGTCTAATACCTGTGAGGAAGTATTGGGTAATGTTTCCTTTTCTGGAAAAACGTGATGTCCTTGCCATGGCCAGATCAGAGTGATCTGTTGTGCATGGACTTGGTGTTAGTTGTTTGTCTTCAGGATGTTTCAACTCTGTGACCAATGATTGCAAAAACCACAACAAATTTGGAGTGGCAAGGAAGTGCAGTTGGTTTATCTGGGGCACTTTCTTGCTTTCTCCAGTTATACGTGTCATCTTCTGCCACGCGCCTGTGTAAGCATGTCTGGGAAGGGTTCTCGAGTTGTGTACCGATTTTGGGAATGCAGAGATTAGCTTCACGCTACCTACAGTACAATCAATTGGTGTCCTGAAAGGGCTTAAATCCCACCATGTATTAAATTTGGGGTTGTAAGTGTTATGTTTTAATGCAACTTGGTAAGCTATTTCCTGTTTGAGCTTGTTTTCTCGTCTATTAAATGTCTTATTTTCTCTATGAAGCATCATGGTAGGAAAAAATATCATGGTCATCAAGCATCTAGAGGTTTTCCTCCTGCTGAAGCTTTTCACTTTGCTCAGCTTCTGGGAGTGACTTAGCCAGAGGAGTCGGTTTGTCCCCAGGCAATGTTCGTCCCCGTCAGCAGCGGTTTTGTGGAAAGGAAGAAAAGACTGAGGGCCTGGACGGAGGGTAGCGTGGGGTCGGGACCCCTTCCTAGGTGACAGGCAGGTGGCACGTAAGCAAGCCCTGTATAAGTCAAGGGCAACTGTCCCCTTAGTGCAAGGCATGATAACTGTTGCATGGCACAGGTTTGCAATAACTGCTCAGGTAATTGCTTTGTAATTGACTGCATCACCTTTTTTTTCCCGTTTAATAAATAGCACAAATAAAGCTGAGCCACATGTGGTAGGACTGTAATTCAAATTCCATTCACTAAAGTCTGAACATTTTTCATTTAGCATGTAAAAGCAGTTTCTATGTAAATTATTCCAAAAGGATCTCTGTGGACTAATGACATTAGTGTCTAGATAGATTGAAATTGTTTGAGTAATTGATACTACAACTACACCACATACTGTGGGGAAAAAAGGAAGAAACTGGTGATGTGAGTTTTCATGCTTCTCTGTTGAGAAGGAACTGGGAATCTGATTGCTGAATACATTGGATTCAGTCTGAAGAAATATGTATATTATATTGTCAGAGGCTACAAACATCAGGGATTGTTTGTTTCTGTTTTTAAGCCTTTATGCTTCTCCACACTTGAGAATTTATTATGCCACAGATGATTTAAATAGCAAAAGTGATTCTACAAATAGCTAGAATGGTGACACTTTTCTATTGCAGGCATCTCAGCCTCCTGCTACGGAGACCTTCCTTAGCTCTGCTTTCCTGTATCCTGAGTTGAAATGCTAACGGTTGAGCGAGATATCATTACTTCCAAACCAAGCAGACCTATCAGTGTTTCGATGCAGCGCTGTTTTTTCCTTGCTTTGCGAAGGTCAAAGTGAGCTTACACCAGTGTCAGCTGCTGTAGATGCTGCACGTCACTGGGGGAGGTGTTGAAGGCATCTAGCATGGCTTCTCTGACCAAGCCCTTCTCCAAAGCCACTTGCCACGCTGCATCGCCGCCTGCAGCTTTTAGATCCTGAACATGGGGAGGTCTGAGCTGCTTAAAGTCGGAATAGTGTCCTTCTTTGGGGGGGGGGGAGGTCCCCTGTGGTTGCAGTGCTGAAATCCTGCCCTGGTCAGAGACGGGAGTCCCACCAGGCTGTCCCATGCAGGCATCAACCCCACGGCTGTACTTTCTCCATCCTCCTCTTGGTTTGACTCCAAATCGGCGGTAGCCCTCATACTTTTCTGGACAAAGAAAATAAATGAAGCGTAGGTGCGTGTGTGGCCCCAGACAGATTCTGGTGAATTGGCATGTTCATGTTGTGAAATTCCTAGCTGTGCATGTCAACAAAGTTACCCACAGAACAGAAAATTTAAGTTAAGTAGCTTGCAATTTAAGGTAGCGGACACACAATTGCTCCATGCAGAGCTGTTCACAGGAACAAGCTAACTGGTATGTTGTAGGGAAAGCAGTTTTGACTCAAATTCACGGTAGGTACAAAAAGCAAAAGAATTGAACAACCCGAAATGGCTCCTGCGCACTTCCCTTAAATGTGTAATGCATTTGCTGTTGGATCAAGCCTCTGGATGGCGACTGGTATGTACCTGTTCTGATGTTATGAAATAATACTTCACACCTGCAGAGCGCCTGAGAATCTCCCAGAGCTTTAGTCATCTTCTGCCTCTTACTATAAAAGAAAACTGGTGTTTTGGAAGGTGAAAAGTCCTGGGGAGGCCTTGAGGGCCATTTCTGATGGGATTCCCTTTGGGAGAAAGGGACGGCAGGAGTGTGTGAAGCTGACCTGCTGCTCGTATTCCAGTCGCATTTACTAATGCAGCACGCCCCATCTGCGGAGGCATCCAGGAGCGCCGCTTCCCCGGCAGCGGTCGCTCCATGACGGGCAGTAACACATAATCAACGAATCAGCGCTTTTAGTGGGGATGCGGTGGCTTTCCTGGCACGGAGAACATTGTTCTCGCCCCCCCCCCTTTTAAAGTAATGGAAATACTCTTCCATGTATCCTTTTTGAGGAAGAAATAATTTTTAGTGCATTCATTAATTATCAGTGCTATAAATTATAAGCAAGTTGGGAAATGAAAGAATTTTCCTTGCTATTTAGTGATCTTATTAAATAAAATATGGGAACAAGCATGCCAATATGAGACAAGAGCTAAAAGGCGCCATCACATGCCCTTCTGAAACACAAGGTTTGTGTCCCTGGGAAGAATGTACAGCACAAATACACATTGACATTTATATTGACTATTTCAGTTTAAAGAAATTTAAAATTAAATATATTTTCTGCCTGCTCTGTGAAAAATCCATTTATGAAAACCAAATCCAATAGGAGATCTAAAGATTGGTGGCCAGAAATGAAATATTTTGAGAATAAAATATATGGAGATTGGATTGCTGGATCCATGGTCTCAGTTAAATGTGCCAAGGACTTGAGATGAAGGTAGAGGTTTATTGGTCTGAACTTTATCCTGATGGTTTGCAATTTAGAAGAGAAAAGTTTAAAGCAAAAGAAAATAAACATGAAACAAAAACACTATGCGGGTCAGAGAATATTCTGCATTACTTTGGATACCTTTTTGACCATCTTTAATGTACACACATCTTTATATGCACACATACAGAAAGACCAATCTCAAATATGTCTAAACTTTGAGGAGTTGTGTATTTTTAGAATTGTTTCTTTTTTTGCATCTACAGATTGGTTTCCAATAGAAACTGGATTCCTTTAGTACCAAACCAAGCAATTTAAATTGATTGACTAAATCTATTATTCCATTCAATTTTAACAGGTGTGAATAAATATGGATTTGATTCTTCAGGTAGACTTTTTTCTTACTGGTACCAGCAGGAGACAGATTTTTGCTATGAAAAACTTGTTCTCTCTGTCATTTTGCTTTCAGTAATGTGAATTACAGAAGTGCAGAGAGGTTGAGTTTGGAAGGACCTCTGGAGATCATCTTGCCCAGCCGCCCCCTCTCCAAGCGGGGGCAGATAGACCAGGCTGCTCAGGGCCGTGTCCAGTCATGTTAGTCTGTTCCAGTGTTCCCATGGCCTCTGGTTTGTTTTAAAAACAAACATGAGGGGTTTTTTGTTTGTTTAAATGGAACTTCCCATTTTTCAGTTTGTGTCCATTGCCTCTTGTGCTTTCACTGGGAGCCACTGAAGCCTCGCTCCGTCCCACGCGGTATCCACGCACGTGGGTAAGGAGGAGTCCAGCCGTGTCTCGCTGGCACGGAGAAGAGGGTCGGGATCGCCCCTCGACCGGCTGGCACCGCTCCCCGAGCGCAGCGCGGGGGCTGTCCTCCTCCTTTGCCGCGGCTCGTGGTCACCTTGTCCATCGGGACCCCCAGGGTCTCTCCAGCTGGTCGGCCCCCACGTGTCCTGCTCCATGGGGCTGTTCCTCCCCGGGCGCGGGACTGGGCGTTTTCCCCTGTCGAGCTCAGATTTCTGTCAGTCCATTTCTCCAGCCTTCCGAGTCATCCTTTCTTCGTCCTTTTGCAATCGAATCATGTTGGTTAAACGCGGCGACTTTCATTCTGAGTCGGAAGGGGTTAGTTCCCGCAGCATCCGGGGTGCCTTAAATGCGATGCCATTTATGGGCTCTTTGCTAGTAGCTCCCAAAAAGCTCCTTTAATGAGGGCTCCCTTCAGTGCTTGCCAAGACCAAAGGGTCTTCTCAGCTCTTAAGAAAATCGTAGCAGATTGTTTTGGCTTTGAAATAAAATCGTTGCAGCTTTTGCCAGATTAAGAGGTTTACTTTCTTCTGTGGGAATCCATACGATGGCACAGAGGATCCGGGTGATGAAGCGGTGTGTGTCTTGTAATTGCTTTATTGGCTGCGACTGAGATAAGAACTTGCTTTGGAAATGAAGAGGTTCTAGGCATTGTTATTGCACTTCTGGTTTTTAATGTGCATGTTTGTTTATTTGGGTTGTGTTAGAAAGTAAATCAAATCTTGTTGGCTATATTGCTGCTAATTTTGTATGCCTCAAAGATGCATTAAACATCCTTGTTTCTAGAGTTCCTGTTTGGAAGACAGATATTGACACAAGTGTGCGCAGGGAGGAGAGGCACTGAGACCCGAGTTATGAGTCTTAAAGCCTCTGGACTTCCTAAATAATTCTGTTGTTGTCCCCATACCTGAGAAAATGATCTAAGGACATAAAACGTATAAAAATTTAACGTTACTGCAAATTTGAGAAATATATGAAGAACAAAAATATGTGTAACTTAACTATAGCATGCTATATAAAATATATTTTTATATAAAATGCATAATATATGAAGATCCAAAGCAACTAAACCAGTAATATATTATCAGATGTAACAGTTGTGATTCATTACAACCAGGTAGTTCAACGCAATTAAATGTTGTCTACCGCACAAGGGAAGTTATGAACATGGTTTAGTGTGATTTTTGATACTGTTTGTGACAGATCAAGTTCCCATGCTGTACCAACCTTGTTGTTACATGCAATGAGACCAAAGTACCACCATCTTTTGAGTCTTTTGTAGCAATTACTTTTTATTGGCTACAATTACAGTATTTTGGTGCGGAATTCCAGAGGTAGGCACTGGAAAAAGGAAAAAAGCTAGGCTAAAGGGTGTAGCCCCTGACCACCAGTGCCTACAGCCGGTTCTGTGTCTCCGCAGGATCTGGCTGAGTTATTGACAGTGCAAGGGCAAAGTTAGGCTTAGCCAAAAGACAGCTTTCTTCATGCAGTCAGTTATTGAACCAATTTTTAAGCAAGGAGAAAAGCCCTCAAAATAAGATTTCAGTGTGGGATTGATCCATGCATGTATGCTTCTTAATGGCCACTGTTTCATAGGATATTCTTTATGGATCTTTTCTGTAGGCAAGAGGTAAGAATTAGTTAGGCAGTGTTTGTACGACTCTCTTGAAATATAAAGCGTTAAATGCATACTAGTACCATATTGTCAAAAATGAAATGGAAATAAGAGAGAGGAATGAGGCTTTAGTGGCATGGGAATGCCATCACTAGGGACAGATAGTATCCTGAACGGATGGATCTGCTGATGCGCCTTGTTCCCAGAAAGCCTGAACCCGCTTCCGTTCAGAGTGCCTGCGCAGAGCTACTGGAGGCATCCTGCCGGAAACCTCGCGCGCTTGCGACTTCCTGGAGTGAGGATTTTGTGCAAACTTTGTAGCATGTGCTTTCAAAGGAAGATATCTGCTCAGCTGCGTTCGATGCTGTGCATGAAGCTGTTTCTGTTTTTAAAATCGGGCACAATGGGAGCAGGCTGACAGTTATAATTCTGGCTGTTTGTGTATGCTGGTACCTTTTTCCTATGTTCCGGATTGTACCCATCACGTTTGGGAAACACGTATTATGCCTATTTGTAACAGCAAAGCTGCATGAATGAAGTCTGGAAAATTGAAATGCTCCATGAACTCGGAGGGATGTTTTAATCGCTCTCCGAGGCTGTGTCAGAGGAGCAGACGGTAAGAGTTATACTTATCAATTCAGCTTGATGCTCTGTCAGATTCTTATATATAGTCTCACTTTGGTTGCCAACTGTTTGCAAAATAAAAAGTGCTTCAACAGGCTCTTGGAAAATAACCTTGTTGTGAAAGTGTTTAAAAAAGAAGAGGAAAAAAAAAAAAGACAGCTTAAACAAAAAGGCACTAATGAGATGTTAGCCCATGTTAACAGAGTCGACATAATGGCTGGTGATGTGATGGAGTCGACAGGGCTAAGATCGCTGGTGTTTTACATTCACTGAATATGCTGAATTTGAAAACGTGCTACAGACAGCCATTTAACAAACTGAATAGTCTACTCTTGGAATAAATTAACTGTGCGAATCGAGGCGTTCAGCACTCGCCTGGAGACACTTGGCACCTCGCAGGATGCGCTCTCGGCCAAAGCTCAGAGAAAAGGTTACTTCCCCAGACGTTAGGGGATCCGTTTGAAACCGAAGCTGCTCTTTGAATCGTGCTGTGCTGGGCAGAGTCAAATTAAAAAATAAAGTAGGGGAAGAGGACTGTATTTGTATCAATCCTACAACAAGAAAATACAAGTGACCCTATCAGCAATTAAGGTAATATAGCAAGTTTAAACTATTGCATTTGAACGGGAAAAGCTATTTTTTTACTCCCTGCTTGTCTTAAAAATGTCATGGACATTAGGTTACGTTTAGCAATTGCCACATCTTTGCAAAATATCTTTTCATTATAATTGTATGGTAATTCATTCATTTTGGTGTTTTCATATTTCTACTGCCATCGTGTGGTTGCTCAGGACCAGCAGCACTGTTCTGTGGGTAATATCCCTGTTACAGGGGAAATACGGAGCGTGTCCTTGGTGCCGTGGGCTTGGGCAGCAACGGTGTGACCATTCCAAGGTCACACCATTTTTTATTAAGTATATTAAGGCCTTTTATTAAGTATAGTCAATTCTTGTACCTTGCTAATGGACAAGATGAGGTGGATTCTGTCTCCAAATGGTAGCCTGGGTTCTTTATATTTATATATATATGTGTGTGTGTATATTCTATGCTACTGCTTTCAGATCTTGTGCCACTAGTCTCCATCTGTCTGTTCACGTAACTGTTCCTCTGGCAAGAGCCGTTGCTTTCCTCGACCGACCATCTGCAGGAGCTGTCCTGTGTCTCTGACACAGCGGCTGGATCTCTCCTCGGTGCCCTCTTTCCCCTTAGCACCGTGCAGCTTCGTTCTCCCTTCCCTTCTCATCGTGGCTATTTTATATTTGCGGTTTTAGAGGCGTATGTTTTGTGTGATGACGTAGTAGGGTACAGCAAATGTGGAGGCGTCGCTGAAGGCCGAGACCCCTCCGAGACGAGCAGAGCCGGGACGTTCCCGGTCTGCCGCCTGCTTGCCAGGGTGCCGGCGTTTCTCCGGCTGCGTCTGCAATCTCCTCCGCGAATGCTTTGAGATCGCGGGACCGTTACGTAGCGGCTGAATTGCTCTGATTTACTCTCCTCGCTCAGGCACCTTCCTGATATAGAAGAAAAAGGCATGTGTTTCACTCTTAGCTTGCACCCTGAACTTGGAATCCTGCATTTAAAATTATTCTTTTTCAAGAATAAATACCGAAAACCTGCTACTAACATAAAAATCTTACAAAATAGAACAGGAGAAAAGTTGATCTGCAGTTTAAAAGTAGACTTGCTTAATACTTTGAGTTCTGTACTAATAAGGTAAAATAACCCTGAGCTTTTATAGGCTCGACGTGCCTTAGGAAGCTCTGGAAATGGGGCCTCCCCGGAGCCGGCGGTCGGTGCTGGCAGGGCCGTGCCACGAGCCCTGGGCTCCGCTGCCCCGGCGTTCGCCAGCGGCTGCTGCAGCCTCCGAGGGCTCTGCTCCCGGAGGCCGTGCTTCCCGAACAGCTTTCCCGTGTCGGCTTATAGCTTGTTCTTGCCACTTCATTGCAGCAAACAGGTTGTATTTTTCCATGAAAAGGCCCCATGCTGCTAAGGACCGCAATATTTTAGAGCACGATAAATATCTCTTTGAGGATTGTCTTCTGCCTGACCAAAGTAGATTCTGTAATGCTGCGTGGGTGTGTGTTTGTACTTTGACTGCAGTTTTATGCCTGTTGCAATAAACAAATTTTGAATAAAATAAAACCAAGATTTTTTTTATGCTTAATACTGAAAGTTATTTATGCAAACGTGCAATTTTGCTGTGCTAGCTAGTATTCCTACTGCCTTTACTTTTTAATGTGCATGACCTAAGCAGTAGCTTTGCCCCTTTCTTGTCCTATTGTCAGTCAGGCTCACTGCCATCGTAGTGGACAGGTTTCCATTCAATATGTAATAAGTTGCCCTTCGTGACCAGAAGAGTTTATTTTAAGGCCCTTTCAGCCAAACAGAAGTGTGCTTTTGGGCTTGGGAAGGTAAAATATGCTCCCCTTTCCTGCCTCCCCTGTACCATCTCTCTGTTTTTCATACCCATCCTGTTAGATAGACTATCAAACACTTTATTTGACTTGATTTTTAACCAAAACACTTCCCCTTGGTTCAGCTTTTGGTAGGCTATACATAGCTTTCTGAAGGCAAACAGTTGCAGACTTCTTCAGAAAACAAATGAGTGATATCAAACAACAAAACTTTCTCCAAATTGATTGTGGCCTAGGAAGACTGTATTGCCCCCAGCTCGAGATAAGAAATAGGACCATTAGTTTTGACTGTCTTCCCCTCTATACCGAGCAACACTTTGCTGCTGTTAGGCAGTTTCTGTGTAGTGCACAATGCAAGTGGATTAGGAAAACAATGCATCTTTTAACTATTTATTCAAATATCCTTTTATAATATGCTGCCAAAGATTTTGACATCTAGCTGTTGACACCCAGCCTGTTCCTTTGGGCATTCGGGTCAGCTTGTACATTGACTCTTGTGAATCAGAGACGCTGACGGACAAGCTCAGCATGCTGCGACCTTGGGGACATGCATCTGGAGCCCAGAAAATGACTTAGATTTTGGGCACTAGTCATGATGGTTTTTTGGTTCATTGCTTCATTATCTTTCTATCATAACAGAGAATTTTGTGCAGCTTAATCTGTGAAAAGCAGTTGTCATATGTTCTATAAAAGTGTTTTCTACATTGGCACTCACAGACCTAGTGGTGGCTCGTAAGCATTGGTAAGAAGCCTGCAAAATCATGTTAAACAGTGCTTTCAGGAAAAAGTTTGGTGATGAGATGCATGGTGGCTAAAAGCAGGTTTTGAGCATTGACAGTGGCATATTGAAAATTCCGAGAAACATCCCGCTAAGAAAAATTCAGTTTCTTATCCCCCAAATTTTCAAATTACGCAGTATGTTTAGGCTTTAGAGCCTTTCTAATCTCTCCTTGTAGCTGTGATCAAAATTATATTTACAATTACAAAAACATGGTCCATTTTTGAGTGTTAAATATGCTCTCTTGAGAATGCCTGCTGAGCTTTCTGTTCCTGCTCCAAGCATTGCCGCACCAGGCCGCGATCCTTCCCCTGTCCCCATCCATAGGGTGCACACAGTGGGGAAGTTCCCAAATTCAGAGGCCTTTCAATATCTAATTTGTCACACTTTTGAATTAACGCTTTTTGAACTACAGTAATTGCATAAAATATATGGAAAGGTTTTGATTACAAACGCAAGATCTGACAGTTTATTACTGACTGGAGGGCATTGGAATTTAATACTTATGCGAGTCCTCTTGTCAATTTACAACATTTAAAAAACCACCAGTGGTTGAAATGGTTCTATATATAGCAACTTTATTTGAATAGTCTACATAGCTCTCAAAGTAAATATTAATTCCATTATGCTATAAACTGTTATTTATCATGACAGAAAGCCATAAAGTTTTTTACTAGAATATAGCCAGTAAATTGCATATCCTAGATGAGATACAGCACACACTGAATTCCAGCAGCAATTACCCAATGTGCTTTATATAAGTCAGTATTAAACACACTTAAATGTGAATCGCAGCCTAAGATTATGCAGAAAATCCTCTTTAGCCATTATCCAGCCAAACAGAAATACCAGCAGAAGGTTGCGCTCGCATAACGGTGAGCACGGGCCAGAATCGGAGTCCAAAGTGCACGGAGCCACAAAGCAGTAACTCACTGATAGTGCTCCTTGCATATTATGTGTTTGACTTCTTTAATTACCTAAATCACTCATTAAAAGTGCCTTATAATTGCCTGACTCTGAGGTATTGCGAGAAGTCTAGGTTTTAATTAGTCTTTTTTTTTTTCTTTTTAAGACATAGTGCATTTAGACTTGTACTGGGCGATTATTTAAAAAGATAGATTTTCACTAATTGTTGTTCTAAATGAAAATAGATGCCTCTATTAGAAGTGTGGACTGTTGGTGAAAGCGATTAGAACTTTATACTTTTCCATAAACTGTGCATTGAAGTGAACTGGCTGCACTGGCAACTTCCAAAGTATGCCAGTTTGCTTTGTGGCAATATTTTTCAGGTGTAAACAGTGATGTAGAAGCATTTGTACTTTTAGCTCTGCAATGCTACGAGCAGTGGAAATATCACTCTAACTTCTGTGCAACCATGCTTTTGACAAACTCTTGCGATGTATGGAGGTGTCCGAGGCCTGGAAGATGCTTCATCATGTACTGCTAATGGAGTTGTTTGGTTTTGGTAGTAGCCTGTTTGTGTGTTAAGCTTTTCATCAGATGAAATATGATCAGATTTATCATTCTGTATACATACTTTTTGTTTTCCTGGCATCCTTTCTTCCTCCTCCTGGATTGTTTGTGGCTTTTAATAAAAACAAACCGAAACTCTACATTGTAGCCTAACATTTTATACTAATATTAAGTATTTTTCCTTTCTTCTCACAACTGCTATCAATAGTCACTACTGTGATTGTCCTGAGAAACCGTTATATAATATTATGAATTCCAGTCAGTTTTATGAATGCTGTTTTTGATTACAGCCTTTGGTGTGAATTGACCTTCAAAGTGGATTAAATCTTCCATTTTATGATAGAAAACAATCCTGGGGAAACATTAAGGTTCATCGGGAGTAGAATACGCTTACGCTAGCAGAACAGTGGAGGCTACCTGCCAAATGTGATTGACTCGTTGACTTTTATCCATGAAAATATCTCTTCTTGTGTACAACCTGTGAGAGCTGCATGGTGACCGGTGTTATGGGAAAAAACCAATAGAGTATTGAAGGAACCGGTTATACAACTGAGACTGCAGAAAGCCTAGTGCTGGCTGCTCAGGTCGGCTGGTGGCTCCTCGGCGTGTCCTGTCGTGTCTGCAGACCTGGAGCTGGGTCTGCCTCCCAGGAAGCTGTTCTCTGAAGCTTGTATACTTGTAGTGAGGCCAGAGGCTGAAAAGAAAATCATGTCAGATCCCTGTAGACTTGGTTTTTTTGTTTTTTTGTTTTTAAATCTGTTGCCCTAAGCAGAAGAGAGGCATCGAGCTCATCTGATCATCCTGCTTGCTTTTAGCTAGACAGGGTGATTTCCTTCTCCTGACAAGCAAACTCTAGCGCTGATGGGGCAAATGCATTCGGTCCGGCTCAAAGTTTGTTCCTCTGCCCAGCCCGCTGTGAGGGTAGAGCAGGCAGGAGGCAAACGCTGGGACTAATAACAGATATTTTCACTTTGGTTTGGTGTGAGAGGAGCTGCCCTAGGGGAGGAATGCCGCAAAAACGTGGAAGCTCAGGGATGGGAAAAGGAGGAGGTGCGTGTCGGGTCAGAACGTAGGAAAACCGTGTCTTTTTGGACAACCTATTGATTAGTGCCGTGGGCACAGCTAGATATAGCTTCAAAGGTGTGATTGCAGCTTTTATTTTGCTATGGAAATTAACATAGAAAGCTGAAGGCAACAGCAGTCATATTTGTAAATATTTTAAGTATTAGTGTGAAAACTGGGGGAGGAGGGAAGGCTTAGAAATGTCTATAAGATCAAGTAGATTGCCTTCCATACCAGAAGGATTAAAACTTAGAGATTATCATTGGAGGACTGTTCAGAGATCAAAGAATCTTGTCAGCATGCAACCAACTGATATTTGACTTGTAAAAACACCTTTGAAATTCCTTAACTCTTCATTAAACAAACAAAATCTGAAGTGGTTTGGGGATAGTTCATAATTCTCATGTTAGATTATCCAAATCAAAGAAGAATGTGTAATGATTGTTGAAAGTCCATTTTAGCAAGAGGAAGAACCCAAAGAAAAGATGGTTAGCTGTAATATTTCTTGATATCTTATAACCAGAAGGGTACGTTAATTAAAAATAGATTATAAGGGCAGGAAGAACCGCTGTGATCATCTGCACTGTTTTTTTGCGTAACACGAATGAGAGAATTCCACCTACTGATTTCTGAATTAAGGCCGTAGCTTCTTGTTGAGCTAGCCTTTATCTTTTTAAAAGATGTTGGTCGTGATTTGAAGTTAGGAAATGACAGAGAATCTGCCGTGTACTTGGGAATGATGTTTCAAGTGGTTAATTGCTTGTACTGTTCAAATGCTTCAATTTATTGCTGCTCTGAATCCGTGGAAGCACGGCTTCCAGCCACTGGATTTTGTCATCTATTTTCCAGTAGTTTAAAGAGCCTTCTGCACTGGATCTCTTCCATATGGAAGTGCTTACGTTCCCAGATGAGGGGAATACGCGTGGGAAGCAAAACGCTGCTCGCAGAGGCCCACTGTACTTGAGGCAGCCTAATACCCCTGAGCTCCTCTTGGAGAGAGGAGCAAGGAGCAGGCTGCTCTGCAGGGCAGTATGGAGAAGGACATCAGCTATAGGTGCTCTGAATCGTATACGGAAGAGCGCTTCTGCTTTGGTTGTAGCTGGAGCCTAAACCGAATGAGACTGAAGTTAACTCTTCAAAATAGCTGCATCTTTCCTATCCTCTCTTGCTCTTCGCTTGGATAGGTAGGTTTACTGAACTTGAATTCCTAACGCCCGGCAGGTTTGACAGACTGCGTTTACTTTCGTGAATCCTGTGCAATCCCTCTCCAGCGTTTCCAGTTCCGTCTACTTGATGTTTCTGAGTTTACGCATCCTAGGATTTTATTAGAGCTTTTTACCCTGCCCTCTGCACGTGTTGCTCGAGTCCTGCTACCTATCTACCATTGCTGGCACTGTTGTTCTGGAGATCAGTCGTATCCTTAATTTATCATTCTCCGCATTTTTGAGAAATTTAAAAATGTGATTTGAAAGACTGTTGTGCTCTTATATATTTCTGGTACAGGTCAACTCCTGTTGGCTTCAAAATAGCTCCTTTTTATCTATTAGTTTTACCAGACTGTTGTATCTGTGTAGGTGTGTATGCGAAGGCATGACTATTAGAAATTCAAACAAATTAATTTTAGGAATAAAACGCTTTTTCTTGTGGAGACAATGTCATGTGCTTTTTCACATGGCAATATATTATTTTTAGATTTCTACATTCTGAAGTTTGTTTCAGAAAGCTAACAAAGGTGCCAAACCCCAACTGCAGCTTGACAGTGAAGGGCTAAATACTGATGAAGTAGACTCTCCTAAAATATATGGAAAAATGTTTTGTAAGAAGTTGCGTTCTTGTTTAGAATGCCAGTTTCCTTTCTTATGTCCTTATTTTTAAGTTTGATTTTAGGTTAACAGAAATGGTTTTATTTTAGATTCAGAACTTTTATCTACTGAAAGCTAAGGTGAATCCTGCGCTGCTTAGCTGCTATTGCTGTGCAGACAGAACCATTCGTGATGCGCAGAGATGCCAACAGGGAAAGATTTGCTAAACTCGGTCTAAACTGTGTGAAGAAGTAGCACAACTGCTGGCAAGAATACAGAGCTATAGAGCAAGCAGATAAAGCTTAATTACAGCAGGCTTCAAAAAATATCATGATAGAAAATTGGCCAGGTGGGGTAGAATGCAATTTCAGCAAAATCAGCAGAGCTGAAGAAACTGCCCACTAAAAGTCAAGCTAACGAGTGGGCATAAAAAGAGGCAAAAAGGTCAGGAAGTCAATATATATGACTAGGTTGCAGTGCTGGCAGTGCTACAGTGGCATTTGCGATAGGTGACCTGCTCCTTCTTTCTGCGTGGGGAGAAGAGGGAGCTGGAGAAAGCTCGAGCAGGGGGCACTTCATCTCGGAGCGCTGACGGGCGGGAGGGAAAACGGACACGCTGATGAGTAAATCCCCAACCCACATGACCGAAGTCGCTTGACATGCTGTACTTTGATGCAATTTTCGTTCAGTACAAATATGCCCAGATGCCTTGGAAATTGGAACAATGCAAGAGGGAAAATTTGAATGTCAAAAGGCTGCTGACAGATTGTCTTTGTCAGGAGCAGATATTTGAGGCTGGAAGGTCTGGGACTTCGGCACTGGTCAGGAGCACGAGCCAAGGCCATGCCCTATTCAGTCCCTTTGGTAAGAAACGCGAAACCCAATCAAGTGAGTCAAGCGCAACAAGAACCTCCATTTTAATGCATGTTTACAAACTGTTTCTGCTAGTAGTCCACAACAGGTGGATCATTTCTCATAGTTTCTGTTGTACCACGTTATTTCTTTTATTCAGTGCTTATGATCTAGTAGAACATAAGCATCGGGCCCTGCACAGATGCTTGCATGGATGTTGTCTCTTCCCTATGGAGATTGTAATATAAGACAAGGGCCATACAAAGGGTTGGGAAGTGCAAGCTCCAGATATGTGCAAAGCTGCAAAGCACAAGCCCTGAGCCACTATTTGTTAGCAGATTTCTTGTAGGCGTTAGAGCAGAGGGGGTAGTCTAACAGCATGCAAAATGCCGGGACTGCTCTCTTTCAGTGTTAGGAATTGTTTATTTTGAATGTTGATTTGCAAAACAACTGCCGCAGCTGTTACCCCTCAACCTGCCCCTGCTCTAAGGACAAATGCGTTTGGTCGTGTAGCGTTCACTGGTGCTAGAAGCAGGAGGCATAAAGTACATTCTCACCAGTCTTTACTTCTCTCTTGCACAACTCGTTTTAAAGCATTTTTATTGTTTTAAAACATTTTTATCACCTTTTCTAGAAAAATACTCACATTTTCCTGTTCCTTACAATGATTATTGCTAAAAGGCTTTCATACACTCTGATAACCTTCTTGTCCTTTCAACTGCTTCCCTCTGCTGACTGAAGCCTGCTCAAAACTGTCCTTGCTCGCCACGCCAATCCCATCACATTTTTTGAATCCCATTAGTGGCATCTTGTTTTGTTCTGTATCTATTTCAAGACCACCTTCTTCACCTTTAATGTTCCATAGAGTTTTGCCCCACTTATATTTTTGTCCTGCTTAGTACTGTCGCTCCCTTCGCTCCACACAGGTTTGTCCCCTTAATCTTTCCAGCTCCATCTCTCCGAGATTTTATCCAGTATCTTTTTCTCCTCTGTCCTTGTTTGCCTTCTCTGTGCTGCACCACGCAATCTTTGGGCCTTCATCATGTGCCTTCGTTGTCTTCAGAGAGCGTTGTGTGCATTTGCAGGGCTGTATAAATGATTAACCATGCTGCTGATGAAAAGTAGGGCATGGTGTGTTTTTGGATAGGGACTACACTGCCATTGAGAATACATTTTGCTTCCAGTGATATAAATGTCCTTCACCACATAAAAGGAGTATTTAAGACCTTCATGAAAGTCCTACTTTTATAGCAAGAGGCTCACAATAACAAGCAAGGGCTTGAAGTGCTTCATCCTTTCAGACTTCTTTTTATTTTTTTAATTTATTTTTTATTATGTGTAAACAGCACTGGCTCCAGCTCTGGATTTGAGTTTTTTCCTCCCTGAGAATCTGCCGAGTGAGGAGGGAGCACTTTTCCCCCACTTTCTGCAGGGGAGAGCACTGATTTGTTAACCAGCACTGTGAGCTGGTACTTCTTCGGATGCATAGAAACGTACCCAAATTCCTAGTCAAAGAGTCTGGAAGGGACCAGAACTGGAGGTGTCTTGATGTGATAGACTGCTCTGGAAACTCTGGATTTCAGCACTTGATTTTGGAGGTATTTAGATAAACTCCTAGCTCTACCTCAGGATCACCTCTGCTTTTCCTGTGATCATGGTGAGTCCAACCAAGTGTCAGCAGCCACCGTAGTCCTTCAGCATCGCAGAGCACAGAACGGGTCTGAAGGTCAGAGCTGAAGGATTTTGGAAATAAAAGTAAACTGCAGAGTAGATTTCCTATTCCTTCCTTACGCAATTAATCAACAGTTACAGTCTGTCAATTAGGCTAAGTGGGGAACAACGTGTTTCTGTCACTTCAGCAACTTTAGTTGAGACGTTTTCCCGCAGGTCAAGCTGGCAAGTGTAACCAGGCTTTGCTTCCTTTCTACGGCTTCCCTTCGCAGGTTAGCAAATTGGGGAATCTGGTTAAATGACAGAAAGAGTGGATGCTATGGGCAGAAAAGGGTGAAGCTCGGCTTTTAAAGCTGAGTGAAGCTCTCCTCAGGAAACTCTGGGAAACGTCTTGAAGTTACAGGTGTCTGAATTTGTGGAAAGGTTTAGGAGAGGGATGGACACAGCTTGCCCGGGAACCACGTGGGGCTGCAGCTCGGTCGCGTTCCTCCTTTAATATCCTTTTCTTGAATTATTCTTGAATTGTTTCCTTGGAGCAGGAGCAATGAACTAAGGCATCCCTGCTCTTCACCAGTCTCAGAGGGAGCCATTTCTAAATTCATATTTGAGTTATTTCCGTACTCTTTATTTTTCATGTTCTGGTTTCAGTGAAGATGAAGAACAAAAATTAGTGGAATCTGAGGAATAAGGTGTTTAGATTACAGGAATTCCAGGCAGAAGGGAGGTGAAAGAGAGATGAACGTAAAAGGTTTGTGTTAGGGGAGTTTTATTTTAAATTAGGCATTCAGATATAACAGGATGTTGAGCTTTTTGATGTCTCTCTTCACTTCCTCTTCTACTTACCGGTGTTTATCCCAGATTGTGGTGTTGGGGTGGGATTGCTTCTTTGTTGATGTACGTCTGATTTTGCAAGTGACCCTGCAATGAATCAAGGAAAAGGGAAAAAACTCTCTTCTTTCCTACAGAAATATGTTGGTGAGGAGGGGAGTTGCAGACAGTAAAATCCCAGCACATGAGACAATCATGTTTAGACTGCGTTAAGCTCTAATTTCATTGACTTTTTTTGCCTTTAAATTTATTTGTGTACAAGTAAATGAGAGGAACTTGAAGCAATGTTCTATCTTTGTAGAAAAGGGCTCAAACTTTAATTTATAAATAGGAATATTAAGTATTTCGTATTACTAACTACAGTGTAAATGAATAGAAGACTCGGAAGAGAATACCTCCATGTCCCAACCCTGTACAATGCAGGACTCTTTTTTTAATGGTATGAGGGGACAGAAACACTCTTTCATTTCCCCTTTAAGCAAGTGAGAATGTTTTCAAATGACCCTTGCAATAGCCAAATGTGCTTCAAGTTGTGCTCAGTGAAGTATTTAATGTGACCCTGAGCAAATTCCTTTTTTTTTACATTTTTGTTTTTGTTTGAAAAATGTATAATAAATTGTTCAATCACAGAAATGTATTGGTGTTTCAGATAGGTTCATTGCAGAGCATATGAAATTAATTTTTGTTGTAACTTTAGAACAGAATTCCTATTACTTTTTTGGTAGAATCCAGACTTTGCCTGTGAATTATGCTGTCTTGCTGATACGTATCAGTTCAAATGATTAGTAAACAGGTGAAATGATTTGCTTGGCCTATAAATACTGCATGTGAGCGGGCATGTTGTGTGTGCACCATTGGCGGGGTGTCAGCGCTTTGATTTGGTCAGTCTTTTGCTCTGGAATTTCGTTCTTGGCTTTCCAGATGATTTCAGCCTCATTTTCGCACTGCAGATTTGAATTCTGAATGAAGATGTACTTAATAGCACCTTCGGTAAGTGGGTAGCTGCAGAAAAATATAAAGCAATTATTTAATCATGTTGATTTGTGATAATTGGTTGTTAGGCTACTAAGGCCACAGGAAAAATATTAAGTTGCAGCAGTCTTTTATGTCATCTCGTTTTCTTTTGTCCACTTAAAACGGTGTCTGCTAGAGCCGGAGAGGCCTCGGCCGCGCGGCTGGGACGCGACCAGTGCCGCGAGCACCGAGACGGCCCTCACCTACGGCCTTGATCCCCAGCCCGCTTCTGGGGGCCGGTGTTAAAAACTTGCAAGTGAACGTGTTTTCCCGTTCGTTATGCAAGTTAGCTGTGCTCTTTAATGAAGACCAAGACATGTACGGTTAGGGGAAAGAATGAGACATATTTGTATTTTTTTTCAATATCAGACTCTTCAAACTATCAGTAATTTCTCTTGTCTTCAGCCCCTGCTGCTGAAATTTTTTAAGCGCGATTCCTAAAATGTTTTAACCTTTATTTAAAGGTGAAGAGTGGCACTTGTGACAACCTTAAGCTCTTTGGGTACTCAGGAACATTTACTGATTTGCAGTTCTGCGGCAGCGCTGATGCTGCTTCGTAGTTTGTGCTGCATTAGACGTAGACCCTGTTCATGGTGGCACATACAATTTTATTAATTTCTCACTGGATGGGCATTGTTCCTACCAAAAATCAACCCAACATTTAGCCATTCTACCTTTTGGACCGGAGAAACAATGATACAACAGAAACATCAATAATTAACCTTAGAACAGGTTATTGGATCCGGGTTCGTGGTGGTCTGTAGGTGGCGAAGCTTTGTCATTCCGCTTTTGGAGAGGTGGGTTCCGCTGGACGCGCGTATCCGTGGGGTTCGGCGTGCCGCGGCCGGAGCGCAGAGGAGGGAGGGAGGCCGTGCGGGTGGCTTGGGATGTGCTCCGTGTAACGCGCCCTATTGCGTGCCGGGTCTGCGCTGCCTTCGGGGGGTTTATTGTCATTTTTTGCCACTAGTTTAGTTGAGAATCAAGCCCAGTGTAATCAAATCATCTTGAATAATACGGAAGAATTGATGAGAGAGAAAAATCTTAAAAATCGCATGTTCCACCGTCCGTGTTCTGGTGCCTGAAAAAGAGCTTTCTGCCCAGGAGCTGGCGGGGAGGGGGGCGACATATTTTACAGATGGCTTTAGGGAGAGGAGCAATTCCCACCAGGAAACCATCAAGGAGGATGGATTTCATTATATTTTGTCAGTAAACAAAAATTGGTGCAAACAATACTTGCACAAGTCCTGTGGGGTTTCTCTGACTAATGGAAAATGGCATTTGTCAGAATATTCCATATAAATACCAGTCTATTTGCAGTGTCTATTTTTAATGTAACCCCACCCGTCTCGCTATGAGGGAGAAATGGATGATCGATGGAGTTTACCCCTATATCTATCACTTGTATTGCTTTGTCGTTTAAAAATTCAGGGATTTTTGATACATTTATGAGCTTAACACCGTAACTGTTCTTCATGTAATTTAGCTGCAGATTGATACCACGATATTATCTCGCCGATTGCTAAGTAGGGCTGCACAGCGGCGCACTGTTGGTGACTTCGCACGGCGGCTATCTGCGCTTTCGGGGGAGATCCATAACTTAAGATCAGGCCAATGTGCATTGTATTGATTCAGTGGGAGTAAAACGTGAAGTAAAAAATAAACTAAAACAAAATCACAAGGGTTGTAACCTCTGAATGGACTGGAAGCGCAAGTTAGTTTGATATGTTTGATTGGGTATTAAGCAAACGCTCCCACCTTGCTGGTCTTTTCCCTTGCAGATAGCACGAGCCTTTAATGTATTAATTTACGTACGTACGTATGTATTCTGAAATCCTTACGGCACTTGGGAGGACTGCTCACTTCGGGAACCTGAACGTGCAGGGTCCTGGGAACAGCACTCGCCGGCAGATCTCTTCCGCATAGCTGTGACTTTAATAAATGCATAACTACAGTATTGACCTCCGGTGGAACGTGCGATCTGACGTATTTACCCGCAGCGCGAGGTGTGGGGAGCCTCGGACAGCTTTGCTCCCTGACTACTGAATAAAGCATTTTTGTAGCCTACTCAAAATCTCCTGGCCGTGTTTACATTTTAATACGCACTGCTGTAGAATAGAACATGTTTTTACTGCTCACATTTATTAGCAAGAGAAAAAGCCAAGTGCCCGGCTGCAGCTTTGCAGAGAATACTCTCTCTCCTAAGTAATTGGTGCACAGAAGTATTTAGGGGAAAATTCCTTAGAATTTTTAACTTGTGAAATAGCCAAGGCTTCTCTGCGTTTGATTGCTGATATGCATTATCAGAAAGAAATTTTATGTAAAATTAGATTTGCAGCAAAGTCAGTGTGGAATAAAATGAGCAGGAAGAGTAAAGCTATACCTGAAACATGCTGAAAGGGAAACCTGAGCTTTGTTCATTTAAAAAAAAAAAAGCCTAATTTATCAAAGCGTGTAAGCTTTTGAAACTGCTTATTCAAGATGGGTTTCGACTGAAGAACAGCTTGCCTTCATAATAGCGGGTGATGCAGTTCGTGAGTGAAAGAATCCGGCAGGGAAGGCAAGCGCGTCCCGGCTGAGCGATGTTTGGCGTCACTCTTCTCTTTCCGCGGGACAGTCCTGCCCGATATGTGCAGAAGGAGCAGTTCCAGTTGTGTAGTTAGTGCCTGTACGATGTTCCCATATTGCTGGTATAAACGGGAAGAACCTGCTCGTTCTTGCCTGGGCTTAATGTTGACTTTCCCGTGCGCAGAAGATCCTGCGTGTCGCTGTTGAGCGCAATATAATATCAGCCGAGTCAGCTATGGCAGCGTTGCGCAGACCGAACCACCAGATTTCCCTCCAGGGAGGTCTCTCTTCCCTCTCCCAGCATTCCCAGAGGAGAGCTAATTAAAGCTACAGAGGCAATTTAAAAATACACTTGCCAGATGTTTGTTTAAAATGACCTATAACTGGCAGCAGGAGGAGAGAAGGCCGAGCCTGTTTGGTGCCGTAACGCACCCTTTTTGCTGGCTGTCATTCTCCATGCTAATGGAGCGCAGCTGAATCTCGACGCCAGACCTGCCAAGCCGTAAAACAAACGGCTCCGAGAGCGACGCATCGGTAACTCTTATCACCTGGCATCTGGAGCGCCCGCGAAAGCCGCCTCTCTAACGAGAACGTGGCACGCCGTGATTTAGGAGGACGCTCTGGTTTTGCAATCTGCAGGCAATTTAGGCTGATGGATCTGCTCGCTGACGCTAGCGCAGGTCCGCTCAGGACAAACAGTTTGGTCTGCAAAACCCCCTCTTGAAACAGTTTGGCATTGATTTGGCAGGACCGTAGATGAGGTCTAAGCGCAATGTTGATGGCTACGGAGCATCCAGTCAGGGCCGTGTGTTACTTAATCAGGCGCTGAAAACACTGAAACTGAAGTTTTGGGGTTGAATGTTGAATTGCTGTTCTTGTTTTCCTTTGAGAAAGTGAGCGTTGGTAAACAAAGTTCCCTCATCCGTTTCTGTGAGAGCGAATCGGTGTTGTCTGTTGCTGACTATAATTTATAAGCAACAGACACCTGTCGGCACAAAGAGAAAGGATGGGTCAAATTATAGTTAAAATAGAAGTTAGTTTTCAATATACAGCGCTTTCCAGCTATTTTTCTAGCTAATGTCAGGGCAGCTTTTAGCTTACAATCCTGTGAAATATCAGCTTATTACATTGTGCCTTTTTTAAGCCAGTCTTTGATATGTATTGATGCGCTGTGTCTCAAGTTATGGTCTTCACACCTACGAAACATAAATTAGGGCACCAGGAACAAATTTTTGCCTTTTTTTTCCCTCAGAAAAAAAGAATGTAGATTCCTTCAGGCAAGTATTAAAAAAAAAAAAACAGGCAAGTATTAGAAAGTGATATCCTTTTTTTTTTTTTTTTAAATTCCTCCAATTAGGAGGAAATGCCATATTTGTAAATAATATTGTGAGAGATGGTGTCGAATTTTGTTGCTGGAATCTCCCTGTTCTTTCTCATAGTTTGTTTAGTCAAACTTGTCATTTTACCACTTTTAGAAAGAGTTGCAAGTGGTTCCCCCAAGTTGTTGTTTGCAGTATGTAAGACTTTATTCAACATTTCCTTTCCTGTCTTGTTCCAAGAGAAAACAAAAACCAAAGTGCTGTAGGCAGCCACGCTTTGACTACATATGATTTTGGTAGTGTTTTGTTTTCCTGTTATATCTGAGATGACTAGTTGACCAAAACAAAAGTAATCCAGTGGGTTTACCTGTGCCTCCTACTTAATACATCTGAGCATTTATATCTCCTTTTAAGCTGGTGGGGGACAGAATGAAAGTAATTTATGTTTCTGCATCTTTCCCCGGGTGCCTCCAAATGTGCAAAGCGCGAGTAACGGTAGCTCGTTGGTTTAGGGAAACGTTCCACATGCAAAGCAGTAAACTGGTGTCAGAGAAGCAGCTGGAAGAATTAAGTGCTTATCATCACCTACGGACCCTGCTGTGTCCACACACCTCCGTCGTACGCTGCTTCTGCGGTCATGCGGGATGCGGGGAGCTGTGTGCATTCACCAGGAAAGGCACACGCTGCGCTGCCTTTCTCTTGCTCTTTCCACTAGTCATTTATGGGACACCCGGCAGCAACCAGCACGGAAGAGACTCTTCCCTCTGGGACTAGCTGGTCCCCGTACAGGAGAAAAAGGGAACAACGTGATTCCGGTTTCCACGTGGCGGATGCTGCCGGTCCGGCATCACCTGCATTGGCGGAGGTTGCGGAGCAGCGTGCTGGCGGCTGCTACGTCCGAGTTGCCCTTGATAGGAGAAAGCAACAAAATTCGCAGTAAACCATTTTAATGAAAATTATACAAATACGTATTCAATATATCGAAGAATAAATTGGATCCCAGGTGGCTGAACAGACGATTGGCAGGGCAGCACTGTTTCCTTGCCTGTGTGACACTCTCATCTTACTATCTCTGAAATTTTTTGTAGCTTCTTTCATGGAAAACGTGGGACTATGTATAACAGCAACAAAATCTTAATGCGGCTCTGGGATTGCAGTTATTCCAGTCTTCCTCGTGTGAAAGAGGAGATGCACCATACTGTCAGGTTCTCCTTTCACAGCACGCTTTTACTTCCCAGGTTCACAAGGACGGATGTTAGCTGCATCAAAGTTAAAAGGTAAAGCTGACAGCTGACCCAAAATAATCAGAAAATCTATGTATCCGGGTGTATGTTCCTTTGCAGAGGAATCCTTAAGTGTGTCTACCAACAAGCAGAAGTAAATGGAAGGGTCCTTGAATAGGGCAGTATGTGGTATGCTCCCCCATAGGGCCAAAACTATGAAAAGCATGTGGAAAACACTTTGTGCTCTAGAAAAAGAGAAACAGTGAACCCAAAACATTGCAGATCCTTCAAAATTCAGAAATGCCTGACACTAAGGAGCTGGAGAGTGGCAATTAATATTGAAGGGCAGCTCACGCTAGTACACTGGGGGGGGAGGCATTTGGATTTGAGCTGAGGGGTTGGTCACCAGTTTGGAGATGCTCTAGCAGAGCCTGAGGAAGCCCAGCTGGTCCAGCACAGACGAGGAGTTCCCATCGAGTCTCATTTGCCAGCAGCAGCACAGCGAGGGACGTGCTCGAAACGGCTGTGCGATCGCTCTCCTCCTCGTAACCGTCATCTGCGCGCGCGGTGCTCAGACAGCCGCCGTGCAGTCATTTGGTCAGAGTCCAGGCCAGTCCTCATCTGCAGAAGGCTAAATCACGTCTGCCTCAGCCTGGGCTTTTTGCCCTCTCTGTGGAGTAAATAAGACTCTGGAAGGGACAAATGTTGTGGCTCATACAGCAAAATGAAGTTAAAATGCGGTAATAATAATATAAATGCTTGTTATAAACTGAGAGCTCTATAAAATGGGAAAGGGTGTCTGATTTTTGAGGTTTAGAAATCTCTTTTTATGTCAACTGCTAACAAACGTGACATCACAGGGATCCATTCTCATTTCTTACACTGCTTTAAATCTTTAAATTTTGGTAGAGCTCTCCCTAATTTGCCCTGTTGCAGCTGAGTTCAGAAGCGGGCTCTGACGATGCGCTTGTCTTTCAACCCGTGTTGTCTCGGGCATCCTGCTGCTGTCCCGGACACAGGTCTCTGCTGTTCAGCCCTTTGGAATGAGGGGGTTTCCCAGTGCGGCTCCGAGGCTGCGCCCTTTTCATCAGCCTGGCTTTGTCCCTAAAATCTGCTGTCTCATATGTTGTAAGCTGTGCCAGTGGTACCGACTAAACAGGTTAAGTGGTTTGAAAATGCTCGTTCAAGGTTGGTTGTTTTGTTTTTTGTTTTAAGAATAACTGTAAAAAAAATAATGTGCAGTTCTATCATATTGTTGTTTTCTTAGTGTACCATTAGGACTTCTGTTTTCTATTCAAACTTCTTCTGCACTGGACTCTTGAAAAATATATTGAGGATTCTGTGTTTTCTCCGGGGCACGTAGATATGAAAAAACGAGGATACGTATCCGATGCAAGAGGTTAGTCTAAGACTTGCATCAATGTTAATAGGATTTGCCCTGCTAGATTCTCATGAGCTCACCTGAGGTTGCATTGCCTTAAGAAAGCCGGAGCATCGTTAGAAATCGCAAGCCTCTGTTCTGACGCTAACAAGCCTTGACGCCCTGTCCTGTTACAGCTCAGCAGCGGCTGCAGCTGGGATAATTCCCGGGTGGGGATGGAGTTTATTACAGTGCTTCTTCCCAGCAGCCCTCTTGCAGTCTGCAGTTTGGATGAGTAAAGAGAATTCCTTTGAAATCGTTTTGCAAATTTGATTTTGATGAGACCGCCTTAGTCTTTCCACTCAGGGGACTGGCACAGTAACAGATTTTTCTAACCAAGTGGGCCAAAATGTCTGTGATTTCTTTTTTTCCGTGGAAAACGAGTTACGTGTTATTGTCTGCACTTCTCTCTGCTTTTCATGTGCTCCAGGTGCATCTCAGCCTTTTGAATGGGATTTTGCCAGCGTAGGAGGGATAATCAGTCAGATCCCAACATACTGCATTATTAAGGCTTATCCTGGCAGCCCGTTGAGCCTGGTGATATTGGCCTTGCTGCTTAAGGCATGAAGCATGTGACAAAGCCCTGTGGATCTTTTCCTTCTGACCTTGCTCGCCACTAAAATATTGTCCTGTGGATATCAAGTGAAAAGGGTACAACCTTATTTCTTCAAAGATTGGCCAATCTAGCCCGAAGGTATAATAAAATTCCAAACTTTGCTTTTAGGAATCATCTTTTATAAGTAATATTTTTCAGAGTTAAGTGGAGGGTACACAGTTGTGAAATAAAATATCAAGGCTCGGTGCCTTGAAGCTGCGCAGGGTTTTATGTTGTGGCGAAGGCTCGGTTTCATTAGGAGAATTACGTGCCGTAAAGATGGTTCCTTTTCCCGTGGATGGCGTTTTGTAAATATAACCTGGGCTCGGACCATTCCTTGCTAAATGGAGAAAGTGTTATTTCAGTCTGCAGCAGTAAGAGCGGCATTGTTGTTCACATGCGAAATGGACTGTATGTTGCCAGAACAGAACCGTGTTGTCTGTCTGTAGATCTGTGTTAGTTGGGATGTTTTATAACCGTGTGGTTTTAGACAACAAGTCCTAGCTTTGGTTTGGGCTTTGTCATTAGAATTCTGTGCCTTTGCATGTTAATAGCACCGCAGAATAGTGATAATTAGCTGAAGCGTCATTTAGCATCATCGCCGGGGTGCTCTGCATTCGTTTATACCCATTTCCATTCATAGTCAGCAAAACCGAAACTCCAAAGCCATCCAGTACGTAGAATGACCTATAGCTGTTACTCGGGCAATAGGTTGTGAGAATTATAATTGTAGTTACGGTGCCATGGGCTGTCTTCTGAGCTATCTAAGGGGGCTTCAGTTACCCTGGAGGCCTTCACACGCGGGTGTGGACTCAAAGACAAACCTTCCCAGGCAGGTAGGTGAAGCGGACAGCTGAACAGAGGGGAAACGGGGTCAGGCGTCACTAAGAACGACACGTGTTTGTAACGGGGATTGTGCGGTTGGACACGCTCAGCCGGGAGTGGTGGCAGGACCTGCTGCCTGCGTAGCCGCTACCACGCTCGAGCTTCGCTTGTAAATGGGCTTAAAGGAAGGGTTTAGAGATGCTCTGGCAGCGGCTGTGGATTACGATGGGAGGCAAGAGATTCCTGCAAGGGGCATATGAAAGGCGGTGACGGTGTTTGCAGAAGAACTGAGGGACTGGGATTGCTGAGAAGCACAGGCAGGAGCTGGCGTCGCAGCGGGTTGTTCCCTTCCCACGTGGGATCCGAGTTGTTTGCTCTGTTTCAGATAATGAGGCTGATGGAGAATAGCCTGAAAAAACCTGTGTTGTAGCCGCTGCGATGGCGCGGCAGCTTTGCCTTTGACGTCAGTCTGGCTGACTGGCTTCAGAGCTGTTGTGCTGCTAATTGCTGTTGCACCCGGCCTTTGCCGTTGCTTTGGAAAGAGCGTGTTTGCTTTCCCACCGTCCTTACGTGCAAAGGCATCGTGCTCTCTGCTCCTCTTACGGTGTCTTCTGGTGGCTTTTGCTGTGCTCGAACGCTGTGGTGTTCGTGTCTCGTAGCTGCCTTGTGACTAACACGCGCCCTTGTCGAATCGACTCGTGAGGGGAGAACACAAATTCCAGAAAATAACCCCTGCCACTGTTTGCTTTTTCTCAGGAATCCGTTAAAGTTGATTAAACTTGTTATAGACATAAATTCAGAGTGCTGAAAATTGCTGTAGTTTAGAAAATATGTGGAGAATGCGAAAGGTTTTTGTGTCTCTTGTCTAGTGGTCTTTCTTCATTGCTATTCACCAACTTGGGTGGCCAAACAGGGATCCCACTCTGTGGCGATACTTGGATTAGAAAACATACATTGCTTCTACCTCAATATCATTGTTTTCAAATACAATTATTATAGGTGTGTTTTGTATCATGGTGGCAGTGCTAGAAACTAACAGCATGTTTTTAGTGGAGATGCACCATCAGTATTTTATTTGGTTGTAAAGCTCATAGAGTACAAAAGCTAAAACAACATTTTAAAGTTGCTGTTGGAAGCTGAGTAAAGTGTTCACAGATTATGATGTTTTTTTCCCTTAATCTTGCAACCACTTAGTTCCAGATTAAATTTGCAAGTAAAGTTTTTTATTTGTGAAGTGTTCTAGGTCCTGGCAGTAGAATCTTGACTCCGTGTGTCCTATAGTCTGTGCTCAGCACTGCACCTTCAGAAGAAAGCAGAGAAAGGACATAGTGCTTTTTGGAGCTTTTTTCCTCCACATGTAGAGCCATGAATAAACCCCAGCGTTGTGGGCTAAAATACGACAGTCGTGCATTACTTTGGCTTGACCTTTATGGCAAGTGTAAACACAGTGTTGTTACTGCCAAATCATAAGGCTTGGGCGAAGGGACAAAGCAAGCCGGGAGCGCGTGGGAGAAAGGAGGCTTTGCACAAGGGACGGAGCGATTCGCTCTGGCTGGGAATAGGCCTGGCTATGAAACGGGAAAGCGAAGAGAAGAAAATTGAAACCGTCATGGAAGCGTCAGGACGGGGCATCTGAGACAAAAGTCTGCGCTGAAGCGAGCGGCCCTGTCGCAGGGCGCCGTGGACCAGCACGGGACGGGGGGCGGTTAGTGCGTTGAACGCGCTCGTTCATCAGCGATGGGTTTTGCGAGCTGCCGAATCGCAGGCGATGGAGCCGCTTCTGGAAATGCCGGGTGAGGAAGCGGTTCCGGTTATCCTCTGACTTGTCCCACGCGTAGGAAGGCTGAGGAGAACTTGGAAAGCTTCGGCAATACCCGTAATACGGAGGAGTTGCCGTTCTCCCACCGCTCGGGTGCGGAAGCGGCCGCGCAGCCTCCGCGGGGCGGCCCCGAAGCTGGGCACGGCGAGGGAGCGGGCCGGCAGCGCCGGCGCCCGCGAGCTCAGCCGAGCCGCCGTCTTCGGGATCGGCAAGCGGCGCCCTGCTCCGAAGAGGCGCTGTTCTTCAGCTCAGAGCTTTCACTTCCAGAAGGTTTTCACCTACCCTGTAACTATTTAGGGGGAAACCTGATTTTTTTTTTTTTTTTTTTTTTGGCTTACTTGATAATGGGAGCTACTCTGTGTGTTTTATTATTTACATATGAACGTTTCTTCCTTCTTTATGGGGTCCGGTTGACCTGGATGGCATTTTTTTGCTTTGTGGCATGAAGAATAATAATTGATTAACTGATTTCCATGTGTAAGTAATTGTTCTCGAATAAGAACTTGGGGCATCCTAAACTTTTTGAGACTATATAGATTCAGTAGATTGTCTCTAAAATGAACTTTAATTTTTACTTTCTGCTAATCTTTTTTTAAAGTGAGAAATGTAAAAGAGAACGTAATCACACTCTCCGTGGTCCTTTCGGTTCTGTAGCAAGCAGGAGCTCTTTGCTGGTTTCCCTGCATGCAGTTAAAACTCTTGACTTGGCGAATGGGATGCGACCTTGAAGTAAAGCTGTCCGTTATCTGGAAGGCATGCAAGCAGATATTAAAAATGGACTTAGTTTATTTTACAAGGAGTCGGGGCATGTCAAGCTGCTCATAATTAGTAATAAACTTATCTCTGCCTGACTACCTTTTATGCCTTTTTTTTTTTTCTATATAATTACGCTTACGCCTGTCATTCTTTAGAGGTAATAGTGGGGTTACTTATGAAGCATTATGTATTCTTCCAAACTGCAACAGAAGTGTCTCTTATTTGGTTGAAGGTATCTTCACAGTTTTATTTTGGTTTGACAGTCTTTAATGGTAACATTTATACTGTCTAAGCTCATCTTTCTGACTAGTCACGCCTGAAGCTAGGAAAATAGACCCAACTTTGTTTCCTCCAGTAAAAGATCTTTGTGGAGTTCCTTGTATAAACAGGCAAAGCACATCTGTGTTGTCAGTTTTTAACCTGTAACAAACTGACATCTGCTGTGCCCATATTTCTTGTAAAACAAGGATGCAAAGAAATACCCCAAAACAAAATGAAAATGTGAACATGAACAAACAGATGCAGATTTTACTCCGTGGGCTTGCGTCACAATGCTGTGCACCGTTATGGTGATCTAACAAATCTTAGCACAGTGGCAAAACCTAAAATAAAATGTACTACTTCTGCGTTGCACACTTGTACCTAATGCCTTGCAAAGATGCTGAATATGTTTGACTCTTATTCTTGGTAAGATCTTGAGACATTCCAGGTATTTGGATTCCCAGCTGCTTTTCAGCTTCTTGTTAGCTTCCTACATCTCATCTGGGCCTGTGAAAATCTCTCCCATAACACTCCTCGCTCAGCGGGGAGGTGTTCGGTGCATTGCACTGCAATGTCTGGGACTGCCGGTACGTGCCAAGAGTCTCTCGTTCGCTCTTTCCACATTTGAATTCAACATTTGGAGATAAGCCCATTGCTTTTATTTCATGCTAGCTTTAAAAAAAAAAAAAAAAAAAAAAAAAAAAAAAAAGGCATAGAAATCTTCTCCTGAGGTTTGAAGATGTATTCTTCCTCTTGGTGGCACAGATGTGAGGGCACCCAAGGTTGATGTCCTCTCCTCCAGGTGCTGTCCTGGAGCCAGCAGCTCCTCGGAGCCAGGCAAGGTTCCCGGACCCGTTCCAGCCCGGCGGGCTGGGGCGACATGAGCTGAGCACATCGTGCTGGTCCGGCAGACATTGCTGAACCTGACCTGTCACGGATGCCCCTTGGCCACTCATCTCCCCGATAAAGGAGCCGGCAGGGCGGCTGTAGAAGAGGACTGCGAATAGGTGTATGGGATGCAAATATGTTGACAAATGACAGTTTAATCAAACTTGAGGCAGGCACTTGTCATCTTTATACAGTTTTATCTTCATATTGCGAGCCAGGGACATGAGAATTTTTGTGGAAGTGAGTTTACTGCAGAGGGTAATGGGGTCATTTTCTGTGCCGCATAAATCCACGTTCCTAGACAGGGAGCAGCAAGGCTATTGTTAATGGGACTATCACTGGCAAGTATGAAATTCTCTTTTGGTGTATTTATTTCATTACAAGAACAATTCCACACCTCTCCTTGACAATTACCGAATAGGAAAAATTTCTTGTCCTCCTTTGTCACGCTCCTGTCTGCTGACTCCCTCTCCCTGCTTTTCTCGTTGGTGCTTTGGAAACAACCATACAGTCTCTGTTATGAAAATGTCCTCAGTATAATGAAGCTAAATAAAGAAAAATTCCTGTTAGACTTTGACAGATATAACCAATGAATTGTTATAACTAGTAGTAGACTGTAACGGATATGACTTTGGCTGCCTTGTTTGGGCTGTGAAATGGGAAATTGTGGTGAAAAAGTACTGCTAAGCTGGAGGACAGACAGATGAGTTGAGATCTGCTATGTGCAGCTTATCTGGTCTCGAGCTGGAGCTGCTTGGCAAGGGAGAAGCACCCTTGAAAGTCAGCATGTGTCGGAGTTGCTGGGGAGAGCCTTTTCGGTCTGGGAGCGCTATGAACTTCCCCCTTCTATTTTGTGCTTATTTTGCAATTTTTCCATGCATTTGCTATTTTTGTGTATTCTCAGTGTTGTGCAACATGTTGGAATTAATTGGTAAACTTTTGGTTACACCTGCTGGAGACCTTGAACTATAAAATAGCATTTTATTATCTGCATAATGCTGGACTCTGGCTGCAATGCCGATGTCAGAAAGATGGTTAATAAATAATGAACAGCAGAATGAGCCGTGGGTTGACCTTTTGTAGAACACCATCTGTCACAGGAGCCTCACTTGATCTTTACTTCTAGTGTTGATTTCTTTCCCCCTCTTTGGGGATATTGTAGTTTTCAGTCTTATTAATAGCCTTCGTCTGACTTATCAACACTCCTGTAAAATTGAGAGGTTCCCACCTTTCATGGGAGACAAATATTTGGGAAACCAAATCATTGATGTTTTTGGAACTTTCAGTGACTTTAAATGACGCTCCTCAGACCAAATATGTGTAGCAGAGGAAAGTTGCTTTAAAAGGTCCATGGATCCTGTGAGTTGGGAGAAGGTCTAAGAGCCTTCTTGCGACAGGAGATTATAACCTGTAGCTGATGTGAACTCGCTGCTACAGTGTTTTCCACCTTCTCTATGTTTTGGGTAGTGGTAGAGTAGGAAAGGAGGCAAAACACAGGGAAGGGCTTTGCTTTGTAGGTTAGGGCATGCTCATATCATCTCAAGAAATGGATTTAGGATGTGTTAAGAGGTCACCTACTGACAGGCAAATGAGAGGCGATGAGTGTGGCTACCCCCGGTGCACTGCAGGGTGAACACCATGTACCTCTCATCACGTAATTTGAGAGGAAATTATATATTGAAGGATAAATGCCCCAGTTCTTCAAACTGTTCAAACTAAGTGCTTGTTGAAAGCTCGCGAGTTTATTCCCTCAGGTTTTTGGTTTTTAATGGCCCATTTGGCAATATGGTTCAAGTTTGTTTTCTTTTTTTCTTTTCTTTAGCAGTAGTACCATCAGTTGAAGAAAATCATAGTCAAATATGATGTATACAAAATTCCCTTTCTGAATTCTTTGGAATCTGCATGCATCTTGAATCATAGAAACTAGATGCAGGGAAAAAATCTATTAAGTGATTTATTCTGTCTCTTGGGCCAGAGTTGGATTACGCCCTGCAGTATATTTTCTGATGTTGTGCACAACCTAAAACATTCCAAATGATGAGACTTCCATCGCTTGGCCAGGGGGCGATTTAAAAATCTAATATATTGCACTGCCATAAAGATTTCCTTGATATTCTTCCACAGTTGAGGTAGAATTTTTTGTGTTTCTACTTGCAGTAAATTTTCTACCATCTCCAAAAATATTTTGTTGTCTGTCTTGATGTTTGATGCTTTCATTTGTGTGGACTATTCCAGCTACATCTTTTTTTCTTCACTAAAATATAGCATTTATAGCACAGGAGCATATTGAGTCCAGAACCCCTTTTTTTTAGACAAAAGGGGCAGTAAGCTATTACATTTGCATTGTCTTTCTCAAGCTAAAATTACCCCACCGGAAACCTCTGTGGTGACTGCCATCTTCCAGCTGAGAAGAAATTGTGTTTTAAGGTGTTAACTGAAAGGTTTAGAGAGTTTGAATCACACTAAATTTAGTTCATTATCAGTGTATTTCACTGCTGACGGAGGAAGGAAGATGAGAGATGGAAAATACCCTTTCAAGAAGCTTCCTAACTTCAGGGTTTGAAGCTTCTGCATGTCTAGAAAGCACAATGCTCTGTCCAGGTATTTGGTCTTGGCTTGTAACGAAAGATCTTCAGAGAACTAATTCATCAAGAAAAATTAATTATTATAAGGCTTTCTCGAAAGCTGCTCGAAGGCAGTACTTAGCTTTTCCAGCTAATGTCTTTCCCACTGCTGTTGTCTTGCAGCTCTGCCGTTTTGAGACACGATCCTACAGGATCTCTCATCATGAGGGGTTTCTTTATTTTTAGGGGACCCACCAGGGAAAGCCGGATGTTGCGTGACGCGCTCTTTGCTGGGCGCCCAAGTGGCCGGCTGGAGCGAAGCTTGCTGTATGCTGTTGGTGTCTTTCTCGTCTTCCTTTTCTTCCTCAGTGCTCTCTTGGAAGTAATTTAAATTTCTCTGATTTTAATCTCTGCATCCCGATTCAGTTCGAAGGCAACGGGTTTATTATTATGACTCTCTATGTTTTACCTTAAACTTTAAATGAAACAATTTTCTGCTTAAGCAGGTTGCTGGGTCCTATTTCAAAACTTTGTCGCTGATTTTGATTTGGCCACAGTTCAGTTGTAAATTGTTCCCCTTCCTCCACATTAGCACAATCTGATTGTCGTAATTATATCTGTAGCATTAGAGACACTGCAGAGATGGCTCTAATCGTGCACAGATCCCCCAGGTATGACTCGATGTGCTGGCGGCAAGGAGACCTGCCACTGATGCACTGCACATAGGATTGGGCCCCGTGGTGACAAAAGCAGTCTAGCAAAAAATTCAGATCCGGCATATCTGATGGAAATGCCATTTGCAGTGTTCGGTGGGAAAGAAAAACTCTCTCAAGAATCCTCCTTATATTGCATAACTACAGTATAATTGCAATATTATTTCCCCTTCAGGCAATGCAGCAGGGGCATTTACTAATTTAAAAATAAAGGTACTTGAAGCTGACTGGAGACAGTACACAAAATGCAACTTTTAATGATGAAATTAGCCTGTGATATCCAGCCAGGTTAGCCGGGGGGATCTCTGAGCCTAGTCGGCAAGTTGCCTTCCCTCACAGGGGAAGCGAGTCCCACGTTTTTGTGCAAACTGATCCGTGTCAGGATCAGTATTTCCAGAAGTTAATTTTGGCCCCAGCTATACATCAGTAGTCCTCCAATTTATGTAAAAAGTGACCTTTGTCTGCATTTTTCCCTATTTCTGTCCTCCCTTCACAGTCTTTTTCTGCTTTAAGGAGTGCTGACAGGAGCTTTCTTCCTTGTCATTTTGGAGATCGTCAACAAATCCTATGGAGAGGTGACCTCCATTAGGAGAGAGGAGCCGGCGCTTGGACGGCGCCCAAGCCCGGCGCGGAGCCCTCCCTGCCCGCAAGGTGACATTGCCGCCGCATCAGCATGCAGGGCCGGCTCCCCTCTCCTCCGAGAGCAATTACTTCTTTCGGAGCGAAAGGTCCAATTTGCTGTAAAGAGCAGAGCCCCAGGTAAAAAGGGAAAGAGCCGGGCTGTGAGCTCCCTTGGCGTGAGACAGGTTCAAAACCCAACTCAACACTGTAGCGCCACTGGATTCGATTTGTTGTGTTTATTCTCCGCTCTCCTCCTGCCGGCGCCGATCCGGGCTTATGGCGTGGACCCCGGCTGAGCCGGGGCAGGGAGCGTCCCTCGGCTGTCCAGCCGGCGCTCGCCGTGGGAGCGGGCAGGGAGCAGCGGGGAAGCGCCGTAGCCCGAAATCCTGAGTTGAGGCTAGGGAAAAGTGGAGAAGTCTAGGGTTTTTTTCCTGGGTTTTTCTAAGCTAATTGTAGCTGGAAACGGAAACAGCTGTAGACAGGAAATTTTAGGACTTTCCCCCTTTGTCCCTGGTTGACACTGGCACTTTTAATTGAATAAATAGGCTTTTGCTCATGGGACCGTTTCTCTTAAGAACAAGATATTCTACAGTCCTTTTCTTAAACTCTGGAAACTACTTTATTTGATTCAAAGTATATGGCAAGATAAAACTTGAAAGTCAATTGACTCAAACGTGGGAAAAAATGCAGCTTGGTTATTATGGTGTATGCTAAATTTTAATAGCATTTAGAAAGTGTTTTGTGGGGTAGAAAAGAGAAGCAAACCTATCAAACCTCAACTGTGCTCTGTTTTATAGTGCAGAACATTTTTCTGCTACAATACAGAGGCTTTAAAATGTAATAAGGCACAGTTGAACCTAAGGGTTTTAAAATATATGTAAAAAGCATGCATATAAAGGACTCCATTACAGAACTGGTAGGATTTTAGCAGAGATGCTTTAGTGGAAAAGCCTTTTTAACTTCTATTTTGTAGATAATTATTGACCAACATGGATTAAAGAATAACATTTTGCCAAGTTGTGAAGGCTTAGAGCTGCTTTAGTTTTTGTTATATAAATTATTCCTGTTCTTTTATTTAAAAAATAATAATAATTGGAATAATGTCTACTAATCTATATTTTTATATATATTGCAAACTTCAATAGGAGAAGCTTCTGTTCTTCATTGGTTAAAAATGTAAACCTGAAAAGCAAAATATTTCAACAGTTTGAAGCACTGGTTATTGCTTCTGGCCTAAGCAAGCACTGTCACTGTTGATATCTAGTTTTCATTTGTAATTTTATCTTTCATTATATTTCTTTTTGAAAGATACTGTGCCTTTTTTTGCATGGATTTATAGTCCTTTCATCTTTATACCTTAATAAACATGTTCTCATGTGCTTTTTGCAAGCTACTGCAGAGGCTAAGCCAGTAAGTCTTTCTCTGATACCAGTTCGGGTGTTCTTTCCTATTACTGATGTTACTGAATGCGTTGCTTTTTAGTAATGTCGCATCAAAAAAAGCTTAAATGGATTTTGGTCTCCCTTGTAGTGATGTAACTAACAGCTTGAATGGATTTCCCACAGTTCTCAGGTGAGATATCCAGCAGTTTTATTTGCAACATGGGAGTCAAGAATTTGCCCAGTTACTTGGTATTAAAAAAAATTAATTCATAAGTATGCCAAAGTCAGTCTGCTGAGCAGTTCAGGTGCTGCTGTTGGGTTCGGGGCATCCTCGATGTTGTCCATATTGCAAACCCCACGTCAGAGGTGGAGCAGCTGGTACTGAAGGGACGATGGGAATCAAATGTGCCTGAATGGCGTCAGACGATGGTAGTGATTGGGGACGGAAAGAGTGGATTTGGCGATCCCAGACGTCCCGCGAGCCTGTGGCCTCTGCGTCCTCGGAGGTGGTTTGCGTAGCTGTGAGTGGATGCGCTTTGGCAGAAAAGCTTCTGCTGCGTCTGCTGCTTCTGTACCAGTGTCTGAATAAGTTAAAAATTCAACGCACGCCGCTGATGCAAGACGAAACGTGCGTGCATGCGCCCTTCGTGTCCCAGGGACGCCGCTCCGGGGTGGTTGTGGCGGTGAGAAATGACCGCTAGACTAGCCATCCTGCGTTCCGTAGGAAGAGAGATTGACCAGGCCTTGTAGCACCAGCGAGGAATTTCTTGTCTGGTTTTGCAGATTACGGTCACTGTCACGCTGAGAAGGTGGCATGACCTGGATTTCTCTGTTTGGCTGCACTAAAGCTCCTACCACTTCTTTGTAATAAACTTACTGCATATATATGCAGACTAGTAAATTTTTTTAAAAAGCTTTTCCTTAACTGTGGTAACATTTTGATGGAGAGAAGAGCTAAGTGCATTAAAACCTTTTTCTTCTATATAAATCTGAAAATGGCTTGCCTTTCAAGCGAGAGTTTTAACAGATCAAACGTATTTGTGAAGCTAATCACACGCTGGTTTTAATGGAATCTGCGTATCACCACAAAGAGGGTCTGTTGCTGTGTAAATCATCGTAATGGGTGGATGGATGACAAGAGAGGAGAGGAGGAGAAATATGGGAGGGAGCAACTCGTGCTTCGTGTCGGGGAAGGCCCGATCTGTCGGCCGGTGCAGTGGTGGCACTTGCAGGTGGAAGCAGCCGTCCATCTGGCAGGAGCAGGATGATGTCTTGATTCCCAAAGTCCGGTCGCTGTCAGCCACTTTGGTGCTTTTTTTCCTCAGAAATAAATGCAGATGACCTGCCTGGAGAAAGGATAAGCAAAGTTGCAAAGTCAGTGGTCCCAGGACTTTCAAACTGAAAATGGTAAATAGTGAAGTATGAATGGCATCAGCAAAGCTCAATGTTAGAGAGAAGATGCTTTGACGTATTAGTTGCAACATTATTTATTAAAATGTAAGTAATAATTGTATAGATAAATCATGTGTACCATGTACATGTAGATCTCATTCTGTCTGCTAGTGGAGTAAATATAGGGTAGATGTGTAGGATTTGGGGTAGGACTTTCATGAGGTTCTTGATACCTCCTGCTTTCTTCCACCTTTCTCCAGTGCACCTCGTGCTGGCAACTGTTGGAAGTAGGAGATTGGACTGAACGGGATGGATCTAGTGTGATAATTTCTCTGTCCTGTGTATGCTGACATATAGTCGCCCACACATGAAATTAGAAAGATGTTCCCGTGGAGATTCATTTACATGCATGCTGTAATAATCCTCCTTACACACATGCACACACACGGCAATGTTTAAATGCCTTTGCGCAGTAGGAGATACCGTTGCGCTGCAAAAATACGGCGATGACTGAAAAGGGGCATGCAAGGAAGAACTTCTTTTCTTGGCTTCCTTTTAGGCCTTGCTGGGGAAACTTATAAATTATCTGAGGAGCAGTATTAATCCGTAGCTTCTGAACAAAGATGCTGTGTCTTTAATAGAGCTCGCTTTTAAAACATAACTCACAGAGTTGTACAAATACCCCATCAATAGTGCAGCGGCTCATTGGATTGTCCTCAGTGCATGGAATCTTCATTATTTGCACTGTTGATAAAAGGCAGCGTTTTTAGCAGATCCGCACTACTCCATTTAGCTGAGAACAATGATTTATTCCCCCCCTCGCTGTTGGACACCCTCTGTTTCCTTAGCTAATAAAGAACTCTCCCTCTGACGGTGTGAATGGGAAGGAACGGCTCCGTTCGTCAGAGGCAGGGAAGGAGCACAACCAGACACCAGACACTGTGCGTGCCCTAAAAGAAAGCGTAGGCTTTAATTCTGGGTAGTTCGGCAGTGTGCACGCGGAAAAGACGGCTCGTGTATGTGCCCTTGTGTATTTGCAGGTGCGAGTGTGCGCGTAACGCAGTATTGCATGACCGAGAACAGGAGGATGAGCCTGTAACTCTTCCAAACCACAGTGCGGTAGGGTAAACTGCGACGGAGGCGTGTGCCAGTACCACTTGGGCAGAGGAGGAGATTTGCTGGCATCTCTGCCCAGTGGTCGCGCAGAAGCCTTCGTGTACAGCCCCCTTTCTAAAACTCACTATGCAACTGCTATTCCCTAGTGACCACTACTTCCGAGATCCGTCAGCCAGCTTTTAATACATTCAATGTGTGTGTTACAGATAGTGTATAGCACTATTTTTTAATGTTGGAATGCTGTTTGGACCCGAGTCAAATGCCTTACAAAAATTTAAGTGCTTTACGAATATCAGTTACTTCTGTCAACCAGACTTTGAATCTCCTCAAAGAATAAAATCAGGTTTGCTTGACAAGACCCATTTCCCACAAAACCAGGTGGGCAGGCATTAGTTATGTCTGCATCCTTTAATTCCTTATTAATTGAATCTTGTATCAGTTTTTCCACTGCTTTGTCTGGGACTGTTGTCAGACCAGCCAGGCTATAACAACAAGATCATTCTGCTTGACCTTTTTGGATATTCATTAACAGAAACTATACGGAATGTAGACATTACATGTAATTAAAAGTTGGTAACCTTTCCCGTGTTATAAGGGGCAAATGTAACCCTGTATTTATTTCATTTTTAATTAAATAACACTATATATTAAATATAGTTACTCAATGTAGTTAGTAATTAATGTCAGCCAAAAATTAGGGTTTCTGGTTATTTAATAAAAAGCAAACAGCCATCATGTTATAAATAGCAGAATCTCTTAACATTCCTGCAAATATGCAACATGAAAATGAGGTGCATTGGTAACTCTGCATGTCTGAGATAAAAGACTGGAAAATTGAGTAGGCGGTGAAAACAGGGCATGACTGACCGCATGGCTAGAGCCAGCGTTCAGAAGTGCTAGAGCCTTGGATGACACAGGGGGAGTTAAACAGATTAGCAGTGAATGAGCATTTGGGTTGTACATAGTGGGAGATGAGTCAAATGAGGTACATCAGGTACACCAAGGAAGATAACACTATTATGGTTTCGTCCTGGTTTCATTAGGAAAAGAAAAAGACCAGTAACTAGATTAAATTTTTGGCTTCATCCAGTTATATCTTAGAAAAAGCCAGGAGAGAAGCCTGCAAGATTGCTTAATCCTAGAAAAATATGTAATTTAGTCTTTAAACATTCTTGCTTTAAGCTCGCTTAAGAGCGTTCTTATTTGGGAATATGTTTCTAGTTATTTGCAATGTACTAATTACCCAGTGGCAGAACCTAAGTGGGTGTAAATTGTCATATCTCTGCTGACTTTGGTGGAACTGTGGCAATTTGCACTTCGTGAGGATCTGTCACCTAGATTCTTGCCAAATTTGTAAATCCCTTTGCTGTAACTTGGCCGGGGAGCCTCAGGCTCATGGGAATACATGAGAAATAAAACATTTTTGCAGGGTTTAAAATTCTGTGCATCTCATTGATTTGTTAGCATTTGTATTTGTTATTCAATACAGCACAGTAATGTGTAATGGATACTTGAGCCATCTCAACTGATGAAAAAGAAATCCTGCTTCAGATAGCCACGGTTGCTATGGAAACTGCTGCTGTTATACCCTCGCGCTGAGGCGCTCTCTGAGCTGGAGAGGGGGGATTTTGCAATAATTCAATATACAGAGGAGGTAACAACACGTGCAACCTTCAAAAGCCCGCGTGAAGTAGGTTAAAAACTTGTGCCTGTTATTGTAGCTTTTGATGTGACTGCGCGTCTGGCCAGGACCCCCGACGTCCGCTGAACGACTGGGAGGCAGCAGAAGTACCCTTCTCCCAAAACGCCGCGTGTTTTGCAAAGCGCTCCACCTTGCTTTCGAGAGCAGATTAAATGAAGGATGACTCAGTGTGATGGTAAATAGGAAGTGGGAAATTCCAGGCAGAAGGGCATAAATACAGATTTGTTTGGCCATCTAACATCCTGACATTTCCTGTTGTAATGGCCTTTTAATTGATTAATCCAAATATAAAAGATTCATGTTGTCAGCTCCCTCCAAAGCTTTTTCGGTTCAGTGTCATCTTGGAGGCGAACAGAAACGGCTTTCAAATTAATGAGCTCGCACGCGGCCGCGGAGAAGACGGTGGCGGATGGCAGAACGGGGCACAGACGGGTTTGACGGCAGTGCGAAAGTTCAGAACGATTGGTGTGAAATGCAGAATAAGCACAAAACGATTGAAAGCCTCAGGTTCACAAAGCGGTGAACCGAAGGTGCGTTGTGCCAAATACGGAGCGCAGTCAGCAGGCGGGACTCGCAAAACTCCTTTTGGCTGCCGCCTTCACGTGGCGAATGACCTTAGCGGTAGGCTGCAGTGACTTCGGACAGGGAGGGTTTTCTCTGGAGTGTCACGGCCACGGGGAAGACCCTCTTCCTTTGGCCCGCAGTCCGGACTCGGTTCGGATGAGCCCGACGTTCAGTGCCATGCGTGGCCGACGCAGCCCTGGTGCTTCTGCAGCAGCTCGGTGCGAGTCCTCTCACCTGAGCGTGAAGCGGTTTTTATTTGTTGGTAAGAGCCAGCGGTCCCTGCTCGCCGCTCGGGTTATCTGCTAGTCGGCTGCCCAGGAGAGGCATTGTATGATCAAAGACACCAACTTCCAACTGCTAAACAGCATTTTCCACCCTCTGTCTCTTCATTATAGGTTCTCCTCTTTGTCTGAAATTGTTCATAGGCGTTTTCATGGCTGTTGCTCCTATCTGGGCACTCTGATCGTGAGCCCGTCCCCGTAAATCCTGTGGTACCTGCTGACCTCCTTGACTGGTTTTCTCTCGGGATGTCCCAGCAGGTAGTCAGCTGGTTTTCTGCATCTGCAAAGGCTATAAACATGTTGGAAGTAATGATATTGCTGGCAGAGGATACCCAAAAGCCTTGCAGGACTCTTTCCCTGCACCTAGATGCATAGTGCAGCTTCTGCCAGGATTTGTCTGGTGGAAGCAGAAACAAGAAGAGAGAGATTTTTTTCTTTACGGATACTGATCCAAGCCCCTTGCTGGAGAGGAAAGTTCATCACATGGGAGGCTGCAACTGGGGTTTCTTTGTAAACAGTCTGTCGTGGGAGAGGATGGATTCCTTTGCTTGACGCTTTTGCATTTATCGTTTCTATAGCGCATCTATTTATGCCGCTTTCATTCAATTTACAGACATCACTGCAATGGGCCTCTCGTTCTTTGACATAGCTTTCCAGCCCTGAAAGCTCAGGGCTTTTCTCATCCCCATCACGAAGGGAAGCTGGGTATCCTCCTTCAGCGGGACTTCCCACCCCGGGTGCCAACGTAGGCGGTGCTGTGACGGTCTGGTACAAACACCGTGCTGTTTGCCACTCTGCCAGTCCGGATCACATTGCTGCTTCCCCTGGAAGTGGGGACAGGTATGTTTTGGTTAGGGATAGCTTCAGTTCAGGAGCCATGCTCCCGAGCTTCTCCAGAGTTTGCCGGACCATCCAAGGAGCTGCTGTGGCAAAACCCAGCTGCATAAAGCGTCCTCTACCGGACATGCGTGGTTTCTTGGCTTTTTCTTATTCTCTGTGTTTCTCAGTTGCAATTATGTTTTCTCAACCTTTTAAAAGCAGATAAAGAACTTCTAAAAATTTGGGGGTTACGTAAATGCTCCTAAGATGACTTTTTCTGCAGAGCCCTTCCATCTTTTTAAATATTAACATAAAAATTTGCCATTCCCTCTGCAGAACAAAGCAGCTGCACCCCTACCTGCCTCTTCTCCCTGTCTGCTCCTGGCTGAACCGAGGTCTGTGCCTGTGACGCCTCCCCGAGGCTAAGAAGCTTTCCTCTCGAGCTGCCCTGGATAGACAGGGCTCCCTCTTCCCCCTCTCCATCGCCTGCCCAGCACGCGGCGGGCGCCGCGCTCACCCCACCTGCCCTTGTGGTCCGTGCTGTGATACCGTTGTGACTCGGGCTTGCCTCTGTGTCCTTGTGCCCGGGCCACATCTACCTCTTGCAGATTTTTTCAGCGCCGCTTGCGTGAGCCGTCGCCTTCCTTCTCTGCTCGCAGAGGGAAGGTCCGTTGCTCTCCGGCCCGTGGCGCCCCGTCCCCTGACCTTGCACAGCAGAGTCACCTTTCTGCTCCTATAAGTGCTTCGCTCTCGCCTCTGCGCACCTTCTGCGGGCAGCTCTTTGGTGGCTTGTCTGACGCACGGTGCCTATCTCGTTCTCGTTAAGTAGTTCGCTTCTGCTTCGCGCTGGTCCCTGGTGCCAGCCTCCGTCAGCCGCTGGCGGGTTTCTTTCCCTCGTGCTGGAGACGCCTGCCCTGCACGTGTGCCCAGGCGCGCGTCGCTCCCTCTGACGGCCGTCCTCCGCTGGGTCCGTCTCGCGCGCCTCCCGCGCACCGCGATGGAGGCCGGTCCGTGTCCCCGTATCTCGCGCCTGCGACACCAGCTCTGCTGTTTGTCATCCCAGCAGAGACCTGCGCCGCCTGCTTTGCTGCACAGCTTGAGCAGGGGGGGTGAGAACAAGGAGTTTCTCTCTCCCGCTGTGTTTTAACTCTCGGTATTTTTAACTACTCTTTTTTTTTTTCTCCATGTTGTCTGATGCTGACTACTTTGTTCATGTTATGTATAGCTTTGAACGCGTCAGTGTTTGGGATTCATTGTAGTCGGTGGCTCAAATGATATAACCCTTTCTCACATTTATTTTACTGCCTCCAGGTACATGGAAGCGAGCGTAATTATCTTCTAGGAAGTTGTGTAGACTTTCTTGAAGAAGATAAATTCACAGGCAGTGAGAGGTTTTCCAGAATCTTCTTTATCAGCTGTCTGCTTACATTTCTCATCCCTTTCCCATTCAGGGACATTTAAAAGCTGTTAGACACCATTTCCAGAGGAAAAAGTGGCCTATATTGGGGTAGGGAGAGCAGAATAGCCTACGCAGGTGGCCTGTTGCCAACATCTTCTCATTTACAATTTCTTTCTGCCTACGCCTTATTTATGAATTATTACATATTAAAATAAATATAAGCATTGACTATGTAAACAGGTTTAATGTAGCAGGTAGCAGATTATTATCTTCTTGGGTCCTAATTCGTTACCATTTTGCCTGTGCAGGCATATCGTTATCTTTATATGCCTTCTCTGGCCATATGGGTTTGTTGGCTGCATGGTGTTTTCCAGCAAGGATGCAGCAAACTTGCCATCTGGGTGATGTTTGCCCAACTACTTGAAATAATTTCTAAAATATGGACATGAGTTTCTGTTATCCCACGTTTTAACGTGGATGGTGCGTGTCTTACCTTCCTCGGCGTCTAGGCGCTTGTCACTGGTGTGCAGCAGCCGGGTCTTGGGAGGCTTTGCTGCGTGAGGGTATCGGAGGAGGCCTCCTCGCACGGTGGGAGGGTTTCTCCTCCGCTGAACGCCGCGACGTGGCCGGCTGGTCCGGAGAGCGTCCCGTCCGACGCTCCTGTCCCTGCTCACCGGCAAAAGAGGCAACACACGACGCCGGGTTATTTAGCAGCACCTGTACAAGCGCCCTTAGGTCTTGCATTCATGTTTGCAACCTTTGTAAAAATACTATTTCCCATTGCTACCCAGTTTTTATAATGTCAATATACTAAGCTCTGCCTTTCAGTATTACATTTTATACACAGTGTTGCCTTTTTTATGCCCTAGAGCACATGTGTTTTCTAAGCTGGCTTTCAAAAATAGCCAGTTTTCAAAAAGGAATTCACAGGAGACTCTGCTGTTGGCAGGGAAATCAGTCTTTATCATGGTCTAGAGCAAAATGTGCAATGGATCTTTAATTGGAGTTCACCTTTAACATTCAGGATTCTTTCCACTGCAATTTGAAATCCTTTGTGGTGGATCATTATCTGCAGAGACGAGCTTTCCTCTGGGACTGCTCTCCTCCGATGCCACTTAAACGCACAGAGCCAGGAAAAACACCCCCGTAGCGCGTATCCGCTCTGGCAGCGCTGTGTCTGGGAGCGGTATTTCTGGTCACCTGCAAATAACCGTGCGCGCGCTCTTGGTTTTTTGGTACGAGTGTTTAACGCTGTTTCGTGTAGAGCGCGGCACCGGCTGCAGGTGCGGTGCCTTGTGCTCGCGTCCGGGAGACGGAGGCAGGACCTTGGGCACCCGCTGCTGCCTGTTCCCGTGTACCTGCAGCGCAGGGAGTTTGCTGGTCCTGCCTTGAAAGCTTCCCTCTTCACCGTCTGGAAATGCTATTTCCCCTTTTATTAATTTTTCGACTTCTGTCCTGTCTAAAAGCCTTGCTGCGGTCCTGTTTCCCTCTGTGAAGTGCCGAATTAAGAAGCCGTGTTTAGATTATGAAATGGATTGCACAAAAATATGCATAGCTGAAAAGGGCAATTCCTAATCAGCAGTCATAACTTCGGTAAATATAACGGTAATGTAATTAATTGTACAATGCCACTGGTAGTGATTGAATTCTGTGGAGTTACCCTGGAATTTAAGGAAATTAATACAAATTATGTCTAACACTCTTACTAAGAATATCAAATCCTAGCATCTTATGTTTTGACATGTCTATTATTTATATGCAAATTCAGTCTTTTCTACAGAATTTCCTTGGAGATAAACATTTCATTAGAAAGTTAAGGCAGAAGACACAGTATGTGAATGGAAGATAATCAACAAATAGCTTGCGAGTTTGGGGATATAATGATAAGAAAGGGCGAGATTAGCTTTTATATAATTTTTATTCTTTGAGATGGATTCTCATTTCCCTCTGCCCCATGTATGTTCTGCTTGCGTGCTGCGTAAAACCATACCATTAAATTACACGTATCTAGCAATGCTTCATACGTTGGAATATCTTTGCAGTTCAAAACTAATGTTTTTATTTGGTGGACACAAACAACCTTCCACTCTGCCCCTTCTTTTCACGGGCACTTGCACCGCTGTTTTGCAGCATACGCGCAGCATACAGCGGTAGGACAGCTTTCCTACGCCGGTCTCTGCTTTTCTGAGTGTGGAAGGGGCTGGCCTCGGACCGCGTGCGCTGTTAGTATACTGACTTTCTGATAGCAACAGTGCAATCCTGGTTTGTAAGTAGCTGTCCTTGGTTTTATTTCACAACTTAAATGCACTGTGGTAATGGAAAGAGTAAAGGGCATTTTTTATTAACCAAGCAAGAAAAAGGGCTCCTTTCCAAGAGTTCTAACACAAAATGACTTTTTAATGATTTAAAAGTAAATATTATTTGTTGGTATGAAAAAGGCACGTGCAATCCTAGGGTGTTTCGAAGCAGGAATAATCAATAGCCACAGGATGCTATGCGGGCTGCTGAACAGGTAATATTATGTTATTTACAATATTATATACAACTGAGGACAGCAGTGTTCAGGAAACATCAGTAGAAAGCAAACCAGGAAAGGGCTACTCAGACCGAGCAGGGCAGAGGGTTGTTTTACAAGAGGAAATAAAAAGCTTGTTTGGCTTGTTTCATCTGGCAAAACAAAGGCTGAGTGAGAGGTGAGATGGTTGCTCCATCTAAAAATGTCAAAGGCGTAAACCGTGGCTGTGCAAGCTGAAGGACGGCGCTGGTGCAGGAGCGAGTCAGCGCGAATAGAAGGAGAGAGGACAACTTTTATTTATCGGAGCCCTGAGGCTTTGTGCAAGCCTTCTGGTGGAAGCAGAGGTGCGAACGACACGGGGTTTTAGGGTGGAGCTGTATAAAATAATGAGGCGGCACAAGGTGCTTGCACGCGGCAGGGGTGGACTGGATGGCCCCAGAAGACCCTTTTGCTTTTATGTCCCATGTTACTATCTGCAAGTCAAGGTGGAACCGAGGAAGCATACTTTTTGGTGAACTAGGCAGATTTAAGTAAAACTTGGTGTTCGTGTCAAGAAATTTGTAACGCTGGCAAAAGCTACAAAATTGACTGCTCTGGACAGGAAGGGGCTTTGTTGTTGGTGGTGGTTTTTTCCCAAAATACATTTAGATTTTGTGGTGTCTGAGGACATGCTGAAATGTTATTTGCTGGTTAATTATGCTTAGTGACAGATTCATCATGAGAGTGATGAAAGAGTTAGCCACACCTTTATGGGATGGAATGATCAATTTTTGAAAGACTCCAAAAATTCAGCTAGTCCTGTACTTTATAAATACTTGTCTACATTATTCTTCTCTCAGTGACTCCATTTCACATACGGCTGTTATCTTCCTGATGAATCATTTCATTTACACCTTTGAGATGGTGACTTCTGAATTTAGGACTTACGTTTCAGGGAAGTTTTATGAAGCTATGTATTTTGGGGAACAATTCTGCTTGCAGGAACGAACTGTGAGGCTGTGTGGCTGGGTGCTTTTATTTGCTCATCCCATACAAATAGTTGGGTTTGGGGTTTTGTTTAAATAAATATTGTATTTAGTTGTATAAACTGGTGAATAATAGCTGCATAGCTAGCAAAAACAATCTTGCAGAGTCAGCACCTTCTGCTGCAACTAAACCAGGCTCTTTTTATACTAGAACTATAGGAAAAGAGAAGAAATAACGTGAAGAGGGTGATTGCAGCAGAACAGATGTACATACTGCCTACAAAAAACATATTTTTGTGAAGATACCTGTGCAGTTGTGAGCAGGTTACTAAGCATGGTCACTGGTAAAACCAAACCATGGCTCCAAGCGTTGCTGAACAGCACAAGTTCAGCACTGTCTGACTCCACAGGAACGTGCAAAATTTGGCAGCTTTCTCCTGGAGGAACGTGTAGGTGAAAGGTATTGCTAGAGCACGTTTCAGAGACTGGTGGGGGCCTCTCACCTGCCAGGCGATGAGGCCTCCGTTCGTGCACCCCCCCCGTGCATATGGAAGTGCTGGTAGTCTCAGGATACCTCAAAAATGCTGTGTGTCCTTGCCCCATTTATTGCATGTCTTTAAGTTACCTGAGGACAAGAGCTTTACATTCCAGACTGGATTTATGCACTTACCAGGAGCAGTAATAAAATTAATAATTACGCTTTTATGGAATTTTCATTTGCAAAGTGCATTACGACTGGTCCCTAATTAATTGAGCACGTGTGAAGACAGAGAACTGTGCAAGTGACTCTACCGCGAGAGAGTTACAGAAGCACTTTGATTTCTACGGGGCTGCTTTTTGTTCTTCGTTAGCTGCCGGCCCGAGTGCTGGCTGCGCAGGTGGGTCGGCTGCCTGCGGCTGCCAGGGCGCGCGCGCGTGCGCTGCTGGAGCTGGGACCAGGGTCCCACGGCCCCTGCTGCCACGTCGCCGTGTCTTGGTGCCGCGGCTCCTGCCTTTTGTTTGATTGCTGTTAATAGAGTCTTTAATCTTAGTTGGGCAACAGCAGCCACTATGTTTTGAATAAATAACTCTGCACAGCTCTTTGCTCTAGGCTTTTACCTTTCAGTCTGAAGATATTTATTCCGACTGTCTTGTTGGAGTATCCCCTCTGCAGGGATAGTTTGAGTGTTTGAGTTTCTTTGTCACGAGCAAAGACTGTTAAGTGAGGCGGGACAGACGTCTTGGGGGACAATTCGTGAAATCAACCCCCTTTGCATGCAAGAGGCTAAGAAAAACAGCTAAACTGTAAGGAAAAGTTGGGCGCTCAGCAGAAATAATCATAAAGTTTTGCTTTTTTGTCAACTAACCAAGTATGTTTATTACTCTAAAGATGGTTCTAGTGAGCTTGGTAGTTTATAAGTTATTAAGGCATCACAGACTGACTTTCCTTGTGGATATATTTACTTTGTCAGGCTGTAGCTGAGCACATCTTGGTCTGCATTAAGCATTAGAACCCGATTTAAATGGCAGAAATAAAGCCTTTGGTCCAGAGAAAGTAGTTTCAGAGCACATGATGTGCAGAGTGCAGGCGGCTGCCTGGTCTGGCAGCGAAGGGAAGTTCGTATAAAACTAACCCTGAGGCCAGGGCACCATAAAAGACCCAAGTATTGTTCAAAGCTTAAAGGCATCATTTAATTAAAGCGTTCCCGCCCTGCACGCAGTGATGGAGGAGAGGGGCAAAGTGCAAGGAGATGTTTTTCAGCTTTAACTCAGCCCCCTGGGAACGAGAGCAAAAAGGGAATATTTTCAAATGACAGTGACGTGTAAATGCGACGGAGTGACCGAGGCTGCGCTCGCAACAGCTACTCGCTGCAGCACGCAGTCCAAGGCCGAGCCTCTTTGCTTAAGACCAACCCATGTGTGGATGAACGCTTTCCTGGGAGCTGCTTTCAGCCAAAGGTCCCCAACCGAGCTCGGTCCGAATCCGCGGAGATCCCCGTTCTGAAGCTGCTGGCGGGTGTCTACAGCCTGGAGAAGATCTCAGCGGAGGCTGAGGCCTCCTCCTCCTCCGTCACCTGCAGATAGCACGTTCCTATTGCATCTAGCGATCTCCGCTTTTAATTCATGAGCGGTTTGGAGCAGAGCCTGTCTAATGGAGTTCCCGAGGACTCATTAAGGAATGCTGATTTATGCATAGAAGCACCAAGCCAGAAACAGGGTCATCCGGGTCATCTGACCGGTGGAAATATGTGAATTAACACAGGAAACAGATTTCTAATGCTTGTGGTATTGAGCTAACGGAGAAGGCTGTGCAGAGGGCGCGAGTGACCGGGTGGCCCCGAGGTGGGACGTCGCCCCGGCGCAGACCCGGCACGGCGCGCGCCTGGCCCGTCTCGAGGAGAACAGCTGGCTGCAGCCCCTTCTTGGGGTGCCTCGTGCTGGGACGCCGGGAGGTTCTTCCCAGCAGCAGTGCTACCTGCGCCGGTGCCGCCCCGCATTTCCCGACCCTCGGCGTGGCTGACATCCCCAGCTCCCTTGGCGTGATGAAATATCGGCAGCTCTTTGGCTGCTCAGGTCTCGGGTGAAAGCCTTTCTCCCTCTCCTGCTGCACGTACGCTATCCTTTAATAAATAGTAATTGATCTTTAATTTCTTTCTCCTTTTATTAGTTCTCTTTCTAAATGAAGCCTTTGGTTTTGTAAACCCTTCTGGGGGATGCAGATTTGTGCAAGACAGGCAGGTCTGCCGTGCGTGCACGCGCCCGTCCTCCCTTCCCTTAGGAACTCCACTGTGGAAACCTTCCCTCGATGTAAGTGGGAATGTGGGATTAAGACTGTTCTCATTGCTTTTCAGTTTCGTATTTTAATAATAGAAGCAAGGGACTTCCTAAAGCGTAGCTGCTTTGGTGAGTGTGTGCGCGAGTCCCGCGGGCAGTCTGTGCTCGCAGCCGAGGACAGGGCCGCGCGAGGTCCCTGCCAGCGCCCGGGGCTTCCTGGGAGCCGGCATGCGGAAAACGTTGCCCGCAGCCTGCCAGCAGGCAAGGTCGGTGTGGACCCGTCGCCGAGAGCAAGGAAAGGTTAAGCCAGGGATTGAGCAGACACGCTTCCCCACCTCTGCCTGACGCGCCGCTGCCTCGGAGCCGCTATTGTCATTAAACAAATAGCGTAATTAATGAAGAATCGGTGTAGCTCGCTTCACTGATTTACCCTTGACTGGTGCCTCAGAAATAGGTGCCTGCAGCTACAAAACCAGCTGACCTTAAGGGCAGAGCTGCGCGGGGCGATTTGTCTTCGCCTTGCGAGCGCTGCGCAGGGGGGAGGACGGCTGGCAGCACGAGCAGCTGCCACCCTCGTCCTCCGGCTGGCTCCCGCGGTCCCGCCGGCCCCTCGCAGCGGCTGCCCTGCCGCTCGCCTGCCATTTGGGGAAGGCGGGAGGGGTTTTGTGGGTTAAAAAAATAAATAAATAAAAATTTCCTTGATGTTACCAATTGCAGGACGTCGTTGATGTCCGCTCAGTCCCATAACCGCAGGGAGGAGAAACCCGGGGTCTCGGAGCTGGAGGACGAGGCTGCGAAGCCTCTCCGTGGCCCCAGGCCCTCGTGGTCGGGCGGCTGCACGGAGCGGCCGGAGCAGGACCGGCCTTGGGGGAAACAATTAAAATGACAGGGGAGATTTAAAGGAACACTTGCAAGATTTCTTTTTAAAGTAGTGTGAATTAATTTAATGTTTTATGTGATATATATTAGTATCTACTGTTTTATTATGTACATAATAACTTTTATAGACATATCCGTTGTATTGTTCCCGGCACTGATTTAATAACTGTTAATGGGGCTCTTGTCTAGCTCTCTTTCCTTAGCGCCACAACTTTGAGACTGGTGCCACGCGAAGGCATTTAGGCTTGGTCCCAGCACGGGCTGTGCCTGCCGCACGGGTCAGAGCGGGTCCAGGCTCGTTCCTGAAATCTGCAGCATCCCAGGCACAGGCAGGGCTGAGCCTCAACGTCTTGAGGAACTGCTGACTTGAAGAGCTGCGTTTATTTGCCAAACATGTTCTGCATGAGATACAGATGTGGATTTTTTTTAACATCAGCACATGCTGTAAATGCGGCTCGCGCTTCGCGAGCCGTCGTCCTGACAGCCCGGCTCAGGGGTCGTTTTCCCTGCAGCGCTGGCGCGTCCGGTAGCCAGGGCACGATGGAGGCTGTGGATCACCGGGTGGAATACTGCTCCTGCCCAGCCTCGGGGCTTCTGCCGGCAGCTTTTCAAAACACTTTGGCTCATTAAAACGCTACTTACAATTCTTAATTCTGCAAACTAGGTTCTTTATAACTCCTAGGCCTGGTTATCAAGCAGCACTATTTGGTCGTGGTCTTGTATAAGCTAATTCATGCAGGCAGCAAGCAAACCTTGTCTACTCGCCTCTGCTGTTGGTCTTCTCGGTGCTGGCAAGCAGTATAGCAGGGGCAGCGGCCACGGGCCGGAGATCCCTTCCCACAAATGGCTCTGTGATTCTCCGGTTTTCCATAATTGCAAAACAGTTTCAATATTTTATGAGAAGTCTGTTCTCATAGAGTAAGGTAATTGATATAAGCAATTTCAGTTCCCTTTAATATAACAAATCTCAAGTGTGAAACCTCCTTAGTTAATGATCAGCATAAAATAAAAGTCTTTTTTTAGTATAAGTTCTCAGTTAATTTTACAGTTCAGTTGAAGTGAAAATATCATTAAATGGGGTAGCATTAAACTTTATACTTACTGTACCTTCCCTACTTTCTGTGAGCGAGATAACTTGGTTTCTTAGCAGTTGCCATCGTGAATTAATCATCTTGTGATCCCTGTTTTTTGTGCATATCTGACTCAGTCATCATCGCGAGTTTGTAAAGGCAAAACAGAGAGGAGTGGGTGAACGCTGGGGGGTGGTCCGGGCTCCAAAAGGTGCATCAGCCCTGGTGGGGCAGGCGTCGCATAAACCAGGAGGGACGGCCAGCTGTGGAGGTGCAGGGAGAAACGCCTTAATACAACAGCTATTTCCCTGTGTGAATCACAGGGTGTCACCTGCTGCGGGCACCGTGCAGGGCAAGGCTCAGGTGTAATAGTCGCCTTGGACTGCAGAGCACATTGAGGACATAAGTGCATCCTGCGGGAAATATTGGGGATTCTAAACTGCGTCGTGTTTGCCAGCACGAGAAGGGACAAACAGGACAGACTTCACACTGTCTCTTAAAAATGCACATCTTTTTCCAGAAAAGGCATCGCATCATAAAAAGCACGCAATTTTCAAAGTGCAGTTTCTGATTGTTTTTGCTAGCAGATGCGAATGTGAGCAGCGTATGACGCATTTTTCAGCCTCGAGGTGGTTCTTACTGGCTTCCTGCCCAGTTAGCAGTTCTGGTTTCAGTGCGCTGGTCTGAGGCTGCAAGTGCCGAGGGAGACGGGGCCGGGCGAAGTGTCCGTCGAGATGCTGAGGAGTGCGCGGGCTGCGTGGGCTCTGCAAGTGGCGCTAAAGCAGGCTGCGTCTGGATTTTCAGCAGCAGCTCCGGAGCAGGAATGCACAAGTAGTCCGTAGTGGCAAAGCTGAACACGACAGCTGCAGCGCAGCACAGCGGAGGTCGCAAACACGAGCGCTTGCACACTCGATGTGCAGTCGGACGTGCCTGGAAGTGCCCTTGGAGGGCCAGCCTTTTCCCCGTGCTGCAGCTTCGCTGGCTCCTCTTTAGCTTCTCCCCATCGCCCCTCCGACAACGCCGTGCATCCTGCCAGGGGAAAGCAGCACTTAAATTGCATCTGGAGTTTGTAAAAAACAAAAAAAAACAAAAAAAAACAAAAAAAAACCCCTGCGCTGCTGCAACGTGGCTAGACAAGAAGGCTCCCTTCCTCCGACTTAGTAGTCTGCTCACTTCTGTTATCTTTTAATGATTTTGTCAAATAGCTGAAAATGCCTAAAAGTGAGCAGTAACAGTAATAAAACACGGCACATCTATTTAATACAAACTTTGTCGAGGTTCCTGAATTAACCTTCCCTACCCGCCCGAGGACCAGAGAATACATAATCTCCACCAGCAAGAAGAGGGGGAGACCTTGGCCCAGACGGCAGGTTCTGTGTGCGGAGGGGCTGTCGCTGTGACTGCGCTTCCAGCTCGTGTTTTGGCAGACTTCCGAAAATGAAGCCCGAAGGAGCGCCGGGGACTGGTGCGGTTCGGAACAGCCTCCCTGTGCTCGGCGGGGATGCCCAGGGATATTCGATCGCAGTCGGACTCGGCCTCAGCACAAGTCAGACCCTCCCTTCTCCTTGGTGCCCTTAAAGCAACACCTCTTTATTCCAGACTTGAGCTTGCAAGTGAACCTTGAGATAAAGCAACGATGCTCGCACTTTGGAAAACAAATACTGTCATAATTAGGTGGCATCCTTAATTACAAGGTACAAAAGGTAATGCCTACTTTACTGAGAGGATATACTAAATGAAGGTTTGAAGACAAACCTTACTGATGTTTCCCTAGCTGTTGTCCTGGTGCGTGAGCAGTGCAGTCCTTGTCTTTGTACGCTGTCAGGGTCATCTCTCATTGCCTGCAGAACCGGTGATTTTGGTTGCTCTTAGTGACGGAGTACTAGCCTGCCTCGATCATTGGCTTGTTCCTATGGGATAGGTCCTCATTATAATTTTAAGGGAATTTGGAAATACTGGAAACTTTGTATGGGTAGAGTACTTTGAAAAGGGCTGTGGACAGGTTGCCCGGCCGGGTCAGCCAGGCGCACTCCCGCATCGGTCACGTCGCAGCAGCACGAGCCGCAGTGACCCACGGCGAGCTGCTGGCGTCGCCTGAGGCCGCCGGGGTGCCGGGGGGCTGAGCAGGGACGGGCCCGTTACGAGGGAGAAGCGAGCACGGTCTCTCCGTAACTGCTTCCCGTGGGCCTGAAGGAACAAGGAGCTTTGAAGGATGCAGCAGCTCCGCAGCGCTGTGCTTCTCGCAAAAGACGGAGGATGTGGTTTTAGCTTTTTATCCTACTTCTATCCTTTCCTTTCCTTTCCTCGAGGAGAGTATTAAGTACACGTTGTGATTGATTTTGCAGTGAGCCAGGTAAGAGCGAACTTCCTTCCTTTAGGCAGAACAGGTAAATGGACACATATTAGCTATTTTTAAACAAAGCCAAACTGGAATTTAAGTTAGACTGTTCCAAAATGCAACATTACAACCAGCGAGCCTGGAAAAATGAGGGCAAAATATCAAAACAAGCTTTAATTTAGAAGAGAGTTTAATACTGTGAAGAAAAAGCTAATGAGGAAACAAAACGTGTTATTTGCTTGAACTCCAGAAGACACTGTTGTTAGAGAATATATAGTGCTGTTAAACATCTCTCTGCAATTTGAAGCATTGCAAAAAAATGTTTTCAAGAAAAGGAGCTCTGAATCCTTTCTAAGAGTGATCTTTAAAACAAAAGTAAAATAAAGTCTGCTGTTGATATTTGTTTGGGAACTGACAATTTGGAAATGTTTTAGTTTGAGGCTGTTGGAGAGCTTATGCCCTGTTAGGTGTTGGATTTGTGCTGTGCTGCTGCGTCCATGGGCAGAACCGTGGTGCCGTAAACAGGGCTGCCCCAAAGGTTTCACACTCCTTAGTGCCACTGAACCACAGATTCTGCGTAAAGTGTGCGAAAACGTTGGAAATGCAACAAAACGTTCCATGAAGAGACGTTTCTTAGTTTGCCATATTCTGTGTGCAGAAGGGAGTTTAGTCTGTGGCCTGGAATACTTCGATATTTAATTCAGTAAATTTGGTTGGTTGGCTTATTGAGAACAATGATTTTTGCACGCGCATGCACACATATATATTCAGGTTGTAAAGTGAATTTTCCAAGAAGTCTGTCTTGCTGTGTTCGCTAAAATAAGGGAGCATCCCTCGTTAAAACAGATCTTTCACATCCTTTGCTTCTAAGGAGCCAATGAGCACGCTTGCGGGGGTGGAGATCTGACCTGATAGCCCTAAATCAGTCATTTTTTGAGAAGCGCTGTGTATGCCATGTTTTTTAGCTCTTCTCTTCGCCGGGGGCCCTGAAGGGTGGGCACTCTCGCTGGAGATATGAATCAGTGCCCAGAAAAGGCCCATTTGGTCTTTTGAGGCAACCACTGAGGACCTGATCAGTTTGCCTTTGGGATTTGCTCTCAAAACAAACAAAAAACAATCAATTAAAAAAACCCCACCACCCTAAAGAAGCAAAGAGGTGAGCTTTCAAGGAATGATTGCTTTCAAATAAAGGAATGTTTTAGAGAATTATGTCTTCTATATTAACATTAAATACGCAGCGTGGCCAAAAGAGATCCCAGACGCAGAACTCGAGACACGGGAACGACCGTATCCGTGGATATCAGCGTGAACTTCAGACGCAGCGTAGCTGTCTCACGGGCAGTCGTGCTTCTCACCGTACAGTGCTCGCTCAGGAGGGAGCCTTGCAGTGCCGGGTCGCTCTGCTGCACCCTTGGCTCAGGTCCTGCTGCGGCTCCTCCACAGAGCCCCAAGTGCCTCCTGGATGGAGCCTTCTCCTCCTGGAAGTGGGCGCCCAGCGGGTGGTGGCGGTCGGGCAGAGCAGCCTTTACACAACAGCGACGTTCTTATTCATCAGCTGGTTCGTTAGTACCAGCCCCGAGTGGCGTAACTCATGGAGCAGGAAATTCGGGCAGGTCTGCAAGCCTTCGTGGTGTGGAGCATGCCGTTATGAGCCAGGGGCTCAAAACCAGTGTTGCTGTATTTTAGAGGCCCTAAAACAGACTAACGCTGGGTAAAGATGGATCCAGGAGTGCAGTGTAAATAAAAAGGAAATTGAGTTTTGCTACTGATTTGTTCTATATTAAATCATTTTCCTCAATACAGAGAAAAGGCAGTATGAGAGATTTGTGAGTCGCCCTCCAACTACATAAGGATCGATTCTGTCTCTATTGTTTCATGTTTCCTTATAAATGACATGACCAAAGTTTCCCCATCAGAGCCGCCCTCTCAAGGAGCCTAGGAAAGCATCGGTGTGGTTCTGAGTCTGCTTTCACCTTAGTAATACGACGTCTTCATTAGCCGCCCTACCAGTAATCTGCTCCTGATTGAGATTAATAGAGAAAACATTTTCTAAACACTCAGTATGCATTTTCATTAATCTATGTTCAGAAAATTAATCTTGTGGGGCGACCTGCAAAAGGTGCTAATTGCAGTTTCAGACGAGAATTTATCAAAAGTTTGAAGAGGTGCACTAACAACTGCACAGCAGTGGCAGGGGTTTCAAAGGGAATGTCCGTATCTTCCAGACCTTTGCGCTTAATGGAAATAAAAACGTTTCTTTTCAAAAACTCTTTGAAGCAAAATGCAGTCTTGGCTCTGTATGGGTCATGTTCTTCCCCCTCAGGTTCAATGTGGGATTAGAGAAGAAATAGTAAATGAAGCCTGTTTATATCCATCTTCAGTGTTGCGTTGTTGTTTCTGAAGACTACTGAGATGGTCAGTGCCTAATAAAGCTGGATGCCTCTGGCATGGAATAAAGAAAGAGCCATAAAGTTGGGCCAAATTTAAGAAAGAGCCACTACTTCTGCAGCTCAGAGCTCCTTTTTGTGCACGCTTACGTTCATGGTAAATCCTTATACTCAAGATTTAAAGAACACTATGGTTCTCTATCAAATTATAGCCGTGTTTGCTTTGTGCGTGGCTGGAGTAGATGGCTAATGCCACAAGCTGTCTGCACTTCTTCTGGCCCTCAGAGAATTCGTCATAGAATTGATTCGTGTTTTATGATTCTGGCAGCCTCGAGTCCTGCTTGGATTCATGTTCACTAGATATAGGCACAAGGAAGTGTCAATATTTGGACTAAGGAGCTGTTTGCATGTTCTGAAATAGACTCTGCATGGAGTATTGCTGGGCCCACAGCACCGAAGGTGTCGCGGCCTCCGGTTCAGCTGGGGCGAAGGAGGTTGTTCCACGCTCTGGTCCCACACGGCTCTCCGGTCACGCGTTCCACGCCCTGTGCTTTGGGAAAATCCTTCCTGTGCTTTACGGCAGAGTTCGCAGGTGTGCGGCACGTCGGCTGGCGTGACGCGGGAAAAGGAGCCGTCCGTTGCTTGCAGGGAAGACGGTGACGTGGGTCGCCCCAGGCGGGACTCGCAGGTGCGACGCGGAGGTCGGTGGTTGCCTGTGAAGCGTTAGGTCCTTCTGTCGGGGTGCGAGCGTTCGGGAGGGACAGCGACGCGGGGCCTTCGGGCGCGATGGCTGGTGCCTCTCCCCAGGGAGACTGTTCTCCAGAAGCCGAGCTGTCTGCAGGGACTTTGCCGTTTTGCCCCGAGCAGACCGATACTCATTAGTGAAGAGGACCGTTGTTTCATCTGTTTCAGTGCTTAGAGGCAGTAAGGCAAGGTGATATTGAAAGACGTAGAGAACGGGGCCAGCATCACCTTGCCGTGCCACTCTCTGTGCTGGTGCAGTGAAAAACAAACTCTTATTTCTTGTAATAGCTAATCTGTGAGAATTGTGCTTTATTTTGCTTGGTAAAGAGGTCATTAAGCTAAGTTATTGTGATAAAAACACATGAGTGGAAGTGGAAAAACAGTGACAATTTCTATCCATTCAGATGTTACTTAAAAGCTTTTGGTATCCCTTACTTGTCGGCGGGGAGTGATTGCGGAAGAGGAAATTTCTTTTTGCTCTGCTTCATCTTCTCCTCCCGCATGGGAGCCGGACACAGAGTTCCTTCGTGGGCGCCTGAAGTCTGCATATCCCATGGAACATTTCTGCAGTTCTGGGTAATCCTCTGAGGTTTCATTTCTTTCATTCTTTTTTTCTTTTCTTTTTTTTTTTTTTATTACCAACAATGAAATTTGGCGTGAAAGTGGAACTGTGTGTTACGTGAGTGGCTTTGGGATGATGATGATTTATTGTCCACTTTTACTTATGAAAGCACACTTGGTAAATTCCTTGTGATTTGTAAACCTGCAGGCAACATATTGGATAAAAATGATGAATTGGAAGGCTGAGGGAACAGGTTTCTGCCTACTCATGAGACTAATTTTTTAATGACACTTTTTGTGGTGTTAACATACAGTGTGGGGAAGCTAGCAACACAGAATTTTCTTTATTTTCTTATTCTGCCTTTTCCTGAATCTTAAACAAATGTGAGTTGGTTTCAGTGACTGAGAAAATACTGTGTTTCAATTTTGGACTGTAACTTAACTAAGACTCGGTACACGGTCAGTCTCAATGAAGTATTTTGTCTTGACAGTAAATAAGTATTTGAATGTATATTCTTGCCTTATGTCCTGGATGCTGATAAGCTTTTCCTTATGGAAATGAAACAATACTTAAATTTGCAAATACCATCCTGAATCTTTCTCTGATGTGTTGGTCGTTGTTAGGAGTCTGGATGATACGAATTACGTGTAGAAGTATTGGTGAGTTTTTAAAGCTATATTTAGCTACTGAAAATTCTAGGAAGAGCTTGAAGTTTTTCTGCACAGACAGTGGTTTTGTAAGAGGACTGCTCTCAAGGGACATGAGCATTTCAGTCCTGAGAAAAGTGCTGAAGTGATAAATAATTCCGTGTTTAAGTGACGTGTCAGGCTCGCTCAGGTCACACGTGCAGGTGGTGCACCTCACCTCCGTGGAGCTGGGCACTGAGAGCCTCCTGGTACAGGACAGGCAGCGTTTACAGCAGAGGGGAAGCGAGGACCTTCCAGGAACTCCTACAGCAACTGAACCGCGTGTCCTGTTGGAACTGGAAACAACAGGAATAATGCGAAACCCAGTTCTCCAGACAGTTTTGTTTCTCACCAGCTCCAGAGGCAAGAGAGAGAGACTCAGAGAAGCAGTTTGGCACAGCTGTCTTGCTGCTAGTTAGAATGAAAATTGTCTTTTCTGTTTACGTTAGTGAAGCCATGCTTTGTACTCACGTTCGAGAGCTTTGAAAAAAAATAATTTGTTTGGGCTGCAGGGTTCAGGAAAATAGTGATCTGACATGGCCAGGGCAAAACGCTGAAACCCAGGGGAATGAAAAGAACAGACCTAATGGCACAAGCTTCAGAATTTATTTTATAAATTTGTACAGGCTTTTCCAATTGCTGTCACCTTAAAAAGTAATGTCTTGAATGCTTTAATTGGATCTGATGGGGGAAATTCTGCAGAAGATTCCTCCTGTGTGAGGAGAGGCGGTTTACTAAAAATGATTCAGCATTCTGTTTTATCAAATATCTCAGCCAAGCAGTCTTGCTTTTCTTAAGAAAATATGCAGAAAACGCTCTAGAAGCAAAACTGTTTAAACTGCCAGCTAATCATTACTTGACTTTCATTAGTCACAAGTCCTCTGTGATCGCCTGAATCACATGTATAATAACGGATGTGTATCCACGGAAGGCGCTTGGGGCCCAGGGAACTGGGCAGGGGCATTTCATCTCACGTGGGGCAGGTCTTTGCTGTACCAACGACCCTCTAGACAGGGAGGTCTGCGTTACCTGCAGTTTTATGTGGAAAGTGCAGGTATGAGGCATTTTGACTGCAATGCTATTATCTGCCAAATAACCCTATTGATTCAATTGATGCTCGCTATTTGTTAGCATTTTCTGCTTCGTAGTTAAAAAGTATGAACAGTTGAAGAGGGATGTATAAGATCGTATCTGCATGAGGAGCGTTTATAAAATTAATTTGTGTGAAGGCTTGCATTTAGTTAATCCGTAATTAATCAGCAGAGCCCACAGGTTCTATAATTGGATGTTAGTGACAAGTTATTTAAAGCAAAATTAAATCCCTTCATGTCACACATTTGTATATGGGGGACGTTTCAGATTATGTGCTTAATCGATGTGCTTTTGCACATTGGGTATCTTGTCATTGCGAGGGTGGGTCGCTTCGTACCAAGAGCTGTGAGAATGGAAGATGGGGATTCCCGCATGGGGGTATCGTCGAGGTGCCGTGGGGGAGCGTGGGGCGGGAATCTGCCCCTGGAGAGGGACCATCTGTGCAGAGGAAAACGGGCACAGTTCCCAGCTCTGAGGCGCCGTTCCTTCTCTGCCTCCTGCTGAACAGCCCGTTGCTTCACCAGCTTGCACCAAAGGGCAGGTGAAAAGGAACCGTCTAGGTCTAAGGTCCAAGATCCCATATGTTGAAGTCCGAGTCCACCTGAAAGAATTTAAAAAAAAATCTAGTTGGCAACATACAGATAAATGCTTTCTAGACATCTACACGTTGAATGCTAGTGATTAAAAAACCAACAAACCTATTTTACAAATGAGAAGAAAATTTGCTCTTAGCTTGCAATTTTTGCTGTTATTTTTCATACCGTCTCGAGATATATGTAAGATACTTGCTTTTGTGTTTAGAGTTGTATTTAGAATTGTATTTTCCTTACTCAACAGTCTAAGCATTATAAGTATTAATTTGTCCTGAACAACTCTTCAAAAGCCGGAGCAATAACACAGAGAACCTTAGCAATAACGTCATCTCAGGAAGACAAGAGAAAGGCCTGAAATCCTGCTGGTACTCATACAGCAGGACAGACCAGTCCTGTATGTCTTGCAATAGCAGATCTCTTCTAACATTTATTATCTGTCATGAAAATGAGCTTTTTGGTCTTTGATAAAAAATTAATATAAGTAAAACATCAACCTTTTTGCTGCTTATTGAATGTCAAAAACACTCAGCTCTGTTTGCTCATTGTGAACTTTAGTAAATTTAGGCACACTAATCTTAAGAAATTAATACTTTGCTGTTTGGATTTTTCAGACAGGAATGAAATATTTATAAGTTGACTGCGAGCACTATAAACTTGGTATTTCTACAGCAGCTTGTCCAGAAAGACATTCTTAAATGCTTAGTTACTGTAGTTCCTGCCATTGCTTGTGAGCGATAGTGAAGGTCTAAGGATTTTAAATTGCAATGGGAAGATTTAGTATTGGCATACACAATAATTTGTTTTAGGCTGTATAAATGCTTTTTAATTAAGGGATTCATTGGAAGGAGGTTTGAAGGTCAGATCCTTCCAAGTTGCGAGTGCACTTAGAAACGATTTTCAGAATTCAAGAGCTGCTGAATACCCTCGGTGACTTGGCATAAATAATATTTTCAGCGATGGGGAAGCAAATATGAAGTTTTGAAACTCCCTTGATGGAATAAAGATAGCCTTTCCACAACTGTATCATGTTTTTCCACTAAATACTTTTGATGTTATGATGGGAATGTTGCCACCTTCGCACAGAACTGAAACTGGTCACACAGGGAAGACTTTGCATATTGATTATTGAATCCTGGACTTCAGTGGCTGCTTATCTGAAAGGTAAAGAAGAAGTATGAAGAAAACTGCACCAACAAATTAAGTGTCTTATAATTCAGTTAAATTGGTCATTTGTAGGCACAGTATACAGTATGTCTACAGATAACTCTAAGGCTAATTTTGCACAGGAGATGCTGCCAAAAAAAGATTTCATCTAAGACTTCTGGCCCATTCCAGCACAAAATTAATCCAAGATAAAGCTGTGTGTGTAATTAACATCTCCCAAAAGTTCTTTTAGAGTTTTATGTACTTATTATGAGTTGCATTTGTTAAATCTGCCTTTATTTACCAGAATCTGAAGGCAGTGGGTGCACTCAGTCCTGCAAGCTGAGGTCCTGTGTCCTTCATGCAGTCACATCCCGTGCCCTCTGCCCTGCACCAGGGTCATTAGCAGGTGCTGCTTTTTTCTGTTGTGTGTATGCAAAAAATATGGGACAAGATAGCAATAGAAAAATGGGTGTCATTAAAAAGAAAGCTATATGGTAAAATAAGGTGTGTTTATTTGCTCTTTCCCACAGACCTGGTGCTAGTTTTTCACCTTCCCCAACTCTGTCCCATTGGGTTTGCCTCCCCATTGCTCTCTTTCACCATTCCTGTTGAGCAGGACACGTGAGAGAAGCCGAATGGGAGGGCAGGATAAAAATCCATGTGTTTTGAAAGGGTTTGAACTCAGACAAAAGTATTGATTCCATCCCTGTCGACTATTCTTATCCAGGCTTTCATCATAACTCTACTATGCTCTGGGTCATTAAATTATTCAGCCCTTTAAAATCTGTCTCTAATATCCAACTCCCCCGTTTTCCATGGCACTGACTTCCAAAGCCTGACTGCCCACTGAAAGAGTATTTCCTTTTTATTCATTCTAAATTTATCAGTCATTAATTTAATCAAGAAATCCTTTGTTCTTTTATTACAGCAGATGTTAAAATGGAATGACTAATCGCTCTCTAAATACTCGTTATAATTGTGTATACTCTACCTCAGTCAAGTCTCCACTAAGCTCAGCTAAATAATCCTTTTTTTTTGTACATTGTTTCCTCAGATATAAATGTATTTAGACCTCTACCTATCTTCATTAACCTCCACTAAATCTGTTCAGTCTCAGCCCTCTCTAACAGCTGAGGCAACCAACATAGACATTAATAGTTAGTACAGGTCTGTATCTGATTTCCCATTTATGCTGTAGTAGACATGATTAAAACCTTCAAGTAAAATCAAGTTAAATCCTGTTGCAGCCTAGCCCATTATTTTTTCTCCTATTAGGATTTTAGGCATTTCTTTGACATATTTTTATTGCCAGATTAGGAAAAAAACACTTGACTTGTTTGCAACATTCTCATTATATTCTCTTTATAACGTTTCTAAAAGAGAATAAATATAAAATATTTCTGTGTATTGTGGTCATATTTCAGTCTGACTTTAATATGCTCTGTGATTTTCCAGCTCACAATTCTTCTAACCTTGTGGTGACAGTCAAGAAATCCTCATACCTGAAAAAACATGCAGTTACACAAGCTATTGGAGTCTATACGATGTGTGGGGAGCCAGATAATTTGTCTATGATGCAAAGCTCTAACTTGTAGGTTTTATGTATCCTTCTTGAATAACTGCCAAGAGGGTGTTTAGTTCAAAAACTATCTCATGGAGACAAGCCTTTCATGTCACTTTTCCTTTTATGAACCCCTTACTGATGTCAGGACCATTGGGCTGCTTTTCTCTTACCTGAGAATATATGAATCTCAGTTTCAGATTAAGTTTAGGATCTGTTCTTACTGATGGCTTGCAAACACGAATTGTTTCATATTTAACAGGGTATCGTTAGGCCATCCATCTGTAAAGCTTATGCCACCCTGTTAGTGCACAAGTCCAAATGGGACATCTGTCTCCTAATCACTTTTTCTTAGGTAGATGGTAAAGGTAAATGTTGAAAATCTTGCCAACTAAGAATCCAAATACCTTGTGTCCTTGGATGTGTAGAGATTACTTGGAGCATGCTGCATGTGTAGTTGGAGCCATCAGTGAATTTTCTTACCGCCCTCTAATTACCGGCTTCCTCAGTCTTGAATATTCCCTTAGCCTATAATAACCTTTGAAGGACGGATACAAGCTTAACTTGGTACCTGTGTCCAAACCTCAGTGAGCTTGTGTCTAATGCACTTCCAAGAAAGGCAGCTAGGTGGGAACAGAAGACAACAGGAGATGAAGATCTACCATTTCTCTGAGAACTTGTTCCACTGGCAAGGAATCCTCACCATTTCAAGTTGGCATTTAGTCTCAGTTATTCGTTTGACGTTGCTTTCTATACATTCATTTATTTGTCTTTCTCTACTAGACTAGAGTCACTGAACAGCCAATGCTTTTCTCTCTATGAATACGTTTGGTAGGGGTATTTGGTTAACACGTACATTTTGCCTTACTTTTTTAATAAGCAAAACAGCTTGTGCTCCAACTCTCACACTGCAATACCTTTTTTCCAGTTTGTTCTTTATGCCATCTCCATCTTTTCAGCATTGTTTTCAAACTGCGGACACCAAATCTGTTTGTTTCCAATTTCCTTCATCCATTCAGCATCTCCTTGAGTATACATCCAAGAACCACATTGACCCTCTTCACCCTGGTGTTGCATGGTCATGAAGCTGTTTGCCAGCTGTGACTGTGTAATCCTTTTCAGAATCTTCATTACTTTCCAAGAAATGTTCCCCCATTTTGTAGATATGGTACTTTGCATTTGGCTATAGAGAAGCACATCTTGTTTGAAGGGAGTTCGTCTTACGGAAGTATCCAAGTAACTCTACATAACCACCCTGCCTGGTCTTCCACGTTCTTTCTGTCATTCGTTAGTTTTATTTGCAGCAATTCCCCATTTGTCGTCGGATCATTGATGCAAAGATTTAATAGTGCTGGGCTTCGATTCCCGAAGAACATGATTAGAAGAAGTCTGATGTTAATTTCCAGTGAGTGGCCACATGATGAGACTTGGCAGCGGGACAGCTGTTGCTCATTTGGAAGCAATACAAGCTGATGTTTTTGCAAGACACCTATTATCTTAATATCCAGTGCCAGTTTGTGAAGAACACTTGCTTCTTTGTCATAAAGCTCGGGTACATCTTCTCTGCCAGCTGAGAGTGGTTCTTCCCTGTAAACCTTAGCTGTCATGCAAGAGATGATAACATTATTATTGGCATTCTGATGTTATATAGACTTTCCTGGGTTTGTTATGTCATTCACAAGCAAAAGAATAGCTTCAAAGCTATGTTTACACTGCACGGCCTCTCTCCCTTGGGTGCATTCTCCTAGATCCTCCACTTGGAAATTAACGATTTGTATTCATCCTAGCTCTTCTCCATCGTCTGAAGCATCTCCCAGGTCTGCTTTTTCAGCTGACTGTGGTTCCCCGTCTGCTCGTAGGTGCTGCTTCTGCTGTGTGCATCACAAATGAGCACCAGGACTTTGCGATGTGGCAGGTGGTGTCCAGGTGGCCACCGCATATCTCACCTTTCCTCCCTAGACACCTTGGTCATGTGCCATGTGCTCCCACTCACAGAGCAGGTTTTGGAGCTCTTTGTCCTGCTCAGTCTGTAGAAGATCCTTGTGCCATTTGGGCAGTTTTGTGTTTGTATAACCAAGGTCAGTTGAATTAATAGATATTCCATTGAAATTAAGTTTTCAAAGTATCCATGATGTGCATCCAGGAGATGCATAGGTTTCCAGATGTTGTCTCTATTTCCACATGGCAGTGCACACGCATAAATTGCACAGTGCTTTTAGGTTTATTTCCTTTGGCTTTTTCTTTTAGCAGAAATGCACACTAACACACAATATAAAGAAATGTTCAGACTTGCATCCCAGATTTCAACTACCTGCAGAGATGCTGTAAAGCAGAGACTTCATTTCCCACATCCAGTCAGTGTAACTGAAATACACTGTCTTCTGCACAGCTCTGCATCCCTTGTTATCTCTATCCAGGGCCCTTCAGCTTTCCAGCATGCCAGAGGAGAATTGTTTATTGTGTTGTTTATTATCTTTGCAGCAGAAAATGCCTGAGCAAATACACTAGAGACGCCGGCAGGCAGGTTAAGAGAAGACCTTGTGGTACTTCCTTTGTTATACAATTTTTGTGCACCAAATAAACCCTGGAGATTATGATAGCCTTTTTCTCAAGTGTGTCCTAGGGGAGAAAAATGCAAAATTAAATCCTTTTTCTTGCTTGCTAATGTAATCTATACCATCATGCAGAACATAAACAGTCCTAGCTGCCACTTTCACAAGTGACAGACCTCAAGCTTGCCGAGCACTGCTGTCTTTACCAGGATTTCCCAGGGAATATGTCTTGGAGTTGCCCGGAGGTTATGTCCTGCCTGAGCCTCCTTCCATTTCCTCCATGCTGCAAAGGCGCAAACGCAGCCTCTGCAGGAGGCTGCAGGATGTCAACCTCTCCACCTCCCCACCAAGACTGATTTTTTGGGGGGCGAATATTCTCTTCAGCAGGAGGGCTAAGTCATACACCTCACTGTCTGTTTTTCCTGGAAATGTACAGGCACGGACGCCCATACTCTGCATACAGAAGACAGGGGCCTGATACTTCAGAAAGCGAGCGCAGCCAATTTTTTACCTTTGAGACCATCCGGCATTGTGCAGGCGGGTCTTGGGCTTCCACTCACATCACCCACGCGTGGTGGGTTATCAGCAATCTCTCTGGAGTGAGCTGGTATCTAGCTGCCCGGGGAAGCTGCCTATTAGAAGTCTCTTCACTAATTTCGTTACGACTTGCTTTCTAAGTTTAGCACTCCTAATTGCTGGAACACAAGGCCAACACATATGCTTATGCGTCTTAGTTATTTAATGATCTCCCTGTAATGGTACAAGGTTAAAGCTATTTCTGACTTTACCAGTAGATGTTTTATTAATATTTGGTCAGTTTTAAGTCCTTGTGACAAACAGGAAAACAGCAGCAAGCTGTGCCCCATCCTCATTATTCAAAGTCACAAATGGGCAAAACTGCAAAGAGGACCCATATTGTGCTTCCTTCAGTCTTAAGATCACTCCTTGCTTTTCTCCTTATTCAGAACAGCATTTCTAGGGGTTTTTTTCGGTCCATTTATCTTATTCCCTACGGACTGCAAAGCCTTTCTGTGCACATATAGATCAAGATACTCGGTCCACAGAGGAACATGCTTTGAACGTGCAACTCTATTCTTAATTTATGTGAACCTGCCTAAAGCATGGGAACGTAACTGGTTGCAACGTCATGTGTGATTGTGTAGGCTTCTGCATGACACGGGGTAGGAGAAGTGGTACTTGTTCAAGGCACTTGCCAAGCCCTGTACTGCAATATAACGTCTCTTGCAGTCGTTTCCAGCTTTGTCGCACTTTGGCGAGTCAGAATTTCTGCTGTTGGGTGTTTCAGTGAGGCTCTGTTTGGGAGGGGAAGGCAGAAATCTGGTATTTAGCTGTGATGATGTAATTTCTTTCCTGTGTGTTATTCACTCCTTGGTCTGAAGATGGAATTGTTACTTTCCAAGTAGTTTATTTTTAATTCTCACTGCTGTTATATCTGAGGTTTTTATAAACACAGTTTTCAAATACTTTTTGAACCTCTCTGCTCCCCACCCCCATACACACAGCAAAATGGAGTGTTTTCTTCTTCTTATAAATGGCAGCCCAAAAATAACTGTGCGCCCAACTGGAGACACCAGGTTTTCAAGCACCTTCATTGCATAACAGTTCGTATGTTCGGGACCGAATCCGATGGAATTTGGACCTGGCTGCAGGTACCCAGTGCACCTTTACTGCTGCATTTGTCTGCCACTTGTTTTGCTACTTGTATAATGGAGTATGTATTTCAGTATTCTGATATTTAACATCTTTTTAAAAATGTGTTTCCTATTTTGTGCTAGGGAACGCTCTGCGAGTTCTCAGGGCCAAAGTGTCATCTCCCGTGTGCGTAGTGTCATAACAGCGTGGCCTGGACAAGAAGCATGCTCAGTTTCCAGGCTACTTCCCCTGTGTTCAGTTTTGCGTTGGAAAACAGTGTAGGAATGCAAGGTATAAAGTACTCAATTACACTGTTCAGAGTGGATGCATCTTTTAATGATTATTCTTTTTTAATTATTTATCTGTGCACCAGCAACAGACCCCTCAAGATTATAAGTCTTTTATCTCTCCTTAATTTTTTAAGCAGAAGCCTTGGACAGAGTGCGGGGTCGGTTGTGGTCGGGGATGGGGGTTGCTCTGAAGCGCAGCTCTGTTTTATTGCTGGGACGTCGGCTCTTTTTCCCGTTGCTTCTGCAAACGACGAGGGCAGTGGGAAATCAGGCCATGGTACAGCCTTTTGTGTCAGATTATGACGTGGCTTGAAAAGGACATTTTGTGACTAATTGAGCATGACCATTAGCCCTAAGGAAACTTTAATCTCCTGGAAACCTTGTAATCCTGTCAAGAATCCCATGCATGTTCTCCATCTGGATCCTTTCTGAGGGAAAGTGGCAACGTTTTCCTTTTACTTCCTTCAACTTTGTCCACATCAAGGCAAGATCCCTTCTGTAGGGTTCTCACCAAGGCCATGGCGATTAAGTACTTAAATTGATTAATCAAATTTCCTGTGATGAGAACTACTGTCATTCATTAATCTGAACGGGATTATAAATATGAGTTGGCAGATAGGGGAGGCAAACATTTTGACAGATAGACCTGCTGGTTTGAATGCAAATTGCACTATTGCATCTGGAAGGCTTTAGCTCTAGGCAGCCTCGGGTTAGAGCTTCCCTAAAGATAGAATTAGACTGATACTGAAGTATCCCCATATTAACAAAGAAATACGCATTTATGAAGAGCCAGCTCCTGTGCGTGAGTATGCAGGGTTGCGTACCTATTCTTCCTGTTCCGTGCTGGTTCTGCAGCAGGGCGAGGCTATGGAGTTTGTTTCCTATATAATTCATGAAAGATTTTTTGGGGGCTAGTTTAACTCAAAATTTGAGGATAACCTCGTTGCAAATGTGTAGTTAATATGAATTTGAGCAATTAAGTAGCAGGCTGACATGGATAGTTCCTATGGAATTATCTTGGAATTGACAGCATTGCAAATAGAAGAAAATTTTTATTGAATTCAAAAGCACTTGTAGAAATGTTAAGTTGAACATTCACTTTCTGGAAAAAGCCTTGTGCTTTTAATATTGTGACTTACTCCAGGATGCCATTTAAGCAATTTGTAAAGAATGATGCTGAAACCCTGACCACGTTGCAGTGAATGGCAAAATTCCCATCAGCTGCTGCAGGGCTGGAGTTTCATCTTTAGGGGATTAGGTGACTCTGCAAGTCATTTCTGCTGTTTCTAGAGTGAGTGCAGAGCAAGCAGTCAGGATGCTGCGGAGCATGCTGAGATTAAAGCTATCGTTTCTTGTTGAACTGGCCTCCTACGTTTTTGTTCATAAATATTTAAAGCACTCTTATTAAACAAAATGCCAGTATAAAAAAAATTAAGAGTTCAGTAGCTGACGTCTAGAATGCTACCACGTCATTTGGGTTTGTGGTTGAATGTTGGGAGCTGACACGCTTCCGGCGGTCACGGAAAGGTGTTAGTGATATATAGCCATGTTCACGCTCTTCTACATTCACCCGGCCAGCTCTTGGCCAGCGTGGCACAGGGCAGAAGGGGCCGTTGCCTGCGGGCAGGGCTGGTATTCGCCCATGCACATTTCAGTACTTCGCCTTCATCCACTTTTGTGCTGGCCCTTGAGTTACCTCTCCTCCTCTGATAAATACCTAGAGGAGCTCCGCAGCCTTCCTTGAGCTGCACTTTCAGATCCAGCGTCTCCACTGGGTCCGACGTGGCATCGCGGTGCTGTCCCACTGCCACGCTAGTTGCTCGTCCTCGCCTTTGCCTGGCAGGCAGCAACTTCTGCCTTTCGGCGCAGAAGTCAGGAGCCCCCTCGCTGCTTGTCATTCTGCTGGCGGCACAAGAAGAAACGTATTTGTTGGGCTTTCTGCTTCTGTGGATCAAAACCTTTCTCTGGCTGATATAATGAGAGCCAGTGATGGCGAATGGATCAGCAGCTAAGGTCCACATCGAGGCCGCCTCAGGGGGAGAAAGGCAGGAGCTTATACTGAATGTAAACAACCTGCTCCAAAAGGCTTGACCTTGGACTTTGTTATTGAGCTGCAGGTAAGAGATCAATGGGTGAGTGCAGGAGGATTCAGCCGGGAGTGGACAGTACCAGTAAATGCTCTTACTAAAATCATGCAGGCACTGCCAGCATAAGGAAAAGCTACAGAAAAGAGAGGCTGGGGCATACTGGAAGACTCGTTACTGTCTTTTTTTTTCCTCCACCCAAAGCACAGGATGCAGAGGGAGATTTCATGTGCACATCTGGATGTGATTTTACAGCTTGCAATGTGGCAACCCTCACAAATACTGGAACCATTATTTAATGTGATGAACCACGCAAAGGGTAAGATGTGGAAATGGTAACCCACTGCAAGGCAGCCACTGGGTTTGCTCACACAGTAAACTAGCAATATCCATCTTGTGCGAGGACATTGGCTTCATCTGGCAGCTGGAAAAGCTCTTGAGGCTGTTTGGTAGGCGTATTGCCCCAGCAAGAGCGAAATTATCTTTCAGGAAGCACAATCATTTTCCAGTAAGACAGGCATTTAAAAAGTGTAAAGTCTGGTCGCAGAGACTGTTGCCAGCAATGGCAGGAGTTCAGGCTCCTTTTCCTTGTGTCTCGTGTGTCTCAGTGGATGGAGGATCTCAGAGACTCTCCTCCAAGTGCTCTTTGCTTACAGAGAAGAGCACGAGTGCGGCACATTGTACCCCTGATGCTCGCTCTGGGAAGGCTTCTGGAACTGAGCCGTGTGCTTTGAACATTGCAGAAGCTGGGAACAAGAAATAGATACAGCTAGTTTTTTCCCCAGACTAAGAAAAAAACCACATGCATGTGAGAAGAGGAAGTGTCATTATCCTTCTGATAAGTCTTAAACAGGTAACGCCGTTTAGTGTATCTCGTTCTTTTCATGTGTCAACGTGATACATAAAGAGAGAGTCTCTGTCTAAAGACTAGACCTAAAGGCAAAAATCAAGAGAAGATGCTAACATATGTCACTTTTAGAGATTGCTCTCCTTTCTGCATGTGAGGAAGATGAAGCAAAGTTTGCTGAAGGAAGGAGCTGTTTGCAGAGATCTGGAAGAGAGACCCAAAGATGAAGAGCTGCAGTCTGTGCACGGGGACTGTTGTGAAGCGAGGTCTGAAGATCAGATTGGGACCACAGAGGGACTTGCATCACCCATATGGCACAGGATTGCAGGCACAGTAAAACGGGATTTTGAGGTTTTGAAGTAGGATTCAGAAAAGACTATATGATTCAGAGAGATGCAGAACACAGGACCAGCCTCATTTGAATGGCTGAGTCTTTCTTGTTTCAGTCTCAAAATGAACACTTTTGCTAAATTTTAGAATTTCAGGCACCAAAAATCAGTACCCGTATTTGCAATTAGCTAATGTCATCAGAACAATAATTTATAATAATAAAGTTAAGACCTGCAGTCTGTGAACAGCACTGATTTCAGAATTCTACAGAGGGAAAACAGGCTTGAAAAACAACCTATTAAACATTTAAATATTTCATTAAATATTAAACATTTCAAAAATTGCTTTCTAACAAGTCCTGAGGTAAATAGAAAAATATTTGATAACAAAAGCTACCGGTACTGACAAGGTCTTGCAACGGGCAAAGCTTAGCTCTAGATTTTGAGGATACAGTAACCTCTCCTTTGATGAGCCATAAAACAAGATCTATGGGTTCAATCCAGAAATCATTACCTGGGTAAAACTGCTGGTGACATCAAGGGTATCTGGAGGGCTTGAACTGTGCCAGCAAAAGAACCAGAAGGATAGATGAAGCAAATGTTATCAACCCTTGAACCAGGCTGAGTGCCTGAACACCGGCCTGTGCCCTGATGCTAGGCAGAGCTGCTCTGTGAGCTGCCTGCGAAACTGGGCACAGCAGGCTGGGACCCCAAAATATCGGCATGCCTGCACTGTCTCTGCCTTTATTTCCATTTGCAATAAATGCAATGGCTTCTGCATAGAAGCCACTGTAAATTTTGTGGGTTTCCCACGAGAGGAATATCCTGCACGGGAGTATTTCCTTGGTGAATTAAGAGAAAAAGTAAAAATCACAATAAACTAATGATTCAACAATAAACCCAAAGCAGCTAGCACAGAACTGGACTAATGTTATACTTCTCTCAGACTGTCCCCTTTAACTTTACTTCTGAGGCCTTTTGTGTTTTTCAGAGAGAAATTGCTTTATGTTTTTACATGCCAATTTGTAGCCTAAAAATTAAAGGCCAGGTTCTCCCGGATCTTGCAGCTGTGTGTGTAGAAATTTTAACGTCCTTTCTGGGATCTGCTTTCAGTACATGAGGACTGGCCGTCCAAATCAGCAAACTATCAGCTGTTGCTTAAGTTCTGTTGACATCAGTAAAATACGAACCTTGCCGACAGAGTAGGAGGTTACTCCTGTGCTGAGACCTGAGCGCATCACTTGTGCTTTGCTGAATCAAAGCTCCTATGTATAAATGATGAAGGAAAAATCTAAACCTGTCTAATGTCTGTGTTTTACTAAGATCCGTAGTGAGAAAACATGTTTAGCAGTGTTTTTGTTGAAGATTTGCTGTAGCGGAGCTATTATAGCAGGAAATTTTGGATGCTTCCCTATGTTATGACATTTTTTCCCTTTATAGATCAAAATAAAACTTTCAAGTGTAGTCTGTCTTCCCTCCTGCATGCTTTCTCAGTGCTGTAAGGTTCAGCCACTGTTACACCTCAGTATTTAAAAAAGCTAAACCGGGACTGATCTGTATAAAGGACTGTTTAGGTTGGTTTCCTGTGGTCTCCCCATCAACGTTGTGTCCTTTTGCCCTATGAGAGGTGTCCAAAAAAAAAAAAAAAAAAAAAAAAAAACGCTTCTCCTAGCTTTGCTTGTTTGGCCAAGCCCCCGTCACTGCTCGCCCCCTCCACAGCTGCATCTTAGCGTTGGGGGAGCAAAAGTAAGATTGATGGCATTAGGTTCCCTGTGCACGGTGTTGGCATCGAGTCAGGGGATTTTATAGCAGCACGTTGGCTTTTCTCACTGAATTTTGATTAATGGAGCAGGCTGGAACTGCCGCTGTCTCCCAGCTCCTTCGGCTGACAGGAACGAGCGTAATCTGATGTTTAAATGGATTTGGAACGTGTCTGTGGTTTTAGCATCCGTGTCCTGAAGGAAAGACCATCTGCTGCAAGATAACCTGATCTCGGAGGGCACTTATTTCAGATCTGTTTGAAAGAGAGATGACATATATAAAGTTTGAGGGTTTTCCCTGATGCTTACTAATTTGGTGGCAAATGGGCAGCTCATGCTAGAGACTCAAGGTTTTAAGTTGCCCTGCTTTTCTAACCATGCTCTGCCCTTTCAGAGAGAAGTAGCAAAGCATTTTGTGGGTACTATTTACAGGTGCAGATGGAAAGCTGCGCCTACATACAAAATAAATAGGTTACTACAAACAGCTAACAAACTTCTGTGAATATTGATACTGATTTATATGAAATCCAGATAAATCATTTTCAGGCAAACTGTATAGTACATCTGCTGAGATAAGAGCATATTACACTATTTTTTAAAATAGTAAAATATGAAAAAGTCAGTGAAAAGAATAAACGTGGCATCTGTATGAATAGATAATGGGAATATCTATGATAGAGATGGGAGAATTGCTTTTGTTGTTGCATTTTGACTACTGTCTCTGAAGCACAGGTTATTGCACTGAAAGGAAAATACCAATATCAAAACTTACATGCTTCTTTTCCATGTTCCCATCTAAAGAAAAAGTACTGGGGGTGTCCTTTCACACCTCACAAAATCAGGGCGGATTGCGTTATCCTCAAATGCTCCAAGCCATGCAACCTTTACATTACGCCTGTAAGGTTCAGTATTACGGTTGTGCTGGTTAGTGCTATATCGAAGTCTGACCACTCATATTTTAAAGTAGTAGAATAGTCCCAGGCAACAGAAAATCTATTTATTACCCATTTTATACATCTAAGAAACTTGTACCATATGCAGCCTGCGTGTTATTATGGGGCTTAAATTACTGCATTCTGTCTTTTACTGGGGTGGCACGTAATGTAGCCAAGCAGATAACATGCAGGCCAAGGTTAAGAGCACAACTTGATTGGGCGCAGATACAGTTGTTAATTTAAGAGGCCTGTATCTTATCATTAAGAATGAAGTTAAAGCCCCAGTTGGCTTTCCTGGAAGGTTTGATCCATGGAATAACATTGCTTCCAGCAGCAGCAACTGCTACCGTGACGAAAATAGGTGGAGAAGCTCTGAAAATGTAGGTGTAATTACAGAACAGGATGCAGTGCAGTTCAGTGGTTTAATGGAGGTATGATTAATTGCTAGACTTAAGTACATGTTGCTTAACAATACAAGACCTAAGAACAGCCACGGTGGCTTTTTATCCAGCAAGGCTGTCAGTGTCGTAAGCCGTTAACACAGTTGTTATCCTGCTCTCTCCCTGTCCCTACTTTGTTAACCATTTGCATTATAGTCTTATCAGCAGTTTTAACTTTCTGCCGTGGGCCAAGGAAAGTGACCCGCTGGGACTCCTCCGTCCTGAGCACCAGCTGCTGGCCGCAGTCAGGGGATGGAGCACTTGGTGGCATTGAGGGTCTCCTCCAGGGTGGCTGCTTTCATGTGGACTTCTAGTTCCTACCATGCTCACGGTGGCTGCGGACGGCAGCCTTTGAGTTTACAAGCTTTTACTTTGCTTGGTTCAGGAGCCTCTTTCGAAGGAATTTCATGTCTGCTATTTTGATGGTTTCACACAAAGTAGATTTTTTGTTCTAACCTTTTTCTGTGGCTTTTACTCATCTGGTAGTCAGTTTCTGTTATTTGGAGTGTTTTTTGTTGCCGTGAGTGTGTTTATCTGAAAAGACTATTTGCTTAGGGATGTCATTGCAAATCCCGCACTGTTGGGGTGCTGGTGTAGGGAAGGCGTGCCCCTTCCCTGTTGGGTTAATTCCTCTGTCTCTTCACCCCTATCTGAAAGAAACCGGGAGGACCTGAGAAACGGGCTGCTGAGCATAGGGAGAGAGAGGCGTTGGGAGCCAGGGGAGATCTCCGGTGCCCAGCGCCGTAACGAGGAGGCAGAGGACCCACTTTTTTCCCCGGAAACCTGTACCGAACATGTTTGACGTGTTGTTTGTATGACTTAAGCCGCTGGGATATTTGGAAGTTGGAGCCTTATAACATAAAAATGACTCAAGTGTATTTTAATATTTTAGAGCCACAGGTGTTACGTGGTTTGTTCTCTAAAGATTGATTTAACTTCTTATTAAGGGAATTGGGAATTCAGTGTGAAAATCTGAACAAAATCTAGATGGTTTTTATTTTTTTAAATATCCACCAGCATATCTCAGTGGGGAGAAGAATTTCAAAGCCTCTCTGACCCTAGCTTGAATTTTTGATTCTCCTGCTTTTCCATTTTCATTCCCAAGGTGTTCTTGTTAAGGAAGAACACCTCAGCATTATTGCATTATTTTTAAATAAGCCACAATCGCTTTAAGGAGCTCAGGATAAAAAATCTGCTAATACTTTGATTTTTTTTCCTCTCGTTTTCAACAGTTTGATAATGTGAGGTGTGAACTGCATGTAAATGGAAGGATGGGCAATTCCAATTGCAGGACTGTCTCTGCCTGTCCGCAGAAGGCCCCCTTTTCTTTAATTACCAGTCGATTTTGAAAAGGTACGAGGTGAAGTGGAGCTGGCAGGGCCCGGCTTTGGGAGCAGCACAGGGACTGCAAAAAAGACACTTATAACTGAGCGCTTCCAGAGGCACTTGTGGATTTCGTATTCCGTGGGAATTGCCCCTCGTTGTGCACAGGGCGCCGCAGTGGAGACGGTGGCTTTGCTCTGCAGGCGCTGGCCAGCTCAGTGCGTTTTGACGTGGCTGCGGTCGCCTGGGCAGTGGGCACTGGCCCCAGACAACCCTCGGACACTTCTTCAGATTACTTTAGGAGAGGAAGAAGGGATCCTTGAAGGGATATTTCAGGACAAAGTCTATACCCTGTGCACGCTCAAGCTTCCTCTTTAGGTTCATACAAACTGGGCAAGATTACTAAGATCGCTTTGTGCTGACATTTGCATCTCTCTGTGGGGAAAAAAGTTACCACCGGTGTCTTCCTGAGGTGCTTAAACTAATGGCCAAAAAGGCAGGCCGCTCTGCTCACCTTTGCAGACATCCGGTGGCTTATTCCAATTGCATCTTTTGCATTTCTTTCCTGCTCTGTAGGCTTCTGACCTGACTGCTGCCTCTTGGGAAACGTCTTTATGGTACTCTTTGACAGAGACCTTCTTCTTACTCGCTTTTTCGCCAGCTGGAGGCGTGGGGAGGGGGGGATGATTTGTCTGTGTATGAAATTGTTGATATTTAAACCTCTGAAGCTCATGTAACTCGCAAAGATGGAAAGCCCGTTCCCGCCTGGAAGGTGATGGCAGCGTGCTCGGGCAGGAGCCGTGGCCGCAGTGCTGCTGCCGCCGCCGTAGGCGTCATTCCCCCTTCCCGCGGCACCGGAGCAATCCCGCCATGGGAAAGACCAGGGCCGCTCCGCACTTCCCTTTGGAGGCAAATCATTCCTGCTCCCACGCTGGAGCCTTGTCCCGGCGGTGACAAAGCTTGCGTTTTCATATCTGTATCTGCTTTCAAAACAGAAATCAATAAGCTGCTGAAGTGGCTTTTCTCTTCAGATGGTTCAGAAATGCTATTTCTTTTCTCCTAGAAATTTTTGTAAACTTGAAAGAATATCATGAAAAAAAAAATGTACCTCTCTGTCCAGCCCATTAATTCTGCATGCTCAGGACAGAATTAACCTTGGCAAGCCTTCTAGAGGAGAGAGTAATTCTAACCTTAAAAATGTGCTGATTAAAGCTGGTTTCAGGAATTCGATTTCACTTAATGCGTTGGCTGGGAGCCCAGCCCAGCATTAACGTAGCCACAGACACATGCTTCGGCATCTCTTACCTCCCCAGTAAATAAATAAATAAAGCATCCAGCTACTGAAACCCCTTTTGCCAGTTTTAAGCAAGAATTCATTTTAAAGACTTCTTTAACTAAATGCGTTGAGTACGTCGTGGTTACCTGTCTCCTAAGGAGATGCAAGGGATGCAACTCAGGAGGCCACAGCATTAATTAATTACAGTGTTGGTGGTAAGTGTAGACAGCTGATCTCATTCCGGTCAGAAGCACAGTGGCAGGTTTTCGGAAGAGAAGATTCGAGGAGTTTGGCGAGGAAAAGCGTCAAATCCCTGAGAGCAGCTAGCGAGGGGCCGAAGGGTTGCGTTTGCCCAGGTGTGGCTGCACCGGGCCGGTAGCCCGCGCCTCTCCCGGAGAGACGGGTTGTTTTATGGATAAGAGCTGGAATGACTTAGGGAGGGAGACTGTAGGGCTGAGGAAAAGACTCTGCCATTCGTATGCCTGATTTGCTCTCCGTCGACCAGGTGTTTTGCAGCTCCACCAAATGGCCTTGACCTGGTGTGAGGCAGAAGGGGGGTCAGTCTCTGCCAGTTTTTCAGATGTAGGAAAAGGGGCCAAACCTGCCATGTAGGTTTGCTGTCTGTGTTTGGTGGGTGCAGGCCACTAAAGCACCCTTCAGATAAGTATAGCTTTGAGGTGGTGTGTCCTCTGCTAGATTTAAATAAGAGACCTGGAGATAAAAGGCCAAGTCTCTCAAGAAATCGCAGTTGCGTTCTGAAAAGTTAACAGGGAAACTGTGAATCTCAGGTTTGAAAATGAGGGGAGTAAGGTAAGACTCACCAATGGCATCATGATGTTTACTGCCCACAGTTTTTTGCTGCGGTCGGTAGCACGTCCAGAGCGGGCTCCAAGAAGGGATTGCCTCGTGCTTTGCAAATATCATTTACCTCCTCGCAAAGCGCAGTGCTAGCGAGCCGCTGAGGAGTGGTCCCGTGCTCCTGGGGCGCCGCCGACCTCCGCAGCGTTGCAGCAGTCGCTGCGGCCTCCCTGCACGGCAGCGTGCCCAGAAGCACGAGCTGCACGGTGAACGCGGAGAACCTCGGTGGTGCCAGAGTTACGTAACCCCGTTAAAAATGCAGAAGTCACAGAAGCCATCAGTCACACCAGGAATCCAGAAAATGCACAGGGCGGCTGTAGTGTCCGTCGCAGCTGAGGGATGCAAGTACATCCTCCACTCATCGTATGGATCATTGCATTTGCAAGGAAAAAAGACCACCTCTCCCACTGAGTGCTACACGAGCTTTTCCCTCTTGAGATCAGTGGGATATTTTTGGCTTTAGTGTTTTCTGAGTTTGGGGTCCTTTGACTTCTGCATCAGCCTCTCTTTTGGGCACAGGAGTGCTGGATGCGCATCTCCTTTGCTCCTGGCCCGGGATGGATCTCATTTGTAACAGCAAAACTTACCCTACTTGCTGGATTTTTCCTGAGACATGGGTTGTTCCTGCCCTGTTGGTTGTTCTTTGACTGCATCTCTAGTTTTTGTGTGCACACCACAATCCATTGCACAGCATTAGCAGGCCACAAAATCAGAAATGTGAGCAGGAAGAGGGAAGTATTCCTACGCTTATTGACAGTTATCTGACGTAACTACTTGCGCTGCACTTGCTGGATGCTGCTCCTTGGAGCGCCTCTTTCCCAACCTCTCCGGGGCCCATCGCAGCCCCTGAGGTGGCCCTTGGCAGGGTCATGTCATCGGTGACCTGCAGGATGTTTTGGGAGGGGGCAGGGAGGAGTTGGGTTTAAGCCTCGTCAGCTGTGAAACTGGCGTTTTCACATGGTCTGTGTGCTTAGCTCTCCAGGGGAGATGGGTGCATGCCCAGCTTTGCCAAGCGTTTCATCAAGCCTGTGCCAGCTGTAGCTGCCGTTGGCCGTGTTTTCTCAGGCATTTGGAGTCAGAACCTGACAGGCCTGACTCTCTTTAAAACCTGGTTCAGTCGTGAGTGCTAAACATCCAAAAATCTAGCTTTTAAAATTTTACAGCCTGATAATTTTGCTTTTCTCAGTTGTAGCTCAGAAATACCATGGGCGCTATATATTCTTTATGTTACAAAAGGGAGATAAATTAGTTACTTTATTTGCCCTTTCATGCCACATAACACATTCATGCCCCTATATATATTGGAGATTTGTGGTTTGTTCGTCCCTTCAGCTTTCCTCAGTAAAAAATCGTAAGAGGGATGCGTGGAAATCCCGTAAAGAGAGAGGAGGGCTTTGCCCTGGCAGCTGCCTGGGAGTTTTTCTCTCCAAGTTGTGCCTCCCCTTTAACAATTAACAGGATAAGCAGGCGAGCAGCTCCAGGTGTGCTGTCCTGAGCCTTGCAGGTCGTGTGGTAGCACTGACTCAAGGTGCTGTATTTAAAATGATCCATTTTAGCAGCAGAGCTGGAGCACTGCCAGGAGAGTTCTGGGGAAATGGTGCAAATTCCCACACGAAGCACCCATAGATCATACAGAGGCCTGGCCAGGTAAAAAAGCTTTTGCTGTTTATTTTCCAAGCTTGCACTGGACTGAATTCATGGCATGGCTGACTCTGTAAATCCAAATGTACTGTGTTATCAAATTGTAGTTCATCCTGTAGTGCTTAATTTATTAATGTTGGAAATCCTGCAAAACAATGAATCTAACAGTTCTGAGATTTTTTTGTTTATATCTTAAACATAATTTTTATGCCTTTTTATCCAAAAATTCTTTTAGTTGTTATTGCCATTGTCACTCATGTTGTCTTTATTCCAGAAGCTGTATTTACCAAGATCTTTCTTCTGCTGCACTGCATTTTTTTCTGCAGCTCTGTTAATTCTCAAATACTAAAATGTAATGTCAGTGAAGAAGAGTTCCCTGTTGTTTGACATGGATCTGCTTCATTCTACCTACTTAAATTAGAACATGTAGACCCAAAACAATAATCCAAGATTAGATCCCATGCCATGTGTCATGCCACGTGTGTTTAAAAAAAAAAAAAAAATCACTTTTGTGTTCTGGATGCTTTATAAATTCTATGAACTATTAGGATTTTCTTAATGCTTTCCTGAAATGCTGGAAAAAATCATGGAGGTGGGGTGCCTTTATGCAATTCATTATTGACGCATCTAGAGTTATATACCAGACAGATTTGGAGATGTAGAGCAGTTTTCATATCTACTAAATGCAGCACACGCTGTGAGGATGTCAGCATTAGAGTGTTGTGTAAATATTTTTTATTTTAATCACAGCAAAGTTTTGATCAACCTCATAGCAATCAGTGTTGTGAAGCAAATGGAGGTCTATCGATTTCTATCGAACAAGGTGCTATATATGTTCTTAGGCGTAGCAAAGGCTTCTCTAGAGGATCGTTGCAGACAAGCTTTCCAAGTCATTGCGGAGAAACTTTCAGCACTCGGTGATGCTGCTCCTAAAAAGCTGTTTTCCAAAACGGGAAGAGCAGCTCTGAGTCAGCAGAACTGTACATTAAAGACCTTTTAATAAACCACGAGGCTGCGGTGCAGCCAAGAATCTCTGTCAGAGATTATCCTGAACAAACAGTGTCTGCTTTTTTCTCAGGCTGAATGGTGGGATTAAAATGTTAAGCTTTTCTTAGGAGTATTTTCTTCAGTTTTTTTATTCCCCCCCCACCTTTTGTGTGAAATTTACCCTTGACATATTTAAAAACATTATTAATCTTTGTCATTTGTATTTTAAAAATAACTCTGTGATGGAAGCCAGAAGTCCTTAAATCCTTTTTAATTCAAGCTGACCTTGAGTGATTATCTTGCAGAGGAGACACTGCAGCCAGCCTCTCAGTGTATTCACTGATAAGCGTGCGTTTTTAATGACACACCTGAAATGATGGCTTTCCCTGCACACTAATCCTGTTACGAGGCATGCTAATGATGACGAGGCTGGCAAGCTTATTGTTTGCAGAGTATTTTTGTAGTTTGTGAAAGCACCTTAAAGGACGGAAGGTTTATAAATCAAGATTTACTAACCCATTTGTATTTGTATAAAACGGCCAGAATTCCTGCGTTGGAGAGATTGCACAGAGAGAGCCTGTGTCGCGGTGCTGGCTGCTATATGGCTAAGATAACCGGCATTACTCAGGCATGACAGAGCACTGAGTAAAATATGCAGGTCATCCAAACAAGTGCCAATAAAGCCTTGATTCCACACGTTAACCTTAACATTAGTATTTATGACATGCCATCCATATCTGGAAAAACAGGTATTCAGGACAATTTGAGCAATGATCCCATCTGCTTATGTTCCAGTTAACATGATTTAAAGTCTTGCTGAAATTTTACCAGAACTAGGGCCATCATGTCTTGCAGCTGCAGCAAAGCTTAAAAATTAAGAGAAAGGACATAAACCACGAGTGTTTTTTCTTAATAGCAAACAACCGATCATCCTTCGCTCTTCCTCCTTCTTCTCCCTAGCGTGCTAACCCAATGTCACCATGCAGCCCTCTGGATACCCCTTAACCGCCCCTCCTTGACGAACGGAGCGGGGCTGGTTTTGTCCCGGCGCCCTCTCTGAGCAGGGTTCCCGTTCGCCCCCGTGCTGTTGTCCTGCTTTCCGGAATGGAAAACCTTGAAGCGAGGGTTGGAGGGAAGTCTCGTTCCCGGAAGCTCCTCAGGCAGCTGGTGAGACGTTTTCTGCTGCATGGAGGTCCCTCAGTGAAATTTTCTGCTATTTCCAGATCTCCTGTCTACAGCAGAGGTAGCTAGAACGGCCACAAAGAGAGGAATTAAACACGGACCTTGTGAAGAAACTCATAATTTATTCAGTTTTGATATTTATTTCAGTACTTCAGACATAAGGCACACATTCAGCCGGTAGATTTGTTTTATCAGAGCCTTTCAGCTGATGGCATTCAGGCTGCTAATATTTACACAGAATGAACGTTTAAAATATTTACCGCAAACAGTTTTTAATAGTTTTGCTATTTAAAATGTTTTGGAACTAACAAATACTGGGATTGTTTGCCAGATCAGTTCTTTAATGATGTAACCGTTCTGCACTTTTCCCACTCCTTCCTTAGGGATCCTAGGTAAGATTTCCTCGCTTCCGTGCGTCTCTGCGCATCCGAACGCGCTGTTGTGCCTGCCCGGACAGGCGACGCGGTGCTTCGGGGGGTGATGCGGCCCCCACTCTCTGCCCTAGGGCAGACGGGTGAAACCGGCATGGAGCTTTTTAGGCGAAAAGCCAGAGGAAAATCCCCAAACCGTCTGTGGGCTCGTGTAAAGGCAGCGTCGTGGAGAGCCGGGGGCCCCGTGCGTGTCGCCAGCAAGCGCTTTGCCTCTGCGCTGCGCGGGCGCTGCCGCACTTGCCTCCCGCGCGGGCCGCGAGGCCTTGGCACCGCTTTCCAGTGTGCAAGCACGCGCCGGGCTCTACCGATGGCCTTTGCCCGCCCTCGGCTGAACCCGCGAGGCGGCAGCGCACGCCTGTGGCAGGCCACACGGCACCGCACTGCACCACGCGGCGCTGCGCCACGTCGCATCGCGCCGCACCATGCCACACTGCATGGCCTGCGCCACCTGCAGCCCAGCACGGAGCCCGCACACAGGTACAAGGCACCCTGAGCCCCACCGCGCTGTGGGGCCCAGCCCCGCGCCAGGCTGTGGGGCAGCCCCCGAGCCCCCCGGCGCCAGGCCCTGCGCCAGGCCACGGGGCATCCCCTAACCCCCCCCCAGCACCAGGCCATGGGGCAGCCCCCGAGCCCCCCAGCACCAGGCCCCACACCAGGCCATGGGGCAGCCCCCGAGCCCCCCAGCACCAGGCCCCACACCAGGCCATGGGGCAGCCCCCGAACCCCCCAGCGCCAGGCCCCGTGCCAGGCTGTGGGGCAGCCCCCGAGTCCCCTAGTGCCAGGCCATGGGGCAGCCCCCGAGCCCCCCGGCGCCAGGTCCCACACCAGGCTGCAGGGCAGCCCCCGAGCCCCCCCGCGCCAGGCCGTGGGGCAGCCCTCGAGCCCCACACCAGGCTGGTGATCGCCGGCTGGCGGCTCTGGCAGGAGCTGCCCCAGCCCCTGCTCCGCCTGGGCCTGTGCATCGGTGCTGCAGCCCCGGCGCCGGGCTGCCGTCCGGTCCCGGCTGCTCTCTCTGCTGGCGGGACGGTTCACGCTCACGTCCCTGGTGCTGTGGTGGATCCCGGACCTGTGACGCCTCAGCGCCCACCATGCCTCGGCCACCTCCCCCTTCGCGCTGTTAAACCGACTTGCTTTTCCAAGAAGCTGAGGACTGCGTAGTAAGCATTCATGTTGAGCTTTGAGCAAGCAAATAGTGTGTTAACGCTAAGAGATGTTATAATCAATGCATTTGCTGGAGTAAAATGTGCCAGAAAGGAAATTCTCTTTAAAAATCCTCTGTAGTTGGATTTATTTGTTTCTTCCTTCTGTAATTGCGGAATACTGGTATGCCTAAAATACGTATGATCCATGATCTTTCAAGGGAAATATCTGAGGAAAGCTACAAGCAGATTGCTCAGTTTTTGCAGTCTCACATTTAAGGAAAACTAATCGCTTTCAGTAGAGGGGAATATATCATTACACGCACACCTGTCCCCATCCCCCAGATGCGCTATATTAAAAGCCAACGAAGTCAGAAAAGAATATTGCTTTCTTAATAATAAATATGTTTTGTGGACAGGGGTTGTACCACAATCTTTTAAATTAATTTCAGTTTTGTTTGTTTGGTTTCTGCTGGGCTTAGCTCCCAATTGACAACGATGTTTAAAAGTTTCAACTTACTGGAAATCTGATTTTCCTGCAGAAAGAATCCCTTAGCCTTGGTGATTCCCTTTCATTTCAGTTAATCAGAGTTCATCAAAAAGAAAGTGGTGTTTTGGCATTTTGTTGTATAAAATAATATCTGGCAGCATTTTTTCAATTTATATAACCAGATGATGAACCATGGAAAAGAGTTTTGGGTTTGGGGGTTTTTTTGTTGTTTTTTAAGAAATAATCTTAGAACAAAGATCGAAACGCACATACCAAACCCACCTCTTTATTGTATCTGGATTCAGAGCGATGCAGGGAGACATTATTTGTTCTGTTCTTATCTAGGTGAGTCTCAGCTTTGGGTAAGTGCTGTACCTTATCACAGAAGTGGCTATTAAGAGGATCTAGGTAGCCTACTAAGTGTTTCTGACGGCAGTTGCTGCAGTTTGCAATGCTGATTTAGGGAGTCGAGTAATTTGATTCCCATTATGCCCCTGGGAATGCAAGTGCATCTCTGAGGGGTTTCTCTGGAGGGGAAGGCAAGGAAACTGTGTAATGGAGGGCTTTGTTTATTGCTCCACAACCGTCCTGCTGCAGTGTGCGTACAGGAACGTCGGGTGCAGTGATGGCACTGTGGACCTTTGGTCACGCGAGGAAGCCTCTGTCAGCCATCTCTGGGCTGTCCAACTGCAAGCAGGACAAACCTGCCAGCTGGCAAAAAGGCTGTATAAGTAACTGGTGGTAAGCAGTCTGGGACTGCTGAAATCCTCGTTCCCTGCAAGTGAATTTCATGATTCACTGCAAAGAGTTCTAAACTTTATGCATTGTCTTAATTTTTGTTCCTTCAAGTTTTGCCCAGAGGCTTTTGAACTGTGGTATGTGGATCACTAATGGTCTGTAACCCACTTCTCTGGGTTACACACTGGCAGATCAAAGTGGCCTTTGAAGGTGTCTTGTTTTGCGCAGTGACCTGAGCTAGGAGAGTCAAATCTCTTAAAATCAGCAGACAATGCCTGCTATGGACAACTGGCCTTCCGAGTTAGGGATGTTCCTCTTCGGATACTCTTAGACTTCTGCAGCAGAAATATTTGTCATATAAAACAGAGCTTAAAGTCTGTCTATTGATTCTTTAACACGTAATGATGTTTAAGTAGTATTCTCCTAAAATATGACATAGTATGAGTGCCATCTCTTAAACTTGATTATCATCTGGATAACATTTTTCTTCACTGACTCTGTATCTGTTTTCTCTTTTTTTGTCCTTAGTGTTTGTATGGCTGTTATGTCCATTCCTCCATCATCCCCACATTTCACAGAAGGTGCTACTGGCTTCTTCAGGTAAGGTGATGTTAAATTCCTTTCTCATGGTATGACTCTAATTGAACTTGTATGGCTGCAGATTTTAATGGTATTGTAGAAGCTGTGGTTCAGCTACCCCATTCTGTGGGCATTTTTTTGATGTTTTGGGGGACTTTTTTGTCTGAGGCTGACGTGGATTTTCTTAAAATAATGTGTCTCTGTTTAAAGACGTTTGGTTTTTCTCTATGTAAATTTCCAGCAAATATAAAGCGGATGCCAGCTTAAATGTTCCCTAAACAGAGAGATAGCTAAATGAGATAGGTTTTTTAGGTTTGTAGTTTGTTTGTTTCCATTTTGAAAGGACTCACAGACAGTAAGGAGCTTAGGAAGCCAGCTGCTACATAAGCTTGGATGCCATGGGAGAGAAAGAAGGCCTATGTTTCTGTTTGAAATTTTTCTAATGCAAAATATGTGGCAAACTGCACTAGAAGGAGAACAGAACTACCTTCCTTCAGTAAGGAGTTTAGGTAGGGAGTTTTGTTGAATTATTAAATGATTTTTCTTCTCCTAGTTTGAGCACAATAAAGCCCTTGGAAATTTCAGGCAGAATTTTCATCTTTGTTCTGCAGTGTTTAGGTTATGGCCTGATATTAGGCCATAGGCTGTGGTAGGTGGTAGGTTCTCAGGTCCATTTTCTGAATTTTGCCTGGGGTGGATATTTGCTGAACCAAGAATGCTAAACATAGGTTTGCTGAGCTATTTATATTGATAAGTTATTGTTACTTACAAATGCTAAGCACATGCAAGCATTTTGTTTTCTTTTGTTAGGAAGAAGTATTTGACAAATACTGTAATAATATTACTGTTTTAAAAATTAAAGCCCCACAGTCCTGAAAACAAATGGGTTCTGTTTCAAGTAGTAAATGGAAAATTTCTTCTCCTGGTTTAACAATCACACTTTCATATTAAAAGAAAAAAAAAAAGCTGTTCCTCTTAGTGCTGCTTAAAAGGATACCCCACAAATAATTGAGAATGGCGTCCACTCAGTGGACATAAGCAAAGGGAATGTATGCAGAATATCATTTTCTTCTGCTACTTTTACATGAGCTCTCTGAGCTCTATTTGCATCCTTTAAATATGAATGTCATGGTAATAAAGGGAAGAAGACTTTCTGTAGTTGCAGACAGAGTGGTATTTCATCCATTTCAGACTAGGAGCTGGTAGTTTCTACTCTATCCCTGCTGCTGAACACAGGGTTCACTCGGTGATGGCAAGGTGCGCGGGCTCCTGCTCTGTAGTGGTGTGGGGGCCTCCACAGAGGAGACCTGCGGGATTGTGGCGTCACTGAAAAGACAGTGCAGCTATGCTGAGATCTGCATGCCTTCAACTCCTTTCCTAATAGCAGCAGATTTTCTACACAGCCCTCTGATGTACTTGACCTGTGCATGCGGCTACATGTGGCTAGATATTGCAGGTACTAAGAAGAGTGAGGAGCTGCTTATAGGTATAGCTAAAGAAGCCATTAAAAGTTCACAGTTCAGTGCACTGAACTGAAAAAATCTCTAAACTTAGAGTCCAGTTTGGCTTGGGCAGCAGGCAGCTGTTTGTTTTATTTTTTAGCTGCTGTCTCTGCTGGTGCCTGTGATGGATGATGTGACATGAGAATTCAAATGAAACTCCAAATTCATTCTGATCTCCAAGCACTGCACAACTAGCACTCCGTGCACTTCCCTAGGTAGCGTTTCTCTGGTGTCCTCTGTGAAGGCATAGAGGATGATGGTGGGTAGAACAGCAGATCGACTGGTTCCTCTCTGGTCTTGCAGTTCCTACTTAGGAACAGGATTTTGGGCTGGGGGATGGTGAAAAGATTCTCTCTCCAAAGTCCCTCAGAGCTCTGGGAAGTACAAATATTGCAAAGATAATTTTGTGGGTTGAGAGGTTTTTAGCTTTCCTCAGCACATATTCCAATACATCCAGTTCCTGGAGTGTGCAGCCTCATCAGCGGTGCTGTACGTCCTTCCCAAAAGCAACGGCTGCTGCTCTGCAGCAGTCCCTGAACCCAGGCTTCAGTCATTTCAGGTGTCTGCAGTTTTCCAGCGTCGCTAAAGGGTAGCCCTGCTCATTAAGTGTTTCACATAAACTGAAAAGCTTGAGAAAGACCTTTGTTTTTGAGCAATTCACAGGCTAGATAGCTGAGTCTCTCCTATATTCCAAGCAGAAGAGATGACTCAAAATCAAAGTGCAAAACTCCAATCTAAAATTAGTCTGTGATATTTAGGGGAGAAGGGTGACATGGGGAGTATGAGAACTGCTAGCCAGTGAAAAATGTGGAGGACCACATCTGGTGGTCAGGAGACAAGTAAGGTAACCCCAGCATCAAGGTTAGTGTTCGAAGGTGGTAGCATGTACCAACTCACCGCTGTTAGCCCTCTCACTTGCAGCAGTGTCCCTGTCAAACGTGCTACCCCTCAGAGGTTTGTCTTGTGATGGTTATAATCCTTCAAACCGCAAAGCTTTCTTTTCCTTTGAGAGACTATTTTCTAGCCTTGCACACCTTGCTGTGAGGAAATTTCCCAAGATACTGACCACTTATGCACCGTCCTGAGGGATGCCCACATAGCCTGAGTACTCCCCTACCAGAGGCAGTCATGAGATCCTCCTCCGTTGCTGGCTGGCCAGACTGTAGCGGTCCCCCCGAAGGTCCTTCTCGCATAGGTCAGCCCTCCTTAATCACAGAATTTAAATTTCTCTTTTTTTTCTTCTTTTCGTGTGTGTGCTGTCTAGAAATATTGCTGGATTTTGCTGTTGTGACCACTGGCAACCTTATATCCCGTTAGTTGTGCTTCAGAACCATAGGAACTTCTTAACAACAACCTGAGCTCTGGCTCTTTCATGCTGTGTGTGTGTGTGTGTGTGCGCGTGCTCGCGCGTTGACTTTTAGACCATCTTCTTCTCTCTGATAATTGATTAGGATTGAGAGGAGTAACTTGAAAGTACATTTCTTATAAGCCTATTTATAAAATGTGATGCAGGACATCTTGTGGTGAGTGTACCATAATTTTATTCAGAAACAAGGACACATTGTGCCTTTGCTGTGTGAGGAATATGAGTCTGATTCATGAAAGCATCTTCCAGACGTAAATGGACATCCTTCAATCATGTGCTCAAGGTTATGCAACTGAGGAAAAAAAAGTTAGTCAAGAACAAATGACTCTTTTTCTAATGCCTACACAATATTTCTATTCAACTCCAAGATGAATTTAGGGCAAATAAGACTAGAAGATAGAGCTGGTATGACACGCGAGAAACTCTGATAAGTTGGGCTCTTTGTGTACCTGTTTCACAGTAATGGCAGGGAGGTAGTTTGTGCATTTGGAGTTTATGTGACTGTGGCATTCCTGATTCTTCTTTTAAATTTTTAACAAATAAAGTGTATTTTTTTCAGATTTGAAGCTCAAGGGTTAAGAGTTTAAATATGTACATAAGAATGTGAATGGGACTGTTTTGCAGAGCTAATAAGTGCCAGTAAGCTCTATCCTGGCATCAAGGGAAAGGCAGACACTTGTCACCTCTGAAATCCAGGCTGCCAGTTAAGCACTTAATTGTTTTAGCTGGCTAACTTTAGATTTCTGCATTAGAAATGCTGGCATCCTTTTCTAATGACAATTAGCACCTTTCCAAGTGGAAGGAAAAATGATGGTTCATATAAACATGCAGTTTTTCTCTTCACATAACTGGCAGGCTGTTCTCAGTCAAGGAATTAAATTGTTTTTCACAGAATACATTCTTCCTTCCACAGTTGAAAATGGAGAATAAATATAAGTATTACTGCCTTTCAAAATAAAGAACAATATCTTCCTGTCTCTTTTCACCTACTCTTTAAAAGCGCTTGGACCTGTTTTGAGTAAAGCTGGGTGGTGATAGTGGGACCATTTCAGTATGCTTTATTTTATTACAAGGTTCACTAGCATCTTGTCAACTTCATATTTGAAATAAACTGGCACCATGGGTAAGGAGTTGGTGGCTGATAGGTGCGTGTGTAGGTTTAAATGTGGCAGGGGAAGAGGCAGATCCAAAGCGATAAACACCCTGAGAGGGATTTCCCAGCTCCGTGGGGAAAAGGGCAGTTCCAGGTGGCAGCAGTCTTGGCTCCTCCGATGCCTGGGGGTGTCAGGATAGGTGCTCAGTAGGTACGTAGTGAAGTTTACGCTTGTGTTTCCTCTGCTGTGCGGATATGCTTATGATGTTATTTGTCAGCTCCTCGTGAACCACTGCAATGCTAATTAGGTTTCTAAAGGGAACAGATATGTGAGTTGGTTTGCTGTTATGTTCTGTCAGTCATACCGGTGACCGTTGCTCCCTGCCTGGGCTCTTGTGCTCCCAGTAAATCTCTGTGATGTTGGGATGAAATGTCATTTCCTTGGTTCCCAGAGAGAGTGTTGGTGAAGTGGTAGGTGAAGTTTTGCTCTAGCTCTGGACTGTTGTTAGGCGAGATGTTGGTCTCATCTTTATGAGAACGGCGTGCTTGCCGAATGGGTGGTTAGAAATGCTTGTGTTTTATGATTTTTCTTACGACCTATTTTGCAGAAAGAGCTAAGCTGAGTTCCCTGGAGGTAGTTTTACCTGTGGAGAATGAAGCCCAAATTCTTTGATATTTTGGGATGGCACAAAATACACCAATTTGAAACAGAGGCCTGCCCTCTGTTCCTGCTGAACAGTGCAAAGTGTTACAGGCTCCCAGTGCTCAGAAGACAGGTCCTCTAAAGGCTGTGGCTTGATAAGGTTCATTAAGGTTGCCCTCATTTCCTCGAGGGGTCAGAAGCCGAGAAAGCAGGCAGCATATGCAGTCTGCATTCCTCAGTTCAATAGTAAAAATGCAGGCGCACACTCTCAGGGCTTTGTGAAACTGTCACGACTCTATTTTGTGCCAGGTTTGCTACAGCTGTCATGTTTCCATCAATTTGTACTGCTGTTAGTCAGCACTGGAGGAGTGCAGACCTTGTTCCCATCCTGAGAAGCCGTCGTTTGCAAGGGCTTGTGCAGCTATGGAGCCTTTTGGTCCTGTGGCAGAGTCTGGATAGTTTGAGCTGCACATGGCTGAGCGCTGCTGTCGTTCGTAATTCCCCTCGGCAAGCAGCCCAGGCTCCAGTGAACCCTCTCCTGTCCCTGCTCAGGAGAAAAAGGAATGAAAAGCTCTTTGCAGGTACATAACCTGTGTTCATATTACACGTTGTAAATGACTTCTGTCTGCTCGTTGGCAAACTGAGGCCTCTTCCTCCTCCTGCCCCCAGGGCAGAACTGGCTGAAAGAGGCGTTTGTGTTGCAGAGCAGCACAGGACATCAGGAGCAATCTGTTTGCCAGTCTTGTGGAGAAAAACTTGTAATAGAAACAATATTCTCTCATTATGAGGCTAGTACTCGATTCCCAAAGCCTCTTTCACTATACTGGGGACAAGGGAAACTGGGAACCATTCAGGTAAAGGCGGGTAAATTCTGCTGGAGCTGCGTGGCTAGGTGGCACACACATGTGGCAACGAATGCTACCAGGAAAACGTTTTTGGACCAGTTATCCTTTGACATTTACATCTTACTGCTCAGGAGGTTGGCACGACCAAGTAGTTTTTTGTACTACGGATTTGGTAAATCTAGGAGGGAGGAAGAAGTATGATTTATTGGCCTGGATTTCTGGCTGTCAGCGGAGGGCACTGCTGCGTTCAATCTGAGTGATAAATACGTGGGAACACCACAGATTAAAAAAAAAAAAAAAAAGAAAAGGAAAACCTTGCTTTTTTGCCAAAGAGATTTCTGGAGTCTCTGCAGCCCAAGTGCCATAGCTACTTGTATACCAAAAATCTTGTTGATACAGTACAATAAAAAAGCATTTTCATCTCCCTTTTTGTTGCAAAGGACCTAGGTACTTGAAAAGAATTGTGCATGGTCAGAGAAACGTTGTCTCTTATAAGATACACATGCGTAGGTCTCCCACCCTTTCTTCTTCCATATTCATTTCACATACTACACATCTGGCTCCAAAATACTGCATAGGCCCCCAAGTTTTGACTTTTTTTCTTACTTTCCCTCTGTCTTCCATTTCAGTACCACCTGATAAATGACTCTCACATTTCCAAATAGGTATAGACAGGGAAATGTTTAACATTAATCTCTAGCAAAATGTTTGGATCTGTAGTTCACACAGTTTAAATGTTGATTTTCACACTTTTTTAGCCATATAGTATTTTCCTGAAGTACGGAACTTAATTGCCTGTTAGTCTCTGGTCACTAGGAAGTAAATATAATTAATTATTCCTTGATGTGGCCTATGTTTTATTGGATGATCTTCCTCCAGATCCTATTGTCAGGGTAGATATTGATGAAAAATCCCCATGCGATTGTTTTTAATCCTTTCTTACTGGCATTTTCAGCATAAAGGACAAGAATCAAACAAGCCACAGAAATATCAGTCTTTATCATCTTGTGTGTTTATATTATGCTATAGTCGTTATTTATATGGCAGTATCCTATTTCTTACTTAAGCAACTTTACATTGTTGTTTGTTTGGCACAAGGTACTTTCTCCTGAGAGGCTGGTCAAAGAGATAAGAAATGAAAAACAGTTAACTGGACCATCAGGAGACAAAGTGTGGTTTTCTAAGACTCTGCTGCAAGAAGTTTTCCTCCCTTGGGCAAAAACTAAGACTAGAAATTTTCATTGTGAAAAATGTAAATTGTTGAGATGTATAATTAATAAAAATAACTAAATATAGATTGGAAGGCACTTGCCTCACCTCAGTTGTGGTGGTAAGTGCCCAAGGCCTAGAATGGTGTAGATCTTGCGAAGAGCTTCGTTCTCACTAGAGACAGCAGCAGTGGTTGGCATTTATGCTGAATTAGTACCCAAAGCCCACAAGGGGACAGTCCTGCCCAAGAGGACGGATTTGCTGCGCTTCTGGTGTATTTGTGAATCTGCCCAAGTGTGGATGTGGAACAATGTTTATGCTTTTTACTTCCTATCTTATTTAGGCAGACATTTTTCCTTTCTTTTTCCACTTGCCACTGTGTCTTTCTTTCTTAATTGTACAGTAGAAAGCTCAAAGAACAGAGCACAATAAAAATAATGAAGTATCTTTATTATTAAAGATAATAATAAAAGATTCATGTGAACAATGCTATAAGCCTAATCCATCAATATGTGCTCCTGCGGGACACAATCCTGGAACGCCCTCCTCTCCTATTAGACCTGCCAACTTATTGAAATGTATTTTTAATGAATTTGAACTTTAAGCAAATACTTTTTTTCACTAGAGAACAGCATTCTCATTGCAGTAACGCCTCAGTGAAGGGTTGAGCTCTCTTCTGCCTGGGTTTTCGCAGGGAATCTGACGTTAGCCTGCAGCAGAGTGAGGCTGATGCTGCTGGGTCTTTCAGAAGTTAGCAGTGGATGTTAATTTAGAGAAACAGCTTTTGTGTGCGCTCGCAAGGCAGCGTGACAGCCTGCTCTTGACTGAAAGATGAATGGTGTTCAGCTGAGTAACATTCACAGCAGACCAGATCCTTTCATCTTTCCAAGCATTTTCTTCAAGGTTCTGGCCAGCAGATTCATGGTAATAAATGTTTTTAGTGCTTGCTGTTGCCAAAGAGATATTACCCCAGCCTTGTTTTCAGGAAAAAAAAGAAAAAATTCATTGTGATTATAAAATGGCACTGTGTGGTTGCGATAGCAAGTTGACTGCACAAGATACAGCAGCTGAAGTTTCCTCCTTTGTATTCCGAAGGGTTTATGTTTTTTTCAGACATTTTAAGCTTTCTTGATAATGGATTTTAAAATGCTGCCTTTACAGAAAACACCTTTAATATTAAAAAAAAAAAAAAAAAAAAAAAAAGATTTTTGTAATTGTAGAACAAGCATTGTAGTGTCCCTGCAGGAGACTTTCGCACTCTGGGCACTGACGGTCTCTCACATTGACTTCTTGGAGCTGAGTGAATGAATAACAACAAAGGTGGTGGTGGTGCTTTTCCATATTGTGTTCTCATACTTTTATTTCAGTTTGCTGATTTGTAGAAAAATAAAGCCATGGTCTGAGCGACAGAGAGATGAAAAGATAGGGCTGATTACATTAATTCTCTCTTCAAGGAGTATTTGCCATGGATGAATCTTCAGTAGCACCTTGAAAGGATACTACTGGAAAGCCTCCTGGACCTGTAATTTGCTCTATCTTTAATTAGCTATACACATCTTTGGAATGCCTTCTGGTTTCCAAATATTTAATTTGGCCCTCCATATTTCCATTCCCAAGAAAATTAATCAGAGTGTTAAAAAGAAATAGCTTTTGTCTTTGAAGTCTGAAGTCATGCATTACCTTGTCCTTTTAATCTTATTTTGACTCTGTGTGAGGCAGTGCCTAAAAGCACTTTGCCAAAGTTGTGTATTGTGTACATGAGGCTTAGTAGCCTCATGATCCAGGCACAACTCCACGAGCAACCCGCTTTTATCATTAGCAACCTGCAATTCCTAGAGTCCAGCTCTTTTCGCGGCTCCTGATGCAGAGCAGCACTCTGGAAAAGGCTGGTACTTTGCTGAGATTCCTCAGGAACCGTAAACAAATGCAACTTCGGCCTAGATTGCTTTAGGGATGTTTGTCATGTCCCACTGAGAGGGGGACCCTGTCCCCAGTTTAGCCTTCGAGAGGAAACCTAGCTGAGGAGGCTGACAGAGCTGATGCTGTGTGACACAGCTCCCTTTTTTGAAGGACTCCTCGTGGTTTTGCATGCTCTGTAGTGCCAAGCCGAGTATCACAGTAGAATGAATCATTTTTTTGGCATTACCTGTTAGTATTCTAAAAGAAACAGTATCTTAGCTGTTTGCAGTTAGTCAAATGACAAACAGCGCTGCTGAAATCTTCTTTTTAGGTGTGAATGATGGCAGGTCCTCAGACTGCTGGAAAGACTTCAACTCTTAGACACTATCACTGAATTTGTTGGCTTGTTTGCCAGTAGGACGTTTGTGTAAGAAGACAACTGCTGTGTGTGTTTAGACTTCCAAAATGGCACCAGATTTTCTGTCAACGGGGGAAAAAAAATGTTTGTACTTGTAATGACTAACGCAGCAAAAATGTGGCTTCTCGGATATAGTCAATTTTTAAACATTGGCACAGCTGAATAACAAAATATAGAGTTCCCTTCTGTGTATTGATAACTGGCACCCCAGGAATTCAAAATTAATCTAGCTGCCAGGCTCCTAGGGCTGTCTGCTGTTTGCAAAGGTTATTGGAAGCAGCCTTCATCTTTATCCATTACTACTGATGCATCTTTTGCTCTTTTCCACTCCTGTGGATGTAGGCAAGAGGCTGGATTTGTTGGACAGTCTTGACGAGGAGCAGGGCTGAGAGTTATCATTTTCCATCCTGTCTCTAGCAGATTCTGATAGCTTTTTCAGTGATGGTGTTAAAATGCTGCAAAAGTGGGAAGGAATATATTAAAAACGGTCTCCCTTTTTCTTAATTAAGAGATACCTAAGTCACATGCAGACTGTGCTGTAGGATCAGGCTAAAAACTTTTAGTGAATTCAGGGAGTGACTAAAATTTGTTCTTTATAGCATGGGGAAGAACTTTTCATACTGCCATCTTTTCTGTAACTGCTTGCTTAAATCTAGAGAAAATGTGTATTTTAGACACCTCAGGTTTCATGACTTTTATTATTTGTTTGTTTTTCCAAATGCCTTTCCACTTGCTGGAATAACTTAATAAGGACAATGGTCACAGCAAATAGAGGTCAGGAGTCCTTGACAGACTAAAGTGCTGCTGACATGAGAGGAAATCCTCCAGTTCAGCCTTTAAAAAAAAAAAAAAAAAGTATTGGAATAAAATAAAATGAATTATGAACATATATTCAAATAAAGCCATTGCATTTGCCCAAAGAATATTTATTATCTTACTCATTTGCCAATATGGTTTTCACCAGTGAGCTTTTCTTGATAAGCATGCTTGTAGAAATAGGAAGTGTCAGGATTACTTACATGAAGGGATATTCATTCTGTTAGTGTTTATTCATCTCAGCCAATCAAACAAATTAACAAGCATCTGAAAGCAATATGAAGGCAGATACCTGTTCACATTAACTGCTCACTGAATAAGTTAAAGTGATGAAAAAAATCTGTAAATATAAACGTCTTCATAGCTAAGTCAGAGAAAAGAGCGTGCTAATAGTTTGAGCTGCACCGGTGCAGTTGCCCCGTTCTGCCCGGCGGCAGGAGGAGCCCCGCTGGGGTCGGGACGAGGCGGCTCAGACACGGTGGCTCGCGGCAGGCGGACATGCAGCGGGCAGGAGCTCAGGCAGGGCACGGGGCCTGCGTCCCTGCAGAGGGGCTGCGTGGCCCCAGGCAGCCCCGCGCCTCTGCCTGGAGGAAATCAAGAGGGGGTTCCCCTTTCTCCCGCAGGCTGGCACATCATCTCTTAGAAAATATCAGCAGTTCGTATACTGCTATTTGGCCCCAACTGTGGTGGGTCAGACGTACCAGTACTGGAAGAGGATAATTCTGTGATGGCGGAGAGAAATAGGAGAGGCCAGTGCCCCTCAGAGAGAGTCCTCTTGTAGATAAGTTTCATGGTAACTGCTGAAATGTGATATCCTGTCCTGTGCTAGCTAAAAAATCCGTGTTGCACCTTTATTCCTTGCATACTCGCAATGTGTTCGCAGCAGCCAAGAGAGTCACCCCGATGCTTTACTGTGGCGTAGAAAATGGAAGGAAAATGTCAGGGCACGTGGACAGTCAGGCTGGTGGCGATGTTCTCGGCAAGAAGTCTGTCCTCTCAGAAGCCAGTGAGAGACGCTGAAGGGGAGACTGCAGTTGTGTAATAATCTGTTAGCGGTATTTAATTGTCCTTCGTTCAGTTCTGCATGCACCAGCTGTACCTTGCAGAATATCTGTAAGCAGTGATTCAATGTCAGAGACCTAAATTTTAGCAACTGCAATATTTTCTCTTTCAACTATTTTTCGCTGGATTATTTCTTCCGATACACTTGAATATTCAGCTGTTTATGACTATTAATGCCTATATTGATGCTTGATGTTGAGTGCTCCTTTCCTAAAATGCTGCACATCTGAAAGCTGTGGGCAGAAAGTATCAGGGCCTGAAATTAGTTAAAATGTTTTTACGTAAAGTCCACAGCTGTCCCACAGAAATTTGGTGGTCCTTCCATCATCCTTGCCTCAAATTTTCCATTATGTCCTGAGCGAGAGGAAAACCTTCCCTTTTCTTTGTGATAGAGTCCTGACAGACCAGAATTTCCCATAGCTTCTGCTATGCTGCACAAGCAGCAGCTTCCACTTTCCTGGCTTGAGTAACAAAAGGCAGCTTGAAGGTGGGTTTTTTGTTTTTTAACGTAAATTGGAAGTATTACAATCTCATAAAAATTCCTGAGACTTTTGCTCAATATTAGTTTTTATTTTTCATTTGGGTAAAACAGAAGTGACTGGGCAATCAAGCATTAAAGATTGTGCGCTGTATGGGCGCACTTTAGATAGGTCCTGTATTGTTGGGGGAGTGAGGTATAAGTTAGGAACTCAGCATAATGAGCCTTTGCATTTTTTCTAGTAGCGATATAAACTGTTGCCGTTATGCTAGCACATTTTCCCAAAGTGTGAGTTTTAACCTATATGATCAAATTAAGTGTTTATTGAATTATCACAAAGGATGACATCGAGTATCTAACCAGAGTTAATGTGGTCTGGCATTCTGAGCACACAGCGGAGGCTGGGGAGGTCTGGCTCTTGTAGCACCATGCGTGACCTTGGGCAAATTATCCGAACAATCTGAGGTTCAGGATCCCTATCAGTGAAGTGATGATAGTGATGGAGTTCACTGCCTTTGCCTGAGGCACTTTGAGACCTATTGCCCTTATTGCCATTTACTTTTGCACTGTCTTTGCCTCATTGTAGTTGCCGTTATACAGTGCTTGTCATAACGTTAAGACAATCTAGAAGAAAATATAAATGTGAGGTAGTGTGAACTGTTACTTATTCCAGTGCCTAATCAGAGCTTGTGGGTATCAAAGGATTAACAGCTCTAGTTTTGGTCTGGAGACTCCCAGCTGTGTCTGGGAGATGAGGTGTCCCTGGGTTCTTCACAGGGAGGTTATGACATGACTGCACATGACAGGTTCCTGTCCATTCCCCTGAAAAATCCAGAGCCAGTTGCAGACAGAACCCCAGCTAGACGGACCATGAGAGAAATTCCTGGCTTCCTAAAATGCTGTCACAAGCAACGCTGAAAGGAGGAGGAAAAAGTCCTGCCTTGCTCATGTTTAAAATGTTTGTTATAATTTCTAAAGGCTCATGTGTTTCCTGATTGGTGGAATATTCCGTAGAGTGCCTACTTCTGACTGCTTTGGCTGCTGCTTTTGTGATGGCTGTGTTGTAAAAAAGCTCCGGTGAATTCCTGATGATTTTTCTCAGACACAGATCTGGGCGCTCTTGGGAAGACACATGCACAGTCTCTTCCTTCACTTTCCTCCCCAGTCTTCCAAGTCTCTTCCTGACTGTCTTTTTTCTGCTCACGTCTCCAAAGACGTATAAGCTGTGCTACTAGCCTTGACCTGACCCTAGCATTCAGGATCCCCACTCTCCCTAAAGCCCCGACCTTTGTTCTTCTCTTGTACTTTCAGGCTCCAAATTTTAAGACCTCTCTAAAACCCTGTTTCTCTTTGTTCTTCCTCTAATTTTCTACTGCCTTTTCTGCAAATAGTCACAGTTCTACCAAGGTGTCAGCTGTCCCTTTGGTCTTCATTTACCCCAAAGGACTTTTCTTCCTGCCGGGGCAAGCACGCCATCCTTGCCTCTTTAGCATAAGAGTCTCTTTGGAAAGAATTAATTCTGCAGGACCAGATAATGATCTACACACTGACAGATGGATATTTACAGAACAGGCTTTTTAAGTAGGCATGCTTTGATAACCTTAAATTCCTATCTTTAGTGTAAAGTGTACAAGTGGCGTGATCATGGAACTATGCTTTTAGAGAAGACGTTCTAAGTATGTCAGGAGCGTGCAGTCCTGCTGGGCTGGCAGAACTGTCTGTTGCATTGAGTTACTCTGAGCTACAGCAGGAGAAGTGCTGTCAATATTCGCTTTGGCCAGAAGTCAATAGGAAACACTAGTAGCTGTCCCCAGTCCCCTTGCATCTTTGCTATGCTTCACAGTGCTTCAAGGTACTTCAATGTACAAAAGCATTATCCTGTGAATGGAAAAGTTATAGACACCTTTGTCAAGATTCCTTAATATTCCTTTTACATTATCTCTTTGAAAGACCATACGCTCCTTTCATCTTCTCATGCACTGTTTTTGACAGATATAATACTCCTTGCCATGTTCCTGTTTCCTTGCTAGCACAGTAACAGCTATGCCTCCAGACTTTCTATCGTGTTATTCAAGGATCATTAAAGATATGAAAGATTCCTGAAATCTGTGGAGCTGTGCAAAAAGTATTGCTCAGCCCAATTAAAATTTCAAGGGTTTTGCTAACTCTTTTTTTTAACAGATATTTCCTCCTTTGTTTTCATTATTTGCAATTATTCTGATGTGTTTCTAACAAATACTCACTCCTGAAAATAAATTTTAAAGAAGCCATTCAAGAGAGGTTTCATCTGAGCCTCTCTCCAAACACTTTTACCCTTTTTATTCATTTTGGTTAGAACACAGAAACTGTTAGTTAAGTTAACCTGGTATCCACTTGCCAAACTCAACAAGACATAGTCTCAGCCGGGATCATACTGGACGAAGCTCTCTTTCAGAGTCGGATGAATAGTTAAATATGTTTGATGGAGCCTTTTTGTGGATTCTGTAAATTGCGTGAAACTAGTGTTCCATTCAGCATGAATGCCCAAAAATTTAATTTTAAATAGCATTAGATATAGCTTTCTTGCTAACAGTTCATGTTGTGCTCTGCTGTGCTTTCACGTTTTGGACAGATCCTTTTGGTCAGTAGGCCAAAATGTTTTGTTATGTTTGTAATGTAAATTGTTACAATGCAATAGTGCTTTCCTTGCTTTCATGTTTTTGCTTAGGAAATACTGCCTTTGTTTTTTACATATCTCATTGTTCTGAATTAGAAAACTACCATTGTGGGTTTTCTTCTCTCCTTTTTTTTTTTTTTCTTGACCAGCTGTGAAATTAGCCTCCCCCCCCCGACCACTCCTTGAAATCTGTAGATGTCCAGTGTAATATACAGAACCCAGCCGTTAAACCCAACAGTAAAGGGAAAAGAGAAATGGAGAGGAGATGTAGTTCCTTAGAGATTAAAATTATTAATTAGTTTTACTATGCAGAACTTGTCATTCTGTTAATCCTTTGCGAGGCAAACTGCTTTATGCTTCCAATGCTGTGTTTTGTCAGCTCTGCGAAACAGTTGCTTCGAGTATAAGGGACTACACAAGACACTTTGGTTGCCATCTTAATTTGTCAAACCAAACAAATGCTGTTCTCCTCCTGTATTTGACACCTTTGAAAAGGCAGAAAGAAACTAAAAGCCCTGTAATTTTCATTCTAGATTGAGGGCTTTTATGCAGTTTTCCACTTTGTGTAATCTTCTTTTGACATTGTGCTCTTAATGTAATCATCTGTAAAGCAGAGGAGGAAGTGATTTTTTTTTTTTAAACAAAACAAAAGTTTACCCCAGGAAGCTTTTTTTTTTTTTTGATCAAAACAAATATACCTGCGCTGTAGTTAAAACAAAGATAATCATTTTGTGCACCAGCTTTGTGGTGCCTTTAAAAAACAACTTTGCTGTGTACCATCTCTGTGAAATTAGCCCAAGTATAAGGCACTACAGGACAGAGGAAGTGAAAATCAGAAATTGAGATATTTTCCCAATCTGTATCATTTTTCTATTTCATCCTTATCGGTGCATGGGTATGGCTCCTTGCTTTGAGGTTTTATCACAGATATTTTGCAAACATTAGCTTTTATAAACGGGTATATGGGGTTAGATGGTTCATTTCTTTCTCATTATCTTCCAATCAGTGCTATCCTCTCAGTTTTGCTGTGACACAGAGCTCAGAAAAGATCTGCAACCTGAGCTCTTGCATGAAGTCGAGGGGTTTGAAAGTTCCTGACGGGGATCTGTTGCAGTGTTCAGTCTCCCGGATCTTGCGGACGGTTCAGAAGGTCCCCTGAGCTGGTACAGCTGCAGCTTCTATGCCTTAGGCACTGGAGTGCTGAGCTCTGGTCCTGAGGTTGCCAAGAATGAAAATCCAAGGCTGGACCTGAGGGCTCCAGGATCACGGACGTTGAGAAGGAAAGCTAAAATGCTTCCATTTTGCTAAAATAAAAATGATGCCAAGACTAAGAAATTAAACAAACAAACTTGGAGGAAGAAAGGACATAATAATAAGGGAATAAATAAGAGAAGCTAAACAGCGAATAGTGAATGATATGGTAGTGTAACATTCCTCAGCACTCGGTTTTTCTGCAGGGTTTCCTGCAGACCCCTCTCAGGTGCCGGATCGTTAACCACAGTCCAGCTCCTGTTTCCCAAGTGGAGAGCTGTTTCTCTTTCCCCACCTCTGTGTTATTGACGCCAGCGTTGGCCTCAAGTTATTAGCTCTCGGGGCTGTAAACGGTTGTTGCTGGTTGCCCTAGCCTAGCTAACCTAAGTGAGGTGCCGTATCTTTCACTCCTCGCAGAGCAGCGCAAAGGTGCTGCTTTTTATTGAGCAACCTAGATTGTAAAGCCCTGGTAATGAAAGCCGTGACTCCTGCACAATACGCTGGCTGGAACACCTCTTTCCTGTTGTCATTAACATCAAAAAATGAAAAGGAACCCATTTCTCTTTGAGAGGATTCAGCTGCTGCAGGTCTGCTATTTGTCATCCTCCCTTCTGATCACTTCTGCATCTCCCTGAGGCGTGTCTGTGCCATGAAAGAAAGGGGGAAGGAGGCCCACTGTCGCTGCCAGCGCTCATGATGGGCATTGAAAGTCACTTGCTGCGACAGCTGCTCTTGTTCTCGCTGACACTCACTCCTGCTCGCAGCCTTTGAAACAGTCTCCTTTATTTTGCAGCTGAGTGGAGAGACAGCTCTTCTGTCTTTGTGAAGTGCACTAACCTTGACAGGTGTTATTGGACTTTTTTGGTTCTGGATCTCACCAGCTTTCACTGAAGATGGAAATGTTTGCAGTTCACATTTCATATTAGTGATTTGTGCAATGTGATTGCTATTTCTGTCTCACAGCTAGCTGATGTACTGCCTGCCCATCCTGGCCAACAGGTTTGCCTAAATTCAGTCTTCCTGCATTTCTGGGAGGCAGAGCACCTGCTCAGGAGGGCGCATGGCTGGCCTGGGCAGCCCAGGGCAAGGACCGGGGAAGGGCGAGGGGCCCTGCCGGCGTTCCCGAGACGGCTGCGCGGGGCGGCAGACCTGCAGCCCGAGGCGCGACGCTGCAGTCAGTGCCCACGGTGCCTCGCCTGGGGATGACTCACCCGAACAATTCTCTGTGGGCTGTCTGCCTCTCGTCTTCTCATTCCTCATTTTATCCTTTTCGCACACGCAGGATAAGCAGGACAAAAGTGAGCAATGAAGGATGGTACAGAAATGATAGAGAGCCAGAGCCCTTTAACTCCCTTCTGACACAATGATGCACTTTTTAATGAATGTGTAGGGTTGCTCTCGGGGTAGCTGCATCCTTTCAAATCACCTTCTGTTTTATACGTATGAACAGATAAATGCGTATATATTATCTGTTCAAGTCGAAGGCTATTTTTGTTTTATCTTTCCTCTTTCAAGATTTGCTCGTTTGCTAGTGTTAGCTTCTCATAGAGTCTTCACCTTCACTAAAATTAAATTCCATCTGGCAAAGCTCGTCACAAGCTGTGTTCCTGCCGGCGATCTCCTTCCTCTTTATAAGAACAATGCTGTCCTGTGTACCATGCTCCAAAATCATCCTGTCTTCTTCACTCAAAGCACATCCCATTTGTTATAAGAGGAAGGATAAAACCTTAAAGTGCTAAGGGAACAGCATCTATGAGTCCCCTTTTTTGGGAGCACCAGCAGTGTGTCTGTTTTACATCCATTTTAGCATTCCAGCCCATGAAAAGAAATCAGGATGTTGCTTTCATGAGAAATGTTTTTTCTGACAAAAATCTGTAGTAGATAAAATTGAACTTGCAACTCAGACTGGGCCATACACTTTTATAAGTCTGGATACCTTCAAAACAAAGATGCATTTTGACACCCGCAAGATGAATAAAATGGGACTGCAGTGAAATGCAGCAATAACCCTCTTCTGATGTTCCAGCAAAGAGGAAACAGAGAGGATTACAAATGAAACAGTTTCTAGAAGGCTAGAAACATTTTAGCAGGAGTGCTTTATCTTTTGTAAAGTTTTTATAAATTATTTATTAATACCTTTGCTGCATTTTTCTTAGAAATTGGATAGGAAAGCAAAATGTATAGCAGGCAGATTATATTCTCGAAGAAAGACACCAGTGATTAAAAAACAATTTTCAACTGTTTCAAACATATAACTTTATTTTAGATGAGTAGTCTGCTATTTTTGTATCACTCTCCACCATTTTAAAGAAAATCCAGGATTCATTCCCTAGATATATGAGAAGACTGACATTAATGCAAGCAAACTAAAAAGCAGTCAAAGAGCTTTAGTTGTTGCTTAAATAATCTGTTGTCATTTATAGAAGAGATGCATTTCCCAAACTGCTTTGGGACATGCATTGGTTGCTAATTGAGAGGAGTTATTATAGGGGCAACATAAAAAAGTCCAAAACATGGCCGACTCCTACAAAAATGGAAAGCAGATTTTATGCTTTTGGCTCTTTGTGGAAATGATGCACCATTTGCACTTTACATCTGATTTGGGGGATTGAAAGCAGCATATCTGTCACTTTATAGTTGCTGTAATACCGCCATGTGCTATTGGCTCAGCTAATGTAACAAGGGAGAGCAGCACATGCCTGAACCTACAGTGTTCCCAGGCAGCGTTTTGTTTATAATTCTGGCAGCACAGCACTGATGTGACCCTGGTCCTATGCAAATAGGCTTTTCTCTATCTATTCCCGGTAACTTTTACCAGGAGCACCTGCACTATCAAAAATGTGTTTTGCCCTAATGGCTACGAAAAGAACAGAAAGCAGGATTAGCTCAAAGGTGTCTGAGGACTCTGCTGAGGTGCGGTGTTGCTGGGGAATATTAATATCCTAGTGATGCCACAGCACAGAACCCAGAAGCCCAGAAATGCTGCAGGTTGGAACCAGGTTGCTTTTGCATGAGTGTACTGCCCACCTGTTTGCCAGGTAGGATCTCACAGAGTGGGCCCATATATGTTTTCACATTCTGCTCTGGCTTTTGGACCTGTGATGTTATCACTGAGTTATCCTCACTGCAGGAATCACAGTCATATAATGGCACAACTCAGCTGGAAATTAAATCAAACCACAGACTCCAAGACACTTATTACTATTCTCTGTATACTGAGGATTAGGCTTTTGGTGACACTTAAATTGAATTCTAATGCTATTTTGAAATTTATAATAAGCTGAATTTACTTCACCTCAGGTTTGAGTTAATGGTTTATTAAATTATGCACCTCGCAGTAGCAAAGCTGTTTGCTGGTGGAGGACATTTAGACTTAGAGTATGAACACAGCAATTTTGCTGATCTCATCCACATACTCCCTGGTCAATTATTAGGTCTGCAGGTGTCCATGAATGTATTAGACTGTCAATATAAGTTTCACCCTTGCTGGAAAGAAATAATCTGGGATTAGGTTGGAAATTCTGTAGTGATTCAGTACAGGGACTTCAAACTTATATGTTTCTAGTGCCGTTTGCTCATTGTTATTCTTGTTGCGCCAAGTGGTGACGCTGTACAAGCACAAATCCTATATACCTGCGAACTCATAAAATATTTTATGCTAGGAGAGCTGAGAACTGTTGCAAATACCCATATCTGCCCCTCAAAGAACAGTGGAGTTATGAGGACGTTGGGCTATTTACTACTAAAATTGTGGCAAACAGTAACCAAGTTAGTAGGCCATACCATTGCCAAATTAAGGGGGAAAATCTTGTAATTATTAATGGAAAAATGAGTGGGCTGTCAGAAGCACTTCGCCAAGGAGCTATTTATAGTAGGAAGAAGAATTTTCTTTGCCTGTTCTCAAGGGATTACACTGAGAAGTTTTTACTAGCATCACAGCAGATAAGTTATTCCATCACTTATTTTTACCACGCTACTGTTTTCTCAGATTCAAGCTTCTCTTCTTTGTTTTCTTGACCTTATCTTGGTTCTGGACTGTCATATTCATTCCTCATTACTTTGCTTTGCCAAAGCATTTTTTCCCATTTGCCCCATTTTGTTCTCCTTTTAAACCTTCCTCCATTTGGGGAGGTGCTTTGTCTTGCTCCAGATAAATGGGGAGTGAGAAGAACAAAGGTAATTGAGTAAATCCAGTATTTTCCTGAATCACAGAGATCTAGAGGGGATTTTGGTGTTGGGGCCGAGTTCTTATTTAAGCTTACATCAAATGTATGTCTGCCGTTAGGCCTTCTGCCCATGCAGAACTGTGATAAGTTGCCTTCAGTGCAAATAAGAATCCAGAGCTGTATGGAGGTTCGAGTATGTGTCGGAGAGCATTGAAATCCTTTCTCCTCTGGAACGCTTCATTCCAACCCAGGGGGTCTACCTTTCAGGACAAATTCAAAAATATGCTGATTTAATTGCTGGTGATTAAGACTACATCACTGTCCTAGAAAAGTTGTTCCACTGGCTAATTAGCCTCAGTATCAGAACAATGCACTTATTTTTAGTGAAAACCCGACTTCAGCTTCTAACCATTAGGTCGTAATATATATTTTTTTCTTTGGACTGAAAGACATTTGTTGCCAAATTTCTGTTCCCCCATCATGATCATATGCCTGTGCAATCCCAGCTTGCTTTTTGTTTGTTTTCCTGAGATTAGTTCATCTTTATTGGTAAGCAGAAGGTCTAATACAGATTTTTTTCCTTTACTAGATGCAAGATGTTTTTATAAGAAATTATAATTTCAGTTTAGAAATCTGGAGTATATTTTGGTATGGGTAGCAGATGACTTCTAACAGATGTTGCTGAGTCTCTCATTCTAACACAGTATATTTTTTTCTTGAAATATATAGTCACACAAGATGACATGAGGATGAAAGTCACACAAGAAGCCCTGAGAGTCGTTTGCCAAATATGAGAGCCATAATTTAGAACTCCTCAGGCAGTATTTTTGCACTGAAATACTGTACACCATGTAAGCATAAAAAAGGGGCTTTTACTGAATGGGGAGGAACTGCTTTCCTTGTTATCACAGGAACTCGTACCTGTTTATTTCTAATGTCAGCCTAATGAATGGGAAGTGGCCTTTATGTGCATGAACGTATGTGCTACATTACTCTTGGTGAAAATTGGTAAAGGTTATTAAAAATGCCCCAGTAGTCACATTCTATCCTATAAAATTATGTGCCTACCTCTGAAGTCATGGGAGTGGCGTATGCAGTACATCATCATCTATTGGCTTCGTCGCTCTGCAGTTCTGATGATATGACTTTCAACAGTTACAGGATGATATAAAAATCCCAGTGGGAATGTGCATCATTTGGATATTTGATCTCAGACAACAGACACTGTGTTGCTTTGCGTCTAAATATAACACCTACCAAATTGAGGCAGAGATCAAACTCCAATCACCTTCATGCCAGTGCTGTTGTGTGCTAAACTACAGTTTAGTCCTCTGTAAGGTTATTTGATGGTTTTCTCTAATGTCACAGTGAAAGGGCAAAAGCCTGAACAGAGTGACCTAAATGACTTTCTCTCCTGAACAGGCGTGGGACCTGAGGGCATAATTTTCTGTGTCAAGAAAAAAGTGTGAGACTTTTCTTATCATGTATTTTTTTTGGTTAAAGATCAACCAGTCTGCATCTGCTCCTCATGCAGCTTCAAAAAGCATGTCATATAATAGTCTGTTGGCTCACGCTGGCGTCATTAAACATCAGCACTAAAGAAACCACAATTCAGATAGAGTAAAATGGAAGTTGAGGTTTTTATCAGTTTAGTCTCTGTAAAATGGGACAGCCTCCTCCCATGGAATTAGATTTTCCAATAATGCAGTGAGCACGAAACAAGTCTGTTGGATTGAATGCGTCTTCATTTTGTCCTCCTTTTATTGCCAAATACTGCAAAGATTTGTGAGAAAGATTGAAGGTATTTCTGAACTTGAAGTGAGTGGAAAATAATGCATTTAACAGAAAGCTGGTGAAGGGACATCCGAGGTGATGTTGCGTCTGCCTGTGATCTAGAATAGGATTCTTTAGACTGCAGTATGTCCTCCCTATAATTTATTTCATTGAACTATGCTATATAACAGGGCAATTTCTTCCTGATGCCAGTGATCATTTTAAGAGCTGAGGCTCTTCTCATGCTGTCTTGAGGTAGCCTCACGAAACATGTTAATTTCTGAACTTCTTGTGCATGTCTTTAGGTAAATAAATTTTAAATATTAAAAAGGATAGCATCATCCTCAATGGGAAGCTGCAAATGTACAACTCTTAAGAGCTCGTCAGTCACAGGGCAGCTGAAAATAAATTTCAGATTTCGCTAGATAGCCATACATCTGGGCTTTAGAGTCCCCACCTGGGTGAATAGTGGTACTGGCTGAATAGCAATACTGGTGAATAACAAACCATGGGACTCCGAATGAGACTGAAGACACTTACCTGCTTTCCTCTAAAAAAAAGGCACTTGGGAGATACCAGGCTGGATAAATCCAGGAGCTTATGAAGGGCTGACCGTAGTAAAGTGTACCGAATTCCAGAAGAGAGGCAGGAAGTCCTGCCACAACATCACTTCTGAGCTGATGTTTTCCTGGGAAATTTCCTTCTAACCCAGAATTAGAGCTTGGTTTACAAGAGGTTATAATGACAAATACTCCTGATACTGTCATTGATAATAGTTAATCATTCGACCTTCTCTTGTACTCTCCAATCAAGAAAGAGCAAAGTGCTTTGCAAACATGCGTGCCTCTCCCTTTACAGAGGTTATCTTATAGTTGCATAATACTTGGTGCAGGAAGGTCAAATGATACCCAAGGCCAAGAACTGGCTAAACAGCATACCCTGGAAAAAAGCCCGGGAATTTTCACCCTCAGGACCTATCTCTGTGAACTGGAGAGTAACTTATTTCTCATCATTGGAAAAATAGCAGGCATTCTCAGAGAAATGTTATAAAGAACATTAAGCTCTTCAGCATCTTAACAGCTGCATAACATATGCTTTTAAGAATTGTCTCTCTGCAATCCTTAAGGATGTGCAGGAGAATCTGCACTGTTTGAGCAATGGAAAAACATGCTTAGCTGCCATCATTGGACTGGCATCACCAGCACCGAGTTAATTTGTAATGATGACTGTTAATAAACACTGTGCTCAGCCTATAGCAGGGTAGTTTTCTAAGTAAATACATAATAGTTATTGCATTGTCAATGGGAAAGAAATTCAGAAAAAAAAAATCAATGTGCATGACCTGAAACTGTCTTTAAATTTAAGAGATCTGCTGTTCAGAGGAGCTTGTTTTTGCCAGACAGAGCTCTGACCCAAAGGAAACCTTTTAGAAATGTCTGTCTATTGCTTATCAACAAGAATTAGGCAGAAAGGTATTTCAGGATCTGGTAGTCCGTGTGTGTGTGCGCGTGTGCACATGTACTAACTACTACAGTTTTTAGTAAATTGTTTGATATGGATTGTCATGAAGACAACCCATATCAACTTTAGGAGACTCTTGCAGGTTTTGGTGGTTACCCAACAGTTGCAACTGAATCCAGCCCAAGTCGTGATATGCGGAAAGGAAATAGTGGGGGATAAGGTGTGAATTTAAAGAGTATTTTGGAAATATGCCGGGCCAAATTTTATTTTCTACATTGAACTAAAATAGGGAAGAATTAAAACGTTAGTAGCATTTTATTATCAGAATTTATTTGCTTTCTGTAGTCCTAAGAGCCCTAATCATGAACCAGGACCAAGTGTGCTAAGTGCTATGCAAATAGTGGCCGAGAATGCTTGCTTTGTGAGGCTCTGAAAGTCTTTCTAAGTAAAGAGGAATAATCCAAACTGATTCACAGAAAATTAAATTTGGAAAAGAGCTCTGAAAAAGTAACTTTAAGGAAGATACTTCACGAATAGAAATACTTTCAGAATAAGCAACGGTAAAAAGACTTAGGAGTGATGGTAGAAACAAGTTAAACGTATGTGCACTGAACGTTGCAGCAAAATGCGATTTAGCCCACTTCAGTCAGAGGGATTATGTCACAGAGAACTGGCATAAGCCTGGACTTTGTAATAGCAAAACACTACTTGCACTATTTTATTGTCCCGCTGGGAGGCCATTACCAAAAAGCTAAGGAGATTGTTCAGAGAACAGCAACACATTTGACAGATGTGAACAACTGATTTCAGAGGACAATTTTAAAGAGCTAAAATATCTAATATAGAAAAATGGTGGCTAAGAGGAATATGGCAATCAGTTGTAGATATTTGGCAGAGGAGGAATTATTTAAAGATGGCGTATGCTGTTGGGTGGCGTATGGCTAAAATGGGTGAAAGTCAATGAAACACATTTCAATTAGAATAGACGGTGAAATAATGCAAGGTCTGGGGTAGTCATATGAGAATGATGAAATCCATATTACTTGGGATATTTGAATAATATTGGACAATTGTCCAAGACTAGAATATGGCCCATGCAAAACATGCCTGTGTTGCTAACTTAAAAGCTTTTTTTCTGTGATATTGTGATATTCTGTGGAAAAATAGTACTCATGCACTTACGATTACTTACAGAATATGTGCAAATGCAATGTGTATGCAGTAGGCAGCTATTAATAAGCAGTTGTCAGGAGTACCGAATACAAGATAAAAACCAAAGGTTTTTCTGGTGCAGCTTGGGTATTTCTTAAAAATTCAGATAATGCTCTTTCAGTTCATACTAGACATAGAAAATTGTTCATTATTTTCAGTAGTGTGTTTGATTTTCAACTATTGAAGATATTCCTCGGATGTCTCATTCTTTTTGTTCATTAGTTAAAAATATCCTGTGGGAAGACTAAGTAATCAACTAGAGGTACTTCAAAAGCCAGAGGTTTTAAAACTGGCTATATGTATAGCATGAGACCACTCCAAGGCAAGACGCTAGTTAAGGGGATGTGTATTTAAAATTATTAAGCAAATATAATGGAGATACTCATCCGTTTAGCTTTCAAGGAGGCTAGCAATAATTTTAAAAGATTACTCGCTTGATTTCCTATATGAAATCCAGCAACTGGATAGGCAAATTTTCCTCTAGGTTAGTTTATTTGCTCTGGTATGAAATAGTGTAGCAAACTTAATGGGATCACCTCAGCAGAGCTTTTTGTATTAAGACAAAACTAAGTATTCTGGCAGAATCCTGCTGTGCCTTCAAATATCAGAAGGTTCTCAGGAAGAAGGCTTTGCTTTTATGTATTTACCTGCAAGTATCACAAAACTTTGGTTTTGTTCTTCTCTTGGTGCAAATTGACCCTTGTTATGATAATAGGGATCCCCCTCCTGCCACATGCTGATGAGGAAGTAATATTAGTATATGATGGTGTTATTTAGGTATACTTAAGGCTGTTCCCTGGCAAGAGAGACTAGGATTTAAAGTGACTTTGTAACTCCTTTAATGTCTTGCTGTCTTTTTGTGGTTAGGGATACATGTGTGTAATAGTAGGAGGAAGTTTCCCGAGAATTAACCTACTGTGTTTTATCAGTGTGATAATGGGAGATGGGAGATGAATTGGGTTTTTCTCCTTAGGAGACTTGTTTACTGCATCGGATTTCTCTATCAGATTTCTTGGGTTGCAGAATTCAGGATCCGCCAGTATTTGCCATGGAACAGCAGACTGTAGAAACCAGGGACCCTTCGGGGAAAAAAGTGTATTATTTCAGTCACTGGCTTTTACATTTTGCCTGATTTACCTATGGTTAAAGAGATTGTATTTTTCATAGGTCAGAAACACTTGCTTTGACAGGAGAAGGACATTCTAGAGCTTTATTTTAACAGTATGGGATCAAAAGGGTTAATCAAAACCTTCGTTACAACAAAGGTCAGACAGCAGAGACGTGCTTGTAAATGCTGAAGCCTCATCTAGGAAAACATGAAAGCTGTGAAGAAAAAAAGACGTATGAAAAAATATTGCATTATTTGCTGCTATCTGCAAAGTAAGCTCTGAGGCACCTCGTCTCATGTCAGATTATATGGCGAAAGACTGGATTCAAAGCAGCAGATTTGTTGGGCTGCTACAGAGGCATGAGAGATACAGGCCTGTAGATAAGTGAAAAATCAAATCATTGTTTCTCCCACCCGACAAACTTCTTCCCTGTGAACGGCAGAGGCTCCTGTTACTGTCCCAGCTAGGAAGATGGCAAAGGCATCACTTCTCTCTGCTGCCATTTTGTTTGTCATTTGTGATAATTGTCATTTACAGCTCAGCAGAGCGTTGCAGTCGCGTTCTGCTGTATGAGGGACAGGGCAGGCTGCTGGGGTTTTCAGCCTTCCTAATTCGTATTTGCTCCTGGAACTCTTTAAAAGCCACTTGTCATAAATGCCCCAGACCCCAGAGTAAATGAGGCTGCCTCCTCACAGGGAGAAAGGGAACTCTAATGTAACTCTCGAGACATTTCCCCTTCGCTCTTGCTAGCCTCCGCGGGACAGCAGCAGTCCCAAAGTGCTAGCGTCTTTCCAGTGCGAACCTTTCCATCTTGCAGCGACGTTCCTAACGTAGCAGCAGAGCTGTTCAGCTCATCCTTATATTTGCGATTATTTCTCACTTGTCACTCTGGCTTACCGTCCTTGTGTGGCTTTATTTGTCCACGTATGGAGCTGGGACAGAGCAAAGAGGCAGTGGGAGTCTCCTTCCCAAATTGCTGTGGGGGTCTGCCGTGTGCTCAGCCCCTCATCCCCACATCGTATGCTCAGTCATTGCAGTTGTTATTTATGAACACAGGACATATGTGTTTATTTCTGTCTTTATCACATACATTTGTGGCTTCCTGAGGGACTGTGCTCTTTTTAAGATATGACATTAGTGTCTGTAGTGCTTTCAGACTGCAAGAAGGACCTTCATCAGGCGCAGCTCCGTCATGTGTCAACATGTTCTTAAACCTGTATGTTCCTGTAGGGAGGTCTTTGCTGCCGTGTGGCTCTTTATAGCATCTGCATCAGACGTTTAATACTTTAGAGAACTGTTGCCTTTCTGACACACATCAGTCAAATTTTGCTCATCTCATGCTTGTGTTCAAAAATAAATAAATAAAGCCCACAACTTGAGAATGACGAACTAAAAAGCTGTATCTGTTCTGCTGGGAATTTGCCTTATGTGTATAACATGAACCCTTGTAGGAAAAGGAATTCATGTGGGAGATAAATCCCCTCCTCAGCTTACAGGAAAGAGAATGGAGCCACCACATCAGTTTTGATGTGAATGGGTTGAACGAGGTACAGAAATCAGCCCTGAACTCTTTCTGCTGTACTTGGCACTTGTACAAATAGCTTGGGTCTCAAACGCTGTTATTCTTTCAGTTTTATTGAACATTAAATCCATCACAAAAATATGCAGGAAGAAAAATGAATGCAACATCTCTCAAGGTCACTTATGTGGATTGTTTCTGTGGAGGTAATGTAGCAGCACTGGGCTTTGCTGTAATAAAGCAGTGCAAGTTCAGGAAACCATACATTTCATAGTATGAACTACAAATCATAGGGCAATGCCCCTCTTTTCATGGAAAAGTATGGTAAATGTGTACTGTAACCTACTTCCTGTACAGTGAGGCACTCTGATTAATGGTAATTATAACTATTATGGGATGTCATCTCTTATCTGCCATTTATTGACCTGTTTTTCAGTGTAATTTTCTTCTCAGGAGCCCAGGTAACTAAATATCCTGTGAAAGAGTAGCCATATAAGCATTTAAGACAGCACTGCAGCTGAGACCCATTTGAGTTCTGAAACATACTCGATTTTAAAACCAATCAATATTTACGTTATGCTGATAAATCTGGGTACCTTTGAGAAAAGGAGAAAGTTTTTTGAGTTCACCTTGTAGTCTTAAGTGGAAAGAAAAATGCTACAACTGTTAGATACTAGGAAGCCGCTAAGAGAAGATATCTAAAATCACTTTTCTGTATGTAATATCACTTAAGGTCACAGGGTCTTTCCAAGCTTCAAGTGACCCACGTATTTCTGTTTGTACAGTGTGAAACATCATCCTTCCAGGGAACGAAACCTGTTTTCTGGCTGTGTAGAGTCAAAGGAAATCAAATCTGAAACCCGTTGCAAAAGCAGGAATTAATATTACCTGCATAATAATTGGAGGGGCAGCTCTGACTTTGGGGAGACAAATAGTATAAAGTTTGGGTTTTAACAGTGGTTTGCTTAAATCACATGAATTAATATTCATGAGTTGAGAACAAGTGAAGCCATCAAAGTTACTTTAAAATGTTGGCTTCTTCATAGCTTTGCTATGCATGAAGTAGGCCTAAGCACCATGTTTAGGCATGGCAAAGAATAATCTTTCTCCTTTTTTTCTTTTTAAGTTGAGGTAAAAATTGCCGTTGTTCTAGGTGGGTTGTTGAAAAGCCAGGGTTGCCTTGTGGTGCATTCTGAGGCTGTGCCAGAGCTCTGTGTGTTATTAATGTCATGGCTTCTGCAGGCATGTAGTCATCAGCAAAAACATTACCAGCTTGTCAAAAGGCAGATTAGGAGAGGCAGAGAAGCTAAAACAGGAAAGGTGCCTTCCGTCCTGCAGACGTTGTGGTTCTTTTTCTTCTCCATGGGGCAAGAGCTGTATAGAGAAAGAGCTTAGATACAGCAATGGTGGTGATGCCTCCTAATTCCATTTCCAAAGATATAATTGCGCCATGGCTAAACTTAGTCCAGCTTTATTATTTGAGCTTCTCTCACAATTAAAGGCAGGTAAAGACCTCCAGCCACAGCGAATATTTAACTGAGACAGTGCTGGCATCTCGCATCACTTGCAGGTGCCCCCCTTGCTGTGACCTTTGCATACTGCGTTTGGTGTCTCTCGGTGGCTTTGTGCTGCTGGTGGTAGTGCAGGACCAGGGCTGCGTAGGCTCAGATTTCCAGTCTGCAACGCCTGTTGTGGGAGAAAGGAAGGAGAAGGTATGGAATGGGCTTGATTAAAAAGTGCTTTTGCTTTTTTTTCTTGAAGGATATTTGCAGTGAAAACTGTACATGAAATTTATACTCCTCTCATCTGATGTTGACTGGTTTTAGTGCACAAATTCTCAGTAGAAAATGTATTCAATAAAAATTTGATGTGGAACTATAGCTCAGCAGAATCTTTTTTAAGAAATCCAACTCTGGAATATTTATTTTGTATCTAGCTTCAGTTTTAGTGCCTATTCCTTCTGCAGATGCCCTCGTTAGCCTGTTAACAGTTTATGAAGAGCTAAGCCATCAGCCTCTCTCTGCTTGGATCCCTGCGTCACAAAGCTGCCACGACGTGCAGCCAGTCTGTGAAGTTTTCAGGGGAAAGCGCAGCTGCATTGAGTGATGTTTAAGGCTTTTGTTGTTGGTTTTTTCACCAGGCAGATCAATGCTTTTTGTTAACAAAGAGACTAAAGGTCTTATGGCTCACTTAAGTAGGGCAGATTATGCCTGTAGTATGTAAAATGTTACCGAGATGGTGGGCAGTGATGTGGCTGACAGGAATATGGTGCATGAGATTTATATCAAGTCTTTTGGGAAATAGCTTTAGAAAGGAAAGCATCATAAATTTTCATTTATTATCCTTTGATGTCTAGCATGCCAAAGGAAACCATGTAGGGGACATAGAATAGAGATCTGGGAAGGCCACAATGAAAATTTCAGTCTAAAGCTGACAGCCGTGAGCCCCTAAAATGTTGTTTCTTGCTGTGGATAAAATCAGGGTTTTGCCAACCATAGCATCTGGTGTCCCACGCATAGAACAGAGGCTGGCAGAAGTCACCACCAAAGTTTATCAAAGTAGGATTAAAACAGTCCTTTTAATTATGTGAAATTTATTATTTTGGTCTGCCCCAGCTACCTGTTTACTTTTGAGCAGTCACCTAGATGAGTTTTCCAGCTGCCAGCAGAGGAAAGGTTGCAACTCTGAGTTCAAAGATTCATAACCCGGCCGCTGATACAAAGGTGGAGCCTGTCACCACGCGATCCCCGCCGAAAGCCGTAGACACTGTTCTTCCTTCCCAAGCCTTACTGTAAGGTGGGCAGGCTTCAGTCGAACTCCTGCTTGTTCGTTTGGTTCCCACCAGAGGCACCTCGCAGCCCCTGCGTCCTGCCCGGGGACTGCACGGCCGCTTCTTTGCCGGTCGTAGTCAAATGGGACTTGTCTGGTGAGGCATCTCCACGGTCTCCTGTCTGCAGGCGCGGTGACAATGTGCAGCTGGTCAGCACAAGCAGCTGCTTCTCGATACGTAGTTTTTTTAAGCACGCTATTAACTGAAAACACATCTAAAATGGCTTCTGGGCCCCAGCACAAAAATTTTGCTTTGCATAGAGGCATACCAGATGCACAGACATCTAATTCATCATTCGTTCTTCTCTTTACTGGCTACAGAGCTTCCCATTAAAGGTTCAGACAGGTACACCTGAAGTTTTCAAGCCCCTGTAGCTTGCAGAAGGGATATGTGTCTGTATGCATGGGGGTCTGTGCATGTATAGTTCTTATTTAAATATCTTTTATGTATTGTTGAAGATAACTGGTATAGCCCTTTCTAGCTGAGGGTCTCAAGGCTCTTTGGAAACGTACGTTCGGTGCAAATAAGTGATGTAATCCCAATATTCGGAATGAGTTAACCCTGATGTGTAGGGGAGAAGGGATGTTCTTCAGCCTTTGAAGCAAGAAACAGAGCTATGACTGAAATCCTTGCTCGTGTTCTTGATTTCTAACCACTGTGCCAAAAGCTCCCTTTGTTTCTGAAACGGTAAGCAAGCATCACTTCATTAAATTGTGACTGTTGCATTTAGAGCAAGAATCCCATCTTCAAGCAGGAAAGGAAGGGGCAGGATGCAAGTCCCTTGGGAATTAAATTTTGAGCAAAAGCATCAGCTCTAAGATAACTAGGTAACCTCTCCCCAGTGCTAGGAGGGCATCTTGGAAAGGTGGAAGCATTTGTTTAGAACCATCTTTTCAGCAAAGGGAGTTCATGATGTGAAAGTCAGCAAAGTAACAACTCACATGGAGGTGCGAGGAAGCCTACTTTCATGTCCTGTTTGCTGTTCTTCTGTTCTGCAGAGCAGAGAGCAAGGGCACGTGTTTACAAAATACAGTGAAAGGCATCACAGGGAAGTAATGACCAAAGAGGCGTAAAAAGATTCGCTAAACATAAATCCCGAGGTTGAAATCTATGTTTAGCATTTCAGGGTCACTATAAAGATTTCTAACAAGCTTCTGGTCTAGCATACTGCAGAAAAACAGATTCGGAGCAATGAAGCAAGAGTACTGCCTCTGTGAATTATTGTCTTTCCAATACATTTTAACACAGAGCTGGAGGCTCAAAATACTGAGAGCCTTTTCCTAATGTTTAGTGATAAACTTTTGTCTCCTGTGAGTAAACAATCTGCTTTCTTAGCCACTTTTTTCAATTTAAACAGGAGTACATTGAAGCCCTCTTGCAAAAACATTTATTATGTCAAGCAAAACTGGAGGTTTTGGATTGCGTTTCTCTATTCTTTTTTTCTTTACTTCTATCAAATTTTCACTCAAAAAATACTGCCCAGAGGTACAGGAAATGGCACATGGCTTTATGAAATATACCCACATATTATGAAATGCCATGTTTTTATTTTGTGACAGTCCAGGATTCAGCGTATGGCCTAAATATTGTGGCATCCTGTTTGATTTTTGAATTGTTAGATGGACTAGACACTATAGCTCATGGACACCATGGCCATTTTTCCCTGTGGTTTACCCTTTTTCTAGATTACTGTCCATAAGTTTCAAAATGGAACAGGATTCCTGAGCGGTTTATAAATTAGGGACACATTACAGCAGCACCCAATACTGCTGCTATATTTTAGATGGTGTCAGAGTTTCTATTATAAACCTCATTTTTCACAGGTTTATAGCTCAGCCATAAAAATTCACTGTATGCTGGAAATCAGAATGTAACAACTGCATCTCAGCTAGGTAGAGGATTCGTTTGCATGTAATTTCTGAAAACAAAGCAAAGCATGCTTTGTTCGTGCATTTATTTGTATAGGTTTGTATAATTGCATTAAATGTGATATAAATTTACATTTTACATTTACATGTGGTGGATGTGGGAAGGTGCCTGAGGTCCTCTGACTGCAGGCAGGGAAAGAGGAGGTGCTCCAGCGAGGGATGCCCCCTCACGTAAAAGGGAAGAGAGGGCCTTCAGCTCCCCTCCTGAAAACCAAGTGCCTGGACGTACAAGAACTCCTCCTAAGAAAAGGCTGCTTTCATGACCTGAAGACAGGGACCTCTTCCAAATACCCTATCATGCTGTAATTTATCGGATCAGAGTAGGTTTTTCTTGCACTAGAGTAACAAGAAAAGGATACAGCATTTTAAAGGGCAGAATCTGACAGATCTGCTAATAGCTTTTGTTAATTTAGAATAAATAGTTCATTGGTAGTAGTATTAACCATAAGAGCCTTTCTTATTGTAGAGTGCTAACTTAGGCGATAACAATTGTGCATACATATTCCACTCTACAAAACAAAAAACAAAGAACAAAAGAAACATTTTCAAAACACAGGTTATTCCCCCAATATAAGCTACATGCTTAAGCACCTTTGAATATATATAATCTGTAGGTTTTCTGAGGTTTATAAGTGTGTCTAAGATAGAAGCAAGTCTCTTTTTAATAGCTTTGCATAATGCTCACACCTGCTCTAGTATAATTTGCTGCATTTGAACAAATGAGCTAGCTCAAATGAATTAAGAGTATCTTCCCAGTGCTGCAAGCATTTGTGTGAAAAGTAAACAAAAAGGGGCTAATTGTGTCCCAGTGCTATGTACAACCATCACAAGAGTGTGAATATGACTTTATACACATACTTCAAACACTCTCATTGACACAGAAATAGTTTCATATAGCCACACAGTCAAATTATGAAGGACGCGGATTCAATCTGAATGTGAAAAAAGAAAAAACATCCAATCTGCAGGCTGGCATTAGGCTGACTCCAGCTAAATGCATCTTTCATGAGATTTCAGGAGGCTCAGGGTGTTTGCTTTGCAGGATGGCTCCTTCCAGGGAGAGCCAAGCAACCCAGCAATGCACAGCTCTCCGCAGAAGGGCTGGTTCTTCTCATTAGCTTTCCTTTCATATGGGTTTTAACTTTTTTCAGTGTCAAATATGTCTGTCTTTAAACTTGTGTGTTTCTGTATGTTAAAGCGTTCTAACGTTAGCACTTTGGATTGCGTTGATTTTCACTCTGAATTCTGTCTTGTAAGAGGCACTCTTTAAAATTTCTTTTTAGGTGCTGTAGTGGCAGGAATACATTAAAAATTGGTTTCGTTTTAAAACTCATACTGACTTACTGCAGGGAGAAAATTTCTACCTTCTCTTCCCAGGTGCTCCTCAGTATTTCTAGTCTGAATCCAAATCTAAGTAACAACATTGTTACATGCATAATACATAATGACAGTAAATTTCTTATTGTATAGTGATAGGACTGTTATACTAAATCTAACCCTTAATCTAACTCGCATAAATATGAACAGAGCCAGAATTCTTTCATGAACACACCTGTGCAGCCTCGTTAATTAATGCCATGTCTTACATTTCTTTTTAATAAAGACTTTCTGTTATAGATCTTGTTCCCATGATGGGGAAATTTGAAATTCTTTGCAAGAATATTATAATAGAGGTAGTGCAATAAGAAAGAACATATTTTACTTTGAAAGTATATCTATTTAAACTGTGCCGTTATAAGAGAAGGTCTGCATGGGTAAACAGATTCTAATAGTGCTTATTTGGCTTGTACTTTTGAAAGATTTCTGTCTGAAGAGATACCATCTCTCTGGAGCATTTCACCTTTGCTTGTCATAGATTTCGGTCTCAGATCATTTTTCACAGGCTAGAGCAGCTGGAAAACAATCTCTCTAAAACAGCGGTTCCCAAATTTTTGTCTCAATGGATCATTAGCAGATCTCAAGCATTCCCATGGCTGACCAGTGTAGCTGCAGAGAACCAAAAAACTTGTAGTTTATACTGCTTAATTTGGTTCTACAGATTATTTACGTCTTGTGAGCAACCAGTTGTGTATAGGCCCTAGTTTGGGAACCGCTGCCCTAGCTGATACAGAGGCAGTGTGGAAGGTGTGAGAGGTCTGGCAGATGGAGCTCAAGTGTGAAAGCTAACGGTGCGACGAACTCTCTGCGGATGGATGGAAGCATAGGCTGCAGCTGACTATGCTGTGACGCGTTTTTCCTAGATCTCTCTCCTTTTGAGTCTTTTGGTGGAATTTAAATTTGGTCATGCATATACACAGTAGAAGGAAGAAATCTGGGAAGCAAGAGCAGGGTAGAAGACCAAGGCGTTAGTAGTGGTTCAAGAGGGATCCCTTCACTTTCAATGCAACACAACCAAAACAGCGATGCAGCCTTATGTCTGAGGTGCAGGCCGAGCGCTGCTGGTCCTGCTGCGCAGCGCTGGCACATGATGCCTTCTCTACCTCTCGTTATCGGAGCTAATCACTGTACTGGGAAGGGGGCTAGATTTTTGGAAGTCTATAGTATGTTCATACCGATACATACTGTATGTGCATATAATAGTATAAATGTAAATTATTCAATTTCTTTTGCCTCAAGACTGGCATGGGCACTGATGGTTGCATTGAAAAGAGTTACACTTTCCAACAAATAACACAATCCAAGCCCCTAGTAGAGTTTATTTGTAATATCTGATATTTGTACACATCGAGCTCCTGCAGACCTTTATTTTTGACATAAGCCTCAGAGCTCTGGGGACTTGATTAAAAAAAAAAAAAAGTTGGCTGCTGTGTAACTTGACTGATTGTAGACCTGATATTTATGCTATGAAAGTTACTTACACAGAGGCTGACTTGCTTCTGGAAAGATAGTAATGAGACAGAAGAAATTATTTGCAGCTTGAATCTATGTGGTTTCTTCAGTTTCAGTGCAAGCCAAACAAATACCAGTGCTGTACTTTGACTCCAAGGAGATGTGACCTGTTACACTCTTCTTTCCTCTCACCTACCTACTGTCCCCTATGCAGGTTCCATATAAAGATTTGGGAGAAAGAGGAGGTAATAATCAGGGAAGATATTTGAAGGTTATTGCTGCAAAAGTGGGATTTCCTTTAGAATATAAAAAAGACAAAAATATATCGTTTGCTTGTAAAACATTAACTATGTCCCATTTTGTATAGCACAAGTCTTCAAAAAGCTCCTATACCATTACCTACTCTGGACTGCATTTAGGGATTTGTTATTTGGATCACAACTCTTAAATAAGCTTTGCAGTTTCTTTTTTTTTTTTTCTCTCTCTTTTCAATTTAGTATAAAATACCAAGACTGGCAATAAATGAGGTAAAATATTTTAGTATTTTAGGTATGTATTGTGCCTTGTTCCTCTAGTCTAAAATAAATATACCTAGCATCTTTGTAGCGATTCATAACATCAAGATTGGCTTTTGGTAAGTTTACAAAAGCTGGAGTTCACAATGACTTTAAAGTATCGCTATTAAAGAAAGGCAACTCAGCAAGAGGAGTTAATTGAATTTTGTCAGAATAGTTTGTAAATTTGGAAGCAGATTTTATTTTCTCTTTGACAAAAAGTAAAGCTTGTAAAATTAGACAAAGTCTGCCCAGGAGGAGCTGTTCTGTTCCTGCATTCTCGTGCATCTCTGACCTTAGGGATGCTTAGTTACTAGCGATACAGCAAGAAGATTGAAATGCTTCATTAGCAAGCAACATTGTATGTTATCTGGAGAAGATCCTAATGGAGTAAATTAGGAGAAAAACATCTGTTGCTTTCTGTCCTTATTTCTTTTAGTGCTCAATCTGGTGCTAATTCTGGCCTTTTGTGACCTTTTTGTATATCCCTTCATCATAAATATTAGACATTTTTTGTTCGTTAACTTTGGATGTGTGTTGCAACATTTGGATTGAATTGCTTCAGAGTTCATCCCTATCATTTAGGAGAGGGTTGTTACTTTCTTATTCTCCTTCATTCCAAAGATCTTACAGACAAAATCTTAGAGCTGGAGTTGGAGGGGAAGGAGCCAAGGGGCAATAAAACCCTGAGCAAAGCAGCTATATATATACGTATATAGACAGGTGTGCCCTCTTCTGGGTCTTCATGCCTTTCCTGCCCCTTGCCATCCCAGCCACGTGCTTAGGAGCGCCTTTAGACAGGCATGGCAGTAGTTCACCCTCCTGAAATGAAATAAAATAAAGGATTTATTTTGCTCTGTCTATGGAGAATAACCTGCCTCCGGAAACAAGCTTATTGTTTCCAGATCACCTCAAATAATAGCCCAAGACAGAAAGAGAGCAGAGCAAAATTCGTAGCAAGTTGTGAAGGTAATACAGAGATGTTTCATGTTGTTATAGCAGCTGAAGTTAAACAGTCAGCACGGGGATGAGCAGAGCAGTTTAGGAGGAAGCTATCTGTCGCTTCTGCCATGTCACCGTGTTTCCGGGACTTCTGCCGCTCTAATGAATTCAGCGGAACATACTGCTGCTGCCAGGCTTTTCTCCTCGCAGTCAGGAAAAGGCTCCCTGCGTCTGCAAGGAAGATGAGCTCGAGTTGGTTGTTTTCCACCTGACAGTGCTCCCCATCTGATGTGTTCAGCTCTCCTGACAGGCGTTACGGAGAGTGTTGATTTTGCACGTCTGTGCTGTTTAACACCAAATTGCGGTCGTAGTCACAGTCACAGAGGAGTTTTGTTCAAGGCTTAAAACACTTGCTCAAATTAATGACCAAAAATGTCAAATGTGTCCACAGCTAATTATTCATTAGATGCATAATTAGTGTTGGATGATCATGACATTTTAATGTTATTAATTTTTATACTCTAATAGGAATTAAATTAGTCTATGATCACAGAACACCAGTTTGAACTCTGCACTGGAGATGCCTGTTATTGGGTTGGGAAGGCTGCTCTTAGGAGTCCTTGCCAGCCGAAGGTTTTGAGTTAAAGCACTGAATGGAGTTACTCTGCCCTGCTCGATAGCATGGACATCAATGGAGAGTGTCACCCTGCAGCGGGTTTGGGGAGAGGACGTGAGCCAGACTGCACTACCTCATGGATTCAAAACAGCAAGGAGGAGACAGAGTTGTCTGGTTGTGCCTCTGCATTGCCAGGAGGCCAAATTCACAGTGACGGCGCACAGAGGTGCCGCTGGACTTCAGACGCACACACAGCAAATTAACCTTCCCCCTATGATAACAGGGTCTTTTAACACTGGAGAAAGGAGAAGTGCTGCAGCTTGGTGAAAACCTTTACCCTGCAGTCACCTCAGCCAGAGTTCGTTCGCTCTTAAGTAGAATGATACCGCATCCATTACTCTTTCTCTTTTTGGAAGCTAAATGCTGCCACAAAAATTCATACCAAACATGACCTGCTGTTGGCTTCAGGGACCAAAGAGAATACAGATCTGTTTTTCAGGATTGTAAGAACAGGCAGATGTTTATTGTGGCAGCTGATAATTAGACTCATTGAGCTAATAATCTTTTATTAGTTGAAGTTCAGTGTTTTAAAGTTGAAGCTTACTAATCACCCTTTCCTCTTTGGACCAAGGTATTTGACAATGGACAGAAGCCATCTCATGATGTAGGGAAGCAACACTATTACTCTCTTCATCCCCTTCTCTCCCTCAGCATCCTTTAGCCTTCAGCAAATGTCCACCATTTTCCAAAGCTGCTATGAATACCAATTCCTTAATTCACTTGTAGGGGAGCTTAGGCAGCTTCCTGGACTTGCCACCTATACTTACAGATGAGATTCAAAGACCCCTCTACCTTAGGTCTCATGCCAGATACTGAGCTGAAAAGTTGTCTCCTTGTTATAGATCTATGGAAAACTGTCAAAGAAAAAAATTTACAGTGAAAGAGCTGGGATTTCATTTGGGTTCATTTTGAAAGGAGTGAATAGAAATGGTTTTGGTGATATCCTTGAGTGATCCAAGCAATCATCACTTTTTAGGTCATTTAAGGGAGGATTGTATATTAAGTTTACTGGAAACAGTAAGCAAAAATATTTTTTATTACAACGCACCTTATCCCTAGATGCTGTATTCTAAAACAAACACATTCTGCCTCTTGTGATGAGATGAGACTTTCACTTGAGAGTGGTTTCCCTAATTGCATCTTCTTTCAATCCTTGATGGGAAACATGCCTTGTACATTCTGTATTGTGATTAATTTATATGAAGGATGCAGTGCTGAGTATCACAGCTTCTTTTCCCTTGTAAATTTATCCATTCCTCAAAGGACATACTTTGGCCTTGCATTTACAGCTTTTACATCAATAAGAATTTGGGATTCTCTAACATAGAAACAAATAAGCCTGAGATGCTGCATTTCTGTTAAATTTATTTGTCCATGTTATACGGTGCCACTGATCAGTGCTGAGGCATTTTTAAGCCAACATCCTGATGGTTCTACAATTTTTTTCTCTCTTCCTCTGCCTTTTCCCATCAGAAAAAACATAGGAGATACCAACTCAGGAACCAGGGCACGTTTCTGATTTTGGTCCATCCAGCAATCTCAGAAGACAGTGCAAGAGGGCCTGTAATAGATAATTAGTCCAGGTCTTCCTACTGCAGGAGTATTTTCTTCTTGTTCCTCCCTCTGTGCCTGGCTTGCAACACATTTTGTGTAACAATACTGCTTTTGTGCTCTGGATAAGTGTAGAACAATGTGCATTTCCCACTGTTAATACAAATTCCCAGTGCTTTTGCGAGTTAATGAATCGCCCAAATATCCCAGACAAAACTTGGACTATTTCATAGTCTTATGTAACGTACATCCATAAGTAGTAGGTAGCCATCTATCTATGTTTCTTTGCCATGAATGATCGCCAGTTACTTGCTATGTTGTTGAGCGGAGTCTCCCTCTCCTCTCCAGAGGAACAGATGTCTGTTGTTGGAAAGCAACAATCTGAATGAAAAATGTCTAAGGGTATTGTTAGGCTTAAAAAGCCAGAAAGCTTTTTGTCTCTCTCATAGTGTTAAAAATGTATTTTTTTTAATGTTCCACCTTCTGATACAGAACAGTGCTATATTATAATATCCAAGTACAGCGTGATTTTTTTTTTAAAGGAATTGTTGAAAGTATTCCTATCACTACAAACCTAGCAGCAGTGCAGAGTCTGGAACAATGTTTAGACCCCAAGAGCTGCTATTAATAAGGACTGCTGGCAAGGAAATCTTCCATCTCCCATACATGATTTCCACTTCTTACTCTGCAAAGCATCTTCTTTACTGTCTCTCATGGAAACCTTATCAGACAAATCATTCCACCAAGCATCTTAAAATGAGGCAATAAACTAGTTACATGTGACTGTTATAATAAAAATATAGTGATGAAGGGATAGGTGCTAGACAAAGAAACATTCTTGAAGATGTCCTTAGCAGACAAATAATTGCTGCAGAAATAGGTGAAGGCTTCTATTTAAGAATATAAACTCTCTAAAAATAAAATATAGGATTTTCTAAGCATGTGGCTTTCTTCACAAGCATGGCAAGTTCTGCTGCTAAAGGCTGGTGGTTCTGGGGAGCACCTTAAAGGACCCAACTCTTCACATGAGAGTTCCTCAGGCAACAAGAATTTCCTTACATGGATGTTTCTGTTGATGTAAAATGTGTGCCACGTATTATGTTTATGAAATTGCCAATACATAATGAAAAGTTCTCAGTTTTCCAGCTGTGTGGCATGTGGGAATTGACCCGGACAAGTTAGTAAAGTGACTTTACAAACTTAGTTCAATGAATTAAAAAAAAACTTTGTATAACTACAAACAAGTAACTATTTCTGCAAATGTTGATTTTTAAGGCATTTTGTTATAAGAGAGTGTTGACACTGCTCAATTTCCTGAGATCAGGTTTTAACTTCCTATTATACCTCTGCTCTAACTAGAGAGTTGTGGGATGCAAGTAGACAGGCTGAACCTCCTAAATACCAAGCCTAGTTGTCTTCATTAAAGCAACAATAAACTTGAAAAGAGCAAAGCCAAATGTATCGGGTTCTGTTCATTAAGAGACTGGCGGGTTTCTGGCTTTGTTGTCTTTTAATACACCAAGAACAGATGCAGGTTGACAAGCGGCACCAGCCAAGGGACACAGCTTTTCCAGGCCCTGTTTCAACAGTACCTTATAATAGCCAGCTGAAATCTAATTTGTAGCCAAGTAGAATAAATTGGAACTGATAGTTATTCAATTAATGGCATGGGCAGCAAGGTGAGGTCTCCTCTCAAAATAGCAGAATAAGGTTTCTTGACAGGGAAGTTGGGGGAAACAGGGCACAACACCAAGTTTTCAATCAAATTCAGCCATTAATCATCAAAGTAGCAGGAGGGAAATGTGATTATTATAGAGAGGCTCAGCAAAATGAGTCAAGTGAACGCTTCTGAAAAGTTTGAAGTGTGATAGAATCTAAAACCAAATTAGTGGATATGCCTTTGATTCTACCTAGAATAGAATATTTCCTAGATAGGGCTGCATAAACTGATAACATCTGTCCTGCAAGAAATAGCAGTCAGGGCCAAAACATGCGTCGTCCTCTTCTCCTGGAGTTACTTCGTCAGCACTGATGGCTGATGTTTCTGAATGGCACAGATGCAGTTTCCTGGCCCAGACTTGAAGTTTTTTCTCGTGATTTAAATGGGGATATTTCTGCCCAGTTCAATCCTGCTGAGCTCTGTAGTTATCTCTGGAATATTAAATCTGTTGCTGCTGAAGGACATAGTGATAGATACCTTCGACAGCCTTTTGTCTTAGGTTTCTCTGAATGTTCTCTCAGATCTTAAAGGATGGACTTGTGAGGTGGTTGTCACTGATTCATCTTTCACCTCCCATATAAGAAGCAATGGTAATGGGTCAGACTGACCTATTGGGACCCCTTGGGACCCCAGTGGGCCAACTTGGCTTGAGCCATGTCCTTATACCAGCAGCAGTATGGGGTTCTTGACCTAAAAAATGATATTTTTCTGTATTTTATTAGCAAAATGATGGATTTTGGAAAATCTGGCAAACTACACAGCAGGTGATCGAGAATGCCATGTAGCCAGGCTTGACTCTCCTCTCTGGATAACCTTACAGCATTAAAAATAATCCTCTCCCTTCCTGTTGGTAAAGGGGCCTTCCTGTGATCACCAAGAGCTTACAGTTTTTTAAGGGTCTATGTATTCTCCTGCTTGCTGCCAAAGAAGAGTGGAAATGCCTCTGTAAGTAAGGGGCTGTGCATCACGGGGCAGCATGAGATTAAAGGAGGTGTGCAGGAGGCCCCACGCTGCAGAGGGAGCAGGTCGTGTGCACACAGGAACACGCTTCCAGCAAAGGGCGTTCAAGGTGATGGAGCGAGGAGCAGGAGAGCTGTTCAGTGTTACCACCTCCTTCACTCAAAAATGGTGTGCCCGACGACAATTTAGATTATGTAGAGTTCTTGGGGGTTTTTTAGACTATTTGAACCTGTCCTTTTAGCCTATGAAACCTGATTGCAGAAGTCTGTGTCCTGCTACTTCTGCTATGCTTGGGGCGCAGAGACTAAACCTCTCCTGTCATTCACATGCTAAATTAGAAGTTCTTTTTATCCTTGAAATGCTGTGTTTCCTTCCTGAAGGAGTTTACTATGAGCAGACAGCTTTGGTGTCTTTCAGTGCTTTTTGTGCGAGCACAGAACAGTGGTGCAGAGTAGGTGGTTCGCTAATATATTCACTAGACATCTTGCAGACTCCCATGGTGCAGTGTTTCAGATGTTTGGATAATTTGCATAGCGATGAAACTGCTGTAGTTCTCTCCACCACAAGCAGACCAAGAAAGGCTTCTTTTTATCAAAAGAAAAAGTTCTTGCTATGCAAATGGCCTCACTAATAATATTATCAGTGTTGCCTCAGGCTTGCACAAGCTGAATGGAAGAGAAGCTGAGTTTATGGTTTTCAGCAAAACGGTTTTAAGCTTTATCAGTTCAGTATATAAGTAGGAAAGGGAGACTCATTTTACCTGGAATAATGGGATTCTCCGGTTGCATTTAAGGGCAAGCCAAACAAATTATTTAACTAGAAAGTTCATATGTCAGTGGCTGAAAGCCTAGTGGATCATCTCTGTGCTGTTATTCACAGGGCACTGAGAACTTGGTTAGCTATAGCTGTTAGCACAGTTTGTACCCTAATCTGGAGTGCACTGCTGAGCGCTGATCCCCCCCGCACACACTGTTTGCCATGACCTGCACTCAGTGCCAAAACCTACTCACTTTGATGTTAATGCAGTTTCATTACTGGCTGCAGCAGTGTCAGGCTTTGGCTTGCAGTGCAGAAGTCATGAAACTTGTCTGCAGTGAAAGGCTGGTTTGCTGCGTCCTTTTGAACCACTGGCATCTTAGTGGATCTGTGGGAAAAGTGCTCTGCTCTCATCAGCCTAAAACAGCAGCAGGAAGCAAAAGGCTTGCCCAAGAACATACTAGATCCCCTAAATCCCAGCTTTGCAACTACTGGACTACCAAAACATAAGAGCAGGACTTTTCTCCATCAGTGCTCAGCAAATCCCAAGCTCTGCTGCGCGTGAGCGTGTTGCGCAGTTATGTATTATGTGATACCCTGCTTTCTGATTGAGCGCTGTAATACACACTAATGTATGCAAGAGGTAACAAAGTCAAGGATGCTGAGGCTTTTTCCGAAGTCTAAAAGTTCTCCTAATGCAAACTTTTAGTGGTGTTTTTGTTGTTCAGTTTGTGGTTTTGCAAGAGGTACCCCATTTGTGTATGTGTGAGCGCAGTACAGCTCTCTGCGCCTCGGACTCTCTTAATTCAGGGCCGTTGTTAAGTAACAGCCTTTACAGGAACGGAACAGAATAGTTCTTCACAGAAACTGTATGCAAACCTGAGGCTTTCTGAACTATACTGGTACTTTGTTTCCAATGGTGTTGATTAAAGAAGTCATGAAAAATGCTTTTGCTTCACCTGTTTTAAACAGTAACACTGTTTTGGACTTTCCCAGCAGAGGTTAACAGATCATATTCTATTTTTGATCCAGTGAGTGTTTTTGGCTGCCGTGAGTAAGTTCAATTGAAAATTTGTGCAGATTAGTTCAAACCTTTGTGTCAACAAAAATGAACCAAATTCATGAATTCTAAACTACGAAACATTTCTTAAGTTGTAATATGAATGTCATGCAACATCTCTGATCTTTTATTAAAAGAGAAATTATGTGAATGAGATTTCAGTTAGTGGCACTGATTTAGTACCTATGAAATCATTAACAATTTGATATTGTAGCTTTCTCATTATAAACTTGTGTGGAAGAGGAGAAATAATTTTTCTGTAGTCAGAAATTATCTAAGCAGCTGCTTCCCTTCCTGGATAACCAGATCAGAAATTCCCTGAGTGCATGCATTGACTCCTTCCCTCTGGGGAATCCATTGGTTGAAGTCACATGCTAATTAAACTTGTGCTACAGAAGAGAAAAGTAAAAAGTGTGGAATAACAGTGGCAGGCCTTGAGAAGTTTGTAAGGAGGTTTGTAAATGAGGCAGAAGACAGTGCAGTGGAGGCTCTCAGACTGGGAGTCCAAAGAGGGGTCTGCTAGGGGCAATTTTTTTCCACTTTTACATGGGGCATATTTCCTGTAAACAAGAATAAAAGAAAAGTCATATGATCTTTTTATTGCAACAGCATCTTGAGCTGTCCCTTGATGGATAAGCACTTTATCATCTCACTGGAAAGCAGAAGGCAGAGCAGTATAAAAAGTAGTTCTTTCTCTATCTTCACCCTTTCCAGTCCCTTTGGCATCTATTGCCATGTGCATACCATTCCTGCGCTCCATGTGTTTACTGAGTGGTACTGGTGGCAGAGTGCATGTGACTGTAAAGTGGAAATGAGTAAAAGATAGACCCACTCCTGTTTCCCAATTACATAGCAATCTGTTATCTCTCTGACTTGGATTAATGTCTTCTTACAGAGAAATGTAATTCTGGTTTACCAGATCCATCTGACGAACAGTCTCTTTTTCTGGCTATTGCTATTTTCAGTTCTGCTGATGAACACTTCTCTCTTTCTTTAGATCACACTCAAAGCAAGTGCCTACATAGCTTCTGGTGAAAACAAACGCCTCTTGCCTCTCTCCCTTGCTTGAGGGAGGTGATTACTCCCCTCTATTCAGGACTGGTGAGACAACATCTGGTGTACTGTGTCCAATTCTGGGCTTCCCAGCATCTTCCAGAAAAGACTAAAGCCTGGGGCATATCCTAGTGCCTCTTACAGAGATCATGGAGAAGGGAAATAGTCCCAGCTCTTTCATAATGCAACTAATGCATTTTGGCTGGTGCAAAAGCCAACGTCTGTGCACTGCTAGCCAAAACCCAAAACAAAACAGACAGGTTGCAAATGGCTCTCTATTAATGAAGACAAGGGAACAAAAATAGGGAAATTAGAGATGGTGTCAGTGGGATGTTAGTTGAACATCAGTGTGGGCCAAGGTTCCAGCTGTTTAGAAGCAGACTGAAGAGGCAGGAGAGTGTGCAAATATTGTGAATTTTCTCAATGGTCAATGAAGTCTTTTGATGCTAATTGTTTGTAAGGAAGACAAGACTTTTCAGAGGAATCAGTATATGTGAGAAAGAAAAAGTAGAAACGCATTTTTTCTTTCTAAGGCACCACCTGTGCTCAAGCAAAGCTCAGTGTTTCTTAGTCCTCTGGCTTTAATCATTAATAACAACAACTGCTTCCCTAAGACCCTTGCTTGAAAAGCCCACCAGAGGGTTCAGACCACTTTCTGCCTATGAACTCTGCATGATGAGGCTCCTACTTTTAGAAAAGGCTTTTCCCCTTTTTCCTTTCAAGGAGCATACAACTCGTATGCAGACAATGTTAAGATGGGCAGTGTACCCCTATAAACAAACACAGTATGTACCTGCCAGTGAAGTGCTTAGCAAAATGTGATCTTGATCCTGTGCAGACATAATTTTTCCCTGGGTACATTATGACACAGGCTTTAAATAGAAAATTGCATATTGTATTTCCAAGGACTTCTACCTTATGTTTGATATACAGGATATTGCCCTAATCAAGTAATTATGCATTTTCATCACTGAGTATGTGGCCCAAGGTTATACTTAACATATCCTGTCTGTCTTCAGTCTGAGATAACAGATATTACCGTTTTGCAAGGCAGACACTGAAGAGCAGAAAATGAGGTAGTAATTGTCAGATGTAGTAAATTCATTTTATGCATCTCTATTTAGAGACACCTATAATCTGATTTCTTGGAATACTTAGTATGTTTTTAGTATGAGTGATGTGTAAGTCCAGTTAGGTATTGTTGCATTTGTGAATGCTCTATATTTACACAGATCTGGTCACAGAAAATTATGGACAATAAGAGCATACTTCAGGACTACTTACAGCAATTTTTGTTTCATATATTTGTCCAGAAATGTACAGAAACAGAGGCAAAAAGACAAAGCAGTCCTCTAGCTCCACATCATTCAGCTGCCTTACACGTGAGAACATCTTCTCTCTCATTTTATTTGCCTGCCTTCTCCCACTTCACACCTTCCAAGTTTTGCAGCAACTGACGCTGGAGAGAAGAGAAATGATGCTCTCTCATGAATTGCTCAGTCTTGATTCATGATCCTTTTTCATTCATGCCGGTAACTGAGTTGGGCAAGCATCCTAAAGGAAAAGAAGCATGTGATCGAATAATGCAGAGGCGTACAAAAGGGTGGAACTAAAGTCATGTGGGAAACTTTAAGGCTGGTTTACGTTCGAGCTTTCACCTTATAATATTCTGTAAATGAAGGGTGTTTTATTTGTCGTATTTCATACTTTTAGCATATAAATTTATGTGGAAAAAACAACAGAATCTTAGGTCTATAGGAACCTAACATGTGGGTCATAAGTAAAAAATGAGTGATTTCAGTCCACAGAGCTCTGCCACTTTTCTTGCTACTAGCAGCTGCAGGCTATTTTGCATAAAAAGCAAATCTGCTACCTGGTCTGTTCCCTGATAATGGAAAAGCATAAACACAGGTCACCTCACCACAGGCCATTTGTATATGGTTGAGAAAGGGTTGCCCCCAAAAACTTCTTCCCAGACTTATTTTTGTGCAAGAAGGGCAAAGAGAAGGGGCAAAGCTAGGAGAAATGGCAGTTGCAAAAGCCAAGAAGAGCTTTGGCTCAGGTTGGACACACTACAGCAAGTGAGCAGAGTGCAGGGAGCAGGCGAGGGGCCTGATCAAGTGTAGGTAACAGCAAAGGGCAAAACATAGCAGGCCTCTGTATCAGCACTGCCTTCAAGGAAGATCAGCGTCTATCAGCTGCAGAGCGTGACAGAAGCCAGCACTACTTCATGTGCGCCGGCTGCCAACCTGAACCCAGCGCTGCGTGACACGGCCTGTGCCGGCTGTGGAGGGCTCGCTCCAAGGTAGCCTGGGAATACAAAAACCTCTGGATTTGTACGGGGTTTGGCACCTGCTTATTTTGCTCTGCACCACCAGCCAAACTGAACAGCTGTTTCAGCTGGGGAAGGAAGTGCAGGGAGGAGAACCAGAAAGACGAGGATTTCTGCCTTGCTAGCCAGAGCTGCCTGCTCCGGCCAGCCGGCTGGGAGCGTGTCCCCCTGTGCTCCTGCAGATCCTGCACCCAGTAGTGAGCGGGGCCTGAGGCTTAGTCAGGGTTCAAGCCTTGGAGCTGGGAACTGCTCTCTCTGGACCCCAGGAAGAGCCCCCAGGGAATACCCAGTGCAGACTTTCAAACCTGCCTTCACCCCTGAGCTGGCTCATGCGATGCATTTCCGTTCCTGGAGGACTTCACTCTGTGCATGAGCAGATGAGGAGGCAGCAGGTCTGGGAGCATCACAGTTGCATTTGCACGCCTCTGTTCCCCTCCTAGTGATACTACCAGCCTGCACATCTTTTCCCCAAGCAATTTGTCCTTAGTTCAGGATGCCTCATAAAATTTAGAGCTTAGCATTATGTTTAAACAAAATATGTATAATTCCATTGTAAAGCAAGCAACTTATATAAGCAGAGAAAATGAGAAAAGAGGCAAGCAGCCTGTCTAGCACTAATATCAAATTTACAAGATTGACAAGATCTGTATTCTCAACAGTACCTGCTCTTACTGTCTTGAAGTAGTAATGATGAATATTTCTCTTTGGCAGTGTGATATTGATGGGGGGATTTACCTCGCCGTGGCTGTGTTCTCATAAAAACCCTTGAGAGCACCAGGTGTTCTCTGTTTAATATTGCATTGATAGCCTGATGGTTTCTTGCTGACAAAACTTCTACAGTTCTTAATATCAGCCTGTCTGCATTCATCAGCTGCAGAGCTTTTTCCTCCTGTTGGCTACTAGAGTAGCATTAGATAGAAAATGGAGAAAGTGTAGGCAGCCAATATGATCATTTTTTAATTTCACCCCTATATACTAGAGAGTTGGTTGTGTTGTGAGGACTGCAAGTTGTGATGCAGAATGGAGAAATACTAGACGTCATTTTAGTGAGGCATGAGGAAATACGTTTTTCAGTATTCTACTTGTGTCCAGCTGCAGTACTTAGAAGAGGAAGAGGAAGAAAAAAAAGCATGTTCACAGCCTACACACCACTCCGATACATGTACTGTATAGAGCATGCTTTAAGGAGCACAGTGATATTCGGAAGGAGCTGCAAGTCCCGTTCAGTGGCCCTTGTGGCTTGGTGATCATTGCTAGCATTCAAAGGCAAGGAATATCCATGTCCTGCTATGGCATCTCTTAAGAGTTACTATCTTCAAGGACAACTTTTGCTGCTTTCATAGACTGTCCTATCATTTATCAAGAAAATATCGTGTAATTTCATACAAGTTCAAACTTGATAATTTCCTGTAATGTACCCAGAGATCTTGTATAAATGAGAGCATTAATTGGTTCTAAAGAGCAGAGAGGTGTCAGATATCCTTTCTGCAAGGCTAAGATTGGAAATGCCAGGCACGCTCACCCTGAAGAAGCTCATTCAGCATTAGATATGCTCCCTTGGGTGCCCTTCTAAAAGTCTCCTCTCTGTGCTGATATTTAAGGTTGTGTAAGGGAAGAAAGAATGAGACTGTGTAGCCTGTTATCTGGATTACAGAAGAAACAGTCTCTCTGCTCTCCTCACCATTGTATTCTGGAACAAAAATGCCTGGAGCTGCATGCTGTACCTCAAAAAAGATATGAATAACCAGAAGTAGGCCAGAGGAGAGTAACAGGAACAATGAGGGTCTAGAAAAGTGGAGCCTGGGAGAGAGAATATTGGGGCTTTTTAGCCTAGGAGAACATGAGAGGGGAGGGAGTAGGTGATGGAAAAGATAACTCTTGAACTAGATCAAAGGCTATTGCAAGGAGGAAAGGAATAGTCTGTTCTACAGTGGAGTAGCAAGTCCTGCTCGATCATTCATGAGGAATCCTCTCCTTATTCCTTGTTCGTATAACAGTATGGAGACAGCCGTTCCTACTGTGCTTATGGAGTAGTGCTTATTGTTGGCTTTAACTTGGGAGAAAGGATAGGCGTTTGACTTTTAACCACACTCTGGCATAAATATTAACACCACATACAAGAATTATCAAACTGGCGCGTGCCCTGCAGATTAAAACAGGCTAGCTGATGGATCTCACCGCTTACTTGTTAATGGAAAATATATCAGTTTGTCATGGTGTTTCTAGTAGCATCCCATCGAGACTGGTTCTGAGCCCAGCAGTATTCAATATTTTATCAACCATCTGAAAGAAATTATAAAATCATTACCTGCAAGTTTTATCACCAATTCCATTTGTGAAGTTTTGCAGGGTAATAAATATTGATGAAGATTGGTCACAGAAATTAATCTGAACATGGTTATTAAAGATGGGCACAGTTATCAACATGTGTTTGAAGTGAAAAGCAAGCTTTTACATCAAAAAGAATGGTCAGAACAGGCTTGCAAGATAGCAGCAACTAGCAGTGTCTCTGAAAATGACTTACAGTCCATAGTAGTCCAAACCTGTGAAAGCTGAGATTTTGTATGGTTCTGTGAGGAATAGTGCTAGCACTTATACAGCCATAGTCCTTTCACTTTTTAAAGGTTGAAAATTGCAGGGTTTTTAGACATTAGAATCTGAAGGTCCTTAGGCTTCTGCCTTAATCGATAGGAAGGGCTTATGCGAAAGAAGGGAAACTGCGTTGGATGAAAAGGTCTGCATTTCTACACTATTTGGATTGCACATAAAGGGTGCTCGTCTTGGGGTTTTTGAGCCAGAGATACTGGTGAGCCTGCCAGCGCTGGAAATCCTCGCGTTTCACCTTGGAGGAAGCAGAGAGGCCAGGACATACTGACACTCTGCCGCTTCAAAAAGCAAAAAAACAAAAGCAAAAACCCTAGCCCAGCCAAAACGAAGCCACTCTTCAGCATGACGCTGCCAGAGCAGAAGCTTCTGTTGATGGTTTTAGGCTCTGGGTGTCACGTGCCAGGTGTGGAGCGCAGGCACCAGAGACGGGATCATCACCGGCTGGCGCACAGGCACCAGCCTGTCCGCGTGCGCGGTGCCGCCTGGCAGCTGTGCCCTTGCGAGAAGCAAGGTGCTAACACAGGCTGCACTTTGTTTGTGCATCAAGGAGGAGGACAGGAGAAAGGGGAAAAAGTGGGACTGGGAGAATGTTTATAAATGAAAGGCTGTCAGGACTAGAAGGAAATGAAAATCTGTTGTGCTCTCCCAGGGCTCCTAACTTTTTACCCTGCAGGCAGCTGGCAGGATTTCACTAAATATTTGAGATGGTAAAGGGCTCAAGCTGGATTACTCCCGGACATGAACAATTATAATTGTAAATGAACTATTATCTGAGCACTCTCCTGATGCTATTTTGGCAGTGACGTGTGACACTTGGTGACAGCGAGCTCTTGAGGGTCAAGTGCAACGTAAGGAGAGTCCTTCGCTGGTACCTGGCTGGCCATTTTACAACATACCTGACCTACTGGGAATCGTCCCTTGTGAAGCATCCCCTTCCCATAGCCTGAGAGCTGCAGAAAGGGCTCTCTCATGCCTCAGGCTTCAATCATTTGTATTATGTTCTAACAGTAGTTAATAAGTGAGGAAATACCAATTAGGTATGAACAAGTACCAAACCAATGCATTTAACTGTGTATCAGTTTTGGTTAGTGTTTTCTGCACATTAATGCCCTTTTAAAAAGGGGCATTTTCTCTTCTGAAGTACAGTATTTAGATGCACTGCTATATTTACACATATTAAGGGAATGCCATTCAACTAATACTAATACAAAGGGACAAAATCCATACTAGGAGAGCAAAATAATGATGGCACAAAGGTTATTAAACATCTGTTTAGGAAAGTATGACACATGAACATCCTGTACAACAGAAGGGGCCATAATATCCCACCTACTTGTCTATACAGCCTTGCAAAGTCATCTGATTAAATTTTGCTGTGAATTCTGTTAGGAAAATGAGGTTAAGGGTTTAGCTCTGTGCCAAAATAGCTTTCCTGATAGCGTAAGGTTCGATTGGAGCTCTTCAGTTGGGTTTAAAGAAATATAGGGAACAGCCACTGCTGCTGAAAGAGAAGTTGTGGGTTTGAGTTTTGTAATTAATATGTGTGTTTATCTTAAATTAATATAATATGTGGTTTCTGCTTCTTTCTGGTCGGAACTGGTGCCCCTGGAAGCACAGTGGATTGCTCTAAGCAGAGCTTTCTAAAATGTGTATTTTCCCCCAGATCTTCTGTCCTGGGGCTCCCGTCTGCTCCTTTGTTTGCAATTCTACTCAGAAGCAGTATTAATTAGACACGGAAAAACTATGAGAACAAACAGCAAACCCTGTTAAGTGCCGCACCCCACTGCTGGAGCCTGGCACTGGATGTCCATTGCAGCAGGTACAGATCCGAGAGACCTCGCGGTGCTCCCGTGCTCCCCTCAGTTCCCATCGGCTGCAGTGAAGCCTGGTGCCCTCTACGGAGGGAAACCCACAGGCCTGGCGCGGCTTCTTGCTTCCCATCCGGACAAGCTGGAAGGGTGTCACCAGCGCTCATCACCGTGGTAGGCTGCCGCTCTCAGGTAGGCTGCAGCAAGCCACCGCTGGCAGCACTCGCAGGGCCCTTGTCCACCGAACCTGCCCCGGAGCCCAGAGGTGTCCGCTGGGCCTGCGGCAGCCTGTGCTTCCGCTGGAAACGTTCAGCGTGGGGGTCGGGAGCCCCTCGCCCTGCTGCCTCCTACCCCTTTTCCAGGATCAGCTGTGTTTATAGCAAACGGCCTTATTCAAAGAAGTTCAGTTAAAGAACAGAGACCTGTGGCCTGCACTTCCATGGGTGACATCAGTAGAGTATTTAGGTTAAAGCTTAGCATACGCACAATATGAAGGAATTTCCTTCATGGGAATAGTTGATTGAAATAAAGAAGACACCTTCAGCAAGTCCTTATGAATATCTAGTGATCTCTCTTGCTTCCCTTTGTATTTGAAAATCTTTTGAAGTTGAGATGTCAATAAAATAAAGCTTCATAAAACAATGACAAAGAAAATAAATGAAATCCTTTTATCTGATTCCTAGCCAGTCCCCCTGAGGTTCCTGAGACATGAGGTAGGGGGACTGCAAGGTCACCTGAAAAGAGTGAGCTGAAAAGGCTTTTTTTTTTTTTTTTTTTTAATATCTGCATGAGCAGTTAACTGGAGCATGCTGCAGAATGTTTACAGCAGGATTTTGGCTTCACAATGGATTAAAAGATTTTAAAATCCATCTGCAAAATATCTTGAACTTTAGTGTTGTTGTGTGCTCAAAATAACGTTAGTCTTTTAACGTTTGATGCACTGGGAGCCTTGAGGGGAATCAAAGGATTTGGAAATGGGAGAAGGGGAGAGCTACTCTTGGCATTAACCAGGGTCCTTTTTTAATCCGTGCAATGGGAACACCTGCTCACTACCAGGCAGAAGTACCAGTGCAAGCTCAAAAAGCATTGGGGCAGAGTGAAAGCATGGAGATGTGAGAGCTGTTATGCTCAGCTCAGACATCTGAGTTGTTACTCAGCCTGTGTAATGCAACCTGCTGTATATGGGCTGGGTTTGGGGCTGCAGAGTCAGGGCCTTCTTCACTGCAAACCCCCGTTCCTTCCCGCAGCTGCTGCCAGCTTTGTTTCTGCTTCAGCTATTACTCTTACCAGTTTCACTTTGTCATGAGATGCTGCTTTATCCAGGAAGATATTTGCTGAAAATTTTTTAGAAAGAATCAGCAATGAATTAAGAATGCTTGATGTTAAGAAGTGCTCCTGCCACTGCTTGGTTTTTAATTCTGTGATTGTCTTGTGTCCAAAGCAGCTTTGAATTTAAGTGATGGCTTGCTTTAGTTTTGTTGTCCTTGTTGCAGAAGGCATCCTTTACTGCTTTTGGTAATGAAGGACTTAGAAACATATATAAAGAGGAACTATGGAATGGTATGATTGTAGTGCGGACAAGGATATGGCTGAGTAGACTAGCGGCATTGAAGAGATGAAGTATACAGTCTCACTCTATCTGTGCCAGGCCTGCTCATGTTAGACCTGGCTGTGAATACGGAAAGCAAAGGCAGGGCATCCTTCGCTACTTCTTCCTTTTTGACAAGGCTGGAGAGCCCTGCCGTTCCACAGTTAAACTTTAGAAATGATCAGGATTCAAAATTTTAGAACATTGTATTTTCTTTCTTTTTTTTTATTCCCTAATCACCCTGGCTCATAGCATATTTCATGTGCTCTTGGTTCTGTATGGTCCCACTGATCATTATCAATGTGTTTGTATTACTTCGTTTTTATACTTGGTACCTCTCTTACACTTGCACCCCATCTCTTTGCCATTATGTCAGCATAGCCTAGGAGATTAGCAGGTCATGAGCGCTCTGAATATTTCAGAATTAGTTTCAAAGTTATGAAATGCATGGCTGCCTGGAAAAGTAAGCCGTTAGTATGAATATAAGTTGGCAGCTTTCAAAGGCTTGGAACTTTACTGCTGTTTAGAAGCAGAAAAGCTTGCTATCGCAACTTTGCGATGTTGATGTAGAGATGCCAAGTGCTATAATCTGCACCCACTCCCGGTGTTTTAGAACAGGCTGAACCCTGCTGTCGGTTCTTGATGGCTCTTCTCTCCCTCTCTGTCTCGCAGTCAGTGGTACAGCAGAGTAATATCTGCCTATACAAAGCCATACATCTTGGCGTGTGACAAATCACTTTTTAATTGCCTCAAGGAATAAATCCATTAGTCTTCCCTTTACGTGAGAATACTAGTAAAATTCTGCTAAACATGAGCAGAATGAAATCCAAATAATGTAGGCTCTGCTGCTGTTTTCAGTTTGGAGCACTGTCCAGTTTGCAGCATTAATTTTCAATCCAACAAAACTGAACTGTCTGAACATTCCCCCCCGCCCCAAGCAGACTGCGTGCAGGATACTGAAGAAAGCTCTGCTGGCACCGGGAACAGCATGACTATGAGGCATTAATTATCAGATTTATCCCATTTTATTCTCACCCCAGTTCCTTTTATTTTTTTTTCCTTTAGGAGCAAGAAGGTTTTGACCCTTCTGGGAACAATGTCCCTCAGTTTTCCTGCATATCATGATTGCCCAGGCAGAGACCTCGGAGCATGTTTTTATGGCAAGTTATTGTCTCTCCATCTTAATTTAGGCCTCGTTGCTATAAAAAAAGGTTCCAAAGGTCTCTGAGCTGCTGACAGCTGTGGCAATCACTGACTGCCTTTGCTTTAACTGATGGCCATTTCAGACAGGTTTGTGGTTCTTTTTAGGTAACTTTTATTAGAAGAAGCCCAGTTAATGGCAGAATCTGAATCTCCACGTACCTTTCAGTTATTAAGCTGGACCTCAGTACTATGTATAACTAAAGTACAGTAAAACAGGCCTTTTTTCAAGTAGATCTGTCATTCAGATACTGATCTTATTTCTGTGCTACAAGCTATGTTGAAACATTTGCAAAATATCCCTCAGTTAAAAAAAAACAAGGAGACAGGGACAGTAAGATTTTTAAAAATAGTTTAAAATATAAAGTTCCGTAATAAGCATTATAATATTTAAAAAAGAAAATATATATTTTTTGCCTATGGGACATTCATCCCTGAAGTATAGAAACTTTGTTTTTAGCAAGCATCTATAGTTTTCGCTGCCTTAATATTCTGGAGGACGCTAGAAGCTTATTATGTTTTAAAATATAGAACAAAGGATTTTTTTTAGACAATTACCTAAAATGATTGCACTCGGACATTCCTGACCAATCAGAAACACAAGGAAAAATGTTTTTTGGATATGACAGTTCATTGCTGCTTCTTCTTCACCTTCTAGCATGATTTGGGCCCCTTTATGGTTTTCCTTCTAGGTAGGGGGAGTTCAGGACAGCAGGATTCCTTGTTAGCCCTGAAGTGATTCTTGTCTCTACTTTTGGATGAGCCTTAATTCAGAATCTGGAGAAACAAGAGTGTGTTGCTCCCCTGCTCTACCGGTTCTGCCCAACCCACTATCCCTGCTCGTGAGCTGCCGGATAGCTCGCTTCACTAGGGTTGCTCCAGGATGGCACTTGCGTTGAAACTGGCCTGGTTTGGAAGAGAGCACATAACATGCTGTTGGCTACCTCGAGAGATCCCTGCAGTGCAAATTAGAAGCTGCATAAAGACTTAAAAATCTAGATGGAATAAATATAATAAGGTGGCAAGAGCTGAACTGAAATCTCAGTCACAGTGTGTCTAAATTTTACTGTATTCTAATAGTTGCCTAATTTCAGGTAGAACAGTGAAAATGGAGATCACCTCATACCATACAACCAGCGCACAAAATGCACAACTTTTTAGTTGCATCATAAGCTTTTGTTATATAAATAGAAGTATCATTATCTTTGAAATATTAATTTCAAGATCTTACATTTGGTTGCCTTCTTTGCCTCTAACACAATGTTTTAGAGGCAAATTACCAAATTATCTCAGTTTTATCCTTGAGTGAGACTGGTTAAATGCTGGGATGGTAGCTTTTCACCCAGCTGCTCGGATTGGGGTGCCACATGGTTTCCTTCTGCCCAGAGAGGATCATTTTGGGGGGCAAGAAATATTCCTGGTGAATATTTCAGTGTAAAAGGAGAGGCAAAAGAAGGTGACTGTAATTGAACTTTGCCCTGGAGAAAAGAATCAGTGCTATAAGCAGGAATCTAGGGTCAATACAGGCAGTTTGCTAGCCCTGGAAATTTTGCTCTCTTACTTAACTTTATTCTTCTTTAGTTCCTAGGCTTATCTGTTGAAATAAATCTGTTAACACGAGTGTTTGCTCTATTCCTATACAGAATATGTATCTTTAAAATAGCAGATGAACCTTCTGTTAAAATTCATTATTATAACATGTGCAAGAAAATTATACTAATATAAACATTTATGATGGAGTGTAATTGTTCAAATTTCAGCAAGTAGTCCCAGTTTAGTATCCAACCTGTAACATGAAACACTTCTCTGGTCACAGTTCTTTCTTGCTTATGGGACCAATAAATGAATTCACATTTGCAAGTTAGATAAATCCTTTGAATGTATTATTGATGCAAACAAATGAGGATCCAGGCTCTAGACAATACCTAATGAAGCTGACTCGACACAGGCTGTTCCCGCTGAAGGGTGCCAGGTTTCAGTGCAAAAAGATTGATGCTTGTTTCATCCCTTAATTATCCTGTGGCTTATACTCTGTTTATAGATTACTTGCCTAGGCACAAAACTTAGGGCACCACAATAAGTAATTAATTGCTGGGGATTCACTGGCAGCTATTAAAAAAAGATCATGCTCAATTGATAGTATGTGGTTGTATCTGCACTTCCATCTCCATGCGTCAACTCCCTCAATTATTTTTTCTAGTAAATATTGGTAATCAGAAAACCTTTAAGAATAGGGCTGTACTGTATACTGTCTTTTCTGAATATGATTGCTTTTTTCGGCTGTGGATTCCAACTGGTGCTATTAAACTTAATTAAAAAGCCTTTAGTTATATATCTGAATTATAGATAAAGTATGCAGCATTAAAATAAAAGCCAAGTGAAAGGTTTCAGCAATATCTGGTGAAAAGCACCTTTAGCCTGTCAAAGAACTGAACTTTTCCTTTTCCTGACAGGATAATCACCTGCAGGCAAAAGGTTACTCTCCTGTTATACCTTGAAGGAAGGCATTTCCAGTCTCAGGGTTTCATCCAGAAAAGAAACCAAATGCTTCATGCTATAGGGTAGGACAAATCTGCTATATATGCTTCAAAACTGCATCTGCTAGATGTAAGAGACAACAATTTGCACGTTGAAAATGAGCGTTTGTGATATTGCAGAATGTATTCAGCCCAAGCTAATAGGATCCTGTTTTCTCTCCAGGCATTTCTGATCTTGGCTCGGTTCTCAGGACTGCATATTTATGCGTGCTATATCTGCAAGCATACTGCACAACGCAGAGCACAGCACTCATTCATAAGCACTGACACATCAACGGTGTGGGCAGGGGCTCCAGCATAAGGTCACAGTTCTCAGCCTAGCATGGATTTGTAATGCTACTTTGAACAAGTTACTTAATCTGCCAGTCTCTCAGATCTCCAGCTGCAAAAGAACAGGGTCTTTCCCTAAATTAGCCAGACCTAGTTAGGGGCTTAGATTCTGTGGTGGCATAGGCACAGCAGCACCATATTTGATAGATGTGTATACGTGGAGAGTGTAGAGAGCCTGAGAGCGCCTGGTGGGTACTATAAAATTTTATTACCGCTGGTTGGAGACAACTGCAGCACTATGCAGATCTTCTAAAACAAGTGGCCATAAAACTATCCTGAACATCTTTCAGAATAAGTTTGTTTGTTCTCCTTGAGAGTACAAGCAAGATTCCAGGGTAAGCGATCACATCTTATTCTAGCTGGCTAAGGAAAAGGTAGATCCCAGGGTGAAAAATCATTCTGCCCTCTATGAACTTTTTGGCTGTGCTGACTAAAACTAAAGTTCTGTGATGATACAGTCCAGTAAAAATAGATTGTATTTTGTACAGATGATGTTGCCATTATTTGCATCGATAAACTCTGCTAAAGTATATTCCTTTTTCTCAGAGTAGCAGAGAAGTTTATCCTTTCTGTCCTGAGCCTATTCCCTTTCTACCTAGCGCAAAGGTGAAACAGCTGCCTAGAGAAAGCAGCAAAGAAGCAAGCACACGGCCCTGACACAGCTCGCAAATAAGTGGGCAGAGCAGGGAAACAATCCTTTCCTGACGTCTGAGATGTCATCAACTCTTGCAGGCTGACTGCAGCACCAAGGGCTTGTAGTAGGTACAAATGGAGCAGACCTGCACAGCACTGCTGAGAGATGCTGATACTGGCCTGGAATCAGGAACGCTTGTTTTGCAGCTGCCTTACGGTTCCCTGCAAGGAATTCTAGTGTCAAGAGAACTGCCAGAGGCATTTCACTTGCAGTGTCCTCTTTCTTTTTTCTGTACTTCACTCATTTCTTTAATTTATTTTCTAAACTTTATTGAGCTGTGAATTCAGTTTCTTTTTATGCACCTAGGAAAGAATTAGATGTCACTAGGAAAGCATATTACATGGCCACTTGATGTATGGACTGGACCCTTTGTGCTGCATTACCATTTCAGCAACTCAGCTGATTTTTCAAAAGATGGAAGAATCATGAGAATGGTATGAATCCATGATTATCTTTGCTTGCTTCTGAAATAACCTTTCACTACTGTTTAGCAACTACTGGTGTTATGATAACACATGAGAAGCAACTTACAGACAATTCATCACCAAGGTTCGTACAGTGAAATAGGATTAAAGGGACAGTGCGTCAGGGTCAGTGAACCCATTACTTTGCTTTCAGGACACATTTCTCATCACACAGGGCATCATACGGGAATGGTTACTGAAGGTGCTGCACCTTCAGGGTGCTGACTTTGGAGTTGATGCTGACTCACGCTGCACCACTTGCTTTTGGTGAGCACCAAGGAGAGTTAGGGATCCCGTGGCTTGATTCTTTTCTTCTGTGTGCCTTAAGGTGTCATTTGTCTCTGTACATGAGCATCAGAAATGATCCCTCAGCATAAACAATGTTTGATTTGGGGCTGTATAGCACTTGCTTCGCAGGACAGTAAACGACAGTATAAGACTCTTGGCAGGGAGAGCAAGTTCCCTGGTTTCTGCACTCTTCAGCTGATCATGGTGTCTGTTAGTCTCCGTAAGCTCATGGTAACAGAAGGCACAGAACACATTCAAGATTCAAAACACAAGTGGCAGGGAGGTCTAGTTTCAGACCTTTTCTTGAATGTGGCTTTTGCTGGATTGTTACGCTGTTACACTACTTTAATACAAAAATCAGGCCCTGAGGCTGGCTCCTCCAGGAGTTCACGCTCCACTCCCATGTGGTTACACCAGGGGGTCCTGGAAAATTCTGTTTTATATGAAGGACTGGATAATATTTTCCTAACCTGCTGCTGAAAATGTGAAGAGTCTCGTGAGCTGAGCTTAAATGACTTGGTCACAGAGGAAGAGGTCTAAGGACCAGATTCACCTTGGGAGCAGTGAGAAAAGCGAGGCATCTTTTTATGAGAGGAGTAGCCCTTGGATGGATGCAACTGTTTAGTGAAGCTGCAGTAGGATGACAGACAAGAGAAATTACCTACCTTGATCTGTATGAAACACTATTAATGTTTTGAACATAGGTTTGTCTTTATGATGCTTGATTCCCTTGGGTGGTTTTAGAGTCACTAGCTCCACCAGAAGTAGGAATAGCCTCCCAGGGGTTGAAGTAAGGCAAGGCATAGTGGATAACACTTTTTGTCTTTTTTAACTTAACTTCATTGATGAATCTTATCACTTAAAATGAATTTAAACACTTTAGTCCCAGGCATAGATAAATTCTCCAACCCAGTAAAGAAATGGGATTTTAATTTGGATGGTTTTATTCAGTAAATGCCCCCAAACCGTGCACTTTTTGAAAGGAAACAGCAGTTTTACTCTAACCATAGGAAGCAGCAGAAAGAATTTTTCATGGTTTAAACACAGAAAGAAAATACATTCATCTCTGTAGAATCATTTTTCCGTTTTCCAAAGGCATTGCCTACCCCTGCCAAAAATCTTGAGTAGAGGTGGAGGCTTTTTTTCCCACTGCTCTTTGACAGAACTGCTCTATTTTGGGGGGGGGGGGGGGGGGAGGTTTCCCCTCTGCCCTGCAGTGGAGTCCTGTCTAATAAATTTATGAGGATGAGGTGGTAGCGTTTTATTTAAGAGCCCTACAGCTAAAAGTGACAGGGTCCCTGAGTGCCCAGTAATAAGGAGAGGAATTCCTCACCTTGGTGTGGTGAAACAACCTCCATGCCTGTTAAAGCAGATTGGCACCCTCTTAAAAATGTCAGGGAAAAAATTGTACATGTACTTTTTGATTCTTTGACTTTTTAACTATCTTCTTTCAGCACCAGAATTCATGTATAATGAAGAGATGACATCCCAGATACTATCCCTTGATGGGCCACAATGGTGCTCTTTCTAATTACAGGATGTGCTGCATGAAAGTGCATTAACTGCAGAAAGACAGCAGTGTTACAGGATGAGGAGGGAAGGTGTTGGATTAATGAGTTCCCAAATGCAGCACCTTTCACTGACTCTTTTCTTGCACAGTATTGCAGATCATTTTGATTGTTCTTGAGTTACACTGGAATTACACTGCTAGAAGCAGTGCATTTTGGAAAAACAGGAATTTTCTGGGTAACCTGAGGGAGTTGTATCTCTGAGGGCCTGTTGGCAGCCTCAGGAGCATTGCTGCCAGTTGCTCGTAACTGCCTCATTCTCAGGCCTATCATAAAGAGTCAGAATTTCCATTTCAAATGGTTGACAAAAACATCTACTAGTGACAGAGAGAGGAAGGGTTTTGTTTTGTTTTGTTTTTTCCTTTTTCATCCAAAGTTAGAAGCGGGGGGAGATTACCCAGTTCTCTTCAACTAGCTGACCTTGCTTAATGAGTTATAGCTCATGTCTCTCTGTCCCTTCTTATCTTCCCAGGTTGCTTCCTGTGCTTTGACTTTACTCAAGTTGAACAGGATCTTTCTACACCACCATGTCTAGTGCATGGAGGGTGGCGTTCTTCATCTGAAAGGCCAGCACAAGGGCTATATAGCAGCCAAGTTCCATGTGAGCTGGGAGAGGCTTTGTGTGCATCTCCACATGAAGGGAATTTTTTTCTGTACTTCCCTTTAGATTGGCTATTCGCTGATCTTACTTTACATCAGTGCAGATTTTCTTCCTGTTACTCTGCACAGTCTATCAAAATAGTCCTTATGTCAGGCTTAGGGGCCGCGTGGGGAAACTCTAGTGCCAGGTTCATTCTTCTCCGTTTTCATCAGCCAAGTAATCTGACAAGAAGTCGCAAACTTCACTGAAAGTCACAAGTTACATTATTCTAATAGGAAAATTCCTCTTCTCCCAGTACTCTGCAGCACAGTCGGAAAGGTCTCTCAACAGATATAAATGGAAGATAAGAGTCCAGTGAGCTATCAGAATGACCTATAGAAATGTCACCTGGGGAGACAAGTTAAGTGGTGCTGAGCTAGACTTTTGTTTCATGGGGATGAGTGAAAAAGAGATTCTGAGATTACTTTGAACACCTTAATCTAGAAGTGGCAGCTGGAGTTTTCCTGCTTCTTGGTTTTAATTCTCACTGGCAGCAACTTGAATTCATAGATCTAATTGCTGGTTCTTACTTCTGTGCAGGTGGCAACCAACTGGCCAGTTGTTGATGAATAATGCATTGGGTTAAAGGCTTCTGAGGGATAGTTATGTGGTCAAAGAGGTCACAAAAACTATTGTCAAGGCCTAAACACCAAATGGAGCTATAGCAACTTGATTAATTGACTAAATTAGGGAGGCTTTGACCTACCTCTCAGAAGTTTAATGAATTAGTTGATTAGTTACAGAAAGTTGTTTCACCACAGAAAAGCAGAGAAGGTCATCGGTCTCCAGAAAATGACTTACACTGGAAACTGCCAGATGATGCTTTTGCATGGACTGTTTTTCTCATTCCTGATGGAGCGAATGAGATTTCCAGACCCTGTGCAAAGCACGTGAGAGAGAAGCATATTAAAATTCTGCAAATTCTGCAATGCATGTGACCTTCCATTATTTTTCAGCATCTCAACACTGGTCAGCCTAGCTTACTTATTCATAACTTGTATATTCCTATTTTCCATGCTTCTTCCTTTCTCTATATCTCTTCATTTGCCTTGTTGATGTGTTGGAAGAACTTGCTGCTCTGCCTACTGCTTTGCACAAGCTCTCTGTTGTATTCATTATGAAAGCTCATTCTCCGAACGCTACTTGAGAATGACCTAAAAAAAATAATTTTTGACCATGGGATTAAAATGTGATTATATCTCCCTGAAAAGACCTTTAGCAATAGCTGCCTGTTCCCCTTAAAAGAAAAATGCCATCTTTTTCATAATTATTGATGTTTGGCAGGAATTTTCTGAGTTGGGATTTATAAAAGGATTGGTATAATGGCCCCCAAACCTGATTTGGTCAATAAAGCAAATTGGTTTAAGTGAAAATAGGACAGCAATTGTAAACATGTTAGAAGAATAAAGTAATTGCAATCGATTGTTGATGAAATAGAAATTTATAGAAATTTTTAGAAATTTTCCAGTTTACTATGAGTTATTAGAATACATTATTGATTACACTAAAGCACAAATATTATTCCCTTTACTTTAGAATTTTTTCGATACATTTAACACCTTCTCTATTGTGTATAGTGAAAATAAAAAAGTAGGTACAGATTTGATAAGTATGCCTCGATGATGCAATTGCTGTTTTCATTCAAAAATATCCTATAACACTATTTCAGTGTAGGCTTAAAAGCTTGGTACCAATATGCACCCTAGAACAATGCTGAAAATCTGCTTTTAGTTTGGCTTAACTGAAGTGTAGTGGTAACAGTTTGAGATTAATCATGCTTATGATCTAACAGTTTTATGTGGAGATGCTAAAGTGGAATAGTCTGAGTTTGGGCTTCTGCCTCTGTTCACATTTCAGGGGCAAAACACAGATAAAATTGAGTACAGAATGTCTGCTGCAAATTCAAGGTGGGTTACTGGCATGTGATTTGAGGGTAAAAGATAAGTGATGGAAATGCAGCAGGAGAACCATAATGGGAACCTCCATCCACATACAGAGCTAAGTGCCTTTCTGTGTAAGGTTTGGAGCATTTTGACTGGGTGAATGTAGCTGGGAAAGTCAGAGTTGCAGGAGGAACTAAGGAAATCTTTAGGAAACCTGGAAGTAGAAGTTGTTCTAACTTTTGTATTTTTTACCTTGGAGACCGGATTCGTTGGTTAGAAAGACGTTCAGCCCGCTGAACAGAACTGCTGGCGGTAATGAGGGGCAGTCATGATGCCAGTTTGTATCCCAGCTGTGACAGAATAAAGGTGTACAAAGGATTTTTTCCAAAGCACACTGACTATCAGGGGTTGAGACTTTATGTGTTACTCAAAAGGAAGAATTTCAGGGGCTCTCCCTGGAAAAGAAAATTGCTGAAGAATGTGCATGTTTTGGCTTGCCGGCTCTGTAACTGATTTGCGAGGGTTTTTTCTTAACCTATTCTGTTCCTTTGGAGAGCTGTAGATGATACTGCTGCACTGTATGCTCCTTAGCAGCCTTTTCTTAGGCACGTGATCTGAGTTGCTTGCTTTGGTTGGTCCCGCTGCTTTTTGATTGATTTCAGACCGTTTCTGGAACGTGTAAGAACCCCTCGCATAGCTGTCAAGGTCTCCACAAGTCTTCGGTATGCCTGACTGCAAGCAAAAGCTTCCTGTTCCCTTTGGGACCTCCATATAGAGTTTATAATAAGGTGTTGAATAAACAAGGACTGTCTGTATTAGCATTTTGGGGCCTGCTAATTACAAGTAGCTATGCTTCTAAAATGAGTTTCCACTTACATTTTCACCGAAACGCTACTGTGAAAAAGCCCTTGGTCTGAACTATCTCCTTAGGGGGTTAAAGCAATCCCCAGTATATTTTAATGGATTCTCATCAAATTACTGATCAGAATAAATGCAGGTGTCTTGGAGACTGAATATTTCATGTTAAGCCCTCCAAAAAAGAATAGGATTGATTAGGAAATGTCACTTGTGATTTAAAAACTTAAAAGGTGAGAACACCAGGATATAATTAGTAACAGATCGTTTTTCTATTATTTATTCCTTGTTGTCTGAGTGATGTTGCACTACCTCACTAACTGACTTTCTCAGCCAGTTCAACCTGGTTACTTGCTAACAAAGGTGTTGCCTGAACTGCAGGTGGGGTCTGCAGTCTTGGTTGCCTCCCATACATCAGAGAAAGTACAGTGTCATTTTTTTTGTGTCTTTTTTTTTTTTTTCTTTTCCTATCCGTTGTTGCAGCCTTTTCAAGGTAGTTGACTGTTCCATACAGGTCAGTTCCAGCCATGTGGATACTCCTGTCTGACACTCCAAGGAATAAAGGAAATTCTGGATCAACTTGATGCTTGAAATTCTTGGTCCATCCAGAAAAAATATTCTGGTGACACAGGCCTCTGTCCTCTTTGCTCTTTCAGCAGAAATCCTTAACAGACTGAGAGACTCACGTCTCTAACCACAAAAGATGCAGGCTGCTGTTCCTGACAGCATCATCTCAGAGAATGCTGGAGCCTTGCTCTGCAGCTACCTTGTTTTGTTGCATGGTGTATGGCACACCAAGTGGGGCGTCAGCAGGAGAGTGCTGCACCACATGGAAAGGTGTAAGCAGAGTTTGATTAGGTGTTACTTAAAGTAACTTCAAAATTAAGAGGAGAGTCGTTATCCTGAACAAGAAGATCCACCTAGAAGCTTAATCTGGTTTGTCTAATCTACTTTGAATTTACACCTCGATTTACTTTTGGTTAATTTTCCTGTGTCCCCATGCATGTAATCCTTTAAATCAACGAAGTACGTGAAATGAGAGAAAAAGATCATGGCAATCATATTTGTCATCTGTTTTCCTGAGTTGCTACATATATTTCTAGCCTGATCCATCCCCTTCTCATTTTGAAACAGCCACTCATCCTTCCGCTTATGAGCAGCTCCTTATCTGGTACTTTCAAAATCTCTTCTCCCTTTGATCAGAAATGTATTGCTTTGCAGCTCGTGTGGCGCTGTTATGAATGAAGGTCCCAGTGCAACAGTTACTTCCACATCTCTAGATTCTTTTTCTCTTCCTAACTGCTTTGGAGTGGGGTAAGCAGGTAAACTGGCAAGGGAGGCCAGCCTAGAGGCTGGTTCTGGAATTTAAAGAAGTGGGAGAAGGAGACTTGTGTGTCTTTACGGGATTCCCACCTCCATTCTCGAGTTCTGGGTTTTGTTTTGTTTTTCCTTCAGAAGAGACATAAGACAAAGAGCAATAATGAATTGCAGTAACTCCCTACTGAGTCACAAAGATGAGTTCAGCCCTCACTGCATCTTGATGTTAGACTGCTGTTCCCTTCCTCTAAGGAAACTCATTAAAATGCATTTAGGGACACTTGTTTCTCACAAACTTGCACATGCAGCGTTAACTCTATCCTTGCTGAGAAGCTGCATAAGTTACACTAGGCAAAAGGGATTGTGCTGTTATTTACACTGGCAGCTTCTGAGGCTTACATCTAACCTAGTTCAATAGCTATCTCCCTGGGAGATGAAATACCTGTTGAGAAAGCTACATATTTTCTTTTCTCTTTTAATGCAGACTGTTCAATTCAGCATCGACCACTTACTGTCATATGATGAAATTAGTGTTCTCTTGCACAAAGAAAGGCAACAAAAAGAGGAGTCATATTTAAAGAGTAATTTTAGCAGCCAAAGCCTGTAAGATAAAAGGCCCACTAATGAGCAGAATCTTTTGGGGTCCTCAATTCCTAATTTAGTTGGAATTTTTTTTATTTCAGAAAAGAGTCAGAGCCCTGCAATACTGTTTTAATTTCCAATACTAACCTTAGAGGAGTTAGTATGAAATACCTTTGTCATGTCTACCCTGAAACCCAGAGAACAGCATTTTCAAAGAAGGAAGAAGTATCTTCGCTCAGAAGATTTAGGGAGGAGAGAAATGCTATATTATGTTCCCTTATTTGATAGAGATGACTAAATGTTTGACCAATAGAACAGGAGATGTTCCAGTTGCTAAGCTGACTCATTTTAACAGGCAGCTTGGAATTTTGCTGGTGTAAGTGCTTATTTGTGGACTGCTGCACATTTGACCCAGGATCTTTCCCAAACACACATACTCTTTCTTCCACACAGAGGCAAGGAAGAACCATAGTGTGCCACGCAGCTCTGTCTTCATATGTTATCTGTGACCTTTATTTTCTCCCTGGGTTTTGCTTTCTCAGGCTTTGCTTTGAGCATTAGCCTTCCTGTCTTCTTCATGCTCTCTTTCAGTATCTTTCACTCAGCCATGCACAGCTCTGCAGGTGCTTGCTAAAGCTGAACAGTCTGTCTATCAGCGGAATCAGAGCTGGGTTCAGCACATGGTACTGAGGGGAGAGTGCACAAGGTATCGTTTCTTGCCATTTGTATCTGCAAATGCAGTTGATTCTTTTAGAAATTTGATGTACTGGAATAAAAAGTCCATAGCTGTCTCCTGATCTGAAAAGACTTTTTGAAGAGATCTCCCACCAACCATTGGAAGGCAATTAATTGTCAAATTACATTTCAGATGAACAGCATACAGTATTTTAGAGATTAATTCCTCTGGAAATTTGATCTTCCATCACTCTAGATACTACTTTTGAAATAAATGCCCTTTTTTCTCAAAAATAGAATGTGAGCCTATAAATAGAAATCATATTGTGAATTCAGATTGAAACTGAAATCACTGATATAAAGCATTCAAGCTACAGTCTTTGGAAAAGTCTGATTATGATAATTTCATAACTCTTAGGAGTATATCGTACAGCCAAAAGTATGAGAAGACCTAGTCTCTTTTTTTCAAATACAGTAAGTGTGGCCATTGATCAGGATCATCTGGTCCATTCTCCATCCCAGCTTTGCACTGATAATGTGCACCTCTTCTGTTTGTATTAGCTTTGTTGGATTTGAATAAGATTCAATTTCCTGACATCTAAGGCTCTTTGTACCTTACAATTGTTATTTTTGGTTATAAAAGAAAACATATTCCTTCCAAGATTTGGTAAATGATACATCGTAGTGTGTGTAAGGTTCACGTATGAATTTCTAAGAACTAAAAGTTCCAGCATTCATCTCATAATTATCTTGTGGACTAGAGATCAGACTGTTGACTTATATGCAAGTTACATAGTTTACCAGAAGTATAAAGGGGAAGGTTATGTGATGGTTTGCATAGTCTGAAGAGTTAGTTTGTGGACATAGTGTTTACAGATATTTCAAGAGCAGTTTGGGTTTTGTTTTTTCCATTGGCAAGATAAGAAAGGTTGGAGATGGTGTGGTACATTGTATGCTTTTCAAGTAATTTAAACATGGTCAGTTGTAACTGCTTCTTGGACAATTTAAACTTAGTGTCTATAACGTGAATTTACTTAAAGGGGAGCAGCAAAGAGAATGTCTCAGAATTTAAATTTGGACTGTGCTTAGAGGACTTTGCTGAGATTGTAGAAGGCAGAGGGGAGACCTGAGCGTAATGCCTAGCATTGCTGAGATTTAACTTTTTAAGGTGTGAGAAACACCTGCACTGGGAAATCCATCAGTGTCAAGGAGAATGGCACAAACCATTCTTGGGTCCTGAGTAAGTGGTCTCAGGCTACCTGTACTTCACCTAAGAGATTTCACTGAAATTTTCTTTTCCATCATGATATTGTAAATGTACGTGAATCCTGTGCTAAGAGTGTCTCTGTCATATCTATGGTAGCAGAGGTTAAGGAAGTACTCAAAGCCATGCCTGGAGTGAATGGGAGAAACTCCTGCTTCTCTGCCAGCGGGGCAGTTCTCACAGCCGTGCTGCTGCTGCCAGAACAAACAAATCCCATTTCCAGCCATATGGGGATCAATCACTCTGCAGCTGTCTGCACACTCCACAAGAAATGAAATATTGGACAGAAAGAATTATGTGTTGACAACAGACCTTTTCCAGGTATTTATGCAAATACAGTGGGTTGCTTTCCATAGCACTGCCTCCATGCTCATATATTCAGCTGAATATGTATGATTGAAACCATCCTTGCTTCCCAGGTATTGGTAGAAAACTAGGATGTTTACTGCATGTACTTTTTACCAAGCAGACTTGTCCTAACAGACAATAGAGTCGGCTACATGGAGACCAAGGATAAAATGGAGATGAAGGAAGCCAGCTCTTGGATGACTGCTCAAGTGCAGATACTGGGTCAGTGCTGGAACCTGAGCCCCAGGACTCCCCATTAGGATCCCTCTCTATTATGAAATCCAGCATATGGGAATAAGATAGGAGAAGTAGAGGTCAAGTGTTCCTAACAGGAATGGAGTTGTTTGATGTAGGGATTGTTATTGGGATTTGCTAAACAGGGTCATTTCTCTTCCAACCCCCTCCTTGTCACCCCCTGGGACTGCCAAGAACAAGACTGTTAAGTATGTGCCCAGCTGACAGCTTGGCTTGATCAGCTTTCCCCAGAGATACTGAAGCTGTGTTCCACAGGAGCCGTGTGCTGTTGACTGGAAGCACATTTCTGTAACACGAGGAATGTGGCGTGTGACACATGCTGGTGTTTGCTCAGGCTGTGGGCCTTTGGCTTCAGCCCTTCAGGAAGCATACATCTTCCAATCCTAAATCTGAGTGATTCCTAGAAACCACATGTCAGTTTGATTAAAAAAAAAAAATAGAAGAAGAAGAGAAGAAAGGAAAAAAAAAACCTTTGAAACAAGTAACAATGGCTGCAAGCAACAGCGGAAGAATGCTAATGCTTCCCTGATGGGAGTAATGCAGCATACGGACAGTGTAAGGCTCATGGCACCTGCAGGGAGCAGACAACAATATTAATGCCTTTTACGTCTGATGAGGCAATTGCTGGAAAAACCTTTCCATGAGTCCTTGCTTGTTGGCAAGGTGAGAAAGATTTTCAGAGTGAGAGGGTGTGTGAGGAGCTGCTGTGCTTGGCAGTTTGCCCTCCCTGCATGTCTGCAGGTGCTGCTGTCGCTGGTCAGAAATACTGTCTCTTGTCTGTGCTTTACTGTCAGAGCTGCTGCAAGGCTTTCTGGAACTGAGGACAAAGATGAGGGCAATATAACCCCACAAGATGAAGGGCCATGATGAAAGCCATGGGGTGACTGCTGCAAGAGAGGGACACCCCTACCGAGATCCTCACTGCTCCCCACACCTTGGTGGCCACATCTGCACAGCCTGCCTGGCTACCTGCCTCCAGTTGTGCAGGGAGGAAACGAGTTCAGCTGTTGGGGAAATGTGCTTTTCTTGAATGCTTGTCCCATTTCTTCTGGCCAAAGTAGATAGACTCTATGGCCACCCCTTTCTGAAGCCGCTTTGACAACCTAGCAGCTTTTCAGCTTTAGATAACTGCCAGTGCGTAGGGCTGGCCTTTCCACCATTCATTGTTGAGCACACGTGCCTGCCAAGTAGAGGAAGAAGAGAGAGAATCTTTTGAAAAAGATTCTGAAAACTTTGAACAGCCTCCTCTCCTGACCTTTGGTACTGATGAAGCTGGGCTTTGCTATCACCAGCCCTAACCCTTCTTCTTGGCCTTGCATCCCGCTCTCACTGCAGTGCCACACAAAAGAGTAAAGGATGCATCCTTTATAGTTATAGGGCACCCTTCTTGTCATGGTACGCTGGTCCTTGCATTCCTCCCTCTTTGTGGCACTTTATCCTGCAGTCTCCTTCCCAAGCCCAGCAGCATGGTATAAACACGCTCAAAAGTGTCCTTGTGGAGTCCTTCATCCCTCACTGTTTGTCTGGAGCTGCTTGGTGACATAATGAGCCTTTGTCAAGGAGTAAATGAGTTCAGAGAAGGAACGACCTGACCCAACACTTTACAAGTGATTAGTAGCGAGTGATGCTGCCTGGTAAGGAGCAGAACGAGTCCACAGACGCTCAACAAAGCTGACTTTTCCTGATATGGTCTCTCCTCTCTCAGCAGAATCATAAAGCCATTTTCTGCAATGGCTGCGAACTAAGCAGTCAGTTGTAGGCAGAGGATGGGAAGCTGGAAATTACTACAGTTCTGTCCTTACTAAATAAAGGTTGAAATCATTAATCTCAGTTTATCTGGATAAAAGTTAAGTTATATTCCAGACACTGATGTCTGCTCTCCTTTTGGTGACCCTGTAGCTACTGTGATATCAGGAAACAGACTGCAGAGATAACATGTTTAGGAGAAAGACTGGAAACATCTCCTGCAGTTCAGTCAAATTTAGAGGGATTCGCTGTTTTTGCATGCCTGCACTCAGGGTGCGAGTACATCACTCCAGCCCTACCCCATAGTGCCTCAGTACCTGACTTTGCATCTACTCTGAAAGCTGCGTATTTTCCACTTGTGGGTTCAACCGGCAGGGGCAAATGATAAATACACAATGTCTTGTGGTGGTGAGTCAGTGAAGCGGCAGGTAAACTCTAGCATTCATGTTGCACTGAAGAGCACTCAGCAAACAGTGCAATTGCAAACATAATAACAAGCTTCCCCTACAATCTACTTCCTCTCCTGTTTATTCCTGCATTCTTGTCTTCATTACAAACTTCCACGTAGTTGCAAAGAAAGTAACTTCTCAGTGTTCGCATTCTTAGGTTCTGCTGCTTTAGCCATTTTTTTTAAAAGAAATATACTTTAGACAACTATTATTCAGCGTATTTTATGGTATTATGCCCTGGTTTGAATACATAAGTTACTAAGCTATTTAATTCAGCGCTTTTTCTGTGTAGTTTGAAGGCATAACTCAATTTGATTTCAGCTTCTGTAGCAGCAGGGTGGAAAAGCTATCTCAGTTTGGGAAATTTAACCTTTGTTTGCTACAGACAGAACTTCTGCCATATTGTCAGTGTTCCTCTAAGAGGTTAGCTAGATTGCTTTGCTGTGTTGTGTTGTGGAGTATCTGTGATGTGGCATTTTTCCAGGTCTTCCCTGATATGTTACCTCTCCTCATCTGACAAGTCTCTGTAATTCCTCTGTTACATTTCTTACACTTCCCAGAAATGCTGTTGCCTTCCTTCCAGTGTGTCAGCTGCTGTCATCTAAGAAGATACCCAGGTTGCTCTAGTATGTTACTTGGACATCTTATGTAACTTGCTTTGGCATATAGACTCTGCAGGTGAAGAATGACTTGGGGTTTGGTGGTTGTTTCTTTATCATTCTGGTTTATTCCCCAATTCCCCTCTTTTTTTTATCTTTCTGGTTTATTCCCCTGCTAGTTCACTAGCTCTTACTTATTTATTTATTTTCTTAAATTCTCACAGCAAATGAGTCGAACTGCTGGCTATTGATGTCGCCTCCTGGTTTGCTTGAAACTTGTGAAAATTGTCTGTGAATGGACCTGGCAATGGTGAATCTGCCTCATTGTGCCAATATGAGATATTTAGCAAGAAGCAAGGGATTTCTACTGTGCCCGCCTCTGTACTCTCACCTGTGTTTCCAACCCTCAGGATAAGGTCACACAAATGTATGCATGCTGCTACAACTTATCTGTGAGCAGCTTTCCAAGCCGATGCCTCCACTTGGGAATGTGTTTCCAATAGTTTTGTTTCCTGGGCTGCAGGGAAGTGACCTGCTCTTGAGAATCAATAACATCAGTCATATTTGTAGTTCAGAATTCAAGCTTACAACAAAAGCCTGTTATTGTATTGCTCAAGACAGAAAATCATTTCTGTAGATTCCTCACTAAAGCAACAGATGTTAGCCATAGCTGTGGGAGCCGTACCAGCCATGATAGCACTGTGACTTACTGCTTTGCGAGTTCAGCACTGAAAACATGCACAATGCTCAAATAGCCCAAAGATGAGGGGCTTATCTCCTCAGAAAGTTGCAGTGTAGAGACAGACCCTTAGCCAAAGATTCAGGAAAGAGAGAGACAGGCTTTTGTTTTTAATGACTCCACATAACCGCTCTGAGTATATTTCTCTAAGACATCATGGGAAAACTTGCCTCCTGCATAAGATTCACAGTGAAGAGTAGGCAATGGTTTGGTGAAAGAGGAGTGTAATGGATTTCACATATAAGCAACAGGACTGAAAAACAAACAAAGCTGCAAGTGGGGAGGAAGTATCCCAATTACCCTGGTGATAGGCCAGACCTGGGACACACCAGCCTCCTGCCCGAAAGAAGTCAGTGGTTCAACTGCTGGATGTGCTGGGGGAAATTGCACACTATGTTCAAATGCTGTGGATACTGGGGACAAGTTCTGCCTTTGCTGGATGGGAGGCCAGATTTCATTCCTTGTCCTGATACCGTTGGCTTCATAAGTTTGTTTTTGCGGACCATGGCTCTTCCTGGCTCTTCCTATAATAATCTGGGAAAGAAAGTGTCACTTGGTTTTCTAGCCGTGCTCTGCACTGGAGTGACATGAATCCCATAACTCACAGTAACAACCAGTCTCCTCTGAGTCCACTGGTCAGGAAGACAAAACATGCTTTTGGGATGTTCTTTCCAACGCATTTGCCCTGCCCTACCCTGCCAAAAACTCTCAAACCCATCTGCCGCAGGATCTTCTTACTTACAAAGACTTGATATTTGAAGAGTGAGTGTGAGACTGCCCTGATTAAAATTTAATGAGGCTTGGTATTATTGAGGGCCCTTTAGTGTCATTTCTGCATTCATCAGCAAATAAATATATCAGCTGGTGATGTGTGGGTGAGTCCCATCTCTCCCAGCAGTCTGGACTGACACGAGGTCAACTTCTGCTGGAGCTTATACGTGGGGAGTGTGTGACTCAGGCCAAGGTGGGGAGCCGGGGGGCCGTTAATTTTCTCTCCAGCAGCTGCTGGAGCAGGGGTTTCCTTTTATTTGTTATTTGCATACTTTAGCCATTGGAATTGAATTTGTGCCCATTAAAACTAAATTAGCACTGCCTGGAATTTTAAATAGGCTCTGGCAGAGCAGCCCATTAACTCTATCAGAGCAGCTTCTGCAGTTCCCTCGTCTCTGAAACAGACACACAATTTGCACTGGAAACCACTGCAAAAATGTGGATTATTTATACATTCTTGAGGATAATCAGAGTGCTGATATTAGTGATAATGTATTACAGTTTTGAAAGCCATCAGTGTGGCTCAGAGCTAGGTTTAACTTTTTGTACTTCATAAAAGGTATGGTGTAAAAATCTAAGCAAATTGGTTTACAGTTCCTTGGTTTTAATACCATATTATTTTTCAAGTTTTCTCCTTCTTATATCTTTGTTTCTGGCCTTAGCTCTTTCATTTCTGCAGAGCTAAAGAGAAAAATACAAGCAGTCATGACCTATGTTAAGTCTACCAAATATAACATGATGGTGCCTAAACAGGGTTTTGTAAAAATTTCTCTAAAAATTTAGAAAATATTATGTTCTCTGTTGTTCTCATTTAGGATTTCCTACAACATAATAATCTAACAATTTATTTTGTGTGTGTAAGGGGAGGGGTTAACTGTAGAAGATTCTCATAAACTGTTAAGTATGCCCACATTTTTTTCATAAGGATGAGCTCAACTTAAAGTAAGCTTTCTATCTACGTGTGTTGGAGGGCATTCGTTTGTTTTGGATTTTTCAAAGCAGAAACTTTTCTGTTCTGGGGAAAGACCGCTTTGGAGGAGGGAGCAGAACTACTCTGTATTCAAGGTGATCTCTGCAGCAGTTGTGAAGCAGAGAGCTAGCAGTTTTCTAGCTCTTTTTCTCTTAATAGAGAGACTCTTCCAGGGTTTCCTTGTTTTTAGAAAGAAAAACCTGCCATGAAAAGGCAGCGTTGTAACCTTCCCAGCGTTGTAGCAGGGGGCACAGCTCCCTCTGGTGCCAGGAATGGACGTTCTGCACACTGAGGCAGGTGGTGGTTCGCCCTGGGCAGCCCAGCGCAGCGGAGAGGGACATCCCACCCGCGAGTGAGCAGCCCGAAATGGCTCCGCGCCTCCCTGGCTCTTGGCTCAGGATGCTCCGATTTCTCTTGCAGAGGTGACACAGCTCTGCTTGGGGAGGTCTTGGGTTTCTGTCACATTTCAGAGACTCTGGCTGCTGCCATGTTCCCTTTCATTGTTAGCTAATGGCAGGAGACGTGAGCAGAAAGGGGAGGGTTTTATCCATAGGAATCAGATCGTCTGCTAGCTGACAGTGAAAAATCCTCCTGTGCTGTGACAATGCAGACAGCTGCTGTGGCAATAGCTGCGTCCGCGTCCTGGCTCCGTGCAAAGGAAGGGCTCTCTCTGGGAGGCGAAGGGCAGTTTGCAGCATGATACACGTAATGCCAGAAGTACCTACCTTTCTGCCCATTTTACATACAAACACACATGCACTATTTTCCCAAAAATAAAAAGCAGTATGAAAGGATTCGTTTCCATCTCTAAACTTTAACACCAACTTTCTGCGCAAAAATTTTAATCTAATACATAACTAGTTTGTACAATGCGACTCTGAGGCAAAAAAGTCTGCATCCATTCACTATGTTGGCATGCAAAAGTAGTTGCATAATCTTAAGGAAAGTTCCTGATATTTCAATATGTTCTCCCTTCATCCTCTCCATTTTTACCAATGCATTCGAATTAAGATTCCCAATTTGTTAGGATTCTTTCCTCCTGCTGCATTTTATGTACAGTGTCAGTGTTAACTGTTCCCATAAAAATATTGAAAGTTGCAAATATTTTGGAACCCTTAAATTTGAAGTGCACCAAATGGATTTGCCACAGCCTCCAAGACTCTGTGTCCCCAGTCAGTTTGCACAGGTCCATGGCTTTTCCCTGGCAAGCACACCATCTCCCTCTCCTTCCGGCTCCCATGCAGTTACTCTGCTTTGCTCCAGTCAGTCAGTCTGTGGCATATGTGGCAGTCTGGCACCCCCAAATACCAGTCTTCCCCTCAACAATTTTTCTGCTCTTTAGAGACCCCTTCTTGATGACATGCCCCGCTTTAAACCACAAACTGGATGTTGACTCCTTGACCTTAAGTCTGGAGTCCTGCTGGCTAAGACCCAGGGAGTGGCCCTGGCTATTTGGTGTCTGAAGGAACACACGCTTTCCTCTCCACCTCTCACCCCCATCCCAGATATGAAAGTCCCATGTTAGGTGGGCCTTTTTGTGGCCCTTTCCGGGAATGCAAACAGGATTCAAGTAGCTCTGTCAGGTCTGGCAACACTACTTGCTTAACAGCTCTGTGAATAAATGGACACTTGCATGATAGATTTACTGTTAAAATAATATCTTTTGTTTGATAGTCTTTAATGAGAAAAGAGCAAATATACCTGGACAAAAGAGTGCATTTTGTTTACAAAGAGTGGAATTTAAGTTAAAGCTTATTCTTTGCAGAGAAAACCATGTTCAATCAGCCAAAGATACTGTCACACAGTTTATGAAACAAGGCTTGGCTGTCTGTTCGTGGTACAAGCCAGGATTCTCAAATGTTATTGGATCGTATATTTGATTTTTTTCCATGATTTTGAAATAAGTGAATGGAACATCACACTGGTGTTCTTCCAACATTACGTACTTCTGAGCAGTCCCTGCTCCAGACATTGCTCAGGCATGCTTCCATCAGGCCCTTTTGTTCACTTGGCTATATGCATATGTCTGTATAATGGTAAGATAACTGAGAAACTTTCTCATCTGAGCACTGAGAAATGGGTCAGCAGTACATAGAAACAGACATACATTGTTTTCCTCCTGTGCCAAGTCTGTTCTTCTCTGTTCCTGGAATGTCCAAAAATGCTTTGTGGCTTTGCAGGCTGAGGGAGGTCACGCAAATGTGGGTCACTTTGTCCCCAAGCATGAAGTGATACACATCCTTTTCTTCCGTGCTGCACCTCGTAAATCGTAGTAGCACTCCGAGGACAGGCGCAAGGCGTGCAGCACAGGGACAGAGGCTGCCTGTTTATCTCTGTAAATTGCAAGGCTCTGTCCTGCAGTTTTTCCTCATGTAATAGACTATAGGTATCAATCTACAGTCAGGATAAATTTAACTCCTTCACTTCTACAAAACCAGCACTTATGCACCCTTTCCCTCCCAGGTTGGAATGAATAATACAGGGCTCCTTCCCCCCTCCTACCCCTGTGCAGAAGGAAATGTTACCTAAAGACTGCAGAGTTGTTCCTTTATGTGTATGTGGGGGGGGGGGGGGGGCGCGGGGGGTGTCCAGATAATCGAAGACCTAGCAAATTGCTGTGCTCTGTGCATTTCAGTAACGCAGTTCCTTTCAGGCTGGCAAATGTGAACCCATTTCAAAGAGGAAAAAAATGATGATTTTGATTTTGTTTTTCAACATAGAACTGGCACAAGTTAAACCTCAGTACTTCAGCCCTGATGGGCAGGCAATGAGTGGAAAGAGGAAGAGATCTGGTGCCGGATTTGGCACATAGATCTGATGGAAGGCCCAGGAAATTAATCAAAACTCTCTTCAGCAGCCAAGTCCGTAGGATTTCCCTTGGATGTGGCAAGCACTGCCCTGGTGCCTTTAATAGCAGGACTCGTGTTTCTGCGGACTCAGGTTTCCACGGAGCAGCTGAGAAGAGAAAGGCTGGGCAACAGGACTGTGACTCAGAGCAATGGAAAACAAAATTCTTTAAAATTTGATATAAAGTGGCCAATATGACTCCTGTGCAATTGCTTTGAATCCAATTAATGCTGCCTGAGTAGATGTTAGGAATTATAAAGAGGAATACGATTCTGAGCTTGTCACCTAAACTATGATAATATTCCTTCAAAGGAGGCACATTTGCAAACATTATTAATTACCTGGGGAACCATTCAGTGTTTAAACTGAATTAAGGGGGAATGGGGTTTTGTGATTTCAGGTTTGATTGAGAGAGAGATTACAGTATTCTCAAACAATGGAACGTTTCTTTGTTGTAGGCCTAGCAGCGAAATATGTGGAGTCAGTCTGCACTGAGCCCCTCACCACGCCAAAACCAATTTACCAAGAAGGATATTATGCAAGGAATTACCTGTGGGCTAAAGGGCTTTTAGAAGTGTTTAGCATAGGCTTCTCTAATCAGAAACACCCTGGAGTGTGTAGCTAAAATTCAGCTTTTTTGTTTTGAATGAAGGGACATTCAGCTTTAGGATGAAACTGAGCTCTTTTGGTTTTGATAGTTCTCAGGATGAGCTGTGGATACCCTTGCAGTGGTTCTGAGGGCCCCTGCAAGAAGGGAAAAACCCTTCTTTAACTTAGCCGAACTTTGAGAACCAGGAGAAACGTATGTTTGAAAGCTTAGCTCTGGCAGACGTGACTGGTGCCTGCAAACAGCGCCTGGTGAGCTCCAAACAAATGCAGCTCTGTATCCGCAGGTGTAGGTACCACCGTGGAGACACAGGCTTCCCATAAGTCTTTCCCGTGCTCATAACTCAGTCTGATGTGGAGAAGATTTCTCAGGGGTGGCCCATGCAGCTTTGCTATCTTTACTGTGCACTTAAATGATCTATTTGACTTTTCATTCATCTGCTCTGGGTTATTGTCGACACGGCACTAGTTAGAGGCCTTTGTTTGAAGCGTCCTCTGGGAGGTCTGCGTAAGGACAGTGGCCTTGTTGCTGGAGCGCTCTGGTTTCTGGCTACGTAAGCGCCCCGCCAGCTGCACCGAGCGGGGAAGGCCGAGGCAGGCCTGCTGAGCGGGCGCCGTCTTCGCTCCAGCAACACCAAGGCCCCTCTCAGCCACAGGCCGGCGGCGGTAGGGGCACTGGAGGCAGGAGGGCAGCAGCCACTGGGGTGGGGGCAGTTGGGGCAGTGGCAGTTGGGGCAGGGCAGGGTCAGTCAGAGCAGTGGCAGTTGGGGCGGGGCAGGGTCAGTCGGGGCAGTGGCAGTTGGGGCGGGGCAAGGTCAGTCAGAGCAGTGGCAGTTGGGGCGGGGCAGGGTCAGTCAGGGCAGTGGCAGTTGAGGCGGGGCAGGGTCAGTCAGGGCAGTGGCAGTTGGGGCGGGGCAGGGTCAGTCAGGGCAGTGGCAGTTGGGGCGGGGCAGTGGCAGTTGGGGCGGGGCAGGGTCAGTCAGGGCAGTGGCAGTTGGGGTGGGGCAGTGGCAGTTGGGGCGGGGCAGGGTCAGTCGGGGCAGTGGCAGTTGGGGCAGTGGCAGTTGGGGCGGGGCAGTGGCAGTTGGGGCAGGGCAGGGTCAGTCGGGGCAGTGGCAGTTGGGGCGGGGCAGGGGCAGTTGGGGCAGGGCAGGGTCAGTCAGGGCAGTGGCAGTTGGGGCAGGGCAGGGTCAGTCGGGGCAGTGGCAGTTGGGTTGGGGCGGGGTCAGTCGGGGCAGTGGCAGTTGGGGCGGGGCGGGGTCAGTCAGGGCAGTGGCAGTTGGGGTGGGGCAGGGTCGGTTGGGGCAGTGGCAGTTGGGGCGGGGCAGGGTCAGTTGGGGTGGGGCAGGGTCAGTCGGGGCAGGGTCAGTCAGGGCAGTGGCAGTTGGGGCAGGGCAGGGTCAGTCAGGGCAGTGGCAGCTGGGGTGCAGCAGCGGCATCTGGGGCAGGGGCAGTTGGAGCAGGGGCATCTGGGGCAGGGCAGTGGCAGCTGGGGTGCAGCAGCGGCATCTGGGGCAGGGGCAGTTGGAGCAGGGGCATCTGGGGCGGGGCAGTGTCAGTTGGAGTAGTGTCAGGAGAGGCAGGAGGACAGGGCAGTTGAGGCAGTGGCGGGGCAGTGGCAGGGTAGGCAGGAGGACAGGGGCAGTTGGGGCAGTTTGGGCTGGGCAGTGGCGGGGGGGCAGGAGGATGGGGCAGGAGGATAGCACTGGGACGGGGAGCAGTGGGGTAAAGGGTACTCACTCTAATAGTCGGATGATTGACATCTTGCCAGGGATCCTTAGAGGCTCAGGGGGCCACTGGGTGACAGCATGCCTGCGGAAGGTACGGTGTTTCTGGGCTCTTGATTTGCACTGCTGTTTGCACTACCTGAACCTTTTCACCATTCCCCAACGCGATGGCCTCATCTTGCCTGGTGGAACAGGGTGACTGGAGAACCGACACAGGTGCCTCAGGTTTGTGAGCCACGCCGTTAGTGATATGAAGTGGTGGTGTTTTCCTGGGGCAGCCCAACAGAACTGTTCCCTGGAGGGAAAACACATCTTGGGCTTGCAAATCCAAAGCTAAAAGGTACTTTGGATGGTATCCAAAGGGTCTTTCTCTCTCTTCACTGTATGTAGGCTGTTGGACCCAAAAAGTTACCTCACTCATATACTCTTGATGATCCCCTGTGCTCAATAGCAATGGGGTCAACTCAGGCATGACCTAAATTTGTTATTTTTTGAAATATGTTTTTAAGTCTTTGCTTTTGTTCTTTTTTTTTTTTTAATTTAAACTTTTGCATCCTCCTGTTATTTGCCTTCTACAACCTGAAGGGATGTGTATTTATTTTGTTTAGTTATTAATGAGAACTGAGGTTTTCATGTAATCCCAGACCTCCAGAAGTTGAAACTTTGAGAACACAGTTTAGAAACCAAGAGACATTAAAATCACTCCATTCAGCAGTGCTGTTTACTTTCCTTTCAGACCCTGAGCTCCTTGAAGTTGCTTCTGACTCTCAGAGACTGGAGGGAAGCTCTGGGCCCCAGACCTTCCTGCCAAGCTACTCTCTCTGTCCTGCTGGAGCTCTTGGGGCATGTCTAGACAAGGATGTCAGTCTCTCTTTTCTCTTTACTTTCAAGAAGTTAACACAGTCTTTCCATTTGAGTCTCTAAACAGTTAAGTAGAACACTGGCTAGAATTACTGCTGCTGGAATGCGCTGATGATAATAGTTGCCTCCTACAGGTAAGATGAGAATAGCCTTTTGCACACAGACCACCCTGACAATGTGCCAGCTGACAAAAATGAGGGAATTTATGCAGTAAGTTTTGCAGATGCTCTAATGAAGAAGCCTGTCTTTTCCACCTTCCAGGCTGCTTTGATGGTATAAATTTGGGTTTTCCTCATGATCTTCCCACATTGCTGGGCTGGAGCCTGCCAGTTACTCTGTTCTGCCTGGTCTCTGTGGGCTTAGCAATGCCACATGCTGCTACCTGCCAGGTTAGAGCAGATGGAATTGGAGGTACCCAACCAATTTCCCAACAAACAGAGCTATTCTGGGAGAGGTAGTTGCTCACTCCTGCTGGTCCATGCCCACCAAGCCAATTCTGGGAGTTGCCACAGAGTCTCTTAAGCCAGAAAAGTTGAAACATTGTGATGTTTTCTGCTTGGAGAGGGCAGATGGGAAAAGGATACAGCTGCCTTTAAATAATACTGTAGCAGTCCAACTGCTTCTTGCATGCTAGTGGTAGACATGGATAATATGACCCTTGAGCAGGCAGGACCAAGATCAGACGGGGCTTGTGGCTTATGTACGCCAGCAAAGCTTTATGTGTTGCAGGCAATAAAAGACAACACAGTAAATAACCTGAAGTGCAGGCTGAGGAATAATTCAATACAAGACTGGTATAAGAGCAAGACTGCATTTCTGTTAGCTAAAAAAAGAGAACAAGCCCAAGAAGGAAGGAAAGATACAGCTTTTGATGGCAAAGAATAGCTAGCCCTGACTGCAATGTAGCTGACCTCTTCCTGGGTTACATGTATATTTTGGGGTTTGCTCAGTCCGTATGTTGCAGGCAAGCTCCATTTCCTAGTGTGGTGCAGGTAGCAACACATGCAAAGGACACTGCAGTAAGGACCATAAGGATTACATGTAATATATTATGTTAGTCAGGGAAGTACGTCATTACCTCAGGCCAGGATCTCTTTTTTTCTGACTTCAGTATACAGACATCCTCAGCTTGTCCGAACTGACCACTTCCCAAGCCAAAAACACCAGACCAGCTTCTCACTTTCAGCAGAGCTTCTTGTCTGAGAGTGAGTCACAGAGCTAGTTTCAGCCCCCCACTTTTACAGGCAGCTCTGCACCTGAATGGACTTAGAGCATCCAAGAGCTGGAATTTGTCTATTTTAGAGGACTGCTGTGTGAGTCCTTTATGAGCCCTGCCCTTGTCTAGTACATCCTCTTTCTTCTAGACATGTGTGGTATTAGAGTCTCCATACTGAAGTTGAGATGAGAGACTTTTTCTATAAGCCACAGAAATTTGGCATTTCTTTAATTGCAACATCTAGTTCTTGTGCAAATTGTCTTTGAAAATGCTGTCAGACAGTATTTGCCACTTTGCTCAGCTGTGAATTGATGATGCGACTCAAGGATTTCAGGGGATTTAGCATGGAAATAACATCTTCCTTTGACCCTTGAGTTGTTGCTGTCACCAGAAGGTAAGGGTTTTTTTTTTTCTTTGTAAAATGGGAAAAACACCAGCAACTTTTGTAGCATTTCTAGCTGTAAGGAGCCTGTTCTTTGTTCTTTGAATTGCTAAGCAACTGTGGCCCATTCTCTCACAGGGAGCAAATTGAAACATTGATTTATCTATTTGTTTTGCAACTAGCACCAAGGCTTCATTACTCCATTCCCTAGGGACACACTCCCACATGCTCAGATTGGAAATTAACACTTCTTACCAAGAAACATACATGGCTTTGTTTTTAATTTGAAGAAAAATCCAGAAGTGTAATGCTTTGCTAGCTGTGTGTAGCCATGGGCTGTTTCAGGCAGAAAACATGGAGTCTCCCTTCGATGGGCTATTAGCTGTTGGTTTCATAGGTCTGATCCAATATGTCATTTGAACTTTATATGCCATCTATAGGTGTGTGACTTATGCCACTCATAACTGTACTTCAACTAGTTATTTAGAGACACATAGACAGTTGCAAGCACAAAGCCAAATTCAGCAGCAATATAAACAGAAATTTAAAATGCATATCGAATACAAGTGAGAAAGTGAAGTGACATATCCCGAACTGGCACACAGCAGGTGAGAAGAGGAAGAGGGGTGTTAAAGCAGGGCAGAAATCTGTTCAAGAGGTGCCAGACTTTGTGCAGGCTTTCTGGTGATGTTTTACACAAGTTGTCTAACCACATGAATTTACAAATTTGCAAATCGTGCAGGCAAAACATAGAAGTCTTAGTTTTACAAAACTGTATAAGAGGTTGGTAGCAACAGCCTTGGTGATGGAAGATACTGCTTCCCAACGCTGTGCTTGTCAGACACCCTTAAGCCTAGACTTGTGAAGAAGAATTGATTTCAGGGACAGCAAGCATGGTCCATTGCATAAGAACTATTTAATGCTTTTGCTAAGTCTCCCAGTTACCTCACAGCTTGTTGGAGGAGCTACAATCTGAGAGTTGGAACTGTGCATGGGAGCCACCAAACATCCCTAGGTGGGGGATCAATGTTTAAACCCTGGTGAGCTGAGATGCAGTACCACTGCAAGAATAACTCTTTAGTAGCACTCATAGGCAGGCTCTAATCCAGACAGCATTGCCCATTTAAACTTTGTTAAAAGAATGTGAAAATGGAAACATATGCATACAAATTAGATCATCTGTTCCCTCGTGTTGAGCATTAAAATATATTATGTAATAATACAATATAATGCTTAGTTACATGAGTGAATATTTTGTTACGTGGTTGGATATGTTCCCACATGGAACATAAGTAAGGTTTCAGCATGAGACTTTCAGATTCTCTTGAGCTAAAGAAATACCTAAGAGCAAAATTGTTTTCAATGTGAACTAGTGCCTTTGGGGAGATGTGGTACATAATTTTTATGTGCAGTGCAGTGCATTATTTGTAAGTCAGCAATACTGAGTTTCAGGGATCTTGAAATAGATTCTTGTTCCAAGAACAAGCTGTGGTAGCTGTGGTTGAAACTGATGTAGTCCAGTACGGAGAATGGTCTCTCATTGAAGAGACCTGTCACATTGTGAGATCTGCATCTTACAGACTTTTCTTTACATAAGCTTTCAACTTTCTGAGAGAGGAAAATGAGAGTGGTCTTCTGCTTCTTCAGACCAAGGCAGGAGAACAAGTATTTTTAGTCAAAGCTTTCCCTAAGTAGGCAGGCATGGGAGGGCTGCCAAAGCATATAGTTTCACATGAGATGCATAGCACATAGTGGACCTGTTTCTTTTCTTTCCTGTGTAGAGTTTGTGCAGCCACAAACCTCCTCCCCTCACACACATCTGCCCATGTGCCCACTCACTGACTTTATTGCTAGGACTGGCAGGTATGGCACTTTTGGCCAGCTTTCATCATCTTCTGTGTAAACCTCGCTTTGCGCTCTGCCATCCTTTACTCATCCAAATGGTCTAAGCCCAGTGATATGTTAGCCTGTGGCGATGCTCTTGGCTATTTCCTGTGGTATAATCTCTTTGCCTCAGAATCTGGCCACTTCCTTTATTGTTGGTTGATGTTTTCGGTAAGCAAACAGAAAACAGGTTAACAGCAAATCTATGAACAAGCAGATTTGGCTTGATGGACTGAAGCAAACCACACAGTGAGTGGTAGCTGCAGTATCCTCTTCTCATAGAAATGGAAAAGGAGGCTCCTTCTTGGCTGCTCCAAATGTCATCTCATTGCACAAAGGTATTTTTAATTGGTATCTGGACTCAGAGATGTTGGCTCCCAAAATATTTGTGGCAAACTAATTTAAAGACCTTTTTTTGTTTCTGGAAACTTAATAGTTAAACTCTGATCTTTCTGCATCTGTGATATTGCACCCACCTCTCATAGTGAGACACTATGGTCCAGAGACCACTCTAGGAGACCTTGAGAAAGAATTGAGGGAGAAAAATGAAGAAAAGTTCTGTATAAGGAGGGATGCAGGGCATTTGTGTTCTTTGTACATGAGGTTGGGGATTAAGTCTGCATCTAAAATTGCCAATTTTATTGCCACTAGATAGATCCTGAATCTCCTGGAGACCGTGCTGTGAGGCTGGGGGGGAGGAATTTGTTTGTAACTCCCCAAGCTGATGGTGCAAAAGGAACCTGTTTTGCATTCCTGAGAGCAAGGTTCCTTGCACAAGCTGCAGTCCTACAGTTAGCAAGGCCTAAGTTAGGCTCTTCCATGCCTTTCAGGTAGCTCTGCTCTTGGAAAGTTACCTCTCCTTCAATTCGAAAGGAAATGGAAATATCCAGGAAGTATGAAGAGGATTAAGCTATGAAAGGACATCAACTTGGGGGAATTTGGCATAATAAATTAGCAGAAAAAGAGGCTCTTGATTTGGTTGTCTGAAAGTTGCATCATGTCAACAAACAGAAAGCATGTTTGCTCATTAAACCCAAACCATGTTTTTGATTATTTTCAAAGCATTTTCTGGAAACTAACAGATATTAGTGGTCTTTAAAATCCATGTAAGTGCTGCACATTCTGAAATTTCCTTTTGGACTACCTGTGCATTCCAGCTCACAGGCTGTACTTCAAATGACCATTCCTCACAGAAGATGCATTATTAAAATGCACTTTAGCAAACAGCAGCAAATGGCTTCCCTCCTCAAATGGAGCAGAGCTGGCTGCCCGCTTATATCAAAGACAGTTAACCACTGAAAGAAAAGAAATTATGAAGTGTGAGGTTATTTAAGGCTCAGTCTGGCTATGCAGAATGTGCTTAAAATGAAGATGTTGCTGATGAACAGAAAAAAGATGGAGAAGAGAGAAAGAAAAGAGAGTAGAAGGCCCTGGGCCAATAGTACTTGGCAGTATGGATGAACTAGGGGTACCTGCTGGCATTTCTTGTAACAGGGAAAACTCTGAGTAAACAGAGACTTTTAGAGAGGCTACATGGTTCAACACTCAAATGCTGGAATAAGACTTGTTCTTTCCTGTCATCCTGGCTGCCTCCCTGACCGTAAGGAAGATGAATGTCTGCCTCGGTTCCCGTGTCGTGCCAAGGGAAGACAGCATTTTCTCTGGCAGAGAAGGGTTGTGTATCTTGCCCTGTTAATGTCAAAACTGTATTTGAACATAATAACAATCTAGAAGAGCTAAGTCACCCCTTTATTCTGGTTCATCAGAAAATTTAGAGAGAGACTAGTGCATATATCTCCTGCAAAGTAGGTTTGGTATTCTTTGAAGAACTTTTTGTCTAGTGACAAGATGCAGTCTGGCACTTCATTTGGAAGTTTCAGGGTGGGGGAGGTCAGAAGATTGTAGTATGAGAGACCAAGGGATCCCATAACATAAATCCCTTGACTGCAGCATCCAGTAACACCTGCAAAGAGTTATAGGACACCATTACATGGTGTTCAGTCTGAGCATACAAGAGATTATTACTCTAACTTATTTAAGTAAAATTAGGGCTGCTATTGTTTGCTGTTTTGTTTGCTGACAGAGTCATGTCGTCATGAGATGATGTTTTGCCAAAAATATTGCAGTCTTAGGAGTACCCACCCACATTCAACTGGCAATCCCAAGGTGTTTCTGAATAGTGAAAACAAGGCTTTAGCAATGCCCGAGTATGGCCTTGTACCCTGCAGGAAATGTGAGCTTGTGCTTTTTTCTCTACTTGTCAGATAGCTATAAAGAAACATCAGTTATTCCATAATGGAGATTAGAAACCCATATTCTGCTTGATGTTATGTCCTGTTAGTACATGAGTATTACATGAGCTGCATATCCCAGGGCAGCTCTCATGAGCTGATAAATGGTGACATATTTCTGTTTGCTTCCCTCTCCCATGAGGATGTTTCAGCGCTGGTGGAGATGCTCTAATCCCACTGTGCTTCAGTCACAGCTTCAAGGATCTCATCTGCCCAAGAGGTACTTCTCTGAGCCATGCAGTGAAGCACATGCCTCCCTATACAACATATACAGCTGGAAGTTGCAGTGCACTCACTCCCTTCTCCAAAACAGAAAGAAAAGAAAGACAGGCTGTTTTTCCTTAACATGGAGTCAGTTATCTATGTTTCAATTCCAACTGAGAAGCTAGGGCAAAGCATATACATTAACACTGTATAGACACATTCTAAATCGCCACAATGAAGCTTAAATTCTTTTTGTTCTTCACTGTAAACCTATCCTAAAATAGGTTAGTGGATCAGAGCAGATTTGCTCTATATTATTTATGGATTGTTTTCTTCTGGTTCTTGCTGCTTGACTGGTTGCTGCTAAACAGGACTCCATGTTCCTGCAGCCTTCTCTTTGCTGTCACTTTTAAATTTTCTATTTTTATCTGCAGGAATCCCATCTCCCCAGTTCCCTTCTCTGCTAAAATCAGCACAGTGGTAATACTGAAATTCTTTTATAGTGTGCCGTGCCAAGATCTGACTATGACAAAAAATGCTAAGCTGCTTCATTAACATGTGAGCATATGTAGCATTATGGCCCCAGCTTCACTATCAATTGTCAGAATGGGCAGAAACGTAGCACTAGCATTGATATTCTCCTATTCTTTTGCCAGAGCCAACATGTTTCAGAGGACATTCTTCAGTGAAGGTTGTTTTCTGTACCAAAAAAATTCTTTTGCTTGGACATTGCTACAAAAGCTCTGTTCCCCCTTTGAGCCAGATAACCAGAAACATTTACAGCAAAGGCAGTGGACTACTTTAGCTGTGAAGAAGTTTGAATTCAGCATGCTCTAAGGACCAGACATAAGGCTGTCCTCTCAGCAGTGCAAAGCAGAAGTCCTTATAATTTTCAAGGAGTCTAGGAGTCCTCGTACTTTAAAACCACCTTCAGGCGAAGAGAATCTACGCAGTAGACAAATGTGATAGGCACGGTAGGGCTGATAATTTAGGAATCTGCATTTCTTTCTAATGAAATTTTTAGTCTACAAGCTCTGAAAAGGGTGTGCTGTTTTTTATTGCATCTCCGAACTCAGATTATGTCGGATTCTATGGGCACAGTCTGGGCTTGTTTAAAAAAAAAATATATATATATAGTAGTACAGCAAGTTGAAAAAAAATACTGCCACAGGTCACTCTGGCTGCATGTGCACTGCTGGTCCAGCTCAATGCAAAGTAAAATAGCTCCTTTTAAATCTCTACTAAGAGCTCCCAAGGATTAGTTATTCAATATTCAGAGGCAGTATGGATTTTAGTAATATGCTAGGGATTATATGCACATCCTCAGCAATCATGTTCCGGTTCTGCTCAGTCACAGGGTAGTTGGGTGGCTGCAGGCCGTTTTGTTCCCAAGCACTCTCTGCAGTATAAAGAATTACAAGGCAGTACGGTGCAGTTATCTCTGTCTGTCATTTGCTGTCCATTCCTTACTCTCTGTCTCACCCTCCTGGCAGTCCTGCATCCTTTACATGAATGGACTTAGAATTATCCGTGTTCAGTATCTCTCTGTGTTCCAGGCCCTGCATTTATGTATTGCATGATCTGTCTGGACTTTTGTTCCTGCAACATATATGAGAACTGAACTGTAAAAACTACCTAAAGGAGCAGCTGAGATCTTTGTACTAGGCATTTCATGGAGCTTGCCTGTAAAACAGCTTAAAACACTCATCACACCTTCATTCTCTCTTGTGCTGTAACCTCTGAAAGGATAGAAACTCTGGGGGCATTATCTGCTATTCTCACACATGTAGAAAGTTGTTGTGTGAAAGGTACATGGACAGTCATTGTTTTAGGTAAAAATTAACACATCAGCCCTACAAATTCTGTTTTTCACTGTAGATATAGGTACCTAATATTTGGAATGTTAGAGGCAGACTGGTTTTGGTACAAGGGTTCCCTTTTTGAGCTGATGATTCTGAGTAAATTATTGCAGTACTGTTTGAAGTCAGGGAGGCTGATCTCACCAGCTTTACTAATGTTTAGGGATTTGCAAGACATATTGATATTTTCTGGAGATAAACTGCTAGAATTTGAGAAAATGTTATAAAACTATGGCTCAAGTTCCTGTTCCTTATCTGTGTCTGAGTGTTATCAGAACTTTAAAATGTGTGTGTGATAAAGCACTTCATGGAGAGGTTACAGTAATAATGTATTCTCTGTATATGTGCACTGAAAAGCATCTCCACCTTCTTAAATAACAGGTGAACTTTCAGTTCTGTTGAGATGAGGAGAGTCACATCACTGGAACAGGAAACAGTTTATTTTGATCAGATCAGTGTTGAAACATGCGGCTGTTTTGGATACTGGATATCCTCTCAGCATTCTCAAGACGTTTATTGTGCCAAAGATGATATAAGTCCTGATCCCCCTCTTAAGTAAATTTCAGAGTATTCAAATCAAATTCTCACACTATTTCTGGAAATGTCACTACCTGCAATTTCTCTTTCAAGGGGTACACTTGAAGCATATAGTTCTCAGGTGCTGGCTCCAATCAAATCCCAGTGCTAAAAGGATGGATTAGAGTTGCGTTGAGAGAGAACCAAGACCTTTTATAATGTATACTTTTAAAGGTGAGCTGTGAAAGGTGGAGAAAATTAGTAGCTGTTCCTCAGTACTGTAGGTACTTGTTTCTTTTAAACAACTGTGGTTTGTCAGTGTTTCTGTTAATACGCAATTGAGATCAAGAAGCAAAAAAAGTTTCAAAAATGCAAAAAATGCAAAGAGGAATATAACAAAAGCTATCCTAATACTGTTACATAAATCAGTGGTGCAGCCTTGTCTGAAATACTGGGTAATACTGGACAGTCCCATTCCGAAAAGGATTGCACGGGGATTTGAGGAATGGCAGCAGAGATCATGCCCTAGAAAGATCTTATAAAAAGAGAGATTGAAAAGATTAATGTTAATTGGCTAAGAAAAGAGAAAAGAAGATGTGATACAAATACTGTAGAAGATAATGAATTGTACATAAATTTGAGAGAAGACCCTGCTGTCCTTTTTATCTAACAATACTAAATAGGGAGACAATGAATTATATTAAATCACAACAAAAGTCAAATCTGATTAAAAAAAAAAAAAAAGAAAATGCTGTGCTGCAGAACTGACTGCTGTGAGATGTCATTGAATTCTTAAATGTGGAAAATTTAAAAATGAAATGAAAATATCCATGGATGATGAGAGTAGCCAGAGAAGTATCAAGTAATCTTGATAGGAAGACTACTAGAAATATAAAACTTTGGACTTTACTATTTGTAAATTAATCTATAACTAATGGGGTTTATGGTGAGATTTCAGAGAAGGCAGAATATCCACATTTGCCTGCTAGGGGACTTATAGCCCCTTTCTCCAGGATACTTGCTGCTGCTGGAGAAAGGGCAGTAGTCTGAGATAAATGAAGTCAGGTCTGACAGTTCCAGTGGATCTCTGTGTTGGTGATTTAACTCTGACAAAACACAGACTTCATGGCATTGTCGTGCAAAGTCTCAACTAGTGACAGATTTTGTTTGCTCTGTAGTAGTGAAAGGGTGTAGCCAGCTGGTTCTCACATGAAATTCAGAGTACATTCATGGCCTGTTAGTTCATGAAGCAGATTAGCAAACAAATATATAACAGGAGAAATATGTTAAAGGTGTAAAGAGAAGCTGACAATGTTGCATGGATTTAATAGTCTTAGAAGGGCCTTTCTGCATTTTTCCTTGTGGGAATCTTGGAGATTAATAGACAATGTAGTTCACAAAGTCCATATGGGAGAAAATGGGGGGAAGTTGTTACCTCCATGTATTGAATAGTGATAATGAGGTGCAGAGAGAGAGACAGTGACTTGCCTGAGGTCACACGGAAACCCCTGTCAATGAGGTAAAGATCCAAGCAGCGTAGCCCAGAACTGTTAGCACCACAGTTCTGCTGTGAACTGTATAAACTGTCCCCTCAGGGTGTGATAAGAGACTTGCCATACCTTCAGGTCTGCTCAGGGGGTTTTGTCAGTGTCTCCCTATTTGACTTCCCTCCCTCCCATATCACAGTACTTTTTCAGCTCCATGAATGAATTTCTTTTCCATCTCAGGTTCTAGTTTGCTGTCATCCCCAGGGCAGTTTAAGATTCACATGCCTATTGCAGCCGTGACTTGAATGTGCATGTCCAGAGGAGCAGCCCTGACGGGATAGAAGTAGATTGCATTGAAATACTGGCTCCATGCTGCACTCCCGAAGCACAGCCATCCACCAGTCCTACCCAATTAGGTGTAATGTTTTCTAAGCAGACGTGGTGTCTACTGGAGACCTGAGTTCACTAACTTAGAGCTGCAGTGAACTACGCACATCTAATTCAAGAAGGCAGCTTTAAGGATTCAGCAGCTAGTTTGGAAATCTTCCGATAAAATGCTTAACTAATCCTGAACTGACACCAGTGACAGGCTTGAACAAGCACCATTACAAGCTTATACAGGGTCAAACCACACTGACGTCTCCCCTGTACCTTTTCTTCCTTGATCTCTGTGTGGTGTTGGCTTGCTCTGCTGCTAGGAGATAGTAGGTTGGAGGTGGCCTCTCTCAGCCAGACTCTCTCCAAATTTATCAGGTTAACATAGCATCTGTAACCATCAAACTGTTTTTCATAGGAGCTCTGGTGATTTCATGAGGAATATCAGAAGTCGTTAATTCTGAAACGTAGACAGTAGGTGACACTTGCAGCAAGTTCAGTAAACAAAAAAAATGTCCTTTTTAATGCTTCTCCTCCTAAACAGGTGCTGGATTGACAGTCATCCAAATACAATCCTTCCAAAACAGAAGCAAAAAGGCAGATGGAGTGTTCCTGTCCTGCACCTTCCTTCCAAACCAGAAAGGGCAGCACATCCTCTAAGTCTTGGCAGAGCTGACATTTACCCTTGAGATAAATAAAATAATTTTTTCAAAATAATATGGCAAGATAGCTGCAATTTATATCCTTTCCTTTTAATCCAAAATAGTAGCACCATATGTTTTGAATTATGTGAGCATCTGAGATGTTTTACTCCATGGAATTTTTGGTGGTGACACATCCACCAAGGGGTTTTTTAATATAATTTGGGATTATTTGCAATTTCTTGGGTGCAGAGTGCAGGTTCAAACTGTCTGGTTTAGGCTGCCTAATATAATTAGCAGTGGGAGGATAAAGGCTTTTCATATCTGATGGCCTTTTGATTGTCACACAGAAAGATAATACCTAATACTTAATATGATACTCACTGGAAGGCCTAAATCTGGCCTATGAAAATGAGTGAGTTCTTTCTAAAGTGCTTCAGTGCTGAGTTGCATCTGAATCGAATTATTCAGTGTGGGGTGAATTTCTGCTATTGGACTAGCAGCTTTTCTTTAACATTAACTGTGTGTGATTTCTGAGCTGAATACCCTTCAGAGTTATTTAAGAGGTTCTTTTTTCCATTTTGATGATATGTTTCTGAATTATACATTAAACTTATCAGGGTGAGTAATGCCTCCCAGCTTTTCCATGTCAGACTTAATGTTACTTACTCAACTGTAGTTACATGTTTACATGGAGGAGGTGAACACACTCCTTTCTCTTCCATTTATCTTCACACACTGTGCTAGGACACAACAAAACCCTACATACTGCATGTGGCTGATATTTGTGTTCTCTGATGTTTCTGAAGTTCAGTGCACTCTGGCCAGTGGGCTCTTCCTTTTCACTCTGCTTTCCTGCTCTGGCGTATGCTGTGTCTGCCCGTGGGAAATGGAATTTGTTTGTAAACTGTGGGAACTATTTGGTTAAACTGTCTTTGGATTCTAAGACTGAGGGACCTGATCCTTCTCTCACGTGAGCCAGAGCGAACCTGGGCTAAGTTAGAACAGTCACACAGGTATGAAGTCAGTGGAGATGGATGCCTTTTGTGTGTGGCAGAATAGAAGTATTCTCATTAGAATTAAAAATAAGAAGATAGAGAGCTCAGCTGCTTGCCTCTCAGACAGTCTTCTCCACTCTTTAACAGCAGTACTTCCACCTGAATTTCAGGGGCCTTTTCTGTTCTTCTAGTGCTAGTTCTCCTGTTGTCAATGACAGAGGCAGATTTTGGCCTGCTTTGGCCACTGTGCAGATGGGGGCTAGTCCAACAATGCATGGAAATGGTGCCAGACAACAGGAGGTTTTGGGGATCTCTGTCCCCTCATACACACACACACACACGCACCTGTTACTCTGAACTCTGAAGTTTGGCTCGTTTTAAATTCTTGTCTGCTTGCAAACAAGCAGTGGAGGCAACTCTCATGGCAACTGTTTTCTGCATAGTGTTGATGTGCTAAGTCAGAGTTGCACTGAAAAACTTTCTGAGGCACTTTGGTTAGCTCCCAGCCTTTCTCTGGAGCTGGCAGCTGTGCCCACACACTGGAGCAGGAGGGAGCAGTGGATGAGTCAAAGCAGGATACCTAAGTGGATGCGGGGAAACTGTGGAAGCTGTGTCAAACTGCAGGGTACAAGTGACTCCTGTGAGCAAGAAGGGAGTGGGATTCCTGGTCAGGTTTATGCAATGCAGCCTTGTGTGTGTGAATGAGTTTTTACAGAGATTAATGACCATAGAATGCTCTAGGAATTTGTGCTTTGAGTAGGCTTCTCTGTGGCTCTCTTACTAGACATGCTTGTTTGGAGTGGAATAATATGAGATATTTTGTTCTTCATGCAGCTGGTAACGTCTCATGTAGCTGCACTAGTCACTGGTTGTGGTTGTTTCATTTCTTATAGTCACTCAGGCCAGGAAAGGGTCAATGTAAAGGGCATTTCCAGCATTACAACTCTTAGCTGTATAGATTACACCTTGTGCCACTTCATGAAGCTCTAAGAAGAATAGGTACGTTCCCTAAAAAGAGTTCATCAGATAGGGTGGGAACAAATTCAGACAGATTCTAGCTTTGTATCCAGCTGCTAGAGTGAAAAATATTTTAAACTCCAGTAAACCATCATCATTTGGTTATGATGTTTGGTTCTCCCCTTTTCCTCCTCTCCTATTCTTTCTTTGTATCTGGGAATCTCAAACATGTATACAAAATTGTGGACAACATGAAAGAATTGTCTCCCATCACATAATCCCTCAGTTAAGAATCAAAAAATTCATTTCTAAAAAATGTAATGATAGACTGATGTAACAAATTATAATATTCATAATACTCGGCAGCAAAAAGAAATGCATGGCACTTTTTGTTGTTATTTTATTATTCACATATAACATTTTAAAAAATACAAGCAAATTATTTTTCAAAAGATTTACTCAGACCAGCCCATGGGGACAGTGTTCAGGACAGTAGGGTGGGCCAGACTAAAATAAAAATTATTCAAGTAAGGTATTGCACAAATGTTACTCTGGAAATGTGTCCCCGTATATAGACAATTCACTAAGCTTCTCAGGGCAGGCCCAATTTCATGAAATCTAGTTATCTCAGGAGCCTCTGCTCTGCCGCCTCTTTACCAAAAGCTTGTAAGCCAAAGAAAGTTGGTATACGGGAAACTTGGTGTGGTCTTTTGAGAGTTGAATGCTATTTTGTACAAAGGCAATACTGTTTCATGAGAGCAAGACATATCACGTTCCAATTTCTGAAGGAGTTTTCCAGAATGAAACATCCCTGGAAAATGCTATATTCAGTTAAATCCATGTTACTTCTTGGTGGGATTCAGATACTCTGCAGTAGATTATTTTGGTGCTTGTTAGTAGATAAGCAAAACCATCCAAAGAATTTGAGAAACCTCCCCAAAAGGCAACATACAGGAAAAATGTTCATGGCAATTTGTCAGCCCCATAAGTGTTGATTTTAGGTAACATGAGACCAGAAGGATAACTGTTATAATTTTAGGTGCTACAGGAAAAAGAAATCATTTGATACTTTCCCTTACCCATTTATCTGAAATCTGGTTGTATTTGGTTAAGTGCAGCTTTGAAATTGAAAACCAAGCAATTTTCTTTCAGTGACTTTTCAGAATGTTGTGCAGCAAGAGATAGTAAAGAAGAAATACATCTCTTTCTATTTTAAGTGCTATGTATTAATATTGGTTTCTTTTGTGAGATTAGAGGGCTTTGCTGTTGAAATTCTGGTACCATTCTCCCCTCACAGAAATAGTATCATGTCTCTAGGTGCTGATGACAAGCATGTTTCTAGAGCTGCAGCAATTTGTTCTGAAATGTTGATGTTACACAGGGATGACAAGGGAGGAATTCCTAATTTTAGCTTTTTCTCTTGCAATCTCCTTGTGTTTTGTTGTCCTTTACATTTCTTCTACTAGCTTTTAAATAATTCACTCCCAAGAAACCTGCTGGAGTTTCCTCTCTTTTAATATTGCCTCTAACTTTAGTTTCATCTGCCAAGACTCCCTTATTTGATCTACCTGTTTCTCTGGCCACATCAGACACTTCAATATGCAGATGGTTTGCAGTATTGCTGTTTGAAGCAGTCTTTTTGTGATGTCCCACTTTATTTTCTTCTGATATGTATATAAAATAATTTGATGCATTTAGTAGGTTGCAACTGTACTCCTGAATCGTACTTCCACCATTTTTCCTCTGCTTTTTTTTTTTTTTTTTTTTTGGGGGGGGGGAGTAGAAATCAGTAGGCAGATGTGGGAATCATCATTGCCCTTTTAATAAATGCAGTCACTCAAATGTCTTTAGCACCTGAGTGTTTTCTTCTGAACAGCATTCAGTTTTTACTATTTGTATCACCCTTTCACCTTATTATGTTTACATTTCTATAGCAAAACACTGTATGTTTTCAGCAAAATTAATCAGTATAATTATGTGTGATTTCCAATGTCAAGTTCAGCTGAAACACTGATTTAGGATGGTGATTAGCCCTATAAGAAGCAAAGAGGATGGAGAACTAATCTGTGCCTAAAATTGTTATTTTGAAAGACGCCATTTATGCTGTATTCATAAACTGAGTATTTCCTCTGACATCCCCCCCCATCAATTTGAATAGAAAGTCTGTTTAAACTAAATGGCAGTGCAGTGTGTTTGTTTTAGATTGTTTCTTTGCTCTTGTTTGCAGAGGCTGTCATTATTCAGAGAAAAAAAGTTGAGCTAGGTATAGATGTTACTGATGGGATCCCTGCACCTTTATATTTGGCTGAGGTTATATCAAATGAAATCTTGAAATTATTTAAATCTGTCTAGTCTTCATCTTCCGAGGTCCCGTAACAACAGTAAATAAGAATCCTGTGGATATTGTTTATGTATAGGTACAGTAAGAATAGGCATGTCCTGAAATGCTGTTCATCTTATATAAAATACTTGTCTATTGCTTGCTGTCTTGGTGCATCCCTTGCCATGAAGTCTGTGTACCTTTAGAAGGCTGCATTGTGGAACAGTCACAGAAGTGTAATTTATTCATTGGGGATCAGTAGCCATTCTCTTTGGATTGCTCTTCCTCTAAAAGACACCTCCAAAGAATACAGAGAGCAATGGAGTGCCTAGCCAAGAGGCACTTAAATTTTAGATCTCTGTCTCTTGAAGTGGAATACAAAAGTTCCAGGTAGTTCAGTTTGAAACTCCGAGATAGAATACAGCAGGTTTTGTCCAAGTGAAGAAGAGGAAGTAGGATTCAAAAGCAGAGGTCCAAGAAAGCACTGCTTTGTAGCTTATGTCTGATAAATTAGTGTGCTCCGCAGCACTTGGGGAACGTGTGACCAAGCAGCTAGTCCTTGAAACACCTTGTCAGTTTAGGACAAAAGCGGCCCCTTGAGAAAATGATGTTCAATACAAATTTGCGGTGTGTGAAACAGTGTCCTGTTTAAAAATGGGAAGTGTTAAAAAAGCTTTCTCACATCATGAGCATTCTTCTAGGGTTAAACACTGTTTGCTAGTGATACAGGATATGCTTTATAAAGGAAGGAAACGATGAAGTTTGTGTTCTTGTTAAGACATTTCTGACACAACTGATTTTCAGCAGTGATACAGCACTATAGAACTTTCTTTTGAGGGGGCCCTCTCAAACTTAACCTATTCCGTGCTGCAGTTCACCAGTTCTTCTTTCAGCCATCAGGTTTCCAAGCAGACCAGGCACAGAAATTTCACCATGTCCCCAAAACTAGTTATTCTGTTTTTACTGATCATAGTTATTCGCTCAAAAAATCCTTCCCTAGAATCATCTTCTCTCACTTCTTCTGTATTTATCACCAAACAAAGATCTATTTCTCATCTCCAAATGTGCATACTGAGGCCACAAGTTATCCTGCATACGTGCTCAGCTGTGGAGTACTGGATTGAATGCTCTTCCAGTCTTTGTTCTTCCAGTCTTTGTCACAGCTGTAACTGTGGGATTTTATAGAGACTATTTGGGGTTTCACCCTTCTGTCTACCTAGATGGACCTTATTTAGCACTCCTGACTGGTAGCTCAGGGAATAAAATGATAGGTGTAGAGGACTGCATGTGCATTAACTACTGTATCCTGAAAGAGAGTTCAAGCACTGCCTGACTAACAGGGGGGCTTTGTAGAACTTCTTGTGGCCTCAACAACTTGGACTTGTCTGTGTTCTTTTTGAATCCATGTATCCAGATTTAAGTAAAGGGAACTTGAGCTCCTGGAGAGCTATGTAGCCCTTTACTTTGGCAAGTCATTTCAACTGTGCAGCTTTTTAGAATAAGGACCATTTTAAAGATGACAAGTTCTAGAGGTAATTAATTTGTCCTTATGAATGCTTTAGAAGTGCAGTTATACAGAAACAAAGTTCCTGGGTCATAAAAAAGTTCAGAGCTATTAAAACAATTTACTTTGTTGGTAATGATTTCAGAACATTGTAATTTATTGGTAAATAAATGACTTCAAAAGCGCATTCATTCAGTGAGTGCACAGAGGAAATTTTAACAAGTTCTTGGATAAATTAAGTCTAGAATTTGGTAACAGGCTTTTATTGAGAAACTTTTAGAGTAGGATTGCCACATAGCTTTAAGGATTCAAACTTTCAGAAAACAATTAAAACTTCTAATCAGTTTTTCAATGTTTAAAGAAATGCAAATAACAAGAGAGTAGTCATCAGGTTGGACTCATAAACAGCCAACTAGTTTACAATAGGGCTAGCACTTTGCGCAAGATGAACGCTCTGCTTTTGAGAACCTAAGTAAATGAAACGTGTTGAGAGAGATGGACACCAGTTCTCTCACTCAAGGCACCCTCCAGACTTACCAGAGCCTTGAACTCATCACCATGCTCATCTTCAACATTCAGGTGGTCCCTCAGGTAGGTGAGGGTCATATGAGCCTCAGCTTCACAGGCACACTTATGAAAATTCACCCCAACCCCTTATAGTATAATCAACCAGCAGAAGGAAACAAAATGGAAATACACTAACAGAAATCTTAGTGATTTTTTTTCCTTCAGAATCTCAGATTGGCCTGAGCCATAGTCAGACTCACAGACAGGTAATATTAGGTAGTTCTCTGTCAAGTACTGTCTTGCTCTTTTGGCCTTTTTCTTCCCAGTTTGTCACCTTCTATGGGGATGGGTGAATGGGCCTGACAGGCCCTTGAACCCCATTTTAAATAGTATGTGATTTGTACATACTATCAAGATTTCCACACTGCACAGATTTCAGAATAGAATTATATAAGCTACATGAAAATTAGCCAGCTTTGGTGCTAGGAGCAGGCTAACTTTGTCATTACAGATCTTGGCTCAGATTAATTTGCTTTGCCAAGCACCGCCACTGAAAACATAAGAGCAGTTTCACTGAAACTTTGACTTTCACTGCCCTTGACTCCCAACATGTTCTTGCACCAATGTAATGCCTCTTCTGTTTTTTTCCAAGCTGTACAATAAGGCTGTTTTTTTTTCCAATATGTACAATACCTACCTCTATAGCATGCCCTCAGATTCTCAGATGAAAGCTTAAGTAATTTTATTACTTCACACTCCTGAGGGAAAAAAAAAGTTAAGATAAGTTAATATAAAAGGGGGGGAAGTATGTTCCTGAGTCAGGAAGTTCAAAACATAAAACTGCTACTATGTAAGATGGCACAAATAAGAAAAAGTGAAATTCACTGCATTGTAGGTATCCACACAGAGCTCTTGCCACACCACAGAATCGGCAAACAGCTCCCGTTTCAAAAGCAAATCTTGGAGAATTCTTTTGACCTTCCTTTGCTGGTTGAGGCATAGACTCAGGACTCCGTGCTTCCTCTTGCAGGCACTTGTGACGCAAAAGGGGGCCAGGGAAGAGCCTTCTCGTACTGTGCTGTGAAGACTTGCAATCTTACCAATAGCAGCAAAGGATATATGAGAGCCTGATCTTCCACGTTAGAAATATTACAGTGCTTCATTTCCAATCAATGTCTGCAACTTCAAAGCATATACCTTCCACACTGTATTTATTTTGAAAAGCCATTTGGTTTGTCTTTCCCTGAATATTTCAGTTATAAATAAAAATTCAGGTTTTCCCCTGTAGCTAACAATTCTCTGTGCCATACTATGGATAGCCTTGCTCTATAAAATTGGCTGATCTAGCTGGCACTTACCTCTCCTGGTAGTATGGTTGGGGCTTGTTTTCTGCCCATTATTATCTTGTGACTTGCATGCTATTGTCTGGGAAATCACAAAGCCATGTAGGGTGGTTCTAATCAGTACCGGACTGCAGAGTTTTGGTATTCCTGAATCTCCTGGCTGCATGTGTCAGACTGCTGCAGATCCTGAAACAAACACAAATAGGCAAAATTACACCTTCCATTTATTAAAAAGAGAACTGTTAGCTTGGAATAAAATAAAGTTCCACTTTTCATAATGAAATTGAATCAAATTTATCTGAAGCAACAAATTAAGATCAGACTTCAATGCAGAGTCTTTTCTGTTTGGCAGCAATTTCAAAATCAAGCTTGTTGACACTAGTACCTATGTGAAGATTGAGGCATCAGAGAGTGATCCAGTACAGCAAAGCATTGACAATTACCTGGGCATTATTGAAGGCTGGATGGAGGCCCCATTATGGTATTAGTGATAAGGCAAAGGTTTCCAGGCAGTTTCATAGCGTAAACTACATCTTAAGAAAGGATCATCTTCAGCCTTACATAGTGGTCCCATATCCAATCATGGAAATGATTTATTTTTCATTTATGCACACATAAAACTCTTTTGGATATCTATAGCAATTGCATACATGGACAAAATGATATTAGGAAGGTGACAGATTTTTCATCTGTAGCAAAAATGTGACCCAACCCCATGTGATCAACCAGGTATCTGCAACTCCCCACATAGCATCATCTAGGAACTTACTGGGTTGAGACTGACCAGGTGAATAGGTCCCCACGACTCCTCATTAAAAACACTATGACCTGGATTTATGCTGCTGTGCCCTTTTAGCAGCAGTGTAAAACTAACATTATTAAAAAACAGACCAGGTCCATGTTTTAATGTTCAGCAGAGATGGAAAATTAAACAGCAATTATTGAACAGTTGTTATATTGGATGCAAATGTATTCTGAGAAATCTTTTGAATGGTCTTTTGAAATGGACCTTTTGTTAGTAGAATTTAACAGAGTTAAAAATTAAGAGTCGGTGCTGGTTTTGTCAGGGTCACTTATCCTGTGGACAAGTCTGTTGCAGCTTCAATTTGCCTGCTTGCTAAAATAGGCTGTCACATGCCGGGGACAGCCAGATCTGTCAAGCTCCACACAGTTTTCCTTTATTAGTTCTATTGGTTTTATTGCCTTTCTTATGCTCTGAAGGATGATGGTTGTTTAGTGACAAGAACCTGGAAAATCATTCAAGTCGACAATGTTTTTTAGATTTCTTTTTTTTTCCATGTGTCTATATGTATAAAAAAGAATGACTTGATGACACAATGAAGTCAGTGGGGAGTTCGTGATATTATTGAGACCTTTCTTTAAATTCCAGTGTCTGCTTTTGCTGCCATCCAAATATCACTAAACAATACTGATATACTTACTTTTTACCTGTAACCTGTAGCCCTGGTTGGTGGTTGGTACCTTACTGCTTTTTGTATGACAGGGATATACTTTGGTTCTTTTTGTGTGAACTGTGATAATATCTGACTCAGAGATAAACTGAGACCTCTAACACTTGTTTTGCCCATAGGGCTGTTAGTATGAATGTAGGGACTGTCAGTCCTGAGAGGGGTTACATGTCTGAAGTCTACCAAAGTTTGGACTTTTCTAGTGATGCAGGTCAAGGCCCAAGCATTCAGTGTATCCCCTGTGTCTAGCACTAGGCCAAAGTAGAAAAGACTGGAAATGTTGAAATGGAATGGTAAGGAAGAAGAATGTCCTGAAGACTCTACTTTTTAGACAGAAGCCCCTTGAGCCGAACAAATGGATGTACTACAGTATAAATCCACCACAGTCACACATCCATGTATTTCCACAGGTATTGCACACAGTGACTTTAGCCTGCATTTATTTTCCTACTCATGAGCAGACTGGCTTAGGGCAGAAATTGGAGAAATCTCGCTTTAATTTTCTTAGGCTTAGCTGTTCTGATCATTTCCAAGTTGTTTGTGTAACTCAGGAGTGACGATTTATATGAACTGAAGCTTTCCAGATTTATAATATTGAACTAGTTTAAATGCTTCATGAATTAGGAGTGCTACTCACATAATGTCAAAAGTCATTTTGAACATCATGAAATATGGAGACAACAAAATGCAAACTACTTATAATAGGAGATATCTTCTGGATGCGCATAGGTTTTCATCAGCAAATATTCTGTACCTAAACAGTATGATACAGTGTTCTTCAGAGAGTGTTTTCCTAATTCGGAGATGAAAAAACAAACTCTGCAGGGAACCTCTACATTCAAAAGCAAAAGACCCAAGTTGTTTTTGCTGCTTGTGGTGTCATTGTGTCAGCTATTCTTTTACAGGCTTCTCTAATATTCCCTGATGTGGCAGAAAGAGAGCACGTATCATGTGACATATTTGCCCTTTAAGTTGGCAGAGCAGGAGAAGGAATAGGATGACATAGCCTCCATCTTGTTTTGTATGACAGCATATTCCGGAACCCTGGGATGGGCAGTGTTTATTCCCCAGTCCCAGAGTTTAGGAATAACGTTGGAGTATAGTTTGCTTTTGCATATGTAACAACAGAATCTCCTTTGCTTTTACTTCTGTTTTGCATTTACCACTTTGAAAGAATGGTGGAGACAGAAAAATGACAATACTGGGTTTTTACCCATATTTGCAACTATTTTACCAGTATTTACAACTATTTCAAATGGATGATGAGTGCTAACTATGCTGGCGTTATGATCCTAGTGGGTAGAGGTGAAAGTAGCTGCTTCTGCACAGAGCATTTGCCATTTAAAATGTGTGTTTTTCCAAGAACCACTAGTCAATAATTCATGGAATATCAGTGACCTGAAAATTTCTGCTTTAGATGATGTTTCTGCAGTTTCTTGTGCTTTGTATCCATAGCAGGATATTTCTATTCCTGATGAGCTAAACAAACCAGCCACAGCTCTTGTGTGTCCCTTCCAACTGTAGGATGAAAATCTTGAGTTGCTTGTAAAGAGGCACAATTATAGTCACCCCAACTCACACTGATGCTGAGTCATTACTAACTGTCCATTCTGGCAGTATTAGAAAGTAATGATTCATGGCTGGGTGCATAAAGACACTTGCATCTAGTGACACATAGGAAACATCTGGGTAGGATGCTTAACTCTGACTCAAAGAGACAATCTTTGCTGGTGAGACAAAAGTGTTATCCAGCCAAAAACCTATGTGGAATATGTACAAATGCTAAACATATGTATTAGCATTTTCCGGTAAAGCATAGCACTGTGTGTTTGCTCAAGGTAGATCATGTTATGCAGCTAACTTTGCTAAAAGCCTTATACTGTATTCTGTCCTTTGATGCAACTTCAATAGGGATATATTTTTACCTTTAAACTGGAGTTCAATGGGGCTTCACTGGCATAACAAGAATACAGTTTTTCCCAGTGAAAGAGAATGGGAAATGGAGCAGGAGACAGAAAAACAAAGATACCTCTACCATGAGTGTCCAGTAACAGCCAGGAGAGTAGATGCGTAAGATCATCAATATTTGTCTCAAAAGTAATCTTATCTGTAGCAATGTATGGCACATTTAACAGTGGATGCTCAGATCAATTCTCTCACTTTTATCTTTTCTTGAGGCATTGCATGATGAAAAGTGACCTATATACATAGTTGATAAATAGCCAGAAACGTGCTGTATCCACTTTCATTTGATTATCTTGAACAGTTGCTGCTGGCATGTTGCCCATTTGTGGTCAGAGAGCTTAAGTGGTTGGTGGAACTTAGCAGACAAGCACTGAGGGGACTTCATTGACCTGCCCCTATGAGTAGGAAGTCAAGCAAAGGAGGCAGGAGACCTGCATGGATGAGCAAGGAGCTCCTGGCAAAACTCAACCAGAAGAAGGAAGTATACAGAAAGTGGAAAGGGGGACAGGCCACTTGGGAGGAGTATAGGAACGTTGTCAGAGTATGCAGGGATGCGACGAGGAAGGCTAAGGCCCGTTTGGAATTAAATCTGGCTAGAGATGTCAAGGACAGCAAGAAGGGCTTCTTCAAATACATCAGCAGCAAGAGGAAGACTAGGGAAAATGTGGGCCCTTTGCTGAATGGGGTGGGTGCCCTGGTGACGAAGGATACAGAGAAGGCAGAGTTACTGAATGCCTTCTTTGCTTCAGTCTTTACTGCTCAGGCCAGCCCTCAGGAACCCCAGATCCTGGAGGCAAGAGAGAAAGTCTGGAGAAAGGAAGACTTTCCCTTGGTGGAGGAGGAGTGGGTTAGAGATCATTTAAGCAAACTTGACACCCACAAATCCATGGGCCCTGATGGGATGCACCCACGAGTGCTGAGGGAGCTGGCGGACATTATTGCTAAGCCACTCTCCATCATCTTTGAAAGGTCATGGAGAACAGGAGAGGTGCCCAAGGACTGGAAGAAAGCCAATATCACCCCAGTCTTCAAAAAGGGCAAGAAGGAGGACCCAGGGAACTACAGGCCAGTCAGCCTCACCTCCATCCCTGGAAAGGTGATGGAGCAGCTCATCCTGGAAGCCATCTCCACGCATGTGGAGGAAAAGAAGGTGATCAGGAGTAGTCAGCATGGCTTCACCAAGGGGAAATCATGCCTAACCAATCTGATAGCCTTCTCTGATGGAATGACTGGCTGGGTAGATGAGGGGAGAGCAGTGGATGTTGTCTACCTAGACTTCAGCAAGGCTTTTGACGCTGTCTCCCATAGCATCCTCATAGACAAGCTCAGGAAGTGTGGGTTAGATGAGTGGACAGTGAGGTGGACTGAGAACTGGCTGAATGGCAGAGCTCAGAGAGTTGTGATCAGTGGCACAGAGTCTAGTTGGAGGCCTGTAGCTAGCGGTGTCCCCCAGGGGTCAGTACTGGGTCCAGTCTTGTTCAACTTCTTCATCAATGACCTGGATGAAGGGACAGAGTGCACCCTCAGCAAGTTTGCTGACGATACAAAACTGGGAGGAGTGGCTGATACGCCAGAGGGCTGTGCTGCCATTCAAAGAGACTTGGACAGGCTGGAGAGGTGGGCAGAGAGGAACCTCATGAAGTTCAACAAAGGCAAGTGCAGGGTCCTGCACCTGGGGAGGAACAACGCCATGCACCAGTACAGGTTGGGGGTTGACCTGCTGGAAAGCTGCTCTGCCGAGAAGGACCTGGGAGTGCTGGTGGACACCAAGTTAAGCATGAGGCAGCAATGTGCCCTTGTGGCCAAGAAGGCCAATGGTATGCTGGGGTGTATCAGGAAGAGTGTTGCCAGCAGGTCGAGGGAGGTGATTCTCCCCCTCTACTCATCCCTGGTGAGGCCACATCTGGAGTACTGCGTCCAGTTCTGGGCTCCCCAGTACAAGAGGGATGTGGCACTACTGGAGCAAGTCCAGCGAAGGGCCACAAAGATGATTAGGGGACTGGAGCATCTCTCTTATGAGGAAAGGCTGAGAGAGCTGGGCCTGTTTAGCTTGGAGAAGGCTGAGAGGAGATCTTATCAACATGTACAAGTATCTGAAGGGAGGGTGTCGAGAGGATGGGACCGGACTCTTTTCAGTGGTGCCCAGTGACAGGACGCGAGGCAACGGGCACAAACTGAAACACAGACACTTCCATCTTAACATGAGGAAAAACTTTTTCACTGTGAGGGTGACAGAGCACTGGAACAGGTTGCCCCGATAGGTGGTGGAGTCTCCTTCTCTGGAGATATTCAAAACGCGCCTGGATGCAATTCTGTGCAATGTGCTCTAGGTGACCCTGCTTGAGCAGGGGGGTTGGACTAGATGATCTCCAGAGGTCCCTTCCAACCTCAGCGATTCTGTGATTCTGTGATTTAAAGTCAATAGTAATTTGCATACTATCTTTATACAGGAAAGGCCTCTTTTTTCTTTTTTTTTTTTTTCCTTACTGAAGGGTACAGGATACTGAAGGGTGTTGATGTTTCTGAGATTTCAAGGAGTCCTCTCGAAAACTGTTTATTCCTTGGAGTTACCTATTTCTTAGATGCTACTGTAGATGCATCAATGCCTCAGCTGAAAAAAACCCTTTGATCTGTACTCTCTTTCCCTAGTGTTCACAAACTTAAAAAGTGTTCTTGTTAAACTTTAATCGTTCCTATGTCTGGCACTGGACGTTCTGACTACTGTTTCTTTTTTGGGATGTCTCAGAATATACCAGTGTATGTAGCTGGGTCAGCTGCTGATGGGTCAAATGAAATGACTTGCAGCGTTTAATAGTCTTGATCTGCTACTAAAGTTTAGCAAGTTCTGTTTCTCTGCATCTTCATATTTGTAAAGTGTACAAGGTTTTGGCACTGTGTGTTCTTTTCTTTACTCTAGTGTGAGTGTATACTATAGGCAGCAGCCCTGAACTTATAAAATACTTCCAGCTGGACACTTTTGATAAATACACTTCCCCCCCAAAAAAAAGAATTTTTGCATCTAACAGCAAATAGATTGTGTTAATTCTGCATGCACACAGAGAGATACCTGGAACCATACAAAAAGGCAGAATAGCAAAAGTTCCTCCTTAAGTGTGTAAAAAACATACAGCTGGCATTAGAGCAGAGAGTCACTAAAGACCCACAGAAGTTGTTCCAAAATACATGAAGGCAGACATTGCCTTCCCTTACATACAGGATCCTGATTGCTTCAGGCATGGTTGCTGCGTCTTATGCCAACATGTTTATAAGCTCAGCCATAGTACAGTTCTTCTGTAAGAAGAGCCTTCAGAGATGCACTGCAGCCTTGCAGTCCTCATCAGCTCCTCACTAGTGGACAGAGCAGAGCTAGAATCACAAGGATTCACTAGCAGACCCAGGTGAGGTGATTATAAGAGCAGAAATAGTCTGCCATGTAGGAATATTGTTCTTAGTGACTGTGCCTGGGAAGGGAAACACTGTGTAAAATAAGTCAGCCCTACTTGCAGAACGTAGTTGTTAAAGGATGGTACTGGAAGCACCCTGAATGCTGGGGAGCTCATAAAGGCTGCTAAGACACTAAAGACTGCCAGTGTCTAACACAGAACCTCAGTGTATCTTCATGGGAAAGCTGAAAAGTAGGTCGATGAGGTCATGGAGAGCTCTGACTAAAACCTACACGTTCCCATTGCTAAGGAGAGAAAATACAGTCTCGCATACAGATTTATATCTAAATCTGATATTCTCCACAAGGCACTGCCAAATCTTTACTATTGTTAGTAGAGCATACTGTGAAATAAAAAGACCAGAGGAAAATCTCTAAAGAGACAAGGTGAGACATGGCTATAGAAATGCACAGAAGTAAAGAGGTGCAAGTACAGAAAATAGAGAAAGCAGCTTTCATGTGGCAAGTACACTCTAACATTCTCATCTTGCCCACCACTCTCTGAGACAGTCAGAGGCACTTCACATCCTCAGGCTTTGCCAGGAAGGAAGTTGGTAACACTGACATGCTGCATCTCCAAACTCTCACCTGATAGATTTGTTCTCACTACTTAAAAATCTAATTGGTTGTAGCTTCTACATCTGTCATCCGTTCAACCTGAGCCCAAGGGATAAACAGAGCTCACCTTGTTCTGTTTAAATAACACAGCTTTTGAGGTTATCAGTGTTCTGTCATCTGCTAGAAAATTACCAGGCTGCTCACATGCAGTGGATTTGAGACTGATATATTATGCTGAAGGGCAATTTATTTTGCCGTAGCCAGGTGATAAAGCTCTGTCTGCTCATTGCAAATAATAATAATAATATCTCTAGATAGCAGCTGAGTTGCTTGTTCTACCTTGGGAGTTTGAGGCAGGACAGGGCTCATTATCCAGTTTACCATTCTGCTCCCTCAGTGTATGAAAGCCCTTTTACTCAGTACACCTGGGAAAGAGAGGCCTGACTGTGGGCAAAAAGGTCTCAGGAAGGAATGTGTCTTGCTCCTTTGGATTCCGACAGTTGTGTAGGCATTAACTAGAGCTGTTTGTCCACCCCAGAAGTGATAAACTGATGCCCTTAGGTCTTGGCATTTCTTGAAAGAAGCATACTGGTACTGTAGTTTTATGAAAAGCTTTGTTAATATTCCTCAGGGTACATTTATCCATTTATATTTTCTGTACCAGTTGTATTCTGTGCTGAGGATTCTGCTGTCTCAGTCAGTCTGGTGTCCTGTCAACAGTATTGTGAACATGCTTTTATTTTGCCACACAGCACCAAAATGATAACCCTCCTCAAGCCATACCATCTCAGTTCTTAGTGTTACAGGAGAGTTCTAGCTCTTCCAGTGAAAGAGAATGCAGTTGGGACAGATTTCATTATCCTCTTTTATCTCTTAAAACCTCCTTGTGACCCAAGTCATACAGGTCCCTGAGGAGTTGAGCATTTGACTGCTGATGCTGTTCACTGATAGCAGCATTCCTGCCAGGGCGTGCACACAGAATACTAACATCCTGCTGATACCGGTGGGAGTCAAACACCTGCATTGTGAAAAATAAAGAGCCCAAACCATTGCTAAATGTATCCATTTTTTTGGTGACTTCTTCAGCTGCTTTGCACATAGGTTTCCCCTGGACATCAGGGGACTCCTCAGATTGAGAAGCCCCAGTGTACAGTTCAAACAGCAGGGTACAGCTTAGTAATGTATAAACTTGATTTTGAGTAATGTTTGTGTCCCAGAAACAGAACAGGAGAATCTAGAACAAATTGTGTAAGGGATTGATTTCATTATCTTCCTTCTTTTTAGAGTAACTTTAGTTATATTTAGTGTCATTTGGAGCCTGAATCTAACTTCTTAATCACAGTAGGATATGCTTCCTGGTGCTCCCTTCCAGGCAGCAAGGCTTATTCCACACCTTTGATGGACTTGGCAAATGGATCAGGCCCACAGTCAATCCTATTGCAAATCTTTCTGCTGAGAGTTGTAGTATTACATGATCATTACAGGTCTCTCTGAACTGTGGGACAAGGAATACTTCACCCTTCTCTCGCCTTCTTGGCATGGTACATGACCTTAGCTAGGCCCAATTTCATGTTGGGGCGAATGTGGGGACACAAGCCTAAAGCAGATTTTGCTGTGCTTTAAAATAATTTGGGGACCAGAGCTGGGGCTCACTGCTGCTGGTGTGTGTTCCTCAGTCTGGACGTAATGTAGGTCACCCATAAGGACAGCTGTCATCCAGTATTAGTGAGCATGGGATAAGTAAAAGGGATGCGTGTTTGTGCAGAGAGACTCCGAGGGAAATGTGGGAATCAGATTTATTTAAATGAATCACAGTAGCACATAGCTGAATCTATAAACTGGTGGAGAACCTACAGAGCACACAAATTTCTCCCCAAGGAAAGAATTGCAGAGGACTAGGAAGTGGGGGGGACTGAGATAAGGTATAAGGGTGACTGTCACACACATGCAAATACTCTCACTGCCATTTGCCAGCAGCTGTGGCCTTTTTGTTGCTGTGTTGCTAAGGAGAGAAGGTCAGTTGCTTCCAGTGCTGGCAGAAAGTCAGGAACCCTGTTGCTCTCTTGATGATTTTGGAGTCAGGGCACCTTGCTTTTAGCTAATTGAAATAGCAGTTTTGCCTGGCAAGAGCACAACATCCAAAGCCTCAGTTGTCTTCTCTATATGGCTAATTAATGGATACAAATCAGGGGATGTTAATTTCATTCTTCACCCTTCAAGACAAGGCTCCATTTGGCTGAAATCACTTAAGTAAAATTTGTCAACTATTTTCACCATTCATATCTCAAATTTAACCTGTCATTAATAATACCGAGGGACTACTGCTGAGACACTGATATCACAACTATTGGTCATTATTAAAAAATAACTGAGTATGTGAAAGGGTTAAGTTAAATAAATAAAATAAACCTGAGGGTAATAGATATACAAAAGGTTCTCTCTTCTCTGACAGATAGCAATTTAGGGAGTTCCACTGCCAGTCACAAACTACTGAACACAAGCATAATAGCAAATATAAAGTGAAAAAAGAGACCTGCATTTGTGTGTGAAGGTCCTTGAAATGTTCCCTGGGCACCGAGGAATGACTCCTCTCAGTGGTTGGTTCACCACCAAAAAGCACTGACAAATGACTCCTTGAACAAATAACCTTGCGAATGATGCAGTTAGAGAGAGGATGTTGGTTTGTTTAAGGGCATTTGTAAGAAAATGTGGTTATCAGAATGAGACTATTGCAAAAAACATGGGTATTTCAGTAAGGATGAGAAAGGTTCTCTATCTCAGCAAGGCTGGTTCTCAGTGAACCATTTTCTCTGGGGATGAGGAACTGAAAGTCTGTGTTGGGAGCTCTACAATATATTCATATAGACTAGGATGCTACATTTGTGTCATTCTCTGTGTTTGCTCTCTTACATGAAACAGAGAAACAAAATTTAAATGTCAGAAGATACCAGAAGATCTTCCTAAAAGAAACCTGCCCCCAAAGACTGAATAGCTACACTGTTAAAAAAAAATTCAGAAAGTCCTTGAAAAGGTCTAATAAGGAGCTAAATCTGCTGTCAACAACAGGTCAGATAAACCCCTCTGAGCAGCATCAGAAAGCATTGATGGGTTCACGTTTCCTTTTAAGATTTCAAGGCAATCACTTGGGAGTCTAGAAATATATGCAGGAAGCCCTGTGAGATAGATTCAGTCTAACACAGCCTACAGCAGGAGTTCTTAGATGCTAATCTGTGTTTGTTAATCTGCTCTGTCTGGGCAAATTCAAGACTTCAGAGTGATTGTAAAGAAGAAAGAAAGAAGAGTGTCTAATAATTTTTGTCTTGCAATTCAAAAGAAATTCAAATCTGATACTTTTTGGTCTTGGATTCAATCTTACCAGTCTAAAGTGCTGTATCGGTTTCCCAGTTTTAGGGCATTGTGCCTAACAAGTTTAAGCCATCAATTGTAGTAAGAATCTAGGAGTCCTACTCTCTCAGAAAAGAGAGAGCTTGTGTGTTTCACATTCCAGTCTGGCATGTCGCTGGATACCTGTCCTTATCAACCTCTGGTGATGGCCTTAATCTGGAAAAAATGTTGCTTGTCTTCCTATGCATCTTTAATTTGGAATCTCACATCTTTATGAACCCTAACTTTCAGTGCCAAGTCAAAGTTGGACTCTAAAATGGAAAAAGTGTATCACAGAAAGAGAACTTTGGCTTCCCTGACACTGGGGGTTACTCTTGGCCAGAAATATTATCACAGCAAAACCTTCAATAAATAGCCTATATGTTATATAGCAGTGTCAAAAGGGTTATACCACAGGAACAAAAATGTTGCAAGACTATCAAAGCCAACATTATGAGAGCATTTGGAACATTACTGATGTTTTTCCTCTGGAAATTGTATTACCAGTCGCTGATATCAAGAGTAACAAATTTAAAGAAGCTATAAATGACAAAGCCCTCAGAGCAAGAGCAAAGAATAAAAATAAAAAGGACTCATTGGTTTACCATGTACCATGCAATGTACATGGAACATTAAATAGCGTTTATCTGCTGTACTTCCAGGCAGGCATCAAGGTGACACTTGCATCCTCCTCAGTCACCTGGAACCCCATGTTTCTGCACTTGCTATGCTGTACCTGTGGGAGAAATAAGGGAAGCAATGAGAGCTGGTTTGCACTGTACCCTGATATAGGGAGGGGCAATGACTCATACTATGAGGGGGAGAACATACTGGTAAGACTCGTAAAAGTCTTTAATCTGATCCAGACATCAGCCAGAAATAACAAGAGACAAGTAGCAGATAGTAATATAATACCAGAAAATTTTTAAGTGACCCTATTTTGTTTCCCAGCTTTTGGCCCACTGTTCATATTCCATGGTGGTAGGCTCAACATGATGATCAAGCTAGAACTTCCTAGCCCATCAGGCAGGGCTACTAAGGCTGAAGTACAGGTTATTCCAATAGCTACCACATATGCCAAGCTGGGAGGCAAGTGTTCAGTCCATTTGGACAGAGGAGCATGCCCCAAGATAGCTATATCAGGTGTTTGGCATACCTAACAGAACAGAGAGAGAGAGTGTTATATCTTCCCTGGTGCAAGTGCCTGTTACCTGTGGAAAGGAATTGCAGAACCTTGTAAGAGCAAGCTACTCTGTGAAGCTTAGTCACTTGAGAGACACTGCAGAAGCTGCTGTGGTACTTCTGGTGTTGCACAAGGCTCCTTTTCTGGTAGGTATGATTGAAGATGTTACTATACATTGTGTGGGGCTGGGAATCCATGACACCCTGTGAAGTGCTGAGAGCTGCTTATCTTCAATCCCATACGCATACGCACCCCTAAACAAATCCTTAGTCCTGCCTCCACTCCTATACTCTCTTATGCTCCTGCTGCTGGGACTGTACATGGTTTTTGAGGGGCGATCATACAAAAACAACTTAGAGCTTGATAGGGCTTTAGGAACAGGGCTGAGCAACAGTATGCCTCTGGAGGAAAAGTTTATCGTGAGCTCTAGGTATATTCTCCTGAGGTTTTCTCTTTTGGTGTTTGGAAGAGTCCATTTCCTATTTCTTGGTCTGTCTACAACAATACCAATTAAAAAAAACAAAAGGTAAAGTATCTTCAGGTACACATTGAACTGTTCTTATTTTATAGAAATATATTAATATTTACAAGTTAACATGGGTATTGAGACAAACTAAGTCACCAATATATGAGAGAAGAAAAAATTGCACTATCTTCATTCAAAACAATGTGAAGCAGCATATTTTGTTGATATAAACTTTGAAAGCACTTGGTGAATGTCAGCAGAGCTTTGAAATTAAAAGCTTTTCTTATTTCAGTCCAGCTATTGTTGCATCTCTGTCTTGGGTTAGTTGGGAAAGGATAGAAGCCACTTGGGAGATGCTTTATAATGCTGGCATTTCTAAAAGATGATGACAATAGAAGTGTTTTGAGTTTAGCTCTGTCTGTCTGAGCCTGTTTGAAATGCAAAAACAGAATTCCTGTATAAAGAACACGATTAAAAAAAAGAGGGAGAGGAGATTCTGTACTTCCGAATGATGGAAATAACACAAAGTCCTGACAAATGTCAGCTAAGGGAACTCTGGCTCCTACCTGTTCTTCATGTAATTCGGAAAAAAATATTCTGAATGCAGTAGTAAATCTTTTGCGGAATAACAGCCTAAAAAAAAGTTGGCACTGTTGCATCATATTCAATACCTAGATATTTACATTTGTATATGCTAATTTGATAAGACTGAGTTAATATTTGTATGGATAGTACAACACATTTTGAAATGATTTATGCAAATGTGGAGCAGACTCTGTTCTTGTATCTCTGTTAGTTCTCAAAAGCTAAGCAGGATCAAGTTGACTGAGTATTTGGCTAGGAAATCTTGACATAGGAATTGCAATAGTACTAGAGGAAGAGATACTGGAGATTCGCTGGAAGTTGCATTTCTTTCTGACAATTTGTGGTGGAGTAACCCAGGCTACAGTCTGTACCTGGGTTTGGGCTTGGGGTCTTTTTGTATAATATGTGAACTACTGTCTTTAAGAGTTTTGCATAGTTTTTTTAAATAGTTAGGACATTAAAGTCAGTGTTTAGTCAGCCTAGTGCATTCTTCTTTTCTGATTTCTCTTGCAGTTTTAGTGGACATGGGTTTCCTCACTTGATACTTTGTGTGCTATTAAATATTTGCTTAGTTTTATCCTAGAAGGAGCTGTGTTTTACTAGTAAGTGAAGCAATCGATTTATCAGTTTATCAGTTAGCAAGTTTTTTTGAGACCTTCTGAAAAGAAAAAGCACAATCCAAGTGTAGGACATTTTAAAATATAAGATAATTATGTCCACTTCTCTCACTCCTTTGCACTATTTTACATGCAGAAGAAATTAGACTATTCTGAAAATGGTTGCCATATGCCGGTTTAATATAAGAAAATATAGAGTCATTGTTTAAGTATCAGCCTTCAAAGGTGGAGGGTTGAAGTAGTTCATCTACAGTATAGCAAGAAATTTGTATGTCCATAATAAGCCTCATTTGTCAGGAAGAGTACCTCATAGCAATTCAAATCCAAAGTAACCCTTTGCTATGCCCTCAGAATTATTGTTTAAAGAACCTCTAGGCTGGTGCAGAGTGAGCTGTAAAACCTGGATTTAAGCATTGGGCAACTGGAGAGATCAAGTCACAGAAAGAAGGAAGAGATGCTTCAGTGATTTCCATAGCAAATCTGTCTGCTTTAAAAGGTAATCAATACCAGATAGGGTAGCTGGGTTAAATGGATCCATTGCAGTTGTTATGCGATTTTCATGAGCTGCTGTGTAGTCGGAAAGAATTTCTCTAAGTGAGCAGAAATAGGGCAAGCTGCTATCTGTAAGTTTTTTCTACATGCTTTTATCGTAGTGACATTTTTATAGATGAGGAATGGCATAGTTACACTAACTCTTCCAAAAGTTATTAAAAAAAAAAAACACCTGCCCAGGCACCTCATGAGACTGACTGTTCAGTGGCTATTGAAGTCTGGAGATGGTCTTTCAAAAGTCCAGAGGTACTGTGATGAAAGGTTTGAGTGGAAAACGTAGTAAAAATGATGGCTTTGAAAGAGTCAGAGGAGTAAGTAGCTTTCGCTACTTCAGCTTCTCTGCCTTGTTCTCTGTTTTGAAATTGAAAATATGCCACCATACGGACCTGTTCTCCGGGAAAACCCATTCTGCAAACTCCTTGGTGTATTAGAGCCAAATAGTGGTGTTGTGGTACGTGATATGGCAGAGAGAGGCGTGTGTTGTTCAGCACTCAACATGCTGAACATGTATTGTGAACTTCTTGAATCCTTAGAAGCAGAAGACTCATGTCTCCTCTGGCCCTTCCTAGATGAATGCTCTTGTGTTCTCTACTGGGTGTACTGGTATGAAGCAGTCTTTACTCCTTGTGTCAGTGCGGCTTCCTTGCCTTTCTCTCAGTCTTGGCACCTGTGATCATCTGTGGCATTACAATGATTAGGTCTCCCTCTCTTTAAATGCTTCTGCTGGAAGTTGGGTTCCTTATAACTGATTCCAGCAGTTTCTTTGGTATTTTATAGCACTTTCCTAATTTACTGCCTTTTTATTACTGTAGTAAAAGACCGCACATCAGGGAATGCCATCAAAGAGGAAGGAAACTTCCTCCCTCCTTGTCAGCTCAAGTTGAGCATTGTAATTTACATGAGAACTTGTAGCTTTCTATGTTTACCTCCTATGGAACCAGATTCTTTTCCTATTATGCAAATGAGATAATTAACATACTTCCCTGTTTCTTAAGATATTAAATTAGGTTAGACAGAATCCTTTCCTAAATGCCAGTGTGAAATCAGACCCATTCTCAGGACATCAGTTTAAGAGCAGCCATTTTTCTTTGAAGGACATTTATGTTATCTCCTCCATTCTCCTTTGGTTGGTTTAGATTTTGTTAAGATTTGCATTTTAAACTGATACTGATTTATTCCATTAATTACAAGAAGGTTTTTGAATACCAAAAGCAGAAATGTTTGTGTCCTTGTTCTTAAACAGCCAAATCTTGAAATGCTCAGCCATTCTCTGTCCTCCTTTCAAAAGTCCATACTGTCTATGCTGAAAACATATATCTGTATGAATTTTTGGTAAGGAATTCCTACAGAATTTACATAACTTACTTTTAGAAAGCTAAACCCAAAACCATTCTTTTTTCACCTATATCTGTATGTCTACTTGTAGATTCAGTCTCATTCTCCCTACTTATCTGATGAAGTATAATGGAGATGCAGCAAACCTGGAGAGATATGTAGCAGAAAAGTTCTCTTGCAGACTCCAGTCATGCTTGAAAGACTGTGTTCCTTGTGCAGATTCACAGGAAATTTTCTTACTGTTTTGTGTAGGAAGTTAGAGCAATAAACAGGACTCAGGAGTTCCCTGCTACTCTTCTGCCCGGGTGCCAAGACACAGGACTTCTGTGTCAGCAGCCCAGCTCAGCTGGATGAACAAAAGCAATCCCAGCTCATGGCAGAATTATCTTGTCCCTGTCAGCAGCCTGTGTAAGTTAGAGCTTCCAACTGGGAGCAGTGACACAGATGATAAGAAATTTCCATTCTCCAAACTAACGTCTGTGTGAGAAACAGAAATGCTTTTTTTTTGTTTTGTTTTGGACTTTAGTTGTGCGGTAACATCTTCTGTTGTACTTTTTACTAGCATAAGAGACATTCCCGTGAAAGATAATAAACAACTCAGAAATCAATTTCCTCTTGGAACTTTGGAGGCCAGGAATTACAGCGCTGCTTTTTTCTGTTTTTCAAAGTGTATATTAAGTAAAGAAATGTGATCCCCAGGAGTGTTCAGAGGCAGCTTTTTGTATATACAATACCTTCAAATGTATCACATCTGATGATGTATTAGTAAGTATTTGGTATTTGTTCCATATTACAACTCTCCTACTTTGCTGCTTACACTATTTAAATGCTGTCTTCTAATGACACTGTCAGCGTAAAGCTCCTGCAGCCTGTGACTGGCAGAGGTCTCTCCATAGTGTGATTGCCCTGGGTCAGCTTCTTGCTGTAGAGCTGGGCTGAGCAAGCTCTTCTCATATAAATGTCTCTTGTATCTGGCCAGAAATACAAAAGTTTTAAGGGAGATGAGAAGATTTTATCCTCTGCCTTACTGCCTTCTCCTAAGCTTATCATAACTGATCCTCTGCCATTAGGCACTGCTGGAGTTCTAACCACAGGAGGTGCTTCTGCAGCTGTCAAGGACAAGGTGTTAGAGACTAGGGTTCGACTGATGTTTGTGTTCAGGATGTCACTGCCCATGCATTGAAGACAAATCAGCATTTCAATCAAGGATGCTCTTTGCAGGCTTGCTGTTTAGAGAGTCGAGAGCAATGCTCCCTAAGAGCAATGGGAATTTGCCTGTGTCATTGGTGTAACAGGTATAGGAGAGGCACAGTTAGTCAGTGGAAGAAACATACAGGTTTCAAGGACCACCAGGAGCAACCAGAGGAAGAAGAAAGATAAAGAGGGGTTAAAAAAGGCATTAGCAAAAGGAAAAACCAGAATTGTCTAATCCAGACCTCAGCCTGCAATGGCTCTATACCTCCTAGTCATTCTTTCCAGACATGAAATGTAGACTAGTACAATTACTTTAGTGATTACACTTTATCTTCCCATACCAAGGTATTAAAGAGGAACTGGGGAGCACATTATGAAACATACAGCCCTATTTAATCATGATTCCCTTTAAAACAATTGCAGGAAATCTCACTCTTATAATTACATGAGTGTAAAAATCAGTTTTAAGCTTTCTGAGGCCTTCGCAATTCATCATTTTCTTGGTTTGCAGTATGTGGAGCTGTATCAGCCTGGTGCCAATTTCTTGTCTCAAAAGTTAGTTGATTTTAACACACACACAGACACCCTCAGAAGGTCTGGGGCTGAAGAAAAATATCTGTTTTGGAATTCTTGGCCAGCTGACCTTTGAAGATCTGAGGTGCTGTGCTACCTATATAGTGTGAATCCTGTGACTGCAGTGTAGCCAGAATGTGATGTTAGAAATCGATAGGATAACTGCCTCCTCAAAGAGAACCTGTAGCTTCTATGCGTAGAAAAAGAAGGCTTTTAGCAGGGTGTCTGGCTTCCCCTAGGCCTACTGCCATTCAGGTTTCTTCATTCCCACCATTTCCCTTAGCATTCGAAAGGTCTCTTGGAATAATTGTGTTGTGAACATTAAAATCACTACTGAAAAGTAAACACACCAGTGACTATCTGGTTGCTGATTTAACTAGGTTTAAAATCGTATATGTTCTGATATCTCTTTGTGCCCTGGTTGACCCCCAGATGGCCTGTGTTTCTGAAAAAGCTTTTGAAGGGAAATAAATTCCACCACCTCTTTAATGCAGCTGGAGGCACAGGGTGTAAGGTTAATTCAAAGAGCTTTACAGGCTAAAATTTAAACTCTCAGCCTGATTTCTCATGAGAAATCTCCTCAAATTGGCAGATAGAATTTAAAGCATTTATTGCTTAGGAAAGCCCCTGGGATTAATGTAACCATTTGAAACTTGAAGATGGGTACAGCATTTGGTTTCTAAGCAAAGTCATTCCAAACAGCTCAGCATCATGTAACAACAGTCTCTCAAAACTGTGGAAACTTTTCGCACTATGCTGTTCTGGGTCAAAAGCTAGAAGATATTAATCCAACCAGCCCCCACAGTGATAAATGTGAATTATGTTGCCAGAAAATTGAGGTGCGTTTTCACCATTTTGAATGGCTTGAGGAATACAGACTAAATCTCATGACTGAATTGCCATCAGAAAAGCCCCTTTTATAATTTCAGCAGGTGTGAAAGGAATGGAAAGTTATGCTACTTAAACTCTTGAATTCATTTAACACAGGCAATTACGTAACAATTTCTGCCATGAGTTGTTTGTCCTCGTTTTATTTCTATTTTAAATGATTATTTTATTATCTAATAAACCATTAGCCTAAAAGGGAACACCAGCATTTCATTAATACAAGCATGTCGTGAGAAAAGCAATCAGCTAAAGATTGTGCAGTGTGAAGTAGCTTCCCCTGATGTATAGGCTGGGGATTTGAGGGTTGTGGTGGGTGGGTGGAGGAGGGTTCAGCGTTTCATTTACCTTGGAACAAATGGGACATATTGCCATATTTTTTATTTGTATTTGTTGTTCAGTCTGGGAGCCTTGATGTCTGAGTGATCCTTAGTGAAAGATGATTATTAGTGTTATTCCATACAGAGCAGCTGTGTTGTGCTCTATTTCCTATATCCAGGACATTAATAAATCTGTTTTTGTTGGTGATTAACAAAGCTAATAGCTGAACCTGGACAGCAAAGCAGACTTCAGTATCTCCCTTAACCTGGGTCAAATCAAGTTCATTTATAATCTTTGTGTTCCTAAGTGAGCCCGTCTTGCCCCATCCTGCAACGAAGCCAAAGCAGTGACAGGTGGGGAAGATGACAGAAGCCTCTGTGTCTGCACAGCACAGAGCTAAGCTCTTCTGCTCCTTCTTCCTGCCTTTTCTTTTGCTTTGCAGATAGACCATTAGGGCCGGAACAGGCAGGTTTCCCCTTCTATGTTTTTAATAATGTGTAGTACTTTGCAAGTTTGACATAAAAGAAGTAATAATAGTATCTAGCAAAGGCTGGAATGACTGGATGCACAGTGGAGCAGAGCTAATGGCTATTGCTTCTGGAGCCCAGGGTTATATTTGGGGGGTTATTTCTTTGCAGGGTGGCTGGGATGAAAATCACTGGTGCTCATCGTCCCTGAGGATGATTTATTTCCCCTCATTGTTCTAGCAGGGAGTACAAATGCAAAACTTTCCCCCAGCTCAGAGGTATTTTTCCAAATAAAATATCTTCAGCTGTGGTCATCTGTGATTTGGAAGCTGCTGCTGTTGAGATTTAGCCTTGAGCTCACTGTCATTGCTGAGAACTGAAGAGCAGCTTTGCAGTGCATGAAATTCTAGCTAGTGCCACACCAAGGCTGGCCAGAAACTGCTTCTGATTTTCCCTTTTAAAAAAAAGCATACAAAAAAACAAAGAACAAAAACATGCTTGACTGGTGGGAGGGGGTAGGAAGGAAAGGGAATGGAGAGGTTTTTTGTGGTTATTCCTCTCTGCTTGACAAGGGAGATTTCCCCTTGCCCGGGGCTTCCAGACTGACTTTTTATAGTAAGAAGCAGGCAGAGGGCAGTTGTTGAAATGAGAGGAGGATTTCTTTCATGGCCCTGCCTGGCTGATGTGCTGTTGGTACCTGTCATTTCTTCATCCTAGCATTAGTCAGCCCTTTACAGACTGGACATGCTTTTCTTTACATTTCTGCCCACCCTGATCTGTGAGAACTTGGGAGCTAGAGAAACTTGGTTTGTTTCAGCTTTGCATTTGTGCTAAAAGGAAAAATATAATCATGAGATGGGCTAGTGGGACAAACAACAGCTGGTTTACTTGGTTAACCTAAATAGCACATAGTGGGTAGCAAGGGAGGCTGCATCTCTCCTCCAGCAATCATGCTGGGAGGTCTGCAGCACCATTACATGCTATTATTACTTTCTGGATAGTGTATACATTCTTGCTATCACATAGTTTTTCTCCTTCATTTTTCATGAGAACTGGAATTAGATTAATGCTTAAACTATAGAAGAAGCGTAACGCCATGCCAGTCTGATTTATTGACCACTTAGTGCTGATGAAGCTGCAAACAAGAGTCAAGCAGATGTTGCAGCTGCATTTTTCTTTATCAAAGCTAACAGTTTTTTATGTTTTTAACCACTTCTTGTGCTGTCTTCTGTTTACCCTACAACACCAGAAATACTGGAACGAATTCCTCCAAGACCTTAAGGAGAATCTGCTAAGGGGGACTGGGTGCCTAAGGTTTCAACATGCCAAGCAGACTTACCCAATTCAGGGACAGGTGGCAGCAACTTTGGCTCCAATATTTGGAAATCAAATTGGCTTTGCTGAGGTTCTGTGCATTGAAATTATTGACTGCTCTGAAATGGGCATGTTTCCAGAGCCTTCTGCATTAATGCTGATGGCATAGGATTTCCCTGTAACCTAGAGGAAGGATTTCTGAGATGGCATATCCAATGTCTGTCCTGGCATGTTTCCCGCTTATGAGTTATTATCGCTGTGCAAAGAGAACAGTTTATGTGAATCTTTGCAATTAGTGAATCCATCAGGGAACAGCTCTTCCATCTGGGAGGAGCAGGAGGCTTGGATTCTCTTGTCTTCAAAGAACGGCCCACATATTACTCAGTTAAAGCAAACCAGCTGAGCAGCCTCCTAGTTGCTCTGCCACTGACCTACTGATATTGGTAATGATTTGGATTTTTGATCCATTCCTTAGTGCTGAAGGAGATGTGGTTGTGCTATTAAGCGTGTTAAAATGTAATGCTCAGGGCAGATAAAGCCTGGCTTGATGGAGATGAAGTAAGGGGTTTGGAACTATGACTAAGCACAAAATACCCCTCTGACAGATAGTTGCTGGACACTGAAAGTTTGAGAACTGATGGATTTGAACTTGCAATTAAGTAGAAGATTCATGACAAGGGAGTCTCCTGTTTAAGTCAGTCATCCTCCAGGAAGCCATATGTGCTTGGGGCTGACTCAGGCCTCACAGCCCTTATTACTTAGCTAAATATTCTGAACTCCACTGGGAGATGGCTTGAAGAAAAACCATCTCACAGACTCACCTCTGCAAAGGATTGAAACTAGACATTTAGTGTTTGATGATAGCGTGAAGTAGTCCCAGCTCCCAGGCACAAGAGAAATTCTGTTATTATGGAAAGAGGCAATGTTGCATGTGCATTTGTCATTCCAAGCAGGCATGGGTCTTCTAGTCCCTTTTCACTCTCACACTAAGGGTTTCCTATTTGTGACTGGCTGCCACAAAGATACTCTTGAAATCAAGTTGCAGTGACATCTCTGGTTGGATATGACAGCTCGAATGTAAGCAGAACTCTGCACTTATTGGAAGAACTGTCCCCAGAATCATAACAGAGTTCATTTTAGAAGGGGAGTAAATTAGCCTTAGGCATAAAATAAATATAGGCCTTCTCTTTCCAGCCAAAGTTTCTCAATGTTAAGTAGATCAGAGGTGCCTCATGTTACCTGTCTTGGCCCATGACTCTTTTTCCCTCCCCACTAAGATCTGAACGTGTAGAAACACTCAGATTCTGATGCTTTTTGTTCACAGCAATTTTATTTTCTCAAATTCCAAATCTGTTGTAATTATAAGAATTAAATTGTGCTAAGACCATTACATTCTCCAACATTTTCTGCTAGCATCAGATGTGTGCCATTTCCCTGGCAAGTCAGTCTTCATTCACAAACAGGTTCGCAGTGAAGCTGGTTCAAGTTATCCCAGAGGTGTTGTCCCATGGCTCTGCTAGGATCTCATCTGTGTTTTCCATTGGAAAATACTCCTAGGCAAGGAAGAATTTGAACAAATTGTTTTCCGTATTCCAGGCTATAAAAATTTAATAAGCCATTTAAACAAGAGGTGCGAGGTCTGTGTTGGAAGTTAGGTGCTTCTGTCTTCCTCTCACTTCTTAGAGATAGTCAAATGATTCAAAAGAGACAAGAATCTAAACTTAACAGAAGGGAAAAAGTGGCATTATCTATTTCTTTCCAGAAGATACATTCTCAGTCCCCCTTCCGGCTACCAGGTTTGCAATAGAGTCCTTGCTTCTTGGAGACATTTGAGAAGAGTAGCATGGTTAAGGTGAGATGGTTGTTTATGATCCTGTTTATAGGAAGTTCTGAAGAGTGAATTTGTTGACAGTAAGCTTATTTGTTTGGCTTGGTTTGTTTTTTAATCTCTGTAAGTTAGTGACAGTCATCATTAGCTCCGTACCCATGGGCTGCTCTCAAGCCCCCACCTAACAGTTCCTGTGAAGTGTTTTGGGTTGTTAGAAGGCTCTGGGCTGCTGGCAGAGCTGCAGGGGAGTGGCATGCTCAGGAGGGTGGCTCCCAGCACCCTGAAGCGGTATTTAGTGAAGGGTCCATGACTGTACCCTGGTGGGACAATGACTGCAAGCAATGATGCTCTAGGAAGATGTTGCTCCACAGTGACTTACCATGAGGCTGAGTGGCACCTCTTGTTTGCAAAGCTGAGAGACAAGATCTGGTGTTGGTGATTGTCCTGCTTTGAGTGGGAGGTTGTAATGGAGACCTGCAGAGGCCTTTCCCAACCAACACTTTTGGAAACCCATGCTTAGGCAAGCACCCTAGTGCCTCATCCCTTCTTTACACTGTAGCCTATTGAGAGCTTCTAGGCTGTAGTTTGATTTTTGATATATGAATGACAGCAGAGTGGGGCAGTCCCTGAGAATAATCTAATCTCACGCTGACCAGGGAAGACAGCAGAATTACATTTGTGCAAAACCAGACCCAGTAAGACTAGAACCAAGTCCATAGGTACAAGATGATGATTCATTTTTAGTTAGTGTCATAGCCAAAAAAGATCCCCCAATAGGATGTATGTCCATCTATTGCATTTATACTCCAGCCAGAGAGACATTTCAGGTCATTTGTCACTTAGCTGGTGTGGTTAGTTACATGACCACCACAGCAATACATCTGAGAATCAGTGACACAGATGTAACCTTCATGTTTAGCAGACAGAACAAATCTCAATAACTAGCAAATGCCTAGGAAAACTCATAAAACTTCCCTGAAAAGTGCGTAAACTTGCCATCTAGTGATTTGTGACAGAAGTTCTGAAGTGTTCAAAATAACTGTAAATCCTGAAATCAGCAGGCAATTGTGCAGCAGTTCATTAAAATGCTATGCACAGCTTCATAGTCTGATATGCTTGAACTTAGTGGTTATAGGGAACAGTTACTAGTGCCCATCTAAATAAACCTCCTCTGCTGTCATTCAGTGGGGCAGAGGCTAGAGAACAGAATGTACACTGTCTTACTAGATTTAGAAAAGATCCCCAAAATACTGGTGAATGTGTCTTATCATCATAGCATTTCCTGAGCTCCCTCAGAAGCCCTTCTGCCTAAAAACGAGTGCCATTTTTCTGAGGACAGCCTTGCCGGAGCTACTGTTGTAGGTTCCCTGAGAACGCTTGCCTTTCACATGCTTTCCAATAAACTGTGAATCTGCAATTCTGATAGCTGTGGCAGTAGCTCATGTGGCTCCCTCCCAGGGCTTCAGTACACTCTGCTGGACCCCTCTCATCTTTTGATCTTTCTGATTTTGCTGGTACTTGCTGCTTTAATGAAGGTGAGCATTATAGAGAAGCAGCATTGGCAAGCTGTGCAAAACCTTATCACACATGACCCTCTCCCAACAGCATGACTTGTGTCTGATTCTTGAATTAACGGATGTGCTAATAGATACATAAAAATATATATATATATTTGCTTACAAACATGATCTATCATATACCAGCTGATAAGCTGGCAGGAAATACGCTGTCAGTATACAGCTGGTGTCTGAGAGTGATGGGTGTTGGAACATCTCAACTGCTTGAGTCAGCTCCCTTTGAAATCAATGGGAGTTTTGCCATTGGACTCAGTGGAGCCAGAGTTAGGCTGTGATTGACTGCATACTAAAACCCCTTTACAGAAAGAGGTATAGAAAATAGGGACAGCTATGATAAATGCTACAAAGTTCTTTTTGAGCAGAGCTCTACAGAGGAGGGTTTTTGTAAAGATTTTCAGGATTTAAAATTTTCTACTCAGGAAATGTTGAAACAAGAACAAATGAGCCTGTTTTTCATCCAGAATGAAATTCCAGCTAAATCAAAACAATTACATGAAGTACGTCACTTCTGAAAGACCTGTGTATGCCCATGCCAGTTCTTGAACTTGATCTGAGACAACATAGCACAAGGGAGTCAGCTACAGAGGTTGTCACTGGTTCACATTTAGTACAGATCTTTCATGTCTTGAAGTCATTTTTGCTTTATGAATTGCACTGGTGGTCTGAGTTCTAAGAATATTGAAGAGAGGCTCTCTCTGCAGTGAGGCAGTTCAGGAATCTTGAAACGTCTTGTCCATCTGTCCTGTAAGGTTGTTTGGAATGTATTTGAGTAGAAGACTTGAAGGTAACAGAAAGACAAAAGCACAGAGTGAAACATCTGCAGAGAATGATCAAGAGGGAAATGGACAGCGTCACCCAGGTGAAATTCAGTGCAGGTAGGAACAAGATTAAAGGGACCTTGAAGAAATGATCTGAACTATTCATAGCTGTTATTTCTTACTGCTGTCAAAATCAAATTGCCTTTGCTAGGAAATTCAAGTTGTGTGAAAATAATTTAATTATACCTGAGGGTTTTTGAATGATCATTTCATGTTACAGCAGATTTGGGATAATAACGTGTACCTAGCATGGGCCAGTTGCATAGGGACAAATGGGAAGCTTGATTCAAAATGAAACTGTGAGTAATAAAAAGATGCATTTCCTGTTTCTGATTTACAGTTTCTCTGTGTACATAGACAAACATGGAGTTGGAGATAAGATATCATGCAACGTGTTAAGCAAAAAACAATAATCCAAGAATGCACTGAGTGTTCCAAACAGACTACTGAGGCTGTAGTTGTGCTGGATGCATTTCATACCTAATCTCTGAATGCAAGGTTTTCTGTCTAGGGCACTTCACAGATAAAAGCAGGAATAAAATAACTTTCTTTCCTGGCAAAACAATGTTTTAAATAGCATCAAATAATATTGATGTGTTATTATTTCTTACATTTTAAATTTTTTAGTCTTTCACATCTGTCTTGTTCTATAGGTCTCTATAAAGAAATAGTGATTCTGTGCTGAATTATGTCTCAGTTTTCCAAAACATACATGTTCTTAATTTGTATGAAACACAGTTTACTAGGTAGAGTGGCATTCCCAAGACTTGCCAGTCTGAGGTCAACTTTTAGATACAGACTTGCAGAACAAACCTATTGGTTTTGTATTTAATTTATGTACTTTTAACATGACCTATATAAACTCCAGTGCCAACCCACTCCTGAGGTCTGCTTACTTAAGCTGCAATGAAGTCAGAAAACCCAATCATCTGGACTTGCCTGGTGACAGTCAGGAAGGAACTATCAGGCTGTGAAACATTCAGACACAAGTATCTGAAATAAAGCAAGACGCATGCAGAACAACTGCCATGGTGCCTGCCAGTGACAGTGGTACCATGTCCTTGCTCTCTTCTTTAAAGCTTATGTTGAGAGTAAGAGGTGCCTTTCCATGAAATCTCACAAAGCATATTAGTTTTTATTACTTCATCATCTAAATCATTAATTAAGTTAAATTAGCTGATGGGGACTATTTGGATGTATAGGTAATCATTTTTATCATCAGAATCTTTTCTGAATTATACATGAGGAGAGTAATGTTTTAAAACTACCCTTCATCACTTGCCTATTTCTGAGCAGCTCCATCTGCTCATTTTGGAACTGGCTCAGGTGGCTGGTTAATTCCCCAGACACCCAGAGAGAGAGGTGCTGCTGGACCTCCCACCCCTATCAGGCCAAAACAAACCAACGCACACACACCCCAACATTCACACCTGCCTGGCTGTAACCTCCATTATCTTTAATGAGTAAAATAGGCCCAGGTTCCTTGGAAACTGGAAGACTGAAAGTAAAATGTAACGAGAGATGCTACCAAGACCTTACAATTGGTGAGGCATTTGATATCATTTTTGTATATTAATTCACAATGATTAAAAGCATACATCATAACAGCATTGATGTAGAGTAACAAAGAGCTTAGAATTTTCTTTGCTTTAGCACCTTCCAAAACTACTCTGAAAAAAAAATGTTAACAATTCCCTCTTAGGTTTCCTTGCCTCTTTCCTAAGCAATACAACTCTTCTGTAGCATAGGCTTCAAAAATCTGATACCGTAATCCAAAAAAGTCCTCACTGAAAATCTGCCACTTAAAATCTCCATTAATAGAGGAAAAAATGCAAGTTTCTGCTTGGCCTCCATTTCTTCCTGACTTTAATGAGAGCTTCTCCTCCAAACAGTGAGGGAAACCTCTGATCCCTGAAGCTGCTGAGTTCCAGCGTACAGATGGAGGGGGAGCATACTTTGTAGGGTTGCTCTATTATTAATGCTGGTTTTACATTGGCACCGTATGAAGGGATGGTTTTCAGCTGCCAGCACCATCTGGCCAAGGTGCTCTCAAGGAACTAGGAGACATGACTATTTGCCTTCTCATCTCTGGGATGTGCAGGATGCTCCCCAATGTTCAGCTGCGCACACAAGCTCTTGTGCTGTCGCCCCTGCAGTCAGCAAAGGTGAGCACTGTCCTGCTCCTGTGTGGGCATGGGAAGGAATGCTGTGGGCTCCTATTGCAGGCTAGTTTTGGGTGCAGCTGCAAAGGGCAGCTTAACTGGCCTTAATTTTGTGCCTTGCCCATCAGAAGTTACCTTCTGCTAAGGGTGTTTTCAAGGCGGTTTCATTAGACAAGTATCTCCTTGGCACAGGTGTCTATATGTAGCTCTAGTTCTCTGTGGCCTTCGTAAGAGTACTTCCATTAGCACAACTTTGCAAACAAATGATGGCTTGTGTTCCATCTCCCACTCAGAACTGGGCTCTAACAGCATTAATGAAACATTAGAGTTTTAATTACACCATTATCCTATTTATTTTTTATAAATAATTCCAAAGCAGTCATTACAGTTTGTGAACTTAGGAGTAAATGACTTAAGGGAAAGAAATCAAGTTCTCAATCTTGTTATTATCTATTGTACAGTCTCCCTGGCATGCTATTGGGAAACTAGCTGAGTTTTTTCTGTTGCTGTTGTTAAGATGATTCATTTACTTGCACAGTGGTAACATACTACTAAGCTTCCTACTTGAAACATCTGTGTCAGGGGGACAGCACTGCAGTGCGTCAAAGCAAACTTGCATTTCTTTTATTTTTCTCAACTCCCTTCAGAAGAAGGTGCATTGGGAAAGAGAGTGGAGCATTAAACAAACCTGCAGGAGTAAGTGCCTTGCAGTTGTTCCAAAATTTTTTTGCACGGGTTCTGCAAACAACACTGTTCCAATCCCAAGCTTCTGCAGCTTGCTGTTTTTGTCATAAAGTGGCAAAATCTTCAAAAGACAAGAAATTGTAGGGTTGTCTGGAAAGAACCTGTGCTTGGGTGTACCCTGTAGTACTGTTAGCTTCTTTGGCTCCTCCCTCTCTCTTTCTGCAAATGTACTGAGTGTGTGACTATTATTGATGTTCTCAGTCATTTCCGTATGTTCAAGATAGTCTTATGTGGACCAGAACTGATAAAAGCATTTGATCAAGCAGATCACGTATCCCTTAAGCCAGAGCAAATTATCTGGTGTTTGTTGTGACTGGCGTTTCAGGAGTCTTGCAAACATTGATGTCGTATGGGTTGAAAATGATTCACACTGAGCAAGCAAAGAGAACAGTGAGACTGCAAGCAACAGGCACTCAAGGAGGAGGAAGCTATTTTCAAACTCTGTCCTGTCTTGTCTTTTCCACCTTTTTTAAAGAATAGCTCTGATCTCAGAGAAATCTGGAATGTAATGGGATCTAATTATCACTCTTCCTGTCATAATTTTAATAATTTTAATAATTATAAAACAACAGAAGGAAGATAAATCCAGGCAGCACTGGGCAGGGGAGAGGTCCAACTACCTAACTTTTGTCCTCCGTTCTTCTTGTAGAACCCAGACATCGTGTTGGTGCATTACCTGAATGTACCTGCCATCGAGGACTGTGGAAAACCATGCGGCCCTATCTTGTGCTCAATAAACACTGACAAGAAAGAATGGGCAAAATGGACAAAAGAGGAACTCATTGGACAGCTCAAACCGATGTGTGAGTATCTGAAGGCTTTTTTGCTCTTTTGCTCTCTGTGGAGTTAGAGTGCAGTGTCTCTCCCTGCCACTGACCTTCCCTCCAAATGAGTCATTGGTCACCTTCAATCTCAATTTGCATCTGCATGCATTTTCTTTCTTCTCAATACTCAACACATCTAGGAGACGTCCTTTCTGTGTATCAGTCATCAGCTCTTTCCACTTACAGGTTTTTACTGAAAACCCATTTATGTAGTGTGTGAGAACTACCCAGACAGTCCCAGAAAAGATCATGTTAAGTTACCCTTTACACACTTTCTGCTAGGAATGTACCTGTTGTCTTGTATTTTCAAGCCCTGTTTGTAGGCACCTACTCACTTACTAAGAACATTTACAGTGCTAGCAGGTAGGTTTCCCCAAAGGCTACTCCATGTTCATGTTATAATATTGTCAGATCAGAATGCATTGCTGCTGTTTACCGAAGGACTCTGTAGAACTGAGTATCTTTTTTAATCAGCAAGGTGCCCATGCTGAGAAGCTTCTTTCAAGTGCAAACTGTCTAGGCAAAATTTCTATGAAAGTAAGAGAAATCTATGTCCTGTCCATTGTCTGCACAGCAAAATAGTGGAGTCAGATTCCTTGGTGATGCAGTTCTGTCAACTTTAGTGCAGTCACTCAAGTGACAAGCTCATCTCTTAATCAGTTGCCCAGCACCATTGGTCAGTTCAGTTTAGTTTAAAATTCCAGTTTGTTCTTGAAAACCAATTCTAGAACTCAGGTATATCTCCTCATCCTAGCTGAAAAAGCAATGGATATGATGTGTTTTCAGATGAGTATCATTTACCAATTTACCCATTTTTAAGTTCTCAACTTTTCAGCCTAAAGAGAAGGCTGCTTAGGTGTGCAGAATCATTAGGAAGTTCGCTCTGCAGACAGGCAGCTCTGTGGACCTCTTTGCATCTACTTTGAAGTAGAATATTTTCTACTAAAATTAGTAGTAGTAAAATTAGTAGTTAAAAGGTACTAGCCATCAAGGAGAGCCTGATGTGCTTTTAACATATCTTACAATTTACAATTTTTTGAGAACCAGTACTCCCTGAAGTTGAGAGCTTTAGCCTTTTTAATGTAGATTCAGAGTGAGGTTTTTTTCTAAACTGTAACTCTAACAATTAAGTTTGAGGTTGAACCGTAGTCTCTAGGCCCTTGAAGGCAAGCCTACTGGTCAGTATATTATTCTCTATGTGTACTAGTAGGTTCACTGGATGAATCTAATGATGGGACAGTGGAGTTAGCACTAGATGGGCTATATTCTGCAAAACTGAGTGGAGAACGACTTGCTGTACCTACAGGAAGCTCATCTTGATGAATTTATGGAAAGAAGTTTACTTTTCTCTGAAATAGAACATGGCAAAAATTTGCAGCCGAATGTCACAGTTAAAACTGTTGTGTTTGGCAAGGTTGCTGTACTGCATGAAGAAGGATGCCCTTTGAATAACAACACTTTTTTAAAAAGGAAGGGTTTTTTCCCCCTTGGCTTCAGAACCTTTCTAATACTGTTATAAAAACATTTAATTTGCAAAGATATTATTAGTACAGCAGTGACATTTAATACATGAATCAGGAGTATCTTAAGTAGCTTCAGGCAGCCAACACATTCTTGCCACTGTAAACACCAGTTTTTTTCCTACACTTAGCTTGTCTCAAACATTACCTCACATCTGTTGGAGCCAATCCCCATCACCTAGAAGTTACTTATCCCACCAAGATCTTACACTGCTCCTTACACAGATTTAGAACAACAAAGGTCCCATTCCAACAAGGGAGCCTACGCTCTTGTTCTGCATCACTGATAACCCTTATAAGTCAGCACAGAACTCTGCGCAAGCAGCTCGCATAGAAGGGATCAGTTCTGGTTGTTCTGTTTTAGTATCCATCCAGCTCTGACTTTCCTCTTCATTGCAGAGATCTAAGGAAAAGAATATGATACAGATACAGTTAGAACAGCAGTACTCCGCACCTGTATAAATAACTTAACCTTGCCATGCTAACATAGATCACGATATTTAATGTGGTTTTGCGATTATGGGTATTCCACAAATTGCCAGATATGAAGAGATGAGATCAGCAGGAGTCTCAGGGCAAAATGTTTGTCCTCCAGTACTTTCTGTTAGACTACGTGGGGATACTGCCCAAAATGCCAGCCGGTTCCTCACAGTGTTAAGCAGCTGTCACTTGAGAAGATTAAATTGTACATCCTCCCCAGAAGAATGTGTCCGAATATGTACATTAACGTCTTTTTGCAATCAAAGATAGAAATTAGGCATAATGTAGATCTGTAAGCAGGAGAAAATGAATTCAGCAGCCATAATACTGAATCTAGGTGCTAATATCTGAGTCAAAAAATACCAGGCCTGCCTTTCTCTCTCACCCCAACCCCCAGATGGATGCTGGTATCATGCCAGGCTTTCAGTAATTAGAGGGTCACAAGCATGATAAACATGAAGCACATTGCACTGATGCATCTCAGCTGTCAGTGAATGATCAGTCCCACAGTGACTGTAATATTATTAATTCTAAGTGTACTCCACTTCTTTGTTGCATCCTGAACTCTGCAGGTCATGCTGTTACTTGTTGCAGGGAGGGAAGCAGCCAGACTCTGGACATCTGTGCCAGAGCTTTGCAGCACCTCTGCACTGTCTACAAGAAGAGGTAGCAAGGAAAGGACTCATGGGAAGTCAACAGCCAGTGATACTCTCCCAAGTCAGTAGCCCTGCTGTGTCAGTCATCTAATGTACAGTTTCTACTTTCCCTTTAATTGTCCAAGAGACAGAAACATGGTGATTGATACCATTTTTATGTATTAATTCACAATGATCATTTAAGAAAACATCCCCCCCCCTTTTTTTTTTGCTCCCCCGTGTATTCCTTTTCCAAACAAAGTTGGAGGAGAGATCCCCAAGTAGAGGAGAGGGAGAAAATGACATGTTTGCTAGAAAAAAGAACCATATTATCCTGGGACTAATTATATTAGACAGAAATCTAAGATGTTCAAGGTATGGCTGAGACTGTACAAGTTCCTTAATATTAAACAGGAGAGAAAGTGGCAGCCTGTTAAAAAATCTGCAGTGCATCAAGAAAATTATGTGAAAACTACAATAAACTACCCATAAATTTAATAACACTTGGCTCTTTTATATCTCAGGAGGGAAGAGTGAAATTCTGCACAATTATTCAGACTATATATGCATGTGCACATCTCTGTTTATGGATACATATCGTGGAAAACACATACTTAGAAATGTAGCTAAAATAAAAGCTTTAGATTCTGATCAGACTTAGAAAACAAAGAGGACGTAACTAACCATGTTCAAGGAACACAGAGGAGCGCTGCTCGCCAAGAAGACATCAGATTTGATTCCAAAATGGGGTGTGCCATGAAATTCTGGAGCCAAACACATTAGTTTCATCACATTTTCACATTAATCACATTCTTTCAAAGACTTCATAGTTCAATTTCCTGATGTTTCCAAATTTCTCCACCCTAAAGCAGATTTGTCAATAACAATCAAAACGTTGTGCATAGTGTCATTGGTGAAGTGAGAGAATAATCTGTAGACAGTCACCTTTTTACCTGTTCCGTATCTTGATTCATCTAGTTTTATTCCTCTAAACTTTGAAGCTGTGTAAGGTTTTTGTTGTTTCTTTCATTTTCTTGCTTAGCAAGCAAACTGAAGCAAACAAGTTTGGAAGGGCTGGATATGCTGTTTGGCACCTCCAGCAGGATGATTCCTCCCTCCTTCAGAATTAGGAGACAGGTGTTCCTTGTCTTAAAATTATAACCATGCATCAGGTAGGACTGGAACATGCTATAAAGCATCACTAAAAGCATTCTGTTGCTGATGACAGACCTGTGATAATCTTACTGACAGCAGTGTCCTAACCGGTTATCTGAATCATTATGTGTTTATGAATGGAACCTTTCAGGACATTTGTGCAAAACCAAAAGTGATAATTTATGAAAATCCTGGGAGAACTTTGTTAGAGACACCTGTAAGTTATTCAGTAAGCTGGATATGGAGAATGGGCCCTAGCCTGACATTGCCTTCAATTTTTTTCCCTCTCGTGCGCCATTATATTCTTGCTTTGAGGTTTCTCTGAACTGATGTCCTTAGAGGCATTTGGTGGTGAAAGCAAAATGCAGTGGCAGAATCCAACACAGCAGAATTCTGTATATACACTCGGTGTGATCCACAAAGTGTGGGCCAGCTCATGTTGAGGGTTTCTCCAAATCATCCCCTTTTGGCTTTCTCATCTCTCAGCTGGTCAAGTGTGAGTTGCAAGTTCACAGCTGGTGTTACGTTGCAATACTTGTTTCAGGTCCACTATAATTTAGAACTATCTTTCTTTCTGAAAGAAAGCTTTTTTTCATTCCTTTACTGCCTGGAAACTTAATGGTCCTGCTCATGCTGCCTGCACCCAGCCACAGCTAGGGAATCTGAAGGTTTCATATGGCACCAGTCAAACTTAAGACCGTTGAGCATCAGAAATTCTTGTTTCACCTGAATTGCCTGTCCCTGAAGGCACCAATTCTCCCTGTTCCACATGTGTAAATGAAACAATCTGAGGCTTTTGGAGGTGACCTGAAACTGCATCACTGTGTTCTCACAACTGGAGAGGGAATTAAACACTAGTAGCCCAGTATGATTTTTAAATAGCAGTAGGCAGCATGAATATGGTCTGAAGACTTGACTCTTTTTTTAAAATCTTGACTTAAATTTATATTAAATTTTAGTAATTGTTTTTAAGGCTTTTGTATTGAATCGTAAAAGAATAACTCTACAAAAATGCTATATGGAATGATTTTTAACATTCTCTAACTCAGAGGTAGGAAGTGACTCCCAATGCAAACTGAAGGTTGCCAGCATAGTTTCAACTGACTTCAACGTAAGAATTAACTTAGGTTCTTTCAAAGAGTTTGGGTTTTAGTAATGCAGATGTCCAGTTTTGTTGGAATAATATTTACTTGTTAATATAATTGACTCTATTTTAATAAAAAGCAGAATACAATACTAGATACTAGATGGATTCTTATATCCACTACTCTTACCTTTGAATAACTTCCATTCACGTAAGCTTAATAGCCAATATCTGCCACCTGCTTGATTTCTCATTTTCTCACCAAGACATACCTCAGCCTTTTCATTGCTCCAAGTACATGGCTCTAAACATCAGTCACATGAGAGAAGTGCACCATTCCTTTCCCTCTTACTCATGTCCTTGGGGGAGTAGAGGCCATAGCACAGGGTTGCAGCCAGGGAGAGGCAAATACACCCCAGTCTCTAAGCAGCCCTGTGATTTCCTTTTTGTTCCTCCGCCTCAAAAGCCAAATGCAGCTGGGCAGCAGGCTGATAGCTGCTATTGTCACCAGGGGTCCAAGAGCTGGCAAAAAACTGTGTTGCTGCACTGGGAGCAAGTGAGTTGCCAGTACCGCATCAGGAGACTAAGAAATGGGCCAGTAAGCAAGTCTTTTGCAAAAAAAATAGTCTTTGCAGGTTTGCCAGGGCAAACGTGTGCACTGGAGTGTTTTACCTTGGAAACACAAACATTAAAAGAGCTGTGTACAGATACGTGAGTGCCATGTCTATTGAAGCTGAGTTCCATGTTTGTTGAAGCCAAGACAAAAGAAACTTGTATAGAGAGTGAAAATTGATTAAATCTGTGGTGTTCTTTATTTCCCCAGAGGAACTTATTCCCATGTCTACATGGGCTGCTCCTTAGGGAAATGTGCTTTCCATCAAAGATGAGTTTTACATACTGTAGAAAGTTCCACTCTGCCAAAAGAAGAAAATTAGCAGCGACTTTTCACCTGGCGCTTTGGGCAGTCTTTCAACAACCATTTGGAGATACTGCAGTGAAATAATCCTGATGTACGAACTTGAGTTTGTACAGTAATGAAATATTACCTTAAGGAAAACTAAATCAAATTATTTCCTGTTCCCCCCACCAAAGTTGCATGTTAAACCAAATACAGTAATTATAGAGCCTTTCTGAGGATTCATAGGCATGCTAGCATTTATTTCCAGTTCTTCTGCAGTATTTGTCTCTCTTCTTAACATTTGGCTGAAATACCTATCAGATTCAATACTAAAGCATATACTAAGGTGATTCTTTTCTTTTCCCAGCAGTTCCACCCAAGATGTTAAAAAAAATTGTGCACTTGATTATGATGGCTGTGCTCTGACCACCCATCAATACATATGACAAATTTGTGGAGATATATCGAGAGTAGTGTCAAGATACAGACAGGCCTGATGAATGTATCACTCTTGTCTATCCTCAGTGGAAGATCTAGAAGCTCAGCACTTTCCTGTGCACCATATTTATGAAAAATTTTTTCCCCCAAATATTCTCCAGCAAGATTTTGCTAAAAAAACTTTTAAGAAAGATATGCATTAACCACTAAAAATTATGCTAAAAGAAGTGTCAAAATTAAAATTCATTAAAGCATTATCGTATGTATCTCATTTGGCAATTCAGGTAGTTCCCTCCTCCTCCCTGGGACTTCCTAGAAACTGCAGCCCATAAGCAGCATATAATCATGGTAGAAGTATTCTTCTTCTTCTCTCTTAATTATTCAGGACAAAGACCAAAATATCTAATATTAGAGTATTAGGGGTTTGGAGGTTTTATATCTGGACTATAATCTTGGTGATTATAGAATATCAAGAAATAAAACCAACAAAGACTCTCATTTCACATCAAAGTTAGATTTTCATTTTCTTATCAGTTAGTGCCACCTGGTGGTCAGTGACAAAGTTTTCTGCCGCTGACATGACTTTTCTGGTGCTAGAAATGGGTATTAGCCAGCTGTGTCTTGCCTGGAGGCAAGGATGGTCCTCATCCACGCTCTTGTGGCCAGCCCACCAGGGTCACTTCCCTGAGACTTCATGCTGGTGAGGGAAACATGGTCCTATTCCCAACTGATTGGAGTAGATGCAAAATAACAGAAAGGATGAGAACTAAATGATCCAGAAGCTAAGATGAGATCACTTCGTAAGGTGGAAAGATGGGCCATCCTTCAAAGTTTTCTCTTTCATCTCCAGTGAGAGTAAGACCATAATCTTGTCTACAATGAGCATTAACCATGGAGGTCAGATCTTGAATGGTTCCACTGGTATGTTGTGATACTGTTTTTTATCATAGAAGGAGACTTTTAAAATATTTAAGCATTTTTTCTGCTGTTGTGGCACCTGTCACAGTCCATGCATGCTATTGCAGCCTTGGGAACAGCTCTCTTGCTTCTTACACAGTCAGCTCAGATGCTGTCAGTCTCGGTCTAAGGCTGGGAGATGCAGTCCTTGCTCTCTCCAGGACTAAGAGTGCCGGATCTGATCCATCATGCATAATATGACCTGTGAATACTGGGGCATGATGGCGCCCATGAGTATAGAAAACACCATAAAATGTAGCTTGATGAGCTGTTTGAGACTGCTGGACAGAAGTTAGGGCAGAGGATAGTGAGAACGGATAGTAAGTATCCAGTGACTATAAGAAGTGATTGCACAGAAACAGTGGCAGGCAGCTGGGCTGTCAGCGCAAGCCATTGGTATTTCTGTAGCATTCATCATTAGCTCCAGTGAGTCTAATGGCATGAAGTGAAACAAGTCAGCTTTGTGTTGGATTATATCAGTGGGAGCTTGGGGCTTCTGACAGGTCATGCACTTCCCAGAGCAGTGGGCTTTGCTGTAGGGAACAGAGTTTCATGAAAAATGTATTTTAAACAGAAGCCTAGAAAAGAGATGGGGAGACATACAACTGTCTGAAATACAGATGCTCTATAGCCTGTTGTATCTCTTAGAAGTGCATAGTAAAACATCTGGTACAATTCATGAGAAGCCAAAGTATCTAAATCCTCTTGACTCAATTTCCCCACAGCAAATCATTTTCATCTGGGTCCCCAATGAACTATAATACCACATTTATCACCCTTCCAAATGCTAGTCTGCCATTCTCTGAAAGATGTCCTTGAACTGTATGTCTGAGAAGCAGATAGAAAAGTTAACTCACTGTTAGTAGAAACACAGTTTGGCTGGCAGTGAAATACTGTGTGCGTAGTTAAAGCTGTATTCATTTCTTGTGAGCTGTGACAAGTGTAGGAGCATTCATTCTGTCCCTGCCAATTGAGCTTTAGATACTAGCTAAATTGAAATACAATGAGAGCCAAGCACCTTTACACTTTTATTACGCTGCATACAATTCCAGAACTCAATAACGGGGCCATTTAGCAAATCAGATAAGAAATTCTGAGTATCACAGAAGGGAATGGCCCAGTGATAACAACTTTGTCCTGATTAACATTGTCAGAGGCAAGAATTCTTAGTGAGATCTGCTTTTTATTATAAACGAGTAACTTGTAGATTGCTATGAGAATAATCTAAGGGAGTTAGTTTCAGCACTATTCTTTCATGTGTGAGCAGCCTTGAACTTCAGGTGGTTATACGTAAAAATTGCTTTAGCTGTAAATAAAAGTTGCAAAAGTCTCACTTTGAGTTTCATATTCCATGAATATAAGCAACATTCTGCTGGTCCTTTCTAAATATAATCTAACTATATTTAGTTCCTACTTGCTGTTAAGTATCCAGTTGCAATTACATCTGAGCAATTTTTCAAGGAAGGGTTTCATTTTGAAAGAAAGACTTCTCTTTAAAGATTGACTAAGAGTGAAGCTACTGTACAAGTCCTTTCAAAGACATTAAAATTCCATAAGTAACGTTAAGAAACGGCAAATTTGCAAGGTGAGTCTTCCTTGCCTGTATTACCAGCAATGAGATTCAGGAATCAGAATCAGAATTCAGTCTTCATAATCAATAAATAATGAAAGTGGAGGTTGGAAAATGAAAATTGAATTGTATGTGGTGTCTGGATATGAAAGGATAAATCTAATGAAAATTTCCTCATTGAACTGAGAAATCAGAGCAAGGCCTTTATTTCTGTCAACAAGAACACAGTGAAAATTCAAAGGACAAGGCTGCCATTTCCAATTGACAGTCTCCATGGAAACAACCTTCTAGTGTCAACAATTTGTGGAGTGGGATCTTGGAAGCAAAATGGACTTTCATTCTCATTAGCAGGGAGGCAGGAAAAAGTTTTCCTACTTACCCTAAGATCAGCAGTTGAAGGATTTTTTTAAACATTCTATATCAGATAAGAGTGGCTGCAGGTAGGACTCTTAGGTAAGGGTTCACCACCCTTACATGGGTGGTTAACCATGGGTGGACCCATGGAATGGGTGGACCATTCCAGATGTGTCATGAGGGAGAAGCAAACAGAAATCTGACCTCAATTATTCCAAATATTCCACCTTTGTCAGTGTTTGGTTATCTGTTTCATGCCGGAAATGTCATCACTGATGTTCAAAATCGAAGGCAGGCCCATACCTGTCAAAAAGGGGCAAAGGAGCAGCAGGTAAGGTAGAGGGAAAACTGGTTCAAGGAATGTCTTCATTATATCTGTATCCTGTATGGGTGTATAAGGGATACAGACGAGCAAGAGCTTTTGAGTGGAAACAGGAAGTATGAAATTGATGAAGTGGCAAAGAGGAACCGCTACAGCATTCAGAAAGGGTGAAGTGATCAGATTAAGATGTGAGAAGGTATTTTAGGGACACGTGTTGCTCAGGGTGGAGGAAACAGCAGAGAGGGAAATGGTCAGGCTTTTAACCATTGAGACAAAGAGAAGAAATATGTGGGTTTTCCATCTAGTGTGAAGATGAGACAGTAAGGTAGGTTAGAGATGATGGGGAGGAGGAGGATATCTGGAAGACTGAAGGGTTGTAGATCTGGTAATTTTAGAGGACTGAGTATTGTAATTGGTGGCACTTCCACCAGCCTTAGAAGAAGGCAGAAATAGCCAGAGTATTAGAATAAATCTAGACAATCACATTTTTCTGTGCTTAAGTTTCTTTTGGCTTCTAAGTTTCCGTCCTGCCAGTAATCTAGATGATTTTTCCTTCCTTTGCTAAAGATGGTCAAAGAAAGTCCGGGCAGTACTAATGAATGGGGAGCCAATGGATCAATACGGGAAGGTCATTTTGATTCTCTTTTCTTCATAAGAGAAGAAAGGAGCGAGCCCCCTTTCTGACAAAAAAGGGTTGGAGGCATATCTGCTAGGAGTAGCATTTGCAATCTGAGTTACAGACCTTCTTTCAGCCTCAGTTCTTTTCCTTAAATGCCCAGGAAAATGACAGTAACTTTCCCCGGCTCAGCTGCATCACTTCCGCAGGCTCTTCCTGCACTGTGCAGAGGTTGTGTGGCAAGGGATATGTCACCAATGAAAGGCAGCAGCTTTTAGACCTGTTCGTGGTAGCACTGCTTGGAAAGGGAAGTGTTGGAGCAGTTCTCAACTTTCACTTAAATTATAAGGAAATATACAAGGAATTTGAACAGCAACTAAAAATACTTCCCAGAATGTCTGCTAACCTTCAACCTTTTTTTCCTTCTTTTGTGTTTCTACTTTATGACTTTATGTTTAATCAAATGCACTTCTACAGTGGTTTCACCTTTCAAACCTTTAAGAAAGGGGAGGAGTGTGTGTGTGTGTGCACGTGCTTTTTATCAACCTTCCTTTCATAATGAAATAACCCGATAGAAATCTGCTTTCCTGCTGATTCATTATGTGTCAAGAAGCTATGTGTGACATGTTAAAAGCCATCTTGATAGTATTTGGTATTCAGTACTAACAACTCACCAACTCACAGGAGTTTTTCTTTAAAAGGGGGAGGGAGAAAATCTGCACATTGGAGTGGATAATTTGCATTAAGCATCCAGACTTCTTTCTTTTTTTTTTTCTTTTTTTTTTTTTTTGCAATCTGTCACCCTTCACTGACTTTTTATTTTATAACCTTCACAATATACAGGGACCATAAGCTCTAAAAAAAAGCTCACACCACATGGGCAGAAGCTGGAGTTGGAACCTTTTTTGATCAGCCAGAGCAAGGTTAGAGGAGGAACTTTCCTGAGCAGAGCCACCTGTTCATGGACTTCGTGGACTTGAAACTCCATTGATGCCTTGAAATGCCAAAGATTAGAACATACAGTCAGCAAGATCAGTAAGAAATGTGTTCCCAAGACAGGTGTTGCTTCTGGCTGTGACAGTATAAAGACCATGAAAAAGCCGAAGTAGAGGATAGGGTGTTCCCAAGAAAACTCAAGTGTTTGGAGACCTGATTTGTGAATGCTACAGATATGTTCAGGAAAATCAAAAGTTTTGGCTTCCACCTACTTCTTGCAATAGGTCCAAGATGGGAGTTCATTATAATGGAAGGACCTGAAAATAATACAGAGAGTACTGTGTGTATCCAGCTATAAAGCTGTCTGTTCTTTCTTACCTTCCAGCTCACAGCTTGATTCAGGCTTAAGAAGAATCAACATGTATGCATAAACCATGAGACATGATTCACCTATCAGACTTGCCCCCTATAATACTCTGCTCATCACTGGATTTAGCAGCAGTAGGGAACAAACTATGACATACTGCTCTAAAATAATCTTTCTATACATAGTAGTAATTCAGAGCTCACTTCTACAGCAAAGCATTTCTGAAGTTACCAAAAATAACTTAATGGAAAGTTTCATAGTAATAATTATAGCTCAGTAACTTTTTATAGCATAGCAGAAAAGTTCCAAACATTTTGCTGCATTTTATTTCATTTCCATTTTGCTTTTTGCAAGACTGTTATTTGAACATTACTTTTAGAGCATAACATCAAATGTGACAGGATTATGTCATAGAATAATACTATGAATGTGAGTAGAGTTACTGAAGCAGGAAGCATGTATAAACTTAAACTTATACCTAATAATAGATATTGAGTGTTAAAAAGGAATTCAAAATTGTGAACATACTACAAAGCAAAATCTGTGGGGTACATTACCAATAAATGTGGTTGTCAAATAAGCATAGAGGGACTCATTACTAAACCAAATGCAAAACATTAAATAGTGGTATGAGGGAAAATGCTTACAAATCTTATTTACAATATTTCTGTGACTTGTTCAGCCCAGCAAATAGAAATAAAAAATTCTGGAGCATAAAACTAGACAAGGGTGCTGCCCTCCCAAGCAAAGTAACATCAGTGGGTAATGAGGAAATGGAGCAACGGGTGAAGGGAGGCATGCGAGAAAACTGCTTAGCAGACTAGAACCAGGAAACCTCCTCCACTGCCTGGTTATGATGTATTAAATAAGTGTCAAAGACCAGAATAGGGCTTTCATACAATAGCTGCTCGTGACACCTTGTTATGATACTTGCCTCTTTGACAATGGCCAACAGCTATCATGAATATGCCCTCATTTTCTTCTAATATTCTTACGTGAAGCAGTTTGCAGCTTGTTCGTTGAGAGTTTGCAGATGCTTCTGAATATACAGTGATTATCAGCCCAGTGTGCTGCTGCCACTTTCATGACCTCACATCCAGCATGTGGGGATCTGTATATTTAGGGCTTAATCCAACACAGTTGAAGTCGGGGGGACTTTTAACCTTAACTCAGTAATACCGGGTTAAGGATTTTAGAGTACAATGTGCAAGGAGTGTGCTTTGCTAGAGTGTCACAAACATTGAAAAGAACAAGCTCTTCAGGCCTGAACCACCAGCCAAGAGAACACCCTGGAAATGATATCGCCAGCAGCCAGCGCTTCCCAAAATCTGCAAGTGTGCTTTAGTGCACACAAGGGATAGATAAACAATACACAGAAATAAATTGCTTAGAGAGAAACTAAAGGAGATAGAAGATGCTTTGAGTCAGTTATCCTGGAGAAAATATTTTATAAATGTTATTTCCATTGTGAGTCAGGTTGAGAAGATCACTGTTATGGGAAATTCTTCATCTAAAAAATTCTGAGATGGAGCCTTTATTCAAATAACCAGTTTATGTGCGTGTAGTGTACCACTCACATTTAAATAAACATCTCGCAAGCCAAGGGAGTCCCCAGTAAAAGAGACCTGCAGTCTGCAATGCATTCTCTAATGTCACCCGTCTGCCCTTTTTTCCAGATTACTAAAAACTTGCCTAAGCCTGGGCGGTAGGTGGGGGCTCAACCCAGTATTTGTTAGTGACTCTTAAAATTTGAGTCAGTCTTCACTGCTGCCAGTCAGGATCTGACAAGGAAGACCTGGCAAAAGGTTTATGCTTGCTATTATATTGGCATATTTTTGGCTTCTGATTTTATTATACAACTAATTCTGTTTTCATGTTAGAAAAAGATACCAAAATGCTCCTTGGGATATGCTGTGTTACTTAATGAAACACAAGTGCTTTGTTACATTCTAGTTTTTAATAAAAGTCACATGTACTATTCAGACAGTTCTTAAAATTTTACAGTTTAGTTAGAGAGCCACAGGCTAACATTAACAGGCAACTGAAATAGCAACAGATTCCCTACTAAAATCTTTTTCTCTATATGCATTCACTGATTTCTACTGAAAGGGTGTCCATTTACAAATACAAAAGGTTCACAGGTAAATATAAACAAATCAGCTAGATGAAATATGAACCTTAGCTCCTCAGACCTGCCAATGTCACTTGATAATTGTTGATATTGAGAATTATTTGTGTCTCAGTGACCTTATTAGACACCTATCTCCTCCAAATCTTTTGTAGTTGTCAGTCCCTCTTCACAGTCACATGGCGTTTCATTCCATATTGCTAATTAAATTGAAGGAGGGGTTCCTCTTGGGCCAGCAACTGTGGGGTACTAGAAAATTGAATAGTAATAAAACATAGCAAAGTATTAAAAATAATTGCTTTATTCTGACTTAACCACTTGTTTCCTAGATGGCCTTGGGCAGTTTACAGAAAGGCAGGAACAGCAACTCACCGATTGCTTGGGAGACCTAATCTAGGAATTGCATTTTGAGGCCCATTGCCTTTTGGACAGCAGCAAGTAGAGAACAGTAAAATAATAATCATTGTTATTTATAGCTGTCCTTCAGTTCTGAGAAAACGCAGCAGAGGGTTTCTGCTGTTCTTTTGGGATGGCTTCTGGAGTGTGTTTGAAGTTTCCAATGGGAAGTTTTTACTGTTCTCTTCACAGTTCATGGCATTAAGTGGACATGCAGCAATGGAAACAGCAGTTCAGGGTTCTCAGTGGAACAACTCGTGCAGCAGATCCTTGATAGTCACCAGACCAAGCCACAGCCTCGGACACACAACTGTCTCTGCACTGGTACCTTGGGTGAGTAGTAGGAGTTGGGCTGAGAGCACACAATGATTGTAGCTTAATCCAGACTTGGAGTAGGGTTTGTAGTACTAAAGTGCTAAAAGTGTTGTACCATGAAATGTTGAGACACAATGAATTGTGTATCAGAATTCAGGTGAGGAGACAGAAGTCTCAAATGTACAAAGATGTAACTGGAATTTCTGGAAAAAATGCAAACACTTTGTAACCTGCAAATTCTAATACATGCCCTCTCTACATCACCTGCTCAGAAACGCATGTTCTCTTCTACATGCTCAAAGTTCTTCCAACTTTACCCTCTGAACTCCTTGCCCTGCAGCCCACTTCCACTGGAGAAAACAGGCTCAGGTGGTTAATTACAAGGTATCACTGGGATAAGACAATCACAGGTTTTGTTTAGATATCAGAAAAATACAGAAGGAAATTTTCTTCCTGTTAAAGAAGATGGGGTTTTTTTGAGTGAGACTGAAACAGCAAAAATCAGCATCCTTCCTATCTGAACTTTAAAATAAGCGGTAAGATGAGTGACTCACTCTTCCAACTCACCTGCATTACAGCCAGCCCTTCCTGGTACTTTGGTCAGGTAAAATGGTACATTAATTAGATTTTAGAGAAATCTGTAAAGAAAAGCTGTCTGTGTTTCACAGGGTTTATTTTTCCTTCTTTTTTGGGCAGATGCCTTATACAATTGAGATTTAAGTAAGAATGATGACCTTGGAAATACCTGGGTTTGGATTAAAATTCAACCCTTAAGGGTCAGCGCTTTATCCAGGCTTGCAGATCTGAACATGAATTTTTTTATTCTTCCCTTTGATGTTTTGTCTTGTGCTAAGTCCACTGCACGCTTTTTAAAGTAACAGTGTCACTTTGCTTTATAGCAGCTTGCACATTGACCCGTACATTCCCAATTTCTTAGTTATACACAAAAACTGCGGTGTGAAAGCCTCTCTCTTGTTCACTCCATGCCTAGGAGAACAGAGAGATTTAATATCACATTTAGTCTCAAAAGCTCTGTCCTAAACTACTTTAAGTGACCTGATTCAGATCTTCAGCACATAATAGAGAAGCTTCCCTTCAAGGGCAAGGAACAAAAGATTTAGCAAATTACAGTGTCTACACAGACACTTTATGTTACCCAGAAGATGGCATTTATAATTACAGCCATTAGCTATAAGGAGGAGGTTTCTTTCCCCCATTAGTCATTATACAGGACACTAACTAATGTTCTTACCTCATTCTGGGGAAAATGAATCAATTAGAGAAAGAAACATCAAAAATTCATGGGCTGTTCTTTTAAAAAAGGCAGTTGCTGCACCAGAATTGGTGGTTAAGATGCCTTCACAGACAGAATCATTTACTTTAGCCTGCCTAATTTCCCAGCTCCCAGAAATTCTAGTGATGTTCATCTTCTGTCAGGCAAGTAAAGGCACCAGTTGGCTGAACTTCTATGGAGAGTTGCCTTCTGGTGACCTTTGCTTGAGGATTCTTCAGCCTCTCTGATACCATTTGCTCTCTCTGCATGCAGCCTCTCAAAGTATAAAATGTTTATCTGTCAACATATGAACAACTTAGAACAAGAGAAACATGTTCCCATCCTTATGGGAGGAAAAATGTTCTTTATTCTGGCTAATGTACTTTTTATCTAATAATTTGATTGACAGCTGTAAGAGATATGATGAGGACAAGAGAATAAGGGAAATAATCTAGGAACAGGATGATGCCAGGGACAGGAGCACAATACAACATCTGTCACCTCTAGATTACCAGTCAGAATCCCACCCACATGAGTAGTTGCCAAGCCATCTGGCATCAGCCAATGTGAAGTATTCAGTATCTGTGTTGCAGGAGGTTGAGGTCTTGTCTGTGATGCAAATGAAATAGGGCCTACAAGGCAGAAATCCTCTGCCACATCTGACAGAAATAGTCCTTGCTTTACAGACATTGTCTGAGATCAAGCACATATTTAAATAAGACTGAAACTGGACACAGATGCTGACTCCCCTCCTTCTGCTTACACCTTCTTTGATCAGGGCAGGGAGGAAAGAGGAAGTGGGTGCTATGTGAGGTGAGAGGAGTGCATGTACACAGGAGTATTTGTAGGTTACTGTCACTGCACACAATGGATCTATGCATTAGATGGAAAGGGAGTTGCAAACCTGGCACTGGCAAGAAATTAATCTTATTTTTAAGCTCTTTTGCTCTCTCATATATGCACTCACACTCTCACACACACATACATAAGTATGGCTGTCCTTTGCTATGGCCGTAAGATTCACAACTAATATTGTTTTAATTTTGTATTTACTGAATAACAAATGTTGTTTGTTTTCTGGAACAGGGGCAGGAAGCAGCGTGCATCACAAGTGTAACAGTGCCAAACATCGCATCATATCACCAAAGGTCGAACCAAGGACAGGTGGGTACAGCGCTCATTCAGAGGTACAAAATAACGATGTCTCTGAAGGCAAGAATGAGCACAGTCACGGCAAGGCCTCCAGCCGAGAGAAGAGGAATGGCAAAGTGGCAAAACCGGTGTTGCTCCATCAAAATAGTACTGAGGTTTCTTCTACCAACCAGGTGGAAGTTCCTGACACAACCCAGAATTCTCCTGTGTCCATCAGCAGTGGATTAAATAGTGACCCGGATATGGCTGATAGCCCAGCAGTCACTGGTGTGTCCAGTATGGCTGTAGCCTCAGTTATGGGAAGCTTGTCACAAAGTGCCACGGTATTTATGTCAGAAGTCAGCAGTGAAGCTGTGTATACCATGTCACCCACCTCTGGCCCAAATCAACACCTTCTGTCCTCCGATGCAGCTGCACAAGGACTGGTACTTGCTGTGAGTTCAGACGGACACAAATTTGCTTTTCCAACAACAGGCAGTTCAGAGAGCTTGTCCATGTTACCTAGCACTGTCTCTGAGGAACTTGTGCTCTCCACAACTTTAGATGGAAATAGAAAAATTCCAGAAACCACCATGAATTTTGACCCAGACTGTTTTCTTAACAATCCCAAACAAGGGCAGACTTATGGTGGAGGAGGTCTGAAAGGTGACAGCATCAGTACCAATATAAGGCAGTCACCCACAACAGAACGTGGCTTCAATTTCAGTACAGCTCTCACAAAAGAAATCAAAACTGAGGACACATCTTTTGAACAACAGATGTCCAAAGAAGCATTTTCCTCCACTTCTGCGTCTAACTCTCTCACCCTCACTACAGGTTCAGGCTTGCTTCCATCTGGAGGAGGTCTGAGCCCAAGTACCACCTTGGAGCAGATGGACTTCAGTGCCATTGACTCCAACAAGGACTATTCTTCCAGTTTCAATCAGACCGTCCAGAGCCCTCATGTTCATCAGACCCCTTCCCCCAGCTTCTTTCTGCAGGATGCCAGCAAACCTCTTCCCCTTGAGCAAAACACCCACAACAATTTGAATGACACAAATGGCTCATTTGTGAACACATTAGGAATCCCCAGTGTCAAAACAGAATCCTCGTCCCAAACCACTTCCAACTGCAATGGCACAGTGGAAACCAGAATAGAGTCCACCTCTTCTCTCCAGCTCATGCAGTTCCAAACAAACTTCCAGGCTATGACTGCAGAAGCTGAAGTTCCCATGGAGACCTCCCAGCAGGCAGAAGGGAGTGAAAATCTACTTAAATCAGGGGATCTTCAAGCCTGCAGCACAGAACACTACTTGCAGCCTGAGGCAAATGGGGGTATCAGGAACGGGAACAATCTCCCTATTCTTCAAGGAAACATGGTACAAGGACTCTATCCTGTGGCCCATCCCAGCTTAAATAACTCCTCCAACATGGAGCTTAACTTGGACCACTTTGATATCTCCTTCAGCAACCAGTTTTCTGATCTAATTAATGATTTCATATCTGTAGAAGGTGGGAGTAATGCTCTCTATGGACACCAGCTGGTGTCAGGTGACAGTGCCGGACTATCTCAGCCTGAAGACAGTAACAGAGCAACCTACAACCAGGCTGAAATGTGCATTCCTTGCTGCAGTCCTCAGCAAGCCAACATGCAACTCAGCAGCACAGAGAATGGAGCCAGCACGATGGCATACATGCATGTGGCTGAGGTAGTCTCGGCAGCTGCAGCACAAGGCACCTTGGGGTTGCTACAGCAGAGTGGGCGCTTATTCATGGTGACAGATTATTCACCAGAGTGGTCTTACCCTGAGGTAAGTTTAGGGCTTTTACTCATTAACAATTACTACTTTATCTTTCATTGCTTTGTTATTAAGGGTTCCAGGAACTGTTTTGTTACAGCTCTGACAAGGCTTTTAAATATTTTTCTTAGAACTAAGAGCATCGAAGGCCATTTGCATGTCTGAGTATACTTTTTATTAAGCACTTCCTTACCCTGACAGGACCCCTTCCTTCACTTACGAAGCATCTGAACGGAAATGTTTTGTTTCATTGAAAAGCAAAGCATTTCTCATGTGATGGCTTCATGGTGCTACCCAACCACTTTAGAGCAATAGAGCTTGTAAACTGGAAATGACCCTTAAATCTGGCTTTAATGTTCTTAGTAGAGGAATTCCTGACCTGCATTGCCCTAATGAACTCAGCATTTACCTCTTTCCGATAGATTATTGAAAATCAGTTGCATGCACCACGAATTAAAAATGTTGGCAGCCCAGACTTTTCTGATGTCAAGGAATGCTAGATCAAAGATTTTCAGTTTAGAAATGGACCAGTAATAAACAGGCAGGTTGTTCTGGACAAGCAAAATTGCCCTTTGTATTTTCCAAGTCCAGCCTTGGAGCATTGCTGTATGCGTTGCCTTATGAAGGTGTATATAATAACTGCTCTGGAGCAGATCTCTCTGTTCCAGTTGGCTAGCGCTATCTGATCACTAGTCCTGCGGTGCTGCACCCTGTAAGCATATGTCTGAGACCACTGGATGTGGACTTGTTAGTAGGTGAGACACCAGAAATCTGCAATGATGAGATTAGTTTATTTAACCTTCAGCTGAATGATCCTGTGATAACTCCAGGACCATGATGTTGCAGGAACAGGTGATGAGCTGGTATTCAGCCTTCAGTGGCTCTAAAAGTTGACCTGCTCTGTAATAGGGGACTTGGTATGAAAACATGGGTGTTCACTCTGCAGATGGAAAGAAACTGAGGTTGCCAGCCTGCATGAATGACTGGCAGACACTGATGAAAAGCCTCATCCAAGAGTTCCCACCCTCCATTTAGTTGCTCTCCCTCCAGACAATCCATCTTGGCTAGCAAGATACTGGTACAGGCTCAGGTTTAGTGAGCAGCCGAGGACATACAGCCACTTGTTACAGCATAACCCAGAGTTTGTGCAGTCAGCAGCTGGCAGGACAATCTGGGACTTTCTAGGATGGGAGATGCCCAGGGGCGTCACCTCAGTCTGCCAGCTGCCAAATCCATAGCCCTGTTTAAGAGACTAGTTGGTCACTGATCACCTACCACTCACCACCTACTGGAATTTACTCTCTCTTGATTTTGGTGGAAAATGTCTGAATGCCATTCTTTTGCTTCTCTCGAGCATAATGTTAAAAACTGAAATGAAGTGTCAAAATGATGGTGGTCACTACCAGTATTTTCTAATCGACCATTTAATACAGAACAATAGTACAATAATGGTCTGCTGGCAAGTGAATCCTTCTGAAAGTCATCGCCAACAAATAATAGTGGCTCAAACTCATCTGTCCACAAAGGACCTGATCTGGAATAGTATGGCAACTACCGGTATATGTAGTCTTCTGGGTCAGTGCATGTTACCAAAGACAAAGGCCTACAAAGAATACGAATGTCATCTTAAAGTGGCAGTTGTCTGCATATTTCTCACAGTACTTCATGCTGTAGCCTTCCGAGTCTACAGGTCGTCACTGGTCTTTTATTTTTATTTTATTTTTCCAATTAGGTTTCATTTGCAAGAAGCACAATATTGGGGGGGGGGGGGCTATGTTGGATTACAGACAGTGCTTCTGCTGGGAGCTGTTCTCTGGGCAGTTACACTCTCTTTATTTATGTAGAAGGCCCCAAAACTCAAAGAAAAACGCACAGCAACCCTGCAGTCTTCCTGTTGCACTTTTTTTCCTTTTATTGTGCTACCATGGAAACCTTTTTTATTATCCCATTACCACACTAGTGAATTGCTGAATTCCTGCTAGCAGAGCTTGGGTTATTTCTGTTTTATATGACCATGAGGGCTATAGACTCACCAGGACATCTTTCAAAACCAGCATGGGTCCAGGATTTCTTTCTCTTTGCATGGATTCATATCTGGAATTTCAGGTTTTTATTTGCAAGCACCTCAGAGTAATACCCCAACTATTAATTTTCTTTATTGATAGACAGTATTTGCCACATAGAAGTAGTGAGATATGATGATACTTCTTTTCCTGCATTTGCAACTACTGGAAAAGAATCCTGAATGCTGCAGTGTTGCATTTGTGCAGCATTTCTGTGTCCTAGACTCACTGAAAATTGAGACTGCTCAGTGCAGTTTCTCTGGCACAGTAGCTCCAGCACAGGGTTAAGTATCAGATGCTGCTGTTTTGAAAGGCACTCAGAAAGGGCCATGAGGTTTCAGGAAGTTTACTTGGCAATGACAGAGTTTTATAATTTATACGGATTTCTCAGCAGGGCCATAGGTATCTCATCTTGCAGTAAGCCCAGAGCACTGGTCTTTTTAGTAGAGAACTGCTCAAAATTGCACTCTGATATTGTCATGTCTGGCACTATTTACATTTTTGCCTTCTAGTATTACAATTGCCTGATTGCTGCAGTTACATCAAAAAAATATTGCATAGCCTGCACTTTTTTTTATCTATAAGCAACCCATGGACAAATTTATATTGTGAACTCATAAAAGGGTCAGAAAAAGCCGTAAAAAGGAACTGTCATCTCCAAAACAAATTCTACCTTAGCTCTACAGGATTCTTGGAATCCAGCACTGCTTGGTTTGTCACTGTGATAATTTTGCTTCCTTCTGTGTTACAGTTTTCACTTAATATATGCTTGTAAATGTTCTCCCATAGTGGTAGGTGTATCTCTGGTACATGGTGTGTTTGCCTTGTTTAAAAGTAGACTGGAACTGGAAGACTTGTCAAGCAAAGCATCTGACAAGGTGGTAGTAAATTTTTCCAAACACGTGTTACCTCTACTGAGTTTCCACAGGAATTGGTTTTATATTTCCTAGTAGCCAAACACTTAACAGAAAAAAAAATGCTGTGCTGTCAGGGTCCTTGTTCAATAGCATCTGTGAGATTAGTCACTGTGAAACGAATCCTGTAAGCCTCTGATAACTCTTGCCTTAATGCTGAAGAAGTATGTGCAAACAAAAGCTCTTCTCTTGTTCTGGCAGAGCTTCTAAGTCATTCTTGGGGATTTGAGGGACCCTCTTGTTTTTCCACTTTATTTGCAAGTTCCCTTTTTTCATCAGCACCTTTTCTTGAGGGCCTGAGCCAAAACCACTGATGTCTCTGGAAGAGAGTCATTATGTTGTAGAAGTCGGTCTCAAATACTTTTATCAGTAGTACTACTACAGGCTTATGTAGAAAAGCTGTCGTTCTCCTTTGCTTTTTTTCTGTTGTCATAATTTACTTCCAGATTTTTCTGTAGATTTTGCTAGCCTAGGGCAGATAAAACGGAGATTCTAAGTAGAAGGGAATAAGCTACAGTAGATGCATGTTAGGTAAGTAGGTCAGTTAAGCTGTGTGGCTGAGTTAAAGATTCTGTTCATCCAGCCATGCCTATGTGCCTCGCTGGCATTTCTGTCAAAGGCTTTGGTGGAATCAGTGTGGTTACACTTTGCTTGGCCTGATGTCCAGCAAACACTCAGGGACCCAGGAAAGCCACAGAGCTACGTGCAGACTTTGCAGCTGGTCTGCTACAGGGCCTGGCAGATGAACTGCCGAGCTCCGCAGTCAGCGAAGGCCAAGGGCTTCAGAAAGGGCTAAACTCGCCCAAGCCAGAAGAAAGGCCCTGAATCAGGGCAGGTTCTTGCTCAGGCCCTGAAGTGAAAGTGTCTTCTCATTGGTTTTCTTCAAACAGTGTGTTTGTGAGCTCAGTTACAGATGAGGTGACAGTGTCAGCAAGGGCAGAGTGACCTTGGGTGCTCACAGGAGTGGGGAGAAGAGCCTGGCTAAAAGAGCCCTTCCCTCAGGCAGACTGAGAGGGCCCGTTCCTCTGCACGTGTGGACAGGGAAGGCCTCGGGGGACACGCATAGCGGAGCCCTGGCTACGTCAAGGTGACATACTGCAGCTCAGGGGAATACCAGATACTTGTAGTCCCTTCTGGGCCCATCACCACGCAGCTGTGAGAAGGCTCGTCAGCCATAATGACTGGAATAAAACCAGGCTGTCGTAACTAAGCAAACTCCCAGGTGTCGGTAGCTTCCGCTCAGGCGCTTCTGGCTGCTCGAGAAGCCTTCCCGAGCGTGCTGCTGGCTGGGTGCAGGCCGGGAGAAGGCCAGGCTGCCCCCATGTGCACCGGCTTGCCCCAGATCGCCCCGTTCTCCCCTCGATGGCCGGGGCCTGCCGCCCAGCTCCGGGAACGCACCGGCGGCGCTTCCCGGGAGCGGAGGCCCCGGAGCGGGGCGGGCGCTGCCGCCCGCGCTCTTCCGCCGGCCGCCGCCCGAGGGCAGCACAGCAGCGGCAAGGAGCCGTTCCCGCTGCCGGGGCAGGGCGCCTGCGCTTCGGCAGCCTGCCGGAGGGAGCTCGCGGAGGGCACCGTCTCCTCCCCCCGGCGTAAGGAGCCTCTGGGTGCTGCTGTGGTGTGAGACAGATCTTGCTACTAGCCGCGCCGCTCACTCGACCCCGGGGCTGGGAAGGATGGAGCTGCATTGATTCACATTTGCCATCTGTGTCAAAATGCGTAGCGCTGGGACGGGCTGTTGCTCAGGGGCCAGATGTCAAAAGGGGAGAGAGCTTACAGATCTCGCATCTATTCTGCAGTAATGGATTTACTGATGGGGCTAAAGGGGCTGGAGTGTCCCACACCCCACCTGAGGCGCAGTGCAATGCTGGGCCTGCTCGTGGCACCACAGGGAGATACTGTTCTGGTCTCTATTGCGGTTGCATGTGTTGGGCAGCAAAGGATAGCCTGGGAGCTTGGATGTGCAGCAGGGAAAACACCCCTCTCCTGGCTTCATAGAAAGCTCAGCTGCTTTCAGTTACAGAAATCCTGTGTTGCTTTCTTTCTAATGTGCCTTTTATGACTGGGAAGGCTATTTGAATTGCAGTGTTGATGCTTTTGCTGAAACACCAGATTCTTTTAGAAAGCAAAGGTTACTTGTAAAGAGTTTTAGTATTGGGTTAGGCCTCTGAATTGGGAAATTCAAAGGGTAAAACTCATGCTGAACCATGCTGTCAAGCATAGCTACACAGCGCCACTCTAACTGTTTGAATTACTGTTAAATGAGTGCCTTACTGGGTTTTCTACACTGAATTACACGTGATACATTAGCAGCAGTAGCAAAGGTGACCATTACAGATGAGAACTGGATTGTGCTGGATACTAACCCTTGCACATCATAGCCAATGATATTACCAGTGATGCAAAATGGTATTTATCCAAAGTCAGGCATATCTCTGTCTGTCACAGCTTTACAATCTCATCCTGCTCCCAGATACTTGAGAAGGGCTTCCACTGAAACTCCCTGAAGGATTGCTCTCATCCCAAGTGCTGGCTACAGTAAGCGCCTGTGTGGTGCATTGGATGGCCACAGGGTGCCACTGCTCCCAGCCAGCTGGATGAACTCAGCCTTACTTCTACAGGTCTAAGTGCTGGATGTGGGCTGGTGCATTTTTGCACCAGCAGGAGAGGCAGAAGAGGCACATGGTAAAGACTTCCACTTGGATTTTTCTCTTCTTGCAGCACAGTTGGCTGATAGAGCACTGCTGAGATCCTTGGCAGAGGAAGGAGAAAGGTCTGGGCCAGGCTAGGCCCAGGTTGCTAAAGTCATGGCTGAAGGACTCTGCAAGTGCTGCCCTGCTCTTGCATAGCCCTGTCCTGGGTCACCCCTGTGTCTTCATGCCTCCGTATTTAAACAAGTTCCCAGTTCCCAGTCAAGTGGAAGGTGCGCGATTGCTGTTTCTAGTTTAGATGTTCCCTGGTCATGTTCTGTCAGATTCACAGTCCAGCTCCTGTTCTGCTTTGAATTGTGCCTCTGGAGGTGATATGTCACCTTTTATGTCCTGTACACAGTCTTCCATCCACATCATAAGAGTCAGGGCAGTGACGGCAAACTTGCAAAATTCTTGCCATGATTGACCTGTGGCACTTTTCAGCGGCAAGCAGACAAGGCCTGAAGACTGCCCAGGTGGCAACAAGAGCTGGAGGAAACTGAGGAGAGTGTGGGCAGGAGATGGGGATAAGTATTCAGCAGTTAAAAGGAGCTGCCAGGTGCGAGGACTGTTTGGCATGCAACATGGAAAAGATTTCCATCACTGATCTAGGAGCTGGCAAAGTGTGGGACTTGAATGTATGGGCAGGAGGTGGGGAGTAGAAGGAGACAAGAGAAATAAAGGTGCTCAAGTATGGAATACTATCTGTGTTTTTTCTCACACAATGTGAGACTTGGTGGCCAAAGGCACCCCAGACAATATAATCACTTCCCTGTGAAAGCCAGGCTGTGGCATGGAGTGATATGGACAGAGAGCAGTTTAGGCAAGACACTCGGACTGTAATTTTGCAACAACTGGGATATCAGTGTTGGCTGGTGCCAGGGATCTGTGTTAGCATGGCAGTTCTGTTAACCTTCATAATGCTGTTTGCTACTCATGCCATTTCAGTGCATGGTCCTCTCTGAGGATAGCTTCTTTTGTAACACTGTTTTTTTGCTCTTTTCCTTGTAGGGAGGAGTAAAAGTCCTAATCACAGGTCCGTGGCAGGAAGCCAGCAATAATTACAGCTGTCTGTTTGATCAGATCTCAGTGCCTGCATCTTTAATTCAGCCAGGGGTGCTGCGCTGCTACTGCCCAGGTAAGGAATGCCTCTCTCCTAGAGCTGGTGGTATCAGAGCAAGTCCTTAGCTTAATAGTGTCACATATATAGCTGTCTTTTGTGGGGGAACATGCGGTGAATTGTTGCCATTTCTTTCACTTGCTTTGTCTCACCTGAAATCTACCCATGCACCTCTGGCTGCATTTTCAATTAAGTTACATTGCTGCTGTGGAAGCAGACCTCTTTTAGTTCGAATGGATTTAGTTGACCCACATTCACTTCCAAAGGATGCTGAGCGAGAGCTGGTAGGAGAAGCTAGACCATATATGAAGATCAAAGTGCTAAATGTCTTTTATCAAAGCACTAAATGTCTTGACTGAGCTCATGGGCCCATTGTACAAGGTAGCGTACAAACGTTGAGGAACTTTTCCCTTTTCTTTGACCCCTGTAATGTGTGAACAGCAATTTAGTCTTTTTGATACATAAAAACAGATCACACAAGTATCATTTAGAAGCTCTTAGCATTGCTTTCATTTTGAAATAGATTAAATATTAACTGATATTCAGACATGCATTCACTGCCTTGCTGCCTCTTAATTTGCCTATATTCTGCACTTTCTCTTTGGCACTCACGCAATGAGAATGCCTCCAGGATCCCTGCCAAGGTTTTCAGTAGCACTGGCACCCAGTATATGACTTTAAGTTTATGCAAAATAACTTAACTTTATCATTAGGCCCCAGCTTCCTGCTGAAAACACAGTGAAGATGGTTAATCTTTAAGAACACGTGTGATTCTGCATTCTGCCAAAACAGTCTGTTGGCTTGACTCAGAAACTTACAACCATCATGTTAAAATACAGATTGGCATTTTCAGTTTGTCTAATCACAAAAATATCGTGACTAGACAATCACCTACTCTCACTGCATCTGCTCTTGCCTTGCCTCTTTGCACCTGGGGGGATCAGTAGAATAATACCTAACTGCGTTTCTGCAAGGAAGTCTCTGTCTCACTGCGTATTCTTTCCTTGTAGCTCATGACACTGGGCTCGTGACTTTGCAAGTTGCCTTCAACAATCAGATCATCTCCAATTCTGTGGTGTTTGAATACAAAGCCAGAGCTCTGCCAACCCTGCCTTCCTCCCAGCATGACTGGCTGTCCTTGGATGGTAAGAAGCACCCAGTATTCTTTAATAAAGCTCAACAAATGGGGGGGACTGTGAATGAATGAAACTGCTCCTGGGGAGTGCAGGATGGGTGGAAGTGTGCAGGGGGTGAGTCTGTGCTGTGGGGAAGGTCTGTTGCTCATTGCTCCATTAATCAGGCCTCTTGCTGAAATGTTTTATTAGTTTCCTAGTGTGAACAAAACGTGGCAGAGGGACACAGGGGTGTTTGCTTCATGTGAATAGAAAGCTGCTGTCTCCCCAAAATGGGGACAACCCAGTCCCTAGCAGGAGAGGAGCTTCTGCCCTGCAGTGGTGTTCCCTGAGAACTCTGACCTTGAGCTTATCTAGAAAAATGTGTATTTGAATAAGCAGAAAGTGGGAAGATGGCAAGGCAGTGTACAGAATAAGGAGGGGACGTTACAGGCAGCCACTGCTGTGGTGTCTACATTCTGCTTCAATACGTAGGAGTTATCAAAAGGGGTAGATACAGCTTCTCTCAAGCACCTGAGAATCTCAGTGCCAGAGCAATCTGTGCTTATGGCAAGCTAGGCATTCTCTGGCACGTACCGGCTGCAGTCTGCCTTTTTAGACTCATAAGACTTGTGACAGTATCCCTCATGCCTTGTAGGGATCAGCTGGACACTCAAATATTAGCTCTTAGCCTAGCATTTGGCAGAAGAATCCATGATTGATCAGAACAGAACTGCTGTTATCTGTCAGCACTGAGAGATGGGAACACAGGCTTTGTCTGGATTTATATAGTAATTCTGTGCATGCAAATCTTATGTTCAGGTTTATCTGGTAACCCTGTGCCCCCCAAATTTATTTTACAAAGGAGAAAAATGGGAAGAGGGTAATGGGGGAACTTAGGAGCCTGAAGCATCAGGCTATAGGAATTGAATTGCCCCACTTGAATTACCTATGACTGCCAGGGCTGCTTAGAAAAGCTTTTGGAGGAAACAAAAAGCCAGTAAGTGCCTCTAGGAAGCAACAGATCCACTGGCTGATCTCAGTTACTTCTGTAGTACACTGACTGCATTAATTTTGTTGGTTTTCTCTCTGGGTAAGGATTGGATAAGGTGCCAGTGTTAACAAACTGGTCAGCAATTTCATTTCTCTTCCTGAATGTGATTGCTGGAGAGATGCAGCTTCCAGCTCAGAACCAGGAGATCTTGGGAAAGAGCTGGTTTGTATTAACAGCCATGACAGGCTGGAAAAAGACCAGTGATATTACGTTCATCCTTCTTTACTAGAGAGACAACTGCTGGGGCACTGCGTTTTGTGCAGTCTTAGCAAAGTCCTACCACTCCTGCTTCATGACCCATTTGTTAAGTGTCTGTTTTCTCTGCTAAATATAAGAAACAGATATGGTAAGGTCAGATCCCTAGTCTTCGGAGATCTCATAGCTAAGAGACTGATATTAGCATTACACAGCATTGCATGAAAGAAATCACGGCAGTAGTAGTTTGTAAAGGGCCACACTGAAGATGAGGGAAATAGCTAATATACTGATTCACTTCGTTCTTCAGTCAATTAACCTCAGCCTATTTTGTCTGTCATTTGCAAACGTGGTAACGGTTATACAGCACGTGCTTTGGAAAGTCTACCATGGATATTACTTTTGATATCAGTCTAATAACTTTAAAATATTGCTATCATTACAAAGATTTGAAGTAGCATATGTTACTGTGTTATTATAATACGTACTTTGATGGACATGACAAATACGTAGAACTGTTTCACTTTAACTGGAGAAATATTGAACAGTTTTGAGCTTAATTCAGACCAGTTAAAAATCCGTGTAGGCAGTGTTTGCAAGGTTTTTGGTGGGCTCGCTTGTTCTATCTGGGAAGCCCTGACAGAAAAAGCTTTCTTCACTAAAATATTCACAGATGCTTTCTCCATACCATTAGCAACTGTGAGCCTAGGTACTAGTCACATGGGTCAAATCTCTGAGCACCCTGACACTGGTGATTAAAGCATACATAGTTCATTTCTGAAAATGTGAATGCCAAGATTGGGTCAGGAGGCGCCATTTCTAACCGGATTCTGAGAGAGAAGTGTGTGAATGGGTGCAGAATTTGAGCTGACATTGTTGGAGATGACTGGGGGGAAAAATCAGAAAATAAAATTTCCTTCAAAGTAGCACCAGACATGATTTCAGTGGCACAGTGCCTGTCTCTTCAGCGGTTGAAGTATATCCATTAGTATTAGCAGCAGCCTGACGCATCCTTGTCGTGGCTCTCCCTTATCACTGTAGTATCATAGAATGCACGTGCTTTCAGTTTCTCTGCTTTCTAACCTTAGGGTGCTGTGATTTCCATGCCACATACAAGAGGAACATTTCAATGAAGTCAGGATGGCTATTGTAAGAGTAAAAAGAAATTTATGACTTGGTTGTAGAGATATACTTACAAATAGAATTTTGGCCTAGAAAGAACTCTTAAAGAGGAACTACACAAAATCTTATGTTCAACATAAAATTAGAGTTTGCTTGACTTCTGAGTATTGGAAGAGGCTGTATTTGTTTTTCACCTGCTCCTGAAAGTGCATGTTGCACGTGAAGTGCAACAGATACTGATATGTTGGAGATTCAGGTGTTAGCAATCTCTCCATTGTGGCATGCAAAGAGGACACAGTTTAAAACCCTTGCTAGCCGCTTCTCTCAGTGCTGGTGAATTTGGAGGAACTGCAGAAGGTGGCCATGGGGGCTGTAATTTCTGTCTCTGGTGGTCCTGTAGCTTGCCTGGAAGCTGCTGGTTATGAGGCAAACTCTCAATTAGAGCTTGTTATGATGTAGTGATGGTGGAAGGGAGGGGGACTGCAGCAGCGAATAAACTAGGACATTGCTAACAGGAAGGAGAAGGGAGGGGAAAAAAAAAAAACGTAAAAGGACCGCTGCAATGCAGAAGCCCTTCAGGGGAAAAAGACTGAATAATTATACAAACCATAGGCCTCTGCCTTGATGCACAGTGCTACAAAGGCAGCAAATTACCCTCTTATTTAAAGGACCAGCAACATCTCCCTGTGCATTCTTAGAGAACAAATATTAGCTTAGTTAGCTAAGGTATAAGCTAATGTGAATTGATTTTATCAATAGGATAACTACACAAATTCCTTGGTCTTCTCTGCTTGCTTTAATTGCACTGCATTAAATCCTTACCCTACTGTCAGCTACATAATCTTGAGGGAAAGATTGCAAGGAAAATTTATAGTCCCAAAATATTGACTAGAATTTTAAAGTTCTTTTTAATTAACTCAAATGAACATTTTGAATTCCTTTGCACTACACTGTTAAACACATTTAATGATTCCAGCTAGTATGACCACTGGGGGAGAGGCAGGGTTAATGAAGTCCACAATACCCCAAGGATGGTTTAGTAAAGGGATAAAAAATTTCCATCCTTCATAAGTTTACATGAGCGGTTGTCTTTAACAAAACTCTTTAAAATAAGGACAAAGACATTTGATATATGATCTGTATATATTCAATTACTTTAGGACAAAAATAAATCTACCTCTCTGTTCAGTTCTGCAGTTGTCTGAAAACCTTTAGCCTCAGTTGCTTTTCTTAAGGAGGCAATTCTTTAGCTGCCTGACCATGCCTATCTCAGAGCAAAGTGGCTGTAAACCTCTGCAAGCTCTTCTTGAGAATTCACTGTCCAGTGATAAGTTGTGTCGTTATCATATGCCTTTGCAGTACTAATCCGTGTTATGCAGGTTGTAGCACAGCTCCAGATGTAAAAGGGCAGACAGTAGCAGTTTGATCATGAAAGGATATGGTGAAAATTAAGCTAATAAATGTACAGAAAATTGCTGCCTTCAGGTATGGATTGCTCCCAGTTCACACTAAGATGGTAGACACACGTGGGAACGCTGCCTTTGTAGAATTTTCCAGGCTCAACAAAGAGGGGTTAGCAGAGAAGCATCTGAAACTGAGCAGGCAAAAACAGAGTTCCACAGCGACCAGCAGGCAAAATTGAGCACATACATTTTGCAAGCCAAACAGCCTTAGTGCAGGCACAGAGCAGAGATGCTGCTCACTGAGGGACATTGCTGCACCTCCTGCCATAGAGCCATGTCCTGAAATTCCTCCGCATGCCTGTGCAGCATCTCAGTGGGATCTACTTCCTCCTGGTTACTGCACTAGCAGAGAGCAGCAGTAATATGAAGTTTCTTAGAAACACTTACAGCAACTTTTGGGTTAAGGGTTTTTTTTAAATTCTTATGGGTAATTCTTATGACTATTCAGGGAGTACTTAACCAGTGATTGTAGGGCTTGGAGTCTGGGAAAGATACCATGAATAGGAGGCCATTTTGAATGAAAAAAGGGGAATTGTCTTTCCCAGAAAAAAACATGTCATCAAATAATTTCCCATTTTAGAGTAATCGGTGCTCCAATCACTAGCAAGCTTGGCGTGAGGATGAAATTCCACCTTTTCCAACAAAGAGCAAGTGCATTGTCCATGGGGATCAGGGAGTTGTACTGCAAGTGACTGAGTCTAAAAGGGAAGTATTGTGTGACCATATCCCTTCCTGTCCCCTGTTTCTAGGACTTGAGCAAGTTGAGTGAAGGGAGGTGCGGAGAAGGAGTTTTAAGGGGCAGTATGCTGGGTGGCAGTCCTCTAGAGGACTTCTTCCTCTTTTGATGTGTATATTGCACTACAAAGGACAGTGTACCCTTTCCCAAACATTCACCCTTGTTTAATTCTGAATTTTCCTTATTTTACTCCACAGATAAGTTCTAGCTTTTATAAAGGGACAGGGGGCACCAGCTGCTGATGTTCTTTTATTACTTTTCCAGTTGATTAGAATATTGGTGCTCTTTCTTTTTAAAGGAAGCCTTTCTTCTTCTCACAAATGAAGCAGTTTCATGTGATCCTGATTTCCTCTGATAACTTGGCAGCCTCTTCCCTTTCCTCTGATAAACTGACAGTTATCAAATGCCTCTGTCAGCTCTTAATTCTGTAGCCATTCGACATCACTATTCATTCATTGTCTGTAGAGAAGTTCTCTTAAGTAAGAAAAACAACAAAAAGAAAACAAAAACCCTTCTGAACTGAAAGACAGATCTTCTAGTGACAGATAAATAGCAAATTAGAAAGGCTTTTTTAATACAGATTTCTAAGGGAAAGCATGTGCGTTTACCTGCTACTGAAGCCTTTGCTGCTTTCAAACAGTGTATGTGGACATGACGTTTCCTTGGCTTTGGGGCATTATCAAAAATTCCAAAGAGAACGGTATGAGTACTCCTTTTGAGTACTCCTTTGCCTTACACTTACACATCTGCAGACAAGAAGCCAGGAGACGAGTAAGTGCTGTCACTGGGAGGCCAAACAAGATTTTAAAATAATGGGTAGGCATCATGTGCCTGATGTGTTAGGTGTCAATAGGATGGACAAGGGTGAGACTGGTATTGAAGCTAAAGGGTACTGACACAGTGGTCCTGCACTGTGAGCAGGAATTGCTCTTCTTTTCCATTGTAGTATTGCTCTAAAATGCTGCCATAGGTTGCCATGGCACTGTGTTGGTTGGTTGGTTGTTTTTTTTAAGAATCTTGTATTTTTTTAATGGTTAGGCAAGGGGAGATCAAGTTAGGATACATCAATTGTATTTAGTTACATCAATTAGTTATTATTTAGTTACATCAATTGTAATTTAGTTTCACAGCTATAAAAGACCATCAGTGGAAAAAAGCCAGTGTCCATAAAGAGTAGCAAGATGAAATGAAGTGCTGAGGAAAAAAACGTGTCTCTGGAGTCTGCTCTACACAGCTGGTGACAGTTACTCTTCCTTCAGGCATCTGGTTTCAGAATCCTGGGATTACATTCATGTCTTCTCAGCTTATTGTTCATGCTCTGAAACAATTGCATTTATGCTCCAGTCAGATTCTGGATATCTGTTGCTCAGCAGGCTTTGGGTTTATGACACAAACCTCTTGCAGCCTCTCTAACCAGCACTGAAATGAGCAGTTGCTTTCTGACTGGAACAGTTCCTCCTCGCCTCACCTGGGTAGATGCAAATCTGACTTAACATTTTGGATTTTACCATAAAAGATTAGGTACTTGGGTCGTCTTCAGGAAAAGGACTGAACTTTTTATTGTCTTATGGAGCTGTGGTGCATCACACTGGGATGTATGCGGGTTGTTGGTACAGTGCATCAGTATCTTGTTCCTTACCAGAAAGTGCACTGCAAACTGTAAATGTTTCTATTTGTTCTTCTCTTTTCTTTACTTTTACTCTGAAGATGCAATAGTCAGTATGGATGCTTTGTTTTGTTTATATTCCTGCTGAGATCTGTGTTTTCTCATTTTATGCATGATCATTAAGGACGGAATGTTCTACTACAGTTATTTTAGGAAACCTGTCTTTTATTGCTTTGATTGCATTTTCCAAACTATCTTTTTTTTCTATTTTGGCTATGTTATGATTGAGTTGAGGCAAGGAGTATTTAATTTTGTGACCTGGATGTTGTCTTTTCAGCTAGTCTGACTTCATGGTCAGACATTAGATTTCCTCTGGAAAGTCTCTGTTTAGTCTCAGACTGATGACTAAAACATGCTTCAGTGCTTAGATGAATCTTTGCAGGAGTCTGCAGTTTCTTTTTTGGATTAAGTAACATACTGCATGTGACATTCTCTGGAATTTTTTGTGGGAATTTAATTATGTAGAGGAGATACTAACTTTTACTAGCTCTGCAAATTTGCCTTATTAGAGCTATTATTAAAATTATGTTTAAGGTGTGTGTACAGAGATGAACAGGATTGCATATTAGAACTTGGTTGTTTGAAAGTGACACAAGTATTTTCATGTCCTGTTTCTGAATCATTCTCATTTACTTCAGCATGTTCTGTAATACAGATTTATAGAAGTGTTTTCATAAATACCTGTAAATTCATTCTTACTTCAAAAAACTATTGGAAACAGTCTGTGCTAGAGGGAAAGAGGGCTAGAAAAGCAGGATAAGAAGTTGAGCATGGTGTGAGCTTCAGAAGCAAAGATGCTTACTATCATCTCTGCTTTTAGGATTTAGAGAAGAGGTTGCAAATCCTAGGATTTATGTAGACAACATGACACTGAAGGATTTTTTTCAGAGGGCTTAATAGTTTGTGGTTCGGGTATTTTCTCTTGCAAATTTGTTCAGAGGCCCTGTGTATACTAAGGATTCTGAAAATTCTCTGCTGGTGCTAACAAATACAGGCTTTCTAGAAAAAACTTTTTTACAAACTGGTATTTTTCAGACGGAGGAGAAGACGTGGAGAAGTCACAACACTAGAGAAGCTAATAAGCCGCATCTTAGATCACCACCTAGCATAGAAGTATAGGCAGTTAGTGGTATTGGATGTGGAACTGAATGAAGAAGAGTTCAGAATTGTCTATTTCTATCAAGATTTTGTTACCTTTCTCTGAAGCAAAGGATATTACATCCTTTGTACTCCAGAAGCTGGCTTAACACCCTTTGGATTGTTTTTTCAGTCTCAAATGCAGCGGGATCTTGGCCCATGACTGCAACATTAAGGTTGCGGTAAGAGAAGCATTTCTTCATCACCTCCTCTAATTTTAATGCCATATTCCAGAGTGCAGATTTAGGAATAAAGCCATTCTGCAAGTTCTGACATACTGAAAGTCTGGGTACCACACTGGATCTAGATAGAGGGTGCACAGGGATCTCAGCAAAATGGGTAGCACAGGTCTCGTCTCGATGATATGAGAGTTCAAATCCTGGCTGGATCCCTTTTGCGTGGGAAGCCCATGAATTTGGAAAAGCCAAAGGCCACTTAATTGCAGGAAAGTTGCAGTATGATCTTTGGAGCAGGAGGGAATGTTCTAAGTTTCTAAGTTTAAAAAAAACAAAAAAACTATTCCTATTACATATTTGAAGACAAAACAACTTGCTGCTTCTTGTGAGACTGAAACAACCTCCTTTTTAGTCACAGGCTTGGTTCAGTTGAATGATCTCCTCTGCTTGCTTTGGTGCATTGTAGTAACAATTCCGTAAGCACAAAAATCTCTCTGCTACTAGAGCTCTGGGGGGACCTGCAGACACACAATGAATCATCCTTTTCATAAGCAGCATCCGAGGGACTGGATGACACAGCCGTGGAGAGAACAAAAGAGATTTGTTCCTTCACACTGCACAGCAGTACAGCTACATTCCTACAATGCCCATCTTGCAAAGCAGCCTAGTCTTTCTACGGTGGCTCTCATTTTTCTCTAGAAAGAGGAGCAATGATGGCCAGTTTTCTAGGTTGTGATAAAAGATGTGTTTTTATTTATGCACCACCCAATCTGTTCACAGTGCTTTACGGTTCAGAAAATGGCACATCTGAGGATGCTGACATCCTATAACATGCCCTGCAGGAGGTCTCCTGAAACCTAAGGAAGAGCAAGGGGCAAGAGTGAGGCCAAAGAGATGCATTTGTGTGGGCTCCAAGGAGGCTTGTTGTTCTCCAGGTGTTCTTTCTTGTGCTGTAGGGAGAACATAACACAACAAAGCCTAAAAATCACAATTACTCTTTCTACTGCACGTGAGATTTTGCCAGATCATGTGTACACAGGCTTTGGAGCCTTTTATCTGGGGAGCTGGGCTTCCCACTCTTCGGGCCTTTGTATTCATTAGGGTTCCTCCAGGTTCACGTGAAAGCCTGCCTCTCTTGTTAAAATGCGTGAGCGACCCCGCGGGGGGCAGCGCAACGCGGGAGCCCTGCGCTGCAAAGCGAGAAATTGCGTGTTCCGCTGCGCGCCCTGCGCTGTGCTGCTCACCGCCCCGCCGGGGGGGGAGGGGGCAGCCCGGGGGGGGCCCCGCCCCGCCCCCGGGGCCCCGCGGCTCCCGCCGCGCCGGGCGGTGCTGCGGCGCTGCACTGCGGGCGCGCGCCGTTGCCATGGGGAGCGCGGCCCGCACCGCAGGCAGGGCGGTGCCGCCTATTGGCTCGCGCCGGCTGTAAACACCGCGGCAGCCGCCAATGGGGGCCGGTGATGTCACCGCCCGGGCTCGCGGCTGGTCGCGCTGCTCACGTGGCGCCGCGGGCGGGGGGGGCGGCCCGGCAGGCGGGCGGCCCGGGCTGCCGCCGGGGAGCGGAGCGGAGCGGGGCGGGGGCAGGGCCCGGTCGGCCGCGCCGCGCCCACCGGACAATGGAAGGCGTCGGCCGCAGCCGCCACCCGCAGCCGGCCGCGAGGGCGCCCGGGACCGCACCGGGCCGCCCGGGACCGCGGGCCGCCGCGCCGTAGCGGCGCGCTGAGGGGACGGTACGAGCGCCGTGCGGGAGCCGCGGCGCGGGCCCCTCCTCGGCGGCTCGGTGCTGCGCCGGGGCCGGCCGGCCGCTGCCGGAGGAGCGGCGACTGTTGGATGGGGCAAGTATTCCCGGCTCCGCTGTGCCCGCGCAGGGCGGGCGGCTGGGCGCGCCCTCGCCAGCCCCGCCGTCGCGGGGGGCCGCCCGCGGGGACGCGGGAGCCGCGCGCTGAGCGGCGGGGCGTGCGCGGGGCTCCTGTGGGTTCGCTGTCACAGCCTGGTAGCGCCCAGTGCTGAGCGCGTCCCCTTCCCTCTTGAACGCCGTGGCAGTTGCGCGGGGAAGGGAGCCGCCTTGCTCTTCAAGTAACTCTGGACGGCTCGAACCGAAGCTCCTGAGAGCTGAAATCTGGGACTTACCGTCAGAGCTGCGGACGCTTTCTGCCTGACGAAGTGACACCGCTTGGTTACCTCAGCGCAATGTCAGCTTTGGATGGTGGTCCCAGCATTTGGTTATTTGCTCTCTGCTAAGACGTTTCAGGACTATGAGAGAGGGCATTTGGATATAGTGGTGGACATTTGGGATCTACTCAGAGTACGTACCAGAGTAATCATCTTCACACGCTTCAGTATGAAATTATGAACATTTACCAAAAACTGTGAACAGAGTATGGAGAATGCTGCTAATACATAACAGACCAATAACCTGCTTCTGACTTTGCTGATTTTAAGCACTTCATATGGTCACCTTCCCCAGAAGGCTGCTCTGTAACAAATTTTTTTTATCGCTGCTCTTTTTTTGATTATATATTTTGTTTTATTTTGTGGACTCACCTACAACTTCAAATAAATTATTTACTGTTAAGGCAAAAAACAGTCACAGTTCTGTTGTTATGAGTCATCTGAAGCTCTGAGACAGTATTCAGCCTGGTTTTGATGAGGTGTGGAAGCTACTTACCCTTGGCAGAAGAGGTGTGGCCTATATCTGTACAGAACGATTTAAGCGTCTTCAAAGTCATCTAAGTGCTGGACCATGCTCCCTGGCTGTCTCTGAGTCAGCTGCTGGTCTGTTCTTGCTGGTGCCCTGGTATTATTCTGGCCAGGTAAATGCTGCTATGCATCTGCATGTTGTCCTTTGACTCCAGCTTGTGGGCAGTTTATGTATAGCGCCTGGCTCCTGGCTGCTGAACAGGCATGCTTCGTGTCTCAGCATCGTCTTCTGTTAGGTTTCGGGACTGGTTTGGTTTGGTTGGTTGGTTGGTTTGGTTTGTTTTTTTTGAAATATGCTACTGAGTACTAGTCTATATAGTACCATCACAGAAATACAGGAGAAGGCACAGCTGAGACTCCAGCCAGTGCTGCAGTAAGACAGAGGAACTCCAGCTGGCTATGAGAATGCAAAAGACAACAACCAGATCTCTGGGCGAGCCTGCTGTATCTGCCCATGCTGCAGGGAGCTGTACGGGATGCCGGCTGGAGCTCCACTGATGCCTTTGTAAGCTCTCGGGTCAGTCTTCTAATCCTGGATGTTGTCAGCTTATTTACCTTGAGGCAAGCAGAGGTACAAAGGGGTCCAGGTCCTCCACCCTTTGCAGGCAGATATGCAGACATGATGAAGTACTCCTTCCAGTAAGTGCTGTAGGATGATATATAATACAATGCTTGTTTGGGTTTAAGTCTGTATATCCTTGAGTTGCTTCTGTGTTGTCCCTCACTCTGCTGTACTTAGGATGTGAATGTGCACCTTTCTAAGACTGCTGTTCCTCCCCCTTCCTTTCCCCGTGCCCCCAGCTGTGGGACTTGGTCATGTTTCCATCTACTTACCCTCCCCTGTTGGTCCCCAAACCTTCCAAAGTGATGATATTATACAGACTGAGTGTTTTGAAGGCACTTTTATTGTAGCAGCATGCACACAGAAGAAAAGGCGGTATTGTAACAATGCCTCTAGTTCATAATTTAGTTGGTACAGTGTATGATGAGGTAAGTAGCCTGAGCCTTTCCTGAGGAATTTAGGAATACTTTAAGCACACATGCCAGTTCTGTGCTAGTTTATTGCAAAACTTCCTTTGCAGGGCACTTCATCAAAAAGAGGAGGACTAGAAAGGGGACTTCAGGAGATCATGTAGGCCACTCCCAGTCTAGAGATGGTATAAATATACATGGACCATGCCTGACTGGTGTCTGACTTTTTGACAACTTCCGGTGAAGGAGAGCTCAATCTCCTTTGCTGACTAATCTAGTATTTCATATTTTTTGTACCTTGCAATATATCTAATTTTACAGCAAATGAATGTCATTTTATATTATTTTGTCCCTCAATCTGGTGATTTATGGGTGAAAATTTTTTCTTGAGTTTGCAATTTTTGTGAGTGAAAACTCAGGTCAAAACTTCTACTGGATTTACAGTACCATAGCACAGATACTGCATAGAGTCTCATGAGGTGTTTTTGCTGCTTATAGCTCCTTTAGGGTGTTCCTCTTGGAGGAGTCTCCATGAGCAGTGGGTAGCACAGTGCAGGTGAGCAGTAGTGCAGCATGCCCCCCTAGACTTGCTTTTTGCATGTATCTAAAACCACATCTTTCGTAGTGTGGGCACTTATGGGAAAGCACAGCAAATTTCTGACCTGAGATGCGCAGGGTGACTCCAGACAACCAGCTATTTTTATACAAAATACTGAATAGCCCAGGCAGTAACATCTTTAGCACTGTGACCTTCTTTTAAAACCCCAGGTTCACCTGGCATCTCTAAAATCTTCTGCAGTTTGCTGAAGTAGCTGTTCCTGGACACTGTGAAAATCTCACTGTCCCTGAGCTCAAGGGAAGAGAAGTCTGAAGAAAAAGCAGAGCATTATCACTGTTGGTATAAAGACTACCACTTGGGGAAAAACTCATCCTATCTTACCCCCTTCTCCCTTTCTCTAGCTAAAAAAAAAAAAAAAAGAGAGAGAGAGAAAAATACCATCTTTAGGGAGAGTATTGGCTGCGGAGAATGGGAGAGTGGAACAGGGTAATCCCCAGGTGACATGGGATCAATAGGTGAAGTCCTACAGCATTGGGAAAAGTAAGGAAAAAATGTTACCGGTAAGAAGTCTTACACTGGTAGGTGCAAACAGTGGCAATGGTTGTATATTGCTTAAAAAGAATGATAAAGCTTATATATGCAAGTCTTGATTATTTCATCATTCATGCCAATACCTGGTAGTATTTATTTCTTCTGTTAAAGCATAGGCCTTTTTCGGCTGTCTCTTAGGCTCAGAGTATAAATGCAGTGTTTTCCTCATTTTGTGCCTCAGCAGTTGTGGCATTTCTCACTAATCAAGATGCTTGGAAACTGTTCTACCTCACTAGCAGAGATGTGCATATGTCTTAAAATATTAAGTAGAAATTTTAAGTGTTTTAATTTGCTGCTAGAGACCATAGTCTGTAATCTCTTACTGTTTAACAGACCTTTTTGTAAGATGTGACAAGACTGCTACAGAAGTTTATTTTCAGAAATGTTTGTTTCTGCAATGACAACTCTTAAGAAATGAGTACTAAACTACATCAAATTGATACTGTGTTATGGAAGGTGTTCAGGGTTTTTACTGTATAGAAGGACTGAGCAGGACTTTATAAGCAAGTGACAGATTATTTGTCAAATAGAAACAGAGCACTGGCACTCACAGTCATGAAGTGTCCTAGACTGCTTCCATCCTCACTTACACCTTGTATTGGATGAGAGAATATGGTATGTCTGACGTGCTCTGGAAAACAGAAAAATGTCTTTGCACTGCATTTTTTTTACAGTGCAGTTGCACTGTGGAATGATATTAGACACGCTCAGCTATTGCACTTGTTAGATTCGGTCTGTGTATGTTCATACAATTAATGTTGTAATATAGAAACTGCCATTAAAGAAACTGCACGTGCTGGGGGGGCAGCGATTGCTCTCAGAGTGGATTCTTAGCTCCTTAGTACTTAAACTTGGTACTTGGGGACATATGCAAATACAGATGTCACAGAACCAAACACTGTCAATTGAGTGGTAGACAACTGTGGAGAAATAATTCTAGCCTGGGCAGATACTGCCCCAATGGAATATGCAGGAGAGATCACCCACCTTCGTTGGTAGTCCTTCTGCTCAAATATTGTCTGTTGTTTAGCTTGCACAGTGTGGTGGAAAAACAGCCTTGCAGATTAGAGTGTAAGAGAATGCAAGTGGTATAGACGCTACTGACTGCTAAGAATTGCTTTAAATATTTTTCCTCCCAGTGAAGCAATATCTCCTCTGTAATAGTTCTGACTGTGCTGCCATGTCAGGGGTGGTACAGCCAAAGTTTCTTACTGGTTGAAACTATCTTGGCAGAAGAAAGAAAGAAAGAAAGCAGAGATTCTTCTGGAAATGTAATACAGAGATTTCAGAGGAGAACAGAAGTGTCTAATAAAGCAGTGTACACTGATTAGAAAAGCAACTCTTTATGACAATTTCTTTAACTTTTCCTGTCAGGCAAAGGAGGTCTTGTTACTTGCTACTTTATGTTGATATTTCTCTTACCTCAAAATCTGCACCATCATAGATGTTTTAGGTACCACATTGTGCATCCTGCAGGTAGCCTGGTAGCTCTGTGACAAGTGTGCTCTAGCACTGGCAAGGTCACCTGGTAATAGCAGGGTTTGCTGCAGCCTGTGTCTTTTACAGCAAGCAGTGAATGCTCAGCCACCAGTCAGCATTAATTTCGGTGATGTAGCTGTGCAGGTGGTGGGCCTCCTTCGCAAGTTGGGCTGACACTTTCCCAAGCAAGCTGTTCAACGGCAACCAAGAGGTAAAGTGAAGAGCATTTGTTATTGATGGACCTTGCAGCAAAGTGGCAACAAGGTTCTTGAGGGTTAGATTGCAGGAGGAGGGAGGAGCAGGAAAGAGATGGAAAAGATGAAAATTTTCACTATTTATTAATGTCATACTTGCTTACAAGTATCAATGAATAAAAACCAGGAAGGCCCATGTGTCCACTCAGTGATCCTCTGGGTTCCAACCAGTTGTGTATCTGGCTAGTAATTCTGGCTTCTTGTTTTGTTTGTTTGTTTCTTTGTTTGTTTTAAAAGCCTACCTCAGTGGAAATGTTTTAGAGAAAAATGTATTCTTGTGAAGTCCTGTCCATCACAAAGTTTCTTCTTGATCAGTTGACAATATTTTCCCTAGTTAGTCTTATTGAGGAATTTCCCTTGATCACCTCCTGGACTGTTTTTTCCAAGAGTGAAGCTTGGGAAGTTTAGAAGTAACTGTAGCTAGAGATAGTTGGCCCTGGTGCCTGGTTTATCGTGTCCAAATGCTATAGGCTTACCTGTCAGAATTGCACGCTAGAACTCATGGTTCAAATTTTGTAGTATTTTTCTCCCCCGGAAGTACTGCTTTTTCTGCCTTTCTATTAAGTATCACTGCAATGGCCAGAATACTGGGAAGTGAAATTGCCTTACCTGAATGTACCTGGTTCTTTTGGCAGCAGTAGAACTGTCTCAACCCCACCTGGACGATGTGAAAGATTTAAGTAGAAGATATTAGATGCCCGTTACTGAAGTGCAGACTTCTGAAGAGCAGTAGGTGGTACTGGCTTAGATGATGATTTTGTCTTTTGTTAAGGACTGGGGTAACTGTATATCCTAGAAAAGTTTTACATGACAGCACCAGTACTGGAGTTACTGCTGGTCGCAGGGCCATGCAGACTTAAGCACAGGAGCTGAGCGTGCTGCATTACTCAGTCTCTGCTAACATGTCACTTTATTGCATTTCATCAGAACATAGGACTGCTCAAGAGTGAGCACCACTGTGTGTGAGTGAAGGGTGATGATTTGAGCTCGTGCCCACAGAACAGGAACAATGCTGTTGCCACCTCTTGTAGCTCAGAAAAGAGAGCACCATGTGTGAAATAATGCAGTGTCTTTGGAACATGTGTTTAGAAGATAGGGAGGGCTGTGTAGAAGTGAGCTATCAAAAGTGGTATGTGAAATGTTTTAGGTGTAAATGAGTTCTGCAGCATGAGCATTTCCCCCAAACTTGGTGCTTGTTTTCCCCATACCATTTAGAGTGGTGACTCTATCCTTATTCTAATTGAAATCTGAGTGTCTTGTGTCCTGCAGGTAACATCATGCGACTGAATGGCAGAGTGAAAGGGGAAGCTGAGATTACTTGAGTTCTAGGGTCAGCCAGCAGCTGCTGCTGCCACAGTCTCTGCCAGTCCGCTGAGCGGAGCTGATGTGACTGTTCTGGATTCTGCTGGACAAGATGTTTCTGATGAAATTCTGATTATGAAATGCATTTCTTTTGCCAGATTTCCCAAAAATTACTGAGCCAGACATGCTCATTGAATGTAGAGTGTCATTTGGTAGTTTTGCAGGAAAGTTAGGGCAGACAACTTACTTATATGGCTGTTTGGGTGCTGTGAGAAAAAGATTGAAAGCTACTGTTTTTCAATTGATTCTTCAGACTTCACCTTGTACCTGTGTAATTACTTTCTGCTTGAGGAAGGCAAATAAGTTAATAGTGTTAGGAACCTGTAAATTGCTCTGAAGTACTCCAGGATTACATTGCAGAGTAGGTCTTTCTAGATGGGCTCTGATCAGAAGAGCAGTGGGATCCTCATGTACCTTTCAGCCAGTTTTCGTGCAGTGAAGAACTGTTAGAAGACACACCGTTAAAGCTCTGAAAGTTCCTTGTCTGAGCATGTAGGCTCTGGTTTGTCTCCTGCAAGAATCCCTGTCCTCATTTGTAAGGGCTCTGGTCCCAGGGGCAGCCGGAGTTTGCAGAAGGTAACGTGTGACATATGCCGAATTGGTCATTCACGTGATGTTTCTCACTGTGGATAACTACCACCGGGTCTGTTTTTCAGGAACTATTCTCAGACCTTTAGAATTAGATGCTGTGGTAGGGAACTGATTTTGCGTGTGTGCACGTGTGTGTGCACACGCGTGTGTGTGTGGTCTCAGTGCACTATATGTCTTAGAGCTTTGCTTTGAACGAGATGTGCCCACCTGACCCAGTGGCCTCCAAAATATCACTGTGATGGGGGAAAACAGCCTGGCCTGACAGGAACCCAAATGTGCCTTAAAACACTTCTTGTCTTTGGGAAGCAGAGGAAGTTTGAGATAACATGCCTGCGATCTCTGTGCGCCTCAAGAGAGGGGAATACATCTTAGTGTGAATGGGGCATGTTCATGCATTTGTAAGTCCCTGAAGAAAGCTGCTGTGACCTATTCCTCGTTACCAGTAACCAGTGATCTTCAGGTTGTGTGTGCTCTCAGGAGAGCTGTGGAACAGATAGTGAGCCATAAAGTTTCCCATATATTTTCTGGGTGTTAAATTATTTCATTCCCTTAAGATCTTCCATTGTTTCTTGTTTTCCAGGTTCCCTTCAGGGAGAGTTTTACCTGCATCTTAAGTTGTGCAAAGTGTTGTGTAGTTGTTATTGTATAAACAGAAGCTGTGATCGGTTTTCTTACCGTTTTCTGAAATTGGGGCTTTCTTCAATGGCAGAGACAATAAATGGAGAACATGACGTTATTCGTTCTAGTAGCTCCTCTTGTAACAAAAGCAAACAAGACGCATTCACGTACTTCTCTGTAAATCCAGTTTTAACTGAACTTGTGTGTCTGTCAGCAGTCCCATCCAGTATGTAATCATGCATGTTTCCTGTAGTAACTCTGTTACCTACGTGCATGGGGGAAAAAAATATTAGGAAGTGTCTTGAAGTGCTGCGTACTGTAGCAAGGAGTTGTCACAAGCTCTTAGCAGGCACTGTAAGTTTCCCAGTAAAAGTGCTTTTACAGTCACAAGCAAAATTAAATGTAGTTTAGATTAAATCTGTTTAGGTTTTTACTGGGGAATTTTTGATTTGCATCATTGAAGGACACTAAAGGAAAAAGTGGAGGTGTGATTCCATGACACCTTTCTCTGGGGGTAAAACTGAATTTAAAAGAAGCACTCCTCTGATTCCTCTGTTCATTCCATTTTCCATTCCCTATATCTCCTGTGCTGGCTAGTAGAGTTGTTTGTACAGGTCTGCTTTAAAGTAATCTGTAAAGTGATCTGGGCTTAAAAAGCCACCGTCAAACAGTTTAAACCAGTCCTGCCAAAAGAAACTAACAGAGATCTCTATCGTGGTTCACTAGGTGTTAGTGTTGCACGTATACACTCCGTAGCTTTGTAAAATGCTAACTGATGTAAATAATCGTTCATCCTTAAAAGACTTCTACCAGAGTAGTTTTGCATCTCCAGAAGTATTTTATTCATAACTTGCAGTGCTAACTGTAATTGGTAGTAAGCTTCCTGTTAACACACCTTACAAAGCAGCTCATTCTAGATTCAGAGGATGGTTCAGATTTTAGGGAAATGAAAAAGAGATTTGATTTCTCTAGATTCAGATCAGTTTCTTAGTACGGGTCAAAATCTGGTCAAGCAGCTCTTCCCATTCTCTCCCTGCTCAAAGTGTTAAGTTCCCTTCTGGCTTTTTGCCCTGTGGAATGGCCCAGCCCTGACACAGCCCTGGAAAAAAACCTTTTCTTAGGACAACTGGACCCTGCCAAGAAGTATCACCACAAAGAGTTTTTCTGCATTTCCTAAGTTTGCTTTTGAATCCATGGACTAGCTTGTCACTCCCCTATGAAAAGCTCAGCCTTGTGATGGCTGAATGCCTTAGAATTCCCACTAAAGACAGCAGAAGTAAAAATGGCTTTGCGGGTGGTGGAATAGATCCCCTAAGTTAATACATGATACAAGAGTTGCATTTTGGGGCTATAGAGAGTTTCACAGAATGCACGGGGGAAAGGAGTGAAATGCATGAGTTGATGCATGTGTTGAGCTCCTTCGGGTAGCTCCTCCTGATCTCAAAAGCTTCAAAGTTTCCATCAGATCAAGGCAGTTGCTTGTGGAAAACTACTTTAAGACCGGACTTTCTCTTAGTTTGCTTTAGTTCAGTTTCTCCGTGGAATAGGCCCTTGCTGGCTAGAGCCACCACCTCTTTCTGTAATGTTAAGGAATAACGTTGAGAGATAATTTTGAATGATTTTTATGTTAAATTTGAAAAATAATAGTATCCAGAAAAGGTACAGGGTCCAGAATGTTTTCTGTTAGTTATGAGGTATCTCAGAGATACAGAAATGTAATTGTTCTCACCGTCTTTGGTGGAGGCAGCCTTTAAGAATGGTTTTGGAAGCCCACAAAGCCTATGAAGTTTAGATTCCAAATTATTCCACATTGACAAAACATTTTCAGGACTTTGTGTCCTGCCCTAGGTTTTAAAGAACAGTGTTGAAGCAGATGAGAGTACATGACAAAAGAGAACTTGGTTAAGGCACAGATGTCACTGACAGAAGGTATGGAGAGAACCCTGGGATTTTGTTTGCTTGTTTTTATTGTTTTATTGGGGTTTTTTTGAGGAGTGTCAACAATAGTAAGAGAGCATCTTTAAAGAATGTGTCAACTGTTGTTTCTTAAAGAGTATTATAACGTCTCTTCAAATGTATAGGTAACGGAAAAACTCAGGTTTGACTTGCAAAAGATTCTGAAATTTGATTAGCAAAAGCAAAGTCCTTACGGAAACCCCTAAACATGTGAATACGCTTGTACCCACATGCATCTTTGCTGCATTCAGGAGTTAGGGTGCTTCCAGTGCAAGAAATCTCCTTGTGCTAAGCATGAGCAGTTTAGATTACCTGTATAATGTGGCATAAGAAAAGCTGATTTTTGACAACTTGATTTGTATGCTATTGAGTCTCTGTCTACAGTGCCCTGTGAGATATTTGTCATGTGATCCTTTGTTGACTATAGAAGATAAGAATGTGGAAACTGTGTTCATGTAACTTCATTGCCTGCTAAGTAGGTGGTTCTACACAAGCTCCTGAAGCGATCAAGACAGGAAAGACTTTGACTAGCAAAATATAAGATAATAAGGGATACGTGGTTTTGGACTTCTCAGGGTGATACCTGCAATGTTCAACCCTATGACCCTGATAGCACATACCTTCATTATTGCAAGGAAAATTGTATAACTTCAAACTTTTTTAAAAAAAAACTGCGCTTCATTTTCATCTTGTTTTGTCGTTTGGGCTTTGCTGGCAATGCTTTTTTGGCAATTAGGGTTTTCATAGGAAAACACTTTGGTGTACTTGATGCCAAAGGAATTCATTACAGAAACACTATATGTGAAGAATTTTGCCATTTCTGTCAGTTGCGGCTTTGTTCTAGCTGCTCAGATAGTGAGTTTAATCACATGGAAAAATGGCAGCATAGAGATACTTTCTCTGTTACTGCACCACTTAATGTGTTTGCTGCTTGGAGCTTTCTAATATCTACTAGACACTGAAAAGGCTCCCTTGCTCTATTCACTGTATGCTGGAGATTTAGAGCTCCAGAATGTTTAATTCCACTTCCCTTTTTACCAGCATATTTCTGACCTGCCTGTAGACTGAGCAGCAGTTTACAACCACCTGTAAAAAACACCAATGTTTTTGTGAGATGCTGAAGGGTACAGGTTTAAGACTGCAATGAATTTCTAGTGTCTGTCCTTCAGACACCTGTTAAATCAAACAGATACCTTCTATTGCCTGAAAGCTGGTAGTCCTGTCCTAAATACTTCTCAGGAGCACTGTCCAAGTGTCTGAAAAGGAATACTTGGGAGGACTGGATGCTGTTTCAAGTTGTTTTCTGTTTCCTAAGAAAAGTTCCCATCTTCTCTTTCTTTGTTTCCATGTTCTCACGTGGGGATAGTGATGCTGACAGACCTCCCCTTTAGCACCTTTGATCCTCTGATGAAAAGTATCCAGGAAGTGCTCAGTGTTCTTAGCTGCTCCCTCAGGAAAGATGGGGACTTCACTCATTAAAGACAACAGAGGCTATATCCTTAAAGAAGAGTCTGGAAAACTGACACAAGCGTGAGGTCCTCCATTTCTGTTCTACAACACTTTCAGTTAGAAAAAAGAAAAAAAAATAGTAATCTTCACAGTGTAGTTCTGTACCTAACTGGAATCATTTTCTCCTGCTGCTTCTGACTGTACAGAATAATTATTCTCTTTGGACAACTAAGTGGAACAAGTCCCTGCAGTAAGGAAGCATTATAAAAGCCTGGGGCTTATTACCCTGTAGTAACAGTTCGACATAAATTTCTTATTTTTAAAAAGATGCTGCTTTCCTCAAGTTGCGACTGGAAACTCAGATATGATACCTGGTGTGTGTTCCTTCTCTTAGCTGCTAACAAAATGAAGTGCTGGCGATCCAGCTAGACAGAGTGGCATTAAATGTGCAAAATGATATGCCATTAGCCTCTGTAGCAAACGTGGCTGCTTCTCCCCATGGGTGAGTTGTAGCGGCTGTTTGACACAGGCTTGTGGTGAGAGGGGTTGGCGTAGTGGTGCCAGGTCGCTGTCAGTCTCTGCAGCATACGTGCTCTGCATGGTAATGGGGAAGGAGGAGGCAATGACATGGACTGCACTGCAGCACATTGCAGCACTGCCAGAACAAAGACTGGCTGGGAAAACGCAACTTCTTTTGGTGCTATGTGCTGACCACAGTTCAGAGACAGGGCGTTGAGACTGCATCTGCTTTATGACAGACTATTTCCTCATGTAACTGTCAGTTGCTTTCCCAGAGGCTCTGCAATTAACAGAACAGCTGAACTATTAATAAAGAACTGGTAATAAATATTAGTGTTTTGGACTAGGCAAGAGAAGACGGTAGTGAGTTCATCTCTGAAATGAGGCTAGAGGTGGGTAGCCGGCCACACTCCTTAGCCCGTAGGTCCTGAGCAACTGGGGTGGGATATTGAATTGCAGCCCCCTTGTGCTGGCCAGGAAGGAGCTGTCTGAGCTCTGTACCCGCTGTCAAACCATGGCAGCTTTTGAGGGACAGGGAATGTGTGTAGCCAGTGGAGCTGGGCTGTCTCTTGTCAATGCTCTGCATATGGTTGCGTATGCAAAGAGATTGTCTCTCTAATATTCTCTAATGCAAGTTGTGACTTCCTGGGTGTAGTATGTTGGATGCTTTGTCTATCAAGTGGAAGGTCAGCAAGTGAAACAGCCGCCATCTCACTGACAAATGGCTAGGTAAAAAAAAGGCTTTGCTGCATTTTAAATGATGTTTAAATGATTCTTCCTGTGATTGTACATTGCAGAAACAGTGGAGTGAGTGTGAGATAGTTGATGCCTGATGTTTGGTCCAAGGAGAACCTAACACAGTGGGTCTAGCATGTGAGAGCTGTTCTTCAATGTTGACTTTGTTTAGTTTTACTCCAGCTTTATGCAGTTGCACCATGGCACTACGGGAAGCAATCAACAAACTTGTTGAGGAGCAAGTACTCCTGCAACATCCCAGGAAGGACTGTACATGGAACCAGGTTACTCAGAGAAGACTTTCTCTTTTAAAACCTGATCAGTTCAGTTTCATGCACAGATTCCTATTACTGCCAGTGGGCTTTGTTTTTGGAGTTAACTGGTGCTCTGCACTGTCACATCATGTCCATGGGTACAAGAAACCAACCAGGATGCGGGTTGTCTTTTCACAGCAGTTTATTGTATTCACTGTTAGCATGATAGCAAGATTCATGGAATCCTCCCTATCCAAAAAATTATCCTGTAGCATGATTTATTGTGGGTTAGGAAGAAATGATCTCTAATCCCTGCAGTTGTAATGGAGCTATGTAATGTCTGTGGAGTGTGGCCTAGGCTCTGTAGCTAATGCAGGAAGATCTTCCAGACATCTGGCCTCCCACCCCACAGGTGCCCTCACATCAACCACCTGAAGTTTCTCCTTGGGGGTCACAAGACAAAAAGAGCCCTCTGTGTTTGCTGCCACTCAAACTGCATTGTCTCGGCCTACAAACAAAAGGATTGTCCAAGTTTATCTCTACAGTCTCAGGTTTAGCAGTGTCCTATTATTAGCCTGTCTAAATATCTCTGCTCCACAATTCAGGCTCTTAACACTAGGCTACAGAGCAAGGAGAAGAAAACAACTAATGTTGCCTTCTGACTTTTGCAAAGACTAGAGGGCTTACTGATAGTACTACTTTTCAGAGGGGTGTTACTGAATTATCAGTACCCATACTCTGTGATTTCAGGCAGTCCTGTTTCAGGCACTTGGCTGAAATTGTTTTCCAAGAAACAGAGTCTGTCAGGTCTGGGAAGGAGCAAGTACCTCTTTAAAGGCTCCTTGTTCCAAGCATAGAAGGAAGCAAAGCAGTCTTTTTCCTCCAGGTACTTTTGTTGCACAGTTTCAGGAGACAAGACAAGCTGAATTCAGGGCTTCTATAAAAGTAGGGGAATTGTGTAATACTTGACTCTAAAATCTAGAGTATTTTGACAGATATGATCCTACTGAAACCCTTTCTGAATGGTTATGTTTGCTTAGGGCCTACTTTCACTTGTATTTTCAAGGAAGTTGCATTATCCCGATCTGTTATTGTGCAGATACAGCTAGAATCACAAAGGAAGATGTAAAGGAAATTGTGACTTTTAACAGCTTAGATTTGAGAGGGCAGTACCACTAGAAGGCAGTCACCTGGGGAGAAGGGTCTTCTGACAGGGAAATACAGGAATTGGGGAGGGAAAAAATGGTGGGGAGGAAGCATATTGGAATCTCTCCTCTGTATCTGTCACTCGCAATGGTTCTGTTGTAGTAGCTGGATCACCAGCTGTCTGAAAGGAGCAGTTGACTTGCAAGAAGTGCGAAGAGGCAGTAGGATAGCCTTCACTTTAGTGGTGTGGAAGGGATCCATCTTCTGCCTGGTGAATGGGGGTGTGCTGCTGTAGGTTGCAGACACCGAGATGGATGTCCAGAATTCATTTGTGTTTTTCAGAACTCTCCAGCTTCGTCGAATTTGTCATGGGGGATTGTGGTTTTGATTTTTCCTTCTCTTTCCTTTACAGAAATTTTCTAGGATTTCAAATTCCTGCAGCAGCACTTTGAAAGTGTCAGGATGCTGCAGGGCAAGTCTGTTCCAATGCATTACCAAGTAGAGCAAATCTTTTGCATGATTTCCAGGACTGTCATTTGTGGCTTCCTGCAGTAGGCTGCCAAAAACAGAGCTTGCTTTCCATGGAAATATCCTGATTCTGCCTTTCTTCAACCCAGATAACCAATTCAGGATGTCAATATTGGAGCGACTTGAGCAGATGGAGAGGAGAATGGCCGAAATGACGGGATCCCAGCAGCACAAACAAGGAGTAGGAGGCGGGGGCAATGGGAGCGGGAGCGGAGGAACTCAGGTGCAGGTATGAACCGTGCTGTGTCCAGTCACAGCAGCATTATGCTTTCTTACCAGAATTTGGGTTTGGGGGGGTTGGAAAGGTTTATAGTTTTTCTTAAACAACACATCTAGTTTGTGGGTGTCTTTAACAACAATTCACTTTCATTCCAATTTGCCGCTGTCTCAGTATTTGTAAAAGTGAATGGTTACCTGCTTAGGGCAGGTTGCAGCTGCCCTCAGTGGTTGAACTTTGATGTGTGTGGTGTTGCAGTGCGTTTCTGGGACTGGGACACTGGGCAGCTGCTTTGAGAGCCGTGTGGTGGTGGTTTGCGAGAAGATGATGAGTCGTGCTTGCTGGGCAAAGTCCAAACACTTGATCCATTCAAAGACTTTCCGAGGAATGACACTGCTTCACCTAGCTGCTGCACAGGGCTATGCTACACTGATCCAGACCCTCATCAAATGGCGGTAAGACCTAACCCTTTGGACTCTTGGGTTTTGATACAGACATCGCAGAAGCATGTATAAGCTCTGCTTGCTCCAGACTTATGGTTGTCCCTTCCAAACAGCATCTTGTGCCCAGTGCGAGAACTTGTTCCTGTCCCCTTTTCTGGCAGGACCTGTCTCTTGAGAGAGAGAGAGTCCAATTGCTGGATCTCTCATGCTTTTAAAGCCCCTGGTGGAGGCACCAGCTGCAGTAAATATATGTCATGGGCATATATGTGGCAACATCTTTGTGGTGTGCACGGACTAAAGCAGTAGCTCTAAGAAAAGTTCCTAACATGTCTACAGAGCATCGTTTTTTCTCTCTGCAGCACCAAACATGCAGACAGCATCGATCTGGAGCTGGAAGTTGACCCTTTGAATGTGGATCATTTCTCCTGCACTCCTCTGGTAAGCAGCAGAGGCTGAAACCTCTGAGAGAGTCTGAAGGATCCTCCTTGGGGGTATGGTGTTTTATTTCCCTGATGTGTTTTCTACTCTAAAGAGTAGATGTTCCTTGTGTCTCCTTATTGTGTAAATGGTCAGACATGGCACTATCTGCTTCCTAGCATTTTGCTGAGAGAGGCCATGCAAAAATCCTAGTTGTGGAGTAACTGGAGGAAAGGGAGCAGACAGGGCATTTTGATTTGTTTTATCCGCTAGTCTCCACTATCATGATGGGGAGAGGTCCTTACATGCTTTCTTTCAAGTTGCCCTGCTTGACTGATAGACTGTAGAGATTATAAAAAAAATCATCACAGTATCTTGATCATTAGAATCATGAAATCATATTCACTGAGAATTTAAACAAAAAGCCAAAGTAGGCAGAACCAGAGTAAATCCCAATTTACAACAGCAGAATCTTGAGCTTACTGTTCCTTACCTTTAGTCCTGTCTGCATATTTCTGATCTCCAGGATTCCCATGTGTATAAAGCTGTTTGTCTCTGCAGTGATGCCAGTGTGTATGCTACAGTTAGAAAAATCATCCATTTATTACTAAATAAGAAATTATTGTCTTCATTTGGCAGATGGCATCTCTCAAAGGAGAGAATAGCATCTTCTAATCCTCTCTTATGGCCCTGTGTATAGATGGGACACTTTTAAAAGCTGGTTGCTGGTGTTCAAGCACATTGTGGTTTTCCCTGTTTTGCTTAGAAAAGTAGTTTTTCTGTGAGTTGAAGACAAGACTCCACTGCATTAGCAAGAAAGGAATGAGAAGGCTGGTCTTCCAATGGGTCATTTCTCTGTCTTTTTTAGATGTGGGCATGTGCCCTGGGCCACATGGATGCAGCCATTGTGCTGTATAAGTGGGACCGCCGAGCCATCTCTATTCCTGACTCCCTTGGGAGACTGCCATTGGCTATTGCCCGGTCTCGGGGCCACGTAAAGTTGGCAGAGTGCCTAGAGCAGCTACAGCGAGATGAACAAGCCCAGCTTGGGCAAAATCCCAGAATCCAGTGCCCATCGAGCACAGATTCCAACACAGAGAACTGGGTGTCCCAGTGGCACAGTGAGCTTATTGTCTCCCAAGAGCCTCAGAAGGGAGTCACTGTGATTTCCAGTACAAACACAGGTAAAACAATCCTGAGGGTAAGTGCTGCTTTGCTGATGCATGATGTGTAAAAACCTGGAGCAAGGAGCTCACCTGAGTGGCAGATGCCCCCTGTAACCCAGCTGTCCATGCTTTTTTTTTTTTTTTTTTTTTTTTTTTTTGTGGCTCCCTGTCATGTGCTCCATGCACTTGCATGAGTATTGGGAAGAGGAGAGAATGTCTTTTTAGAAAGACGTGTCTTAAGAATGGTTGGGGTAGTATCCTCCCTGGATGACAGTTACTCCCTCTGCACATACCATTGTATGCCTTAGAACATGGCATGAACTTCCACCTGCAGCTCTGCAGCAGGAGCTATTGTACTTCCTATTGTGATCATGTGTCACCTGTTTCATTTTGACCATTGATCTGTTTGTTTCCAGAGCTGAGACGACCAAGATCTGAACCTTCCAGTTACTACAGTAGCGAGACTCAGAAAGATTACCCAGCACCCAAAAAGCATAAACTGAGCCCTGAATATTTTCAAGCCCGGCAAGAGAAGCTGCTTTCCACAGCCCTGAGCCTGGAACAGCCAAGTGTCAGGAAGCAAAACTCCAGCTCCAAGCAATCCACCGCTGAGACAATCAGCCCCAGCGAAGGGATAAGGGACTATGGCCGGGAGCTCTCCCAGCACATCCCAGAAGTCACTGGGTACCGGGGCGCTGGCAGCCAAGAAGGAATCAAATGGAACCCAAAAGACATTTATATTGGTGTGTCTGCAGTGCAGGTGGCAGGGACCCAGAAGGGGGCTGCACTGGGGAAGGACACTGTAGCTCATCGGCTATGCCAGCGAGAGCAGATGAATGTGCTGATGATGACTGACAGGGAGATGGTGGATGCAGAACTATTGTCCTATAGGGACAATGTAGGGGATGAGGACTGCTTACACCACATGGATGACTTGCAGGTAAACATAACCATAGCAGCAAGATCATCTGGCCTGAGACATCTCTCCCTGTTAACCGCAGAGAACGTGGTAGCTGCACTAAGGAACACCACTGTGAGAAACTTCTGTGAAGGTCTTTTAGCTCTGTGAAGGCACAACAGGGCCACTGAGTAGTGCTTTGCAAAAGGAGGCAGTAACTGCAGTTGGTTTATACTTTCTCCCGTTATCAAAGGGTGTCATTTCAACCCAGCTGCAAGGCTAACAGCATTTAGGGTCATGCACTAGCATACATCTGGACAGTGTACAGAATGCACAAAATACTTTGCAGACTCTAAGAGTTCTGTTAACTGTGATAAGATACCACATCTCGCAGATGAGAGGAGCTGGTAGACTGTTTCAGAACAGAGTTTCCAGGTCTCTCGCTGTGGATAGTTCAAAAGATCCTGCCTCTTGCTTCGTTGATGGGGTTTTGTTCATCTGCATGGATTATATTAAAAAAAAAAAACACACACATTGAGCAAGCAGGAGACATGTAGACTGTGTGCAGCCTGTGAAGCCAGCCTCATGCTCTCAGCAGAATGCTTTTCTGTCACTTGCTGTTCTGAGTGCTATGTCAGTTGGGGGCAAGTGGCATGTGGTCAAGGGAGAAGAAGGTAGGCCCCCCGGCCACATCAGTAAAGGAGGCTGAGGTGGCACTGTAGTCCTTTGGGAACAGGGGAGCAGTCCGTACTAAGATGAGGTGATACCAAGGGAGGCAGTGCTGTATCTGCAGGCTAAATGGCTGCTCTGAATCATGCCAGCTGAGCAATGAGTGTGCTCAGGCATCTGACTGTGGCTCCAAGAGCTGCAGTTTGGTTTCACCTGCAGATTAGTGTCAAAGGCTTCACCTGTGCACAGAGCTGGCATGGAGGAAGCATGGTGCTGGTGAGCAGCTCTCATAGCAAGTAACTCTTCTCAGCTGGGGAAGTTGCTGCACTGTGAAACTTCAAAGGGCAAGGAGATAAGAGTGGAGGAGAAAGGGGAGAAATGAGGCAGTGGGTTTTGAGAAGGAAAAATCCCACCAGATATGGGCTAGAGGGAATAAAAACACAGCTGAAGCAGGGCAGACAGGTGAGAACTAATCTCTGGGGGAAGGATATTGTGTTTGATCATCTGAGCAAAAACAGTAACAGGAGCACAGCCTACAATAAATCCTAACTCATGCCCTACCTTGGCATTTCTGAATAGTAGCATTTCTAGCATAGTGATAGGTGAAGTAGATCTCTGCAAAACAAGAACTGTTTTTTGTTGTCTGTGTTCCAAACTCTTATGCATCCTTTGGCAGGGGGAAAGGTTCAGAAGGATTCCTAATAAAGCTGTGATCCCAAGGGTTTAAATTCTCATTAATGTGCATTTGTTGTCCTGTTGTGTTCCACGTGTGTGACTCAGATCTGAAAGTCATGTCATAAAAGCGTGTTCACTACAGTAAAGTAAATATAGTACGGCTCCAAGATTTCAGTGTGTCTGTCCCTGGACACTGACTACCTGACAATGCAAGTGGCCTTTGGTGTCTTCTCCTGCCAGTGTCTATAGGTGTTGTGTCAGATTCCTGTAGCTGTCACTCAGCTTGGACACTGATACGTTTCCTGTCCTTCCCCCTGGGAGAGAGCTGCAAATTCACTTTTCATTTGGAAACAAGCTATTGACAGTTGTCAACAGCATACAGCAAAGGTTCATGACATATACCCTCCACTGGATCTTTTAGGCTCCTCATACGTGTGATGAAAAAGAGGTCTGGGAAATGCAAAACCCTGCAGTGCTTTTTCAGAAGAGACAGAAAAGCAAATGAGCTTTGGTTAATGATTTTTTCTCTAACGCTGAGAAAGACTAGACTCCAGCTACTGCAAGTTTTGGGGACACAGGGGCAGGCTCTCTTCTCTTCCTGAGATGCAAAGATGGGTTGTAGCATGCCAGCATAAGGCTCCTGTTACCAGGCAGTGAACGTTTGCTCTCTGTTCCAGGTCAACATGATGACACTTGCAGAGCACATTATTGAAGCTACGCCTGACAGGATCAAGCGGGAGAATTTTGTGCCAATGGAGTCACTGCTGGTGGAGAGAACGGACAGTGCTGCCATGAGCACCACAATGAGCTGGCTGGCCAGTTACCTTGCTGATGTCGATCATCTGCCAAGTGCTGCACAGATAAGGTTAGTAAGAGCTGTGGAATGGCTCTGGGTTTTCAGGTGGTGTGAATGCTGGGCGGCATGTGCTGCTTCTTTAGCCCGCACATACTACTTCTCAGTGGGTCTCAGTGCTGCTGCTCCAGACACAGCCAGTCTCTCACACTCAAACATAAAGTTGCCAGTACAACTGCAAGTTTATGGGAGAACAAGCAGGCAGGGACACAAAGTTTCACTCTGAGAGCAGGTTTAAACACTGCTACTTAAACCTTCAGTTTCTGTGAGTGTCTGAAGTCCCAGGCTAGTCAGCAGGTGTAATTCACAGACCTCTTGATTTAGTTAATGGCCACAGGTCTGAAGCAAGGAATTGAAAGTATGTAGCTTGCCCAGTGATTTTCATCCACGTTTTCATGTTGAGAAAGATGTGAAAATGTGACTGACAGAAGCAAAAAAGTTGAGAGAATTTTAATTGAGAGGTCTCTCTTTCATCAAGTAAAAAATAGAGGAAACCCATTCTGTAGCACCACAGTCGAAAATTTAGAAAAATACTGAAAGATTAATGCTGACTTTCCTGACCCACTAAATCTGAACTTGGGAGAAATGTTTGTTGTTTTCACAGAAGAAAAGGACAACCATCTCTTTCGTAGAAAGAGATATAAACACACATTGTATGTGAATGCTGAACAGCAGACAAACTTCTGTAGTGACAGAATAGTTGTTAGAAGAAAATAAGCTTGAGGTGTACGTGCAGCATTCAGTCTAAACTTGTCACTGAATTTCCAGCTATCAATCATCTCCCCACCAAAACCTTTTCACAAATGCTACAGAGGATAAGAGAGGAAACATTTCTCAGAAAGTGAAACAGAATCCTAAGGCCACAGAGTTTGAGTTCTCTTCCAATGCCAAGTGTATGCAGTGTGGTGCAAATGGGCTCGGCAATGAGGGATGTTGGTTGGAGAGGTGTGGGGGAGCATGAGTCTCTCCCTTGAACTCAGAAATGTTGTAGTTCTTATTTGTGATGCCAGTCCTGCTGGTTTGTGTCCCAGTAATTCCTATTGTGATTGGTATTTCAGAAATCTGTATAGTGAACCCCTGACCCCTTCTTCAAACACCAGCTTGAGCCCTGCAGGCTCACCAATCAGTGAAATAGCTTTTGAGAAACCCAGCCTTCCCTCGGCAGCAGACTGGTCTGAATTTCTGAGTGCATCCACCAGCGAGAAGGTAGAGAATGAGTTTGCACAGTTAACTCTGTCTGATCACGAGCAGAGAGAACTCTATGAAGCTGCCAAACTCGTCCAGACAGTGTTCAGGAAATACAAGGTAAGTGGCTGAAACATCCTACGTCTTCCTCCTTCGGTGGGAGAGAGTACAATTTGTTAAGAAATAAAATGCAAGTAAGAGGTAATATCCACCCCTAAGACAAAAAATATGTTTCTATCGTAACCTTTGCAATGCTTCTAGCATTAACTTGTTGATGTTTACTCAGCAACCACCATGCCAGAAAGAGCAAGCCATACCATAGCATTCTTTCTGTGCTAGAGCACAACAGTCACAAAGTGTATCCTAAAAGTATACTCCAGAGGTTCTAGTTGATCACCTGCTTGGTAAAGATCGATTTTGAGGGTTTGTCTCTTACATGAATTGACTGTAGAGGCTTCTCTAGTAAATGCCTAGAACGGAATTGGGCCACTGAACCCTGGTAGGTGAGATTTAGAAGTAGGAGCCCTCGAAGTGGCTGTGAGGGGCTTCTCATCATCTCTCCTGTCTTGATGGTGTAGTCTAAGTATTTACTGCTTCTTGCTTCTCTGCGCAGGGCCGTCCTCTTCGGGAACAGCAAGAGGTGGCTGCTGCTGTCATTCAGCGTTGCTACCGAAAATACAAACAGGTAAATAAGGAAATAATCTTTTGTGGAAACACACGCAGTAGTGCCATGAACACAGCCCTCTGTAATGGGAGTTATCCACTGTGTTTCTGTGTGCCTTTCAACGTGCAGCAGTAAGATACCCTCCTCAGACAAAGATAAAAGGGGAAGAAAATTTGTATCCTGAATCTAATTTCAGAGGGTGCTTCCTTGAAAGGATTTTGTTTGTGATGATACCTGCATTTTTACTGTGAGATAGAGGGAATTGTTGTGTTTCATATTGGCCTATACGCATGCTGTAATCCAGTGAGACTGTTTTCTGACTAGTTGCTTGCCAAATTTCATTGTGAAATTGAAGTTGGTTTTGCCTTTGATAAGGGCGAAGATGAAAAATAGGTTGTTTTATTTTGCACGTACCAAACTTTTAAACTACAGAAAATCCAATGTTTTAGCTTGATGCAAGTTGTTCCAGGACTGAGACTGTTCTCCAAACTCTATTTTGGAGAGGTGATTTTAGGCTGAGTTCTCAACCCCAGAAAAAGAAGATACTTTTTCTTTTTTTTTCTTTTTTTTCTTTTTTCTTCTTTTTTCTTCTTTTTTCATTTTTTCTTCTTTTTTCTTTCTTTTTTCTTTTTTCTTTTTTCTTTTTTCTTTTTTCTTTTTTCTTTTTTCTTTTTTCTTTTTTCTTTTTTCTTTTTTCTTTTTTCTTTTTTCTTTTTTTTCTTTTTTTTCTTTTTTCTTTCTTTTTTCTTTTTTTCTTTTTTTCTTTTTTCTTTCTTTTTTTCTTTTTTCTTTCTTTTTTTCTTTTTTCTTTCTTTTTTCTTCTTTCTTCTTTCTTTTTCTTCTTTCTTCTTTTTTCTTCTTTCTTCTTTTTTCTTCTTTCTTCTTTTTTCTTCTTTCTTCTTTTTTCTTCTTTCTTCTTTTTTCTTCTTTCTTCTTTTTTCTTTTTTCTTTTTTTCTTTTTTTTTGGTGGCTAGAGCCCACCTTCTTCTCTTCACTGTCCCCCGTCAGACTTAGGCTGTCTGATGCCTCAAAGCATGGTACTTGAAATGAAAGACAAGATTCTTGTGCTCTTTTGAAACTTTCAAAATCATTTGTTTGGGAAGCCTTTCTAGTGTTAGTTGAGTGCATCGCAGTTGACCCTCAAACTGTCATATGGCTGTCATTCTGAAGTGATGCTTCCTGTAATAGCGAAGCTTAATACCTTTCAAAAACTGCTTGACAGAGTCTGTCTTGGATCCTGGAATCACTTCTTTTTGAAAGAAGATGGTTTGGTTTTTATTTTTTTTTTCAATTCTTTATTTGCAGAACTAACATTAACCTTGTATTTTCTGTTTCTCCCTAAGCTTACTTGGATAGCCTTGAAGGTAATACAAATACAAACACTGTTTTGGAAACCATTCCCCTTGGGTCACAAGCTTTCACGTTCAGTATAAACCAGGAGAAGCTGGCATTTAGTGAAATGCTTTAATAGTATCCACTGGTAAATGCCTGTGGTGGCTAAAGCACTGTGACAAACCAAACCTCTTTTGGGAGATAGGCAGAGGCTGTTGTGCCACAGCATATCAACATTAAAAAAAAAAATAAAGGAAAAAAAAGACTCCTGCTTCTACAGATGCTCCCCTAAGCAGCGATGGGCTGAGGCGAGGGGAATGTTCTGAAGTCAGTTTCCAGAGGACGGACTTTCCTTTGTTGCTGCTTATTAGCCTTTCCTCTGTAATCAGCAAGACCTTTTCCTCAGTATTTGGGGAGCATAAGGGAACACTTATCCCACCCATACAACATTGTTGTTACCATTCTGCCTGCCTGTGAAAGTATTTTGAAAGTCCATCTTTAAAATATCTGTGCTCAGAATTCCTAAGATCACTCTCATGTATGTTGCTGCTCATACTGGAGACACAGGAGTTAATGCCAGTCTTAAATGGTCCATGATGAATAACTTTCTCCTGTACAGATGGATTTACTAGCTGTGCAATGTCTTGCTCTAACCAGATCCTGGAACCAGCTCAGCTTTTCTCAGAGCTACCCAGGACACAAGGCATGCTCTTATGGAGAGAACGTGTCCTCAGGGGTATTTTTTCATCCATAGCTTCCTCATGCACAGTGGTTTTGTATCAGTCAAAGTACTATTCTGTCAGGGCAACTGAACTGAGCTTTCCTGGGGCCCCTATACTAACTGGGACTCGCCTCTTCATGGAGGTTAGGTGATATTTCCCTTTATCCTCTTCCCAGCTGGAGGGAAGAAGAGGAGGAGAGGGAATTTGGGGAGTTATGGATGGCCCAGGGACTCAGTACCTGAATAGCTAATCAGCTAGTGGATCTTACAGTTGAATGCAAACATACTGGGGTCTAGTGTATGCAGAGACTGTAATTTTCTCTTTCACATGCCTTACTTCTCTATTATATTACTGTATTACTGAGGTCAGCACAGGCTTACGACTGTAGATTTGAACAGCCATGGCTCACATCACTATTTCATCTTTAAACCCTTCTGTTCAGGGGTTTGTAACTCAGCCACAGAAGTCCCCTCTGGGCTAAAAATTGGAAGGAAGACCATGACCAGCCTACGAGTGGGCTTATTTAAAAAGCTAATTTACAATCACAATCTGGTCCATTTATTTAAAAATGTTTAAAAGCAAGAAGCAAAACAAAACCAATGCAAATGAATAATGACAAAATGCAACTGTACCTAATGACTGCTTCAATTCCAAAAAGTGAAATTTGGTAAATGGTGGTCTGTGATGATATTGGAGGGGGTTTTGCTTGGTTTGGGGTGCTGGGTTTTTGGGTGTTTTTTTTTCCAATAGACAGGAGCACTCCATTAAGATATTTTAGGACAGCGCCCTGTACAGGGCAGTGGCTGCTATTTCTGTGTCTCAGCTCTCCTCTGATAAAATGAGCAGGAAGTCATAGCTGGTAAAACGTCCAGGAACAACAGACACTGAAGTTTTTAAAGTGTTATAATTCCCAAAATAAGATCAGCAAACACTGAAAACCTCTGTCATAGTGTTAGTTCAGAGGTGCAAATGCAACTTACATAAATTATTCTAGATCTCTGTTTGTCTTAATAAAGATGACTTTTAAAAATATGCATGAATGCATATGGTTTCTGTTAAACAGTCATCTACTTGCGTATTTTAAAAGGAAAAGGACATAGAATAAAGAAGGTTTTCTTCTAAAGAGTTTGTGCCTGTTCTTCAGCGTGATGGGGCTAGAAATAATCCAGTGGTGGAGAAGATTTTGGATGTGTGCAACTGCTCACACAAATCTGCAAGTCAACACATGCTTATTACAGAACTTTAGTGAGGATTAGTTTTGTCTATGATAATCATTAAAAACACACTTTCACGTACTTAGGCTCAATATTAGACTTGCTTAATTAACTGATTTTCTTTAAGTTGGAGTAATATGTCATTCCATTTGAAATGCTTGGATTTAAATGGGTATATGAGCAATCAAAAGTTGCAGCATTGTGCTATGGCATAGAAACAAGAGACTGAAACTGTTTAAACTGGCTGTTCACAGTTAATTGCCATAGGAAAGTGAAATACACATGTGAACAGCAAATCAGATTCTTTAAAAATATCTTCTAAAGTTTTTTATTTTTTAAAGAAAACATTATAAGAAGGTGTATTTTCCTTTATTTTTTATTTAATTTGTTCGTATTTTGGAATAGTCATTCATGCTGCTTTCCTCTTATAGTTACTTAGTTGGGCGTATTTTGCTCTTGTTGGTACGATTCTTGACAAACAATGGCTGTGTAGAGTTGAATCTTATCTTATGGTATTCTGTACCTTCTAATGAGTTTTGTTGTATGCAAAGGGAAAAAACAGTTCCTCTGAGTTAATTGGTTTATGTCTAATGCAGACCCACTTCAGCACAAATACGAAGCAATGTAACCATGACTCAGGATCAACTCCAGTCATTCCAAGGTTGTCCATAAGTATAGTACAGCTGGATCTGTTCAGCATTAACATGTACTTGCACAGCCTCTGCCAGCTTGGTATTAAACCCAATCCCATCAAGCTATTCTATTGCCAGCAAGACAAGTACTTGCTTTTCTGATGCAGACTAGGTTCTGCACCTAATTTCACAGTTGTTTCAGTTTGTTGTAGCCCATTTCTCAGTCAATTCCCAATCAGCGAGTAGATGCTTATTGGCTTCTCATCATGTCTTAGTGGCTTTAGAGTCTTTCACCACAGGAACTTTCTTCTTGTTTGTTTTATTGGAATGTCTTAGCTTTTCTTTGTTTCTCTTGTAGTATGCACTTTATAAAAAGATGACACAAGCTGCCATTCTTATCCAGAGCAAATTCCGAAGCTATTATGAGCAGAAAAAATTCCAGCAGAGCCGACGAGCCGCAATGCTGATCCAGCAGTACTATCGCAGCTACAAAGAATGTGGGAAAAGGAGGCAAAACCGTCGAGCAGCCGCCATTGTACAACAGAAACTCAGGTGAGCTGTTGGGTTGTTAGACCCTACTGGGATCTTTATATAGTGTTGTTTAGTCAAGGTTGTGCTGTAATTTACAGATGAGGCCAGTGAGAAAAGGACAGTAATTTATAAGGTATTTATTCTGACATTAAGTACTCTGCTACCCAGTCTTGCCTATGCCTTGATGTTTCCTTCTTTGTGTTTAGAAGCAGTCTGCTCACCAAGAAGCAGGATCAAGCTGCTCGCAAGATTATGCGTTTTTTACGACGCTGCCGCCACAGGTATTACATCATTTTTTTGATACCTGCCCTTCCTTAGAGCATGTGTAGTGATATTCAAATGCCCTAGCAATAAGTGCAATGTAAAGGACAATAAAATCAGCTTGCTACAGATCTTTTAATCAAATAACAAAGCTCAGCTGCTTCCAAGAGACACTGGCAAAAAGGAAATCTCTTAAGACTGTTGCTAAAAGAGAATTATGATGTTCAGCTCCATTGCTGGTACAGTAAAGCAGCCCGGGTTGTGCTAGGCAAAGACAGAATAAGGAAACTTTGAGCAAATTTGAGCAAAGCAAGACATGTGACTTCTAAGGTTGGGTTTTAGGAAGTCTGAAAAAAAAACTCACTGAATGATAGCTGCGGTTCATAATTGCTGAACAGACCTGCACACTGCACAGAGCATTCATGGTACATGGTAAAAGCACAAAACATGACAACATCTGATGTACACTGGAAATGGCTTTATTTTGGTCACCAGGATCATTTGGTAGAGTCTCATCAAAGATGGGTTCTTTTTAATTTGGATGGGTGGAATGTGCCAGCAGAACAGCAGATATGTTAGCTCAAATGTCAGTTACCCCACACTTAACTCAGTAAACTGGGAATACAGACACAGACGTGAACATGAATCATCTCCTGCTAGTGTGGGAAGTTGAGCGTGTTAGCTAAAGTGCTCACTGGCAACGTGTGGCAGCTAGCACTCCCCTATCAATACTCTTCTATATGCAGGTCATTTCTTTTGATTTTTTAATGAAAGAGTCTGGAACATTGCATAGACACTGAAACGTTTCATAGACAAAAATTAGTTCAGATGTTTTTGACTCCACTCCCTCCATTCTCACCACACATTCATTTCATTCACCAACAGCACTCAGGAGCTGGTCAGACCTGATGCATTTTGAAGCATGTCTAGTACATCCCAGCGATGTTTGAACAAACTGAGCTCAGAGGGGCATGTGATAAGCTTGGTTTTAGAAATAGACTCGGTCCTTTTTGTGGAAGTTCAGAGCTGCAGTTTGCAGGAAGTTAGTGTAGCTCGGGTTGTGGAAGGAATTCTTACCTGCAGGTTGAGTGGGAAGTAGCACATGTGGACAAAAAAGAGGGCTTTGTGGTTTCCAGACCAATTCCAAATGCACCTGAAACAGCCACAGTATTTCATGAAGAAGCACAGGTGGCTTGCTCTCAGCAAGGCAGGTGGAGGGCCTGAAAGGTTCATGTTATAGTTCATAAGGCAGGTTGCCCTTTGAAGTAGGCGGAGACTCCAGCCTTTTGTGTCCTCTGAGATCTGCTTGATGTCCAGGCAGTCCCTTGTGAAGCCATATGCCTGTTCCCATCTGTGGGAGTTCTGGAGTTGAACTGCCAGAGACTCCTACAGCTGACTTAAACACGTGCACCCAGAGAGTCTCCCATAACTAGCTGTATCACTGGATTTTACAACAATGTACAGGATGTACCATACCTTTAAACCGCTCTCAGTTAAGTCTCCACCTGTCTAGTAACCTAGATTCTCCAGGGCCTAAATTGCCTATGATTCCAGCAGTTTTTCTTGCCTTCCACTCATTGGCTTCCTCTTTCTCAGCGTCTCCCGTTTCCTTTCTAGAGTGAGACCCACTCATTCGCATCAGTCAAGTTTGCGAGAGAGTCACTTCCCTTTGCCTGTATCTAGATCCACACTCTCTCCAGCAGAGTGGTCGCTGCTGCTATGCATCTCTGGGAGAAAGATGCAGGTCTTGTTTTGATTTCTTATCTAATAATATCCAAGAAGGAGGTAGAATTTATTGTGAGTAGGTTCTCCCTGGCTTTACATTGAACTGCAGACTGTTTGAGTTTCTGCAACAGAACAGTCCTGACTGTGTCCATAGGCACTTTGGTAGAGATCATGGTTATTTTGAAATTAGCCCATGGTTCTTGGTTGGGATGCGACAAAGGAAGAAGTAATCTGTTTCCACTGAAGATGTGACTGTGTTTCAGAACCGCCCTGCTTTTCCTTCTGAACAGAAAATGATCGCATGCTTATGTTCCTGTACTTTCTCCAAGCAGTTATAAAGGTTTAGTACAGTGTTAACATTACTGATATTAATAATTGAGACAAATTTTATCTTGGGAGCATTCTGGCATTGGCAAATGCTAAAAATAAAAGCAAAACTTTCCAGAAATGACAGACAGCATTTAGAATCTGTGTGAAAAGGACATAAATTTACCAGCCTACTAGATTTACAGAACCGTTTAGAAATTAGTGACGAGTTTAGGCCTCTTTCCCTATACTCCTTGTCAAAAAAGCTCAGCAAATACTTGTCAGGAAAGACTGCTTCCAAAACACTGGACACCCTCTGCTTTTAGGCTGCGTCAGTGATCTTGGGATCATGCAACAGGAGTATCCCATTGACCTGTGGATGCTCCAAACTTCAGGTACCCTACAGCGTAATCTGGTCCCTATGCTTGTTTGTGTTTGCTGAAGAATGATACACAAAGAATGCTTATCAGGTTCCTAGAGCTTTATTACTACACAGGATGTTAAAAGTAAATAGATTAAAATGTTTTGCTTGTGGAAACAACTGCAAAGGAAAAGCATAATACTGGAAATAATGATACAGATTTACTTACCGAAACAGATCTTCACCTGCTTCAGTGTCTCAGCTGACTCTGAGGCTGACCCATTTGCTTCCTCTCCCTGCTGGAGGGAGCTGAGGGGGGAGAGCCACACGCTTTCCCCAGGACTGTCATGTCCTGGCCTCAGAGCATTCTCGTTCTTTCCATCACAAGCTAGACTCTGAAACCTCCTGCTGAACACCTCCTTTTTGAGCTGCCCTGTTCATGGTGTGTGTACACTGAGGTACCATGTGGTAAGATGTGGGAGTTGCTTCCTTCCCTTCCCCCTCTTCTCCACGCTTTCTTAATTAACGTGTCTGTTCTGTTTCTTAATACTTGCAGTTATCTCTTGCTTACACATTTCTAGAGATGAAGTAATATAACTTACTGTGTTAAATAAGTTAAACACTTATTTTATAAACCTTCAGTCTACTGTGCCTCCTGTGTAATGCTTGCACAGGGTACAACTTAGGGTGAAGTGGCTGGGTGCTTAGACTAACACCCCACATACATTGTTTCTGAGGTAGTGCTTGTGGGAATCCCATCGGAGACTCCCTGTGAAATGCTTGAAGTGAGCACATTGCTGCTGTAAACAAGAAATTAAAGCCTCAGGCTCCATAAAGAAATACTTCAGTCATCCAGGCTCCTGGCAGCCAGGAACAAACCATAACAACTAATAACTAATGTTATTTATTGTTCCATAGCATAAAAATGGCATTATGGAGCTACTTGTTAAACCACAGTGTGTTGTCAGTACAAGGGATAGAGATGACTGATATTCTTGGAAAATCTGAAGGAATGACAGAGAAGAGAGCACCTGCAGGAACATCAAACAAACAGGATCTTGCAGAAGACACCAGAAAGCTGATAGGAAAGTGGGGTGGAAAAGCCAGTTAGGCTCTGTCATAAGGCTGTTGAGCTAAGCAGAAAGGCAGTGAATTCTTAAACTTCAGAAATTCAACCTTAAAAAAAAAAAGGAAAAAGAAAAAGAAACTGTTTAACCTTGGTTTTTGTCCACAACCAGGTTGTTGCTGGGCCAGTAAATGATTCTTACTAAGATCTTACTCTGTTGCCTTTATCAAGAATTACTCAGGCTTTCTCCTGGCAACCAGGTGGTTGCTTTTTTTCTATTTTAAGTCAATCAAAGACTGTTGTAAGCAAATTATGAAAAGTCCCTTTCTGTTAGTATTCAGAACAGCTTAAATGGTTTTCTTGTCCTATTTTGTTCATTAGTTTATTGGCACAAATATTCAGTAGAGCAAACATGATTTGTATCAGCTTGAGGTTCCATGGCAGGGTTCCTAGGCTTGTTGGTCTGAGTTTTCTGATCTCATCAACCTACTTTTGTTGCCTGATCAGACAGTATTTCAGATGCTTTGGAACAGTTAATGCTCCAAGGCTGAGGTTCTCTTAGTAATGGATGTGTAGAAATTGCTGAAAATCAGAAAAGGAATGTAAGTTTTGGTTGAGCGTAGTTAGAGAAAGAAAAAGTACTGGAGTTCTAATAGCTGAATGTTAGCAGGCATCGTGGCAACAAGCGTAGTCATTCATCAGCAGCAGTCATTCTTACAGTCAGAGATGTATGGTTTTCGTTTGGTCTTGAAAAAGTATATATTTATCCATCTGTTGTCATATTCTCAAAAATCTGGTGAAAAACATGCATCAGCCATAACATGGTGTCAACATGACTTATCACAAAGTATTGTTTGTAAAAAATGAGAAACAGCATTCCTGGCCTCCCAGGAGACCGGTGCCTGAGTAGCTGTTTGTTGCCTGGACCTGTCTGCTGGCACTGACTAACTTCCAACCTGATACTTGCCATTACACCTGCTGTGAGTTGACCTGTCTTCTGGCACACTCTCCTGTGTGAGGCAGCATTAAGGGTTTGTATATTTAATGGTTTTGAAAATACTCCACCTACTTGGGGGTTCCCAAATAGGACTCATTTAGAGCTGTAAGGAAAAATGAGAGCTCTGAAGTGGGTTCGGGTTAGCTGAACTGAATCCATACCTGGTCCATACAGTCAGCTTTCACTGATAATGTTCTGTTTTCTCTTCTTTCTCTGATTCGTATGAAAATTTTACTGTTCTGAGAGATATCTACTCCATTGCTAGGCTGTGATTATGATCTGTAGTGGTTTTTTTTTATGGAGGAGTGTTTGGACTGAGATAGAAAACAGTCACTGCAAGGGAAGGCAGGATGCAGCTGGAAATACCACCGAGATGACAGGATTGGGTTTATTTTACTTATTTATTTCCTGCCCTAAAATATCTAAACACAAGACTCTGCTTTCCTGGTAAAGAGGAGTGCAAAAGGCAGGAGGTGGGAAGGGGTCTTTCTCTCCAGGCAAGCACAAGTATTTATCTCCTCCTCACTGAAGTGAAGCTATTGGTAAGGTACCGTTATTGCCATGTGTGTGCTAATAGCTCTTTGGTATTGTTTTGCTGTCTGAAGCCCTCTGGTGGACCATAGGCTGTACAAAAGGGTGAGTGTAGCTGCCTGCTAGCCAGTTTCTCTCTTCCATTTTAAATATTTTTGCTTTCTGCTTGCTTGCATGGGGCTGCAGCCAGATATGCCAGTAAGTTTCACCTCCATTAATTATATGAAACAGAATCTTGTATAAACTAACCCTACTGCAATGACTAACACTGCTGCTTTTATAACAGGAGAGAGCTCCACAGTAGATGTTACCAATGCATGAATATGTAAAAAGGACCTGTTTATTCATCATGGGCATGCTTAGAAGGTGGTGTCGATGGGCAGTTCTACAGTATCCAAAATGGCTATTAGTAGATTTCAGAACTTGAATGGGTCTGCAATGACACATGCTCAATGAGTAATTATGTCCTTTATAATAAGAATGTGACAGCATTCATGTTAGATCTTAGGAAGCTACTGTACAGATGCAGCTTGCACTAGATGGGTATTTGTTTCTGCCTGAGCCAGAGTGACGCGGAAGAGCTTTTCCCACTGCATTTTACTCTCTGAGATGGTTAAGCTCCAATTCTTACCTCCTAGAAGTTGGTCTTTGGTAAGTTACATGTCTGGTTACCTTACAAGGGTTAGCTCTTTGCCAGCTCCTTCTCTCAGCTGTTAATCTTGATCTACAGAGCAGAAAGATAGGGGAAAAAATGCTGAAATGAAGGTGAGGATACTATAATTGCAGTACAGTAAATTGGCAGTTACTAGAACTGCTAAGTGAGCTTCTGTTGGGAGTCTCCTCAGATTAAAAAAAGTCCACTCAGCTCCATGATATGTCACATTAGTGCGCTGTTTTGCTACCTGACAGAAGGGTGAGAATAGATCACAGTGTTCCCATGGCAGATCCCAGTCCCTGTAAGAGAAGGGAATGCTTTTGCTTTCCAGACACGTGTGCCAGAGCTGTCAGCAGGGACTGCTCAGTACCACCTGGTCTTTAGGAGGCTGTAGGGCAACAGGGTGTTTTTCTCTGGCAAAAGCTGAAGTTGGAGAAACATCACTTGTTTGTTTTTTACTACTATTTCAAAGAGAAACAGGAGGCAGAGGGAGGGATTACTTGGACTCCTGCTTCCATGTAACATTCAGAATGGAAAACTGAATTGATGATCATGGAATTTTACCAACTTTCAATTGCAGATCTGATTTTTGACTTGAGAGTGAGAATATAAATTGGGCTTCAGTCTCCTGGAGGCCTTATTACTGGATTAACTATTTAGCTTAATGAAGCAATAGCTAATAACATTTCTTTCAAGAGTGTGACTTTTGTGGTGTCATTTTTGTTGCATATCTTCACTTTTGTACAAGTAGCAATTTGTGTTCTTTACTCTTGACAACTGAAATAAGATTTTGATTAAATGAGGACAAAGGCCCAGATGTGCCTTAACTGTTTCAGTGCTTCACTTTCTTGGATCTTGCCCAGACAGGGGAAGAGAAACATTCCTCTCAATTGCAGGGGCACCAGCATGGTGAAGTTGCTAGCTGGAAATCCGTAGCTCCAGTTCATAGCACTTATGATAATGTGCTTTACAACTAATGCAGGTTAATTCAAGAACTGTGTTCTCTTAGTACTGGACTGACCAGGTCATTTGTATTTACTGATGCTTTGTATATAATTAGCGCTGGTAATTTTTGGTCTACCCTTGGGTGTCTGGTTTGTAAAGCCTCTTGAGGAAACTGTAATTTGGTTTTGAAAAATACAAATCACTATAAGTAACTTAAAGGAAAGAAACAGATGTCATTTTAATTAGATGAATCAACCTTTCTCCATTGTAAAGACATAAATGTTAATTTTTTTTCTTGCAAAAGTAGACAAGTTAACCATCTTTAATCTCAGGATCAGTTACCGTGTGCAGTGGGGCAGTAATGAATGCTACAGATGAATGATGACATTTTATACTGCTGCCAGTCAAGCAGTACGCTGCAGGGCAGAGATGCCCAGGGGCTGGATCTGCTGGATTCCCAGCAGAACACCTTTCCCAGTTTGCAGGCAGTGTCCTGCCCTCCTTCCCTGAGGCTCCTTGCCCTCCTTCCCTGAGGCTCCTGCCCTCCTTCCCTGAGGCTCCTGCCCTCCTTCCCTGAGGCTCCTGCCCTCCTTCCCTGAGGCTCCTGCCCTGAGGTGGGCCAGAGTAAGGCGAGTGCCAGGTAAGCCTTCTAGCTGCTGGGTTTCTGCTGCCCCTTTCCTTGGAGCCTGCAACTCCTCAGCCCCCCCCCCATGATGCAACACATGCCTGTTGTGGCAGGGATCCTTGAATGCTGCGGTGTGCAAATGGCCTTGCCCCTAGGCACAGCGAAGGGCCTGCCTTCCAATCACCTCATGCACTTTGGGTCAGGGGATAGAGAAAGCTGAGCTATGGGGCCCATCCCAACCAGAACAGCGGATGCACCCCACTCTGTCTCTTCCCTGAGCAGAAGCCAAATGCCGCAACCCTGTCAAGGTGAGAATCCCTTTCAAAAGCAGCAGAACTAACTAGGAGAGACTGATGCAAGATAGGAGTTGGGGAAGAAGAGGAGACACACAGTGGATCTTTTTCTCCTTCCACCGCCTGAGACTGTTTCTACAGCAGGGAGCTTCCTGGCAGGACCTGTTTTCTAGCACTACCTGGAGCTAAGTGGGGCTCTCCCCCATCCTTTCTGGTTTTGTGTGGCTAGCTGTGGAGCTAGCCCCAGACTTTGTAAGAGAGGAACTGGTGTGCATGTCTGCAGCTAGACATTGGTGCGCTTAACAATACATCCCCTCCTCCAACTACTTCTATTTTTGCCATTTTGGTGCTGCTCTTCTCAGTCTTCCTCCTCTCCAGAGATTTTCTGCTTAACTGACTGACTTGCTGTGTGCAGACATGCCTGCACAGCTGCCTGCTGCTCCCTAGCATGCTGCACCCAGTACTTGGGCATCTCTGCCCTGGCGTCCACACGGGCAGGCCCAGGCTGCTGGCAAAATGCCCCTGCTCGGTGGCTGAGGTCCGTTCAGAGGTCCCAACTATAGCACAGGCTGAAAGCTGTGCTGTGCTCTCCAGTAGCAGCGCTGTGTGTAACCTTTCACTGTCAGACAGAAGGGAATATGTTTTAAGACTTTTTTGTTCTGCAAATAGGAAGAAGATTTAAACTTAAAATGTGCATACCAAAATGGGCTAGTTGGATTCTAAACTGAAAAGAAAGTAGAATGTACGACTCAGACGTAGAGGAGAAAAGTAATTGTGCTATAGTGCCTTTCCATTCAAGACTAGGATTCCTACTAAGAGAATAGATTCATGCTGAGTCTCAAGATATGCTAAAACCGATCTGGCTTGCATGGTCAGTGCACTAGTAGAAGAGACTGTAAAGGGGAATCTACATGTGAAACCTCAGCTCATGCGTTTGGAAAGCTTGCTAGTTCCATGAATGTTTGTTGCACAGTAATGAATATTCTGCAGTTGCACATCAGCACCACTCAATGAGTTTCATTCCTTTACTAGTACGCACGTACAGGAACAAAAACTAAGGTGCAGCTGCAGTATTGCGTCCAGTGTTTGGCAGGGAGACTGAACACCCAGACAGTGTTGAAGGAGCAAGTGCAAAGTCCAGGCCCACAGCTAGTCCACAGCTCCCTGGACTTGAGTGAAGCCACCCCCGAGGGCGCACACGGTAGATACTGCATGGCGATGCTGCTCTAGGTGCAGCTGAGAGGTCAGTCACCAGTATTGGAGAACAATCAATTGTTGCGTTTTAAGATTGTGTATACGTAGAAATATACCAGAACTTACCTGAAAGCAGAGTCACAGATTCTGAAAGTTTAGTAGCATTTGCAGGTTTTGCCTTGAATGGCACGTAGTGTGGCATGGGTAGAGAAATTGGTCAGTTACTGCTCCTAGGAGACAGATATGAACCAAAAGAAGCCAGGAACTTCAGTGGTGTATTATTTGAATTGAATGCAGGTTTGCACTGCTATCCCAAGTTTCATAAACAGTAACAGAGCAACTGTTAAAGCTGGTCTTGGAAGTTTCCGTAAAAGTAGCTGAAAATATTGAGAAAAATGGACTGCATTGAAATTTCCTCTAGTCAATAACAAGAGTGTGACTGAGCACTGGAACAGGTTGCCCAGGGAGGCTGTGGAGCCTCCTTCCTTGGAAATATTCAGAAGCCATCTGGACACAATCCTGGGCAATGTGCTCTAGGTGACCCTGCTTGAGCAGGGGGGTTGGACGAGACGATCTCCAGATCCCTTCCAACCTCAGCCATTCTGAGATTCTGTGAAAATGTGCGTATAGCACATAGCAGATAAGCAAAAATCTCCACCTGTATACAATTTAGTGGTCCGTCTTTAGCTATACTACCACTGTGTACAGTGATGGTTCCTGGCTTTGAGAGCTTTTCCAAAGAAAATACAGGAATCTAGTTCTGTTTTATAGTTAAAATGCTGTGCAGAGCAATCCATGATCTCCTGTGCTAGTGTCTCCGATTTTCTCATGATCTATCTGGTGGGCTTCACTGCAATGTCTAATGGCAAGGTGAGGAGCTTATGGGAAGAGCACTTAGCTGGTCTTTAATAACACCAGAAGAATACATTGCAGATGAATATATTTACAGACATGTATGCATATGTACAAATAGGATATACTTGCTAATGTTCTCCCTTTTCCAGTACATCACCATTTTATTTTTGAGGCAGTGATTTGTTATTCTGTGTGTTCTTACAGTGGGACCAGGTCAGCGATACAGGCTTTTGGACTCGTCTCTAATACAGATAGCTGAAGAAGCATGAATCAGGAAAGCAGTATCAATCATGCTAGATTAACCCCGTTCCACAGTGAGGAATAGGTTATATGCATGGGAGGGGGGCTATGATACCTTAGCACTGATCGTCACAAACTGTCCTAGGTGCACAGGTGCTGTTTTCCATACTAAAGAGCATTTGGCTTTACTTTCAGATGATCTTTCTATTAGGCTTAAATGTACTTTCTCTGATCATCTGGAAAAAGTAAGCAATGAAATCTCATGAAGTGTATCAGCTGCTGTTTTGCCAAAAGTTGTCTATTATGGCAGATGATTCTTTGCTGCTTTGAGTTCTTACAGCAACATGTATGCATACGCTGTTTGTGTGCATGCACATATAAAAAAATATTTCTGGGCCCTCTGACCTGCACAAGCTGACATGTCCATATACGCTGAAAGAATGCATGCAAACATATATATACTAAATTCATGTGTTCTGTACACTGACACTGCGCTTATTTAGTCTGCCTCCGCGGATGAATGGTTAGAGTATTCGCTTCCAGGTTTCAGGTTTAAAACCTCTTTTCAAATTAGATTTCATGACTTTTTATGGATTTATTTGGGTTATGTTATACCAGGATCAGAAAAGGGCAGGGGGGGAGGAGGGGGTTATTGGCTGACTTAAGTGAGACCAAACTTCCCATCCTCCAGCAGCAGAAATTAGAAGACTTTCTAGGAAAAACAAATCAAGTTATTGCCTTTAAGTAATAACTTTTATCTCAGGGAAACCTGCTCCAGTGGATGTATTTCAGCTGACCACAGTGCCTACTGTGGAAATGTTTCCCTGTTCATTGGTTAAACTATCTGCTATAACCTCCCGCAGAGGAGAGCTTTGTTCAGAGTCTGAATGTAGGACATGAACAGAAATACATGGCTTCCTGAACTGTGAGCCTTTCTGCCGTATTCTTGGCAGACAGGTGATCTGGGGCAAATCACAAGGAGCAAGTCTTTTCAAACTATTAGATTAGCCAGTCGCTTTCTGCCCACAGTGAAACTTCTGTCCTCTGTGGAGCAGAATGGGTGGAGTTGTAATTATCTGTGATCATGAATAATAAAGAATATAATAATTTATGGCAGCTTTCTTTTAAAGATAGATCCCCCTTTCCCCTACCCAATTTCTTATGGTTTGATTAAATGCTGCTCTCCAGTTTGGGGAGTGTGCATGTAACATCCGAAGTCAGTTCCTCTGGTAAGTACAACTTTATTTCATACCTGAATAAAAAACATTTGGTATGTTTTATTGCTCCCTGCGGACCCTTCCCTCTCTTGGCATTTCAACGATAAACCATTTCCTGCCCCCATGTACCTAGGACATCTGTTCTTGGTTTGTTTTTAATATATGCTATGCAGCAGCCATTGCGTTTTAAGCACTCAGTTTCTTATGCCTCTTAATAAGATTGAGAAAAGGGGAAAATTATAAGGGATTGAAAAGTCCTCTGTTTGTTCAAGTTCAGGACAATGTGAGAAAATGTCATATTGGGATATGCATCACTGTGCCTGCAGCGAAAGGTTTCTAAGTAATTTCTTTTTTTCATTTACCTCTTGCAGGGGCTGAATGTTTTTGGAGCACAAATGTGTGTGTTAAATTGCAGACCGCATGCTCTGGGGTGTCACTCTTATTGGGCCTTTCTGTCTTTTTTGTTTCGCAACCCAAATGAGATATCTGGAAAAAGGCAAGAGCTCCCTTTTCTTAAATGTCCCACAAGCCATTTCAGCTCTCAGAGCAACAGGTAACTCACCAGAAAGCCTTCTCTGGCTCCCAGTGCACCCTGTCCTTTATATTGATCTTCAGCATTGCCAGAACTTATTTGCTACAACACTCAGATTCATTAAACGTTTCCCTGGCTGGGCATTATGTAGTAAATTTTCTGAAGCAGCTTTGTGTTATGCTTTATCCATGAAGCCATTGTTTGCTGTAACTTTTTCTAAGTAGGCCTAATTCATTTGCTCATACACTCCCATATGGGACTCAGGAAGGAAAAAAAAAACCAAAAAAATCCACGAAGCTGCTGCTCGCTTCTGGGGCTGCTGCTTTCTACATTGCTTCAGCACGCAATGATACAACTTCCTGAATGGTGTCCAAGTAAGTAACACAGTTCAAAGGGCAGAAGCTTGGTCTGGCTGTGGCAGTCTGGGAACTGGGACGTAGCCAGGGACAAACCCTGAGTGTCAGGGTTTGAAGCTCATGGTCCAAATAATCATCTCCTCCCTTTTAGTAAGTCAGCACCACGGCAGTGAGTAGGACAGCTTAGCAGTGGTCATCTCTGTCACACATATTTATTCTGTCCATCTGCTCTTCAGCCATTGCTGAGGAAATGACCTTGTACCTTAGAGATGCTTACCATCTAGAGGAAACGATATTTGTGGAGGGTTTTGCTGGAGGCTTTATCGCTGCAGAAAGAAATTTACTGTCCTTCCAGTTCTGTGCAAGTTTTCAGTAGCTGCTGAAGTAGGATGGTACTTCTCCTTGTTTGCAGTCTCGCAACAGCCAGAGCCTAGTACCCATTCTGGTGTGCTCCAGTTTACAGCTGTGCCTGTCCTGAACAGTCATCGCCTCCAGCCCCTATGCAACTGGGAGGCACTTTCAGAAGTGATCCAAACCCATGCCTGTAGACCTCTGGGGAGGTTTGCTTGCCATCCATCAGCATGTGGCCTGCTGATATTACATGCTCTCAGCCGTCTTGTTTTCTGTTGGGGTTGGGGGGGGGGAGGTTGTTTGTTTGTTTGTTTTGTTTTTAAAAAGTCTTACTGTAAGTCTGCCAAACTGGAGTTGAAACATTGTCACTAAGAATATCCTTCTCTGGTGCAAGAGTCTGAACAATTCTGTAAAATTTAGTCATGTTCTTTTCCTTAGAGCAGGTTATTATTAATGCTTGTAACTGCAAACACTACACTTCGGCCCTCTTTCTCGCCTGAATTTAAGAGTGGAAAAATATGAAACAAATAGATTGTCTTCTAGCATGAAGGCAATGTGATATTATTCACTTCAAAGCTGTGCTAGCAGCACTTACTCAGTGAATTTCTATTTTCAAGGGTCATAATTTGTGAAAAAATTTCCCTGGTCAAATCATGTTTAACTACATTTGAAAAGTTGGTTTTGTTTTGGGGTTTGTTATTACACTGAGCATTACTAAAGAGGCGATAACCTACCCCACACTCATACTGACACTTTCTATTGCTGTTACAAAATCAAATCAAAGTGCCACTGAGTAAGAAACTTCCTCAAAAAGAAAAAAGTGTTAAATGAGAACTAAAAGCTTGTGTGTTCTTTAAGACACAGGAAAGGCTACAGCACAGACTATCCAATGAGTATTTAATTAGTTGAAAACAATTAGTGCTAGGTTATCTTGGTAAAGCAATTCAGTGGGTTGTTTAAAAACACAGTTACTTTAAATGAAAAATTAAGTGGATAGCCTTCGTCTTGCGTATAGCTTAATGAATACACTGGTTCTGGCACTTCATGTTTAGCACTGCTTTGGGGAAGAAGCAGGGCCTTTAAAATACTTCAGTGCTTCCCAAATGTCAGTCTGGCCATGAATTTGCTAAGTTATTGGTATTGGAGGTACTTCAATTCTGCTCTCGCTATGCTGTGCTGCAGATCCCGCAATTAAGCAGAGCTGCCTTGGGCCTGCTGGTAGGAGAGGGGCAGACCTTTTCCAGCCTCTTGGTGCCAGCCAGGCCTTCCCCGACCTCACTCTTCTGGGCGAGCATTAGGGGCTGTAAGCAGCAGACTGCAGGTCTTCATACCCGCTTTGCAGTGTATTGCACAAGAAAATGACTCCTAGTACCTACCTGCACTCCCACTTGAAATGTCACATGCATGATTATGTATACTAAATAGAGAGGTTAGTCTAATAAAAATATGGTAGCTCAATAACTTTGGATGGTCATCATCTTGAAGCTGGTTACAAATGCTGTGGAATATATGGTTTGTTTCAAGCAGTTACAGACTAAGCAGTGTCTTCCGTTAATGTACCCATGACAAATTTCAAAGCCTGTAACGTTAATGTTAGGTAAATTCAGTCCAGTCCTGGTATGTCTTTATGTTTTTAAGTGATAGCCATCATTGCCCTCGCAAATTTTTTATAAACCTGAAAATCTGTAAACCAATGTAAAGTACATTTGACCAAGGAAGGCATCGCATATTTGTGAATAGGATCTGTACTAGTGCAACTGTTGAGTGCTGTAGAATTAATTTCCAGTGGCATGTATGTTCCAATTAAACAGTTTCACTAGGTCTGCACCAGTACAGATACTGCATGCTGTAGATTGAAGTTTGCAGCAAAGCATGTCTTGCATTCTCCCAGCAAAAGTGCTTTGTTAGTATAGACTTTGCATGTTGAAGTGCTAAACAAAGACATAGCATGTCTCAGTGAAAGAGCCACCAGCTTATCTAATGTGCATGTTCACAGTAAGAGATCTGTAACACCAGGTTAATTTTACATTATAGTATTGAAGTGCAACAGGAGACACTTGGAAGTTGCACTGGAAATCATACATTAGAAGATGGTATCTTTAACATATGTATAGTTAGTCTCGACATTTTTCCAGCACACATTTTTCTGGCATAGCAATGATCTTGGCTCAACTTCTGATCCTGTGTGCTGCTGTAATAGAAATATTAGTAACAACTTCAGGAGAGAGGCTGCTTTTCTGCTGCAAGAAAAGAAAGAAAACTAAATATAATTTAGAAGGTCAATTTGTCTGTCATTTGCAAGCATCTTCTGTTCACTGTACCAGTCCTCATCTGTTTTCTGTAACGAAAGGATGATGCAGACTTACCAAGCAGTTAACATAATAATACGTCATAACCAGATGGGGGTGAGAGAGTGTTGCTGCTTTCTGTGTGGTGGTGAAGCCCTGGCTCCCCCGACTTCAGCAGGGTTCTTCTAGGCACTGACTTGGGTAGAGCTAGCATTTCACCACAGAAGCTAAAGCTGTAACAGGAAATTTAGGCTCTGTACAGCACGACCCAAGTAGGAATTCAGAAATGGTGGTGCTTTCTTGCCCCCTCATCAGCCTGGGGATCAGAGCAGTTCCTGGAGTCTGGGGGACCTTTGTTGAGACACCCCCTCTGCCTGACTCAGAGCAAAGAGTGACACTACCGACTCTGGGATTTCAGAGGAGTGTCGTAGCCCCTTGGATGTAAGGCTTCAAGCGCTGAAAAACGACGTGCATTTGGACTAGCAAAGCCCTCTGTCTTTCCAAACATGTTATTATCAAATAGTTCAGTAGAATCAAGATAATTAGCAAAGGTCTGACATTACATTTACTGGTTAGTGTGATTCATTCACTGACTTCTGTTCCCCCCCAGATTCATAAGTTAAGAGCATGCCCCGAGTGCTACCTTTGAGTAGGCTAAAACAAGAGTTTAAAGCAGCCAGCTCCTTTTTTGACTGTGATTCTGTGTAGTACTATATGCAGAAAAAAGTAAGTGAGCCAGTGAAATGTATTTATAGGGCCCCATGCAGAGGTCAGTTATACAGCCTTCATCGTACCCGTATGTTGGCAACTTAGTGCAAGGGCCAAAAGATGATGTATGAGTGGAAGCCTACTTACAGAAGCTACAAAATAGTATTGCTGATGCTTACCTCTCCTGGCACCTTTTAGTATCTAAATTATATTTACTTTAGCTTCGTTACATTCACTCCCTTTTTAGTTGGATTCTGTTACACAGATTTGCAGCTGTGACACGATTCTTTGTACTGTACCTCTGTCATTTGTCCTTTCAAGTTGCAGCTAGATCAGCTGGGCATGTACATGCTCTGCTAAATCACCTTAACTTAGGCCATATCTTACTCCTTTTGGGGTGGGCCTTCCCTCGCAATAATGGAGGAAAGATGTGGAGGCAGGTGGCTTTTTCACACAAGTGAGCCTGACGCTTATTCCTATGGAATATGCCTACCTTCTCTGTTTAACTTGCTGTTTGCTCTCAGCAGCATGGAAGTGTATCTACAAATATGTGAAAGGGTAAAAATAAGTTACATGCATCATAATTAAAAAAAAAATCAAAATTTTACTTTCTGTGGAGTCCCATTTAGTAGCAAGCAAGTGCACCTCTATTTCAGCATTAAGACAACCCTGTCGTGCCCTCCTGTGACATTAGGGCTTTGTTTGGCGAACAGGAATTGCAAGGAAGGACACAGCAAAGGCGAAGGGATTGTGCCACAGAAAGCTCCCTGCAAGGGGAGGCAAAGTCCAGGTGGCCCAAGCCCAGCCTCCAGCTTGGTACCCACCTTTGGGGTTAGGGGCAGTGTGGGAAATCTCCACAGATTTGTTTTGGCTCCTTTGTAGGGAGCCTTCACAGATGTGCAGCCAGTTTGTCAGCCGGAGCTGGGGATTGCTGCTGCTCCAGCACTGATGGAAAATTCTACTTTATTTGATGGATTTGAAATAATTTCCTTCTCTTTTTTTTTATTTATTAGTGTATTTCACCTTTCAATGATGATTTACTTCTTATGCTAACAAGTGTTAGAGGAGGTAGTGTATCATGCACATTTTAGTCTTGCATCATGCCACATTTAGGGAGAATAACTCTTCCACATAGAAGCTCCATCTCACTTGGCAAGCAGTGTCCACCACTGGCTATGAAAAAATAAATATCTACTACCAGCAACATACCAGAAAATACAGCTGCTAACAGCTGGAACAAGTATGAAGATGTAAATTATCTTCCTTGTTCACACTGATACCAGTACCTTTTACTTTCATGTAAACACTCTCTTAACATGAGATACTGTATCAACCAACAAACATCAAGCTTTCCCTGCAAGTTTGAATGACTGATTTTCCCCACAGTGCTTGGCACAACAGAAAATTCTCCATGTTTCAGTGATCTGTGGAGAAAATAGGTTAACACTGAAAAGCCACTTAGCCGTAACAGCTGGAGTAGGAGGCAACAGCAAAATCAGTTAATGCAAAGCAATCCAAAAAATCCCAAGCGATTAAATAGGACAATTTAATACCAGAATGAAGTCAAACTGTAGTTAAATATACACACCGACACACACACTTGCATACATATATATTTTTTTTTCTATATATATAAAAAATTAATAAAATCAGAAAAAAATAGTGCCTGGAAATTAGTGTATCCTTCCAATTGTGTTCTGTCTCAGATTTCTACTGTCCCCTCCTTGCGCTTCCAACTGTTTATGGTGTCAGGAACACATTGCCCTCTCGTCATTTCTCTGGGAGTTGGCTTCTTTTGCATTGGAGGTTATAGTGAGAAATCATTTTGATTTTTGCTCCCTTTAAAGCTTTTTGGAATAGAAGTGTTATATAGCTCCTCTTTGTTTTTTCAGAGTGAAAGAATTGAAAAAGGCCAAGGAACTTGAAGATACGCAGCAGCATCCCGTAGCAATGTGACATTGCTTTTCAGACTGTTTTCATTTTCTGTTTTTAGCAGAGACATGCAACAACAACAGAAATACCCACTGCAGTTCTGGAAATATCAGCTGCAGGATTTTAACAGTAATGTTTTGGTCATTGCATTTGCACTTTCATGGACAACTTTTAATTTGTTCAGCAAGACATCTTGGAACTCAATCTTCTGTTGGATCATGGGGAAAAAAGACACCAGGAAGAAATTGTGAGTTGCTTCATTCTCCAAGAAGGAAGAAGCGATTAATTATCCTTTTCATATAGGGCTGTATTAAACAACATGTGGAACTGTACAAATACTATACCAAAAATATTGTTAAGGGAAGGTGGGAATGCACAAGCAACACAAGAATGCTGTTCCTGCACCTGTCAGTCATCTCCAAGAAACTGAAGCTTTTGGGAGTCTCAGTGGAGGGGCTTAGATCAGTACATCTTTATTGGGTCCATGCATCCTCATTTCCTTCGCACTTCTGTCCTTCGTGTTTTATTTAAATCTCTACAGCACACTTAATGCAACTTTTTAAATCTGCAGGTTTTTAATACATCCCGTGGGAATTTACAGAAGGGGTTGGTGTATGAGATAAACGGGTAATGCATGAGAAATGGAGAGAGCAGCTTAAGCAAGTTTTAAAAAGTTTCTTTTTGATATTTTTACTAGAACCTGCAAATCAATTGTCATGTACTTTTTTTCTCATACTCAGCACTTTATTTTCTAGCCTTACTTTCATGTACTATTATTTTAATTAAGTTCTTAATTTGTAAGACATGTAGCTTTTTATGTTAAGTGACTGTCAAACCTCTTGTCCTTTTGTAGAGTCGCATACATATGTTGCCTGGACATTTTATACCACCTAAAGATCAGAGTGGTGCTGCATTCTGGCCAGTAAATTTCTTATTTTGGCTATTTCATCAAAATCTGGGCAGTTTCTGTATATATAGAAGGTAGAAATGGAAAATGAGAAAAAATATTTGAAAGGGAATATATTGATTAATTACTAAATATTTTATTCACAAAGGGTCAATAACTTGGCAAGATAAAATTATTATTTGTATAGTTTTGTCTGAATGAACGAGAAGAGTGTGGATGTATTGTTTGTACATACTGTATATATTAAAACAAAGAGATATGTGCATGAACTCAAGAAAAAGAAATGAAAAAAAGCAAAGCATTAGTGGCTATGGTCTGTAAAATGAAACAAAAACTTTATTTCACTATAAGAAACTTTATTTTAAATGTTCTTTAGAAGAACATTTTTGCTAAAGCATGACTAAATGGCAAAAAAAAGAGCTACTGTATTTAGACTTAGGAAAAAAAAAGGCAGAGCAACATTACTTAAAAAAAAAAAAAAAAAAAGGATATGTTTACATTTGATTTTGGCTACCAGGAGTTTGGTTTGGTTGAATTTCCTTTATTTATTCCTTCCTTCTCCCCCCCCCCTTTCTTTTTTTTTTCTTTTTTTTTTTTTTGCCAATGGTGCCAAGTAATGCGAATGCTAATATTGCTTAAGAAAATTAAGTTACTTTTGCAGAGCAGATAATCATAAGAGTACAAAAACCGTATCTAGCTTAACACCATACACTCACTCCAATAAAGAACACTTAGAATGAATATAAAATTAAAAAAAATAGTATGAAAGTAGAAAATATGTTTCACATTTTCATATCTCCTGCTGGAAGTCAGAAAATGTAATAAAAATTGCACAAAAAAAGGGAAAACTTAAAAAAGATGCAAACTGATCTTGTAGGGGTGTCATGGTATATTGCTATTTCCACATAGTGAGGAGCCAAAGAAATTAGATTTTTTAAAATTGAAATAATAATTTAAAACTGTCATGAAGTGTTGACAATAGGAGCCAGGGTCTGATCTTAATTATGCAGGAATGTAAAGGAAGTAACTCCTGAAGTCCATGTTGTTACTGTGGATTACATATATGTGTCTGAGATCAGAAACTGCTCCTGTGTGTTTGTGCTGCTAGTGGCAGTTTAAAATTTCTGAATGGACTGGTGTAAATTTGAGATTGTTAGTTTTGGAATAGTTGTTCTTACTTGATCCCGGCCACCAACTGCAATGTTTAAACGCAAGGCTTGTTGTGAAGCCTAAAAATATTCACATGTGAGAAGCTTTTAAACTGGTGTCTTTAAAAGAGGAGTAAAAACAAAGATTGTGGCAAAAAAACTGGGGTCAGTGCTCTTGGTGCCTTTTCTATAATTGTACCTGTTTTTAATTACTTCTTTTCACTGCCAGCATTGAATTACAGTAGATGTGCTATAGCTCATTATCAGAATTCTCTTGTACATTTGTGAACTGCTGCTTTATGATCTGATTCTAAATTGGAAAAAAAAAAAAAGGAAAAATGAAGAAAGAATGGCCTGGCTCTCACATTGTGGCTGTGGGCAGCCTCATAGCCTCAATTTATTGTATTGAATTGGGACTTAAAACATAAAATATTCCACACACACAAAAATGGAACAGGAACCGCAGAAGAATCTCCTTTGGAATGAACTGGAATGCTCTGTATTACTACTGGAAGAACTTTGACATTTTGAAATCGAAATGTTGCTCCCATTAACCAGTATGTGACAATATAGAATTGATCTTTTCCTAGCAAGAGTAATGACCTCAGTGGAAGTATTTTAACCCCCTATATTTATACAAAATGATTCAGTAATATACAGAGCTATTTCCAATTACTCTTCCAGATCCATGGGCCTGGTGGTGTATCTACTAATCTAGATCCTGCTTCAGCCAAACATTTTAAGCATGTACTTACTGTTAAACATGCAAGCAGTTCCATAAGATCAACAGAACTACTTGCATGCTTGAAGTTAAGTATAGCTTCTAAGTGCTTTGTTGTGTCGGGTCATTACCCTTCAGTGCATCACTGGTGAGTTAAAAAGACTCCCACTGAAGTGAAGTGATTCTGCTCACCCTTTTCTTGATTGTGGAACTTTCATTTTCACAGAAGATATGTAAGTGCAGCTTTCTGGGAAAATCCACATTCCCGAGTGCCAGGAGCCAGATCTGTCTTCTGGTAATGGAATTGCTCCTTTGTGAAACACATTCAACAGCAGTAATACTGTGTGACAGAAATACAGAATATAACATGAACCCCCTCTCTGGTTGCACGCTTATGGCAGTTCCACACAGTAGTTGGTGCCCAATGGGGGGTCCCCAAGACTTGCATGTAAAACTAGTATAGATGTCTTCTCTTTTGTAAGTTTTATTTTTGTAACCGTGCATGTAAAGCATCACTGAATCAATGGATCTGTTGAAGAAATCAGCTGCTGGAACCATGCAAATGTTTTGAATTGCCCTTAAAATATGGAAAATGTTTTCTGAATGCTTTATATTCTTTCTGCTGTAAATTAAAAACAAAGAAAATTTCCCCATACGAAGTGTGGGCCTTTTTTTAAACACTCTCTCTTCCATTCTAGTTAAATAGAGCAACATATTCCTTTAGTCACTATTAATAACCTTAGGAAAAAAGTGTTTCTTTTACTACACAACCTGCTTGTAAATAATACCTAGTGTCTTGCTGGCTGTAATCAGAATGGTCCAAACTCTACCCTCTACCGGGTGTGCAGCATCCAGAGTGCAATGGGATTCGCTACACAGAACAGCACAGTCCCCAAATCTGCAGCCTTTTTTGCTTCTTATATTCCCGTATGTAACCTTCATCAGGTGTGTAAAGCAGCACATTGCGGAGGAACTCTCCTATTTTTCACGCAGTGAACTCTTCTAGGTCTTTGCTTCAAGGCACTGCTGCCCAAAGGTGCTCAGTAACTCCCCTGTGTGGCACTGCCTCCTCAGGCCTTTTCCAGGTTAGGACACAGCCGTGGAGCCCCATAACACCATTCTGCGCTGCCAGCTCGGGCCACAGGCACTGCAGGCGGCTCCCATGACTCACCGCCCAAGCTGGCAGCAGCCAGACAAAACATTGAAGACACCAGCCATGTTTTCTGTTTCTTCCCCTGCAGTCCTCACCCCTTGAAGAAACTTTTCTTTTTGAGTGTTGTCTTCACTTTTACAGCAGAAAGGAAAACTGACAACATCCCAAACATTGGGCACCCATTCTCTCTAAGCTTCAGATTACAAGTTTTGCCAAGATGACTACAACTACACAAAAACACTAAAAAGCCAATTGTGTTTAAAAAAAAATACAAGGACAAGTTCTGCCTAGCTGCGGCTCACTGGAAGCAGGCTTGTTTGGCAGAAATTAATTTTCAAGGCAGTATAACACACTGTAATAGTTCTAATACTTGAAATGTTCTGTGAAATCATGTGACAGAATACTAGCTTAAAAAGAAAACAATAATTACTGGCAAAGTAACTCAAATTGGTTGAATTATTGTTTTGATTATGCACACAGGCATGATTTTATTTCCATCTTTGCTAATCCCTGTATCTGCAGTATGGGCAGCACCATTTGCTGTATATACTCTCAAAATGCTGATGAGAGCAAAACAGTCATTTTACCTTTTTGTAGTATAACAAGTTTTCTACAACACCCAGAAAATTTTTTGCATGCTTGTTATCTTTTAATGAAATAAAAATGAAGAAAAAAAAAAAGTAGTAGCAGGAACAGGAAAGTATTGAGAAACATTTGACCAACTCTTAATCGGCCCCAATTCTAAGTTTTCTAACTCAAAGCAGCTATAGCTCATAGTGCATATCTGGCAGATATGGAATCGTCTACAAACTGCTAGCTTGTCTGAGGTCAAATTATTTTCAGTACCTCTTCAGTTAAAAAAAAAAAAAAATCACTCTAGAACAGGGCTCATGTCTGGGCTTTCCATGAGAAATCATGCACGCCTGGTGGTAGAATCCAAAATCCTATGCTGCACACAGAATAGAGACTAATCATACTAAAATTCATGAGGCCTTCGGATGTCCAGACCTAAGAGGGTCACATTTAATAACAGAAATATTAATAACAGATACATAAGTTACATGAACCAACCCTCAGTAATGCAAGTAATTGTATCTGACTATGAAGTTAGCCTACCAGGGAAAAATACTTTTAATAAATTGATCATCTCTTTTGTGAAAGACTATGTCAGTACTATCATAAGTTCTTCCAATACCCATGACTGCAACAGAAGACTAGGTTTAATTAAGAGAGTTTTTTCTGGCTTACAGTGAAACAAGCTTAAATATGTTGCTCTTTAAGCATAAGTCTACATTGTTATTTAACTCCCCAAATTGTTCTCGAGTTCCGAGTGTCCATTTTGCATGCCTGTTAATTCATGGGTTCTCCTTCGCCATAAGCCAGCTAATTCTCTGAGAGATAAACCCAGGTGTACTTCTGGACATAGTTCACTCCAGGACCCATTCACAGTAGACAACAGGGTAAGACCAGCCTGGACTTGGTACCCTGTGCAAGCATGCAAACTATACTGGGAGGCCTTGTGCTCTTGAGCACCCTCTGCTTACCCTTAGGTCATGCAAGGCATGCACTCAGTTTGGTATGATTAAAAATCATAACTGGCAGGCTACACCATACACACACTATATAAGAACAAGGATATCTTAAAATCACCACAGGGACCCAGCAGAATCAGGCCAAGTGTTTGTTAGGCAACTGATATAATTGCACCAATTCACTTCAGAGGGTCCTGCCCCTGAGAACTAGGGATACGCACTGCACTACTTGCCTGGGAGTGTGATTCACTCTTAAAGTCATGGATACATTTAGCATGGTAGATGTAGCTTAAGCATCACCATGCAGAGGCATACAGCTGACAGCCAGCTTGCCATTAAACCAGGGAAATGTTTACTCTATTTTCAGAAAGCACATGGAGAAGACTTACCACTCAAAGGAACTGAGACTCCTTAAAAAAAAAAAAAAAAAGTAGACACTTTTCTCTTTTTTTCTTTCAGTATGCTGAAATCCAGATAACAAAGTAACTTCAGCTGTAGAAAAGCTCACACAGACTTGAGGAGGCATACCATAATGACAGCAGTAACATGTCCCTTTAATATATACCAAACAGTGTAGGTGTGTCCCTGCTATTACACAAGCATAGAAGCTGTGCAGAGGAAAGGGCTGTGTCCCTCGTATGCCAGGCAAAACTGCCCAGAAACTGCCTGCCTCAGTACACCCTGGTACCTGGACAAGCTGGACTTCCGCACGTGCCTTGCCCCTCCCCAATAGTCAGGAAAAACCTCGCTACCAAGCATGGCCCTGCAACAGCTGTGGATTACAGCCTCTCTGGAGCCTCCTTGTCTATTACACGGTAGCAGTAAGCATTACACAACGTCTACCTGGAAAACTAAGGACCTAGCACAGTTCACTGATGCTGGCTGAGTACAGGTTGTATAGCCTGGACAAAAGCATATGTACATCCGGCCTGATACATAAAGCATTAGTGCCCAAGCCCTCTGTGTGTGTGTATACACACACACAGATATATATATATATATAAATGTATTTAAAAATATATATATATATATATATATGTGCAGGCACACATGCATGCATATTCTCCCCTATCAAATATAAAGGCAGTCTCTCTCTCTCTCTCTCTCTCTCTCTCTCACACACACACACACACACACACACAGTTCCTAACCTAGTTGCTGCCTGTCCTCTTCATTACCTCACTCTCTTTCACTGATGCACTGATGATCACAGTGTGGCGGACTGTCTGCAAAAGATAAACATCCCAGCTCTAGCCAGGAACTGTGAGTCCAGCCATTTCCAGGCAGCTTTTATTGTCAAAGGTGGCTCCCACACACTTATTTTCCCTCTTCCTTTTTTGCACCGCACTGAAGCAAACATCACAGTGCTTATAATGCTAGGCAGTTCCCACCTGCCACAGAATGGGTGCAGGTTTTCCCTGCAACAGGCATTTGTCTGTCACACACAGGCTGGTATAAGGGACAATGTGCAGACTGCTCAGCAAGCTAGGTATGCCTGCTGAGGGCAGCCTATCAATTACTGCAGCCTGTTCTCCACGAGGGGGGAGGGGGGGGGACACACGGGACACTCATATTTGGGTCTCCCTGGTAGCACAGCTAAACAGTTCAGAGGGCTTTGCACAAGCGCCCCCCCCCCCATGCACAAGTCCTTGTGGTCTCTGTATGGCGGGCATACCCACTTCACAGGCACAGCCCACGCTGAGGCCCCTGTCAACGCCTGCTCCAAGCCCGCGCGCCACGCAGCCTGGCACCAGCACACCCCACAGATCGCCGATCCCGCCAGGCGTTGCAATCATGCAACTGGACCCGGGCACCCCCGGGCACTGCAGGGCTGAACCAGCTGGGGGGGGGGGGGGAGGGAGGGAACACCCCTGCGGCGGCTGACAAAACAGCGAGCGCCGCCACGACCGCTCCCGAGCTCCCGCTCCGCCCTGGCCACCTCCCCAACGGCCGCGGCGCGCTCCCCCCAACGGCCGCGGCGCGAAATCCCCAACGGCCGCGGCGCGCGCCCCCCAACGGCCGCGGCGCGAAATCCCCAACGGCCGCGGCGCGCGCCCCCCAACGGCCGCGGCGCGAAATCCCCAACGGCCGCGGCGCCGCTCGCCGCCCGCGTCCTGGTCGGGGGCGTGGCCTGTCCAAGGCCCGCCCCGGCCCCGCCCCGCCCCGTCACATCCCGAGCGCCGCCGAGACTGTGCGCACTTCCTGCCGGGCTCGGTCGGACGTTTTCGGTGGGCAGTAGCTCGACCCCGACGGCAGCATGTGAGTGCGGGCTGGGGTGGGCGGCGGGGCGGGCCGCGCCGCGCCCCGGGGCCGGGAGAGCCGGCGCGGCGGGCGGGCGGGCGGGGAGCGGCGCTGGGAGGGCCGCGCCCAGGCGGGCGGCGGCCGGAGCGGGCCCGATGCGCGGCGCGGCGGCTGGGGGCGGTGCGGGCAGCCCCGGGGGCTCGTGGGGGCGGCTGTGCTTCGAGCCGCGAGAGGTGCCGCGGCGGCCGGGAGCAGCGGGCTGAGCCGTCACCTGCCCGGGTGCTAGGGCGTTCGGCTTCTGCTTGGGGTGGGCTGTCCCGTCCTGGTGTCTTTGGGGTAGTCTAAACGGGCTTCTCTCAATTCTGCGCGTCTGTTTTAAAGCACTACCCTGGTAGCTAACGAATTGAGAGAAAGCTTCTTGCTGAATCCCGTTTTGTTGTTATGTTTGAAGCCTCTGCTCTCAGGATAGAGGTGTATTTCCAAGACTGTCTAGTCTCGGATTAGCAATGAAAGAGTATAAATGGGCAACCTAAATGTCAAGATGCAGGAGCAGTTACATTGTCATGTGTGTGTGCTGCTCATATCAGTCACTGTGGACTTCCTGGTTTGCTCTTTGTGCATGTGTACATTTGTTCCCTTTAAATGCAAATTTAAGTTAAATGTATAAACACAGCCAATAATTCAACTTCATCTCTTTGTATATCAGGGTACACTGTGTCTGAGGCAGAATGGATGAAAATATAGAAGAGCAAATTGAGTACAGATAATCCTAGAGAAAGGCAACAAAAAGTCATTAAAGCAATGAAGAGGGCATGAGAAATGCATAGAGAGGCTCTTGGTTCAGTTACAAAGATGCAAAATGTTGCAGCTGGTAAAAGGAACTAAGCTGCCTGACTTTAGGAATTAAAAGCTGACCAGAAGTAAATTACTGAATGCTTTTTCTCATTGTGTTTTCTCTGGCTCCATGCCAACTGTTTCAAAAGAAACAGATAACTAATGAAAGAGCACATAAATACAGAAACTTAATGGTTATTCTAACTAATTTTTTTGAAAGCTAGTGAGTCTTGAAGCTTAGTATTTGCATTCTTGCTGAAGAAAAAACACCCCTGAACCCAAGCTCTTCAATGTTTGAGCTCTATGAGCCATTTTAGGAGCTGGTATATGCCTTATTACAAGTTGCATTATTAGCCAGCTACTGCTATCTTTTAGCACTTCAAGCAATTAATTCATTGGCAAGAGGTTTGGGGCATGGCTTGATTTACACCTAAGGTCAGCTGTTAAAACCTCATTTCTCCCATGGGAAAAGAAACTGCCCAATACTTCTTCCAAGGATTCAAGCTCCCTGTTTTCAGGAATGGCAGATAATTTCTAAGCTTAAGCTTATCAACTTTATATGTATATAAAATAATATAGAATAATGATAAGTTTCCTTACTGCAGGTCAGCAAGTGGCCCTGGAAGCTCAAATGTTGCTGCTGGCAGTAATCGTCGTCTTCAGCAAACACAACACCAAGTAGATGAGGTAAAGGTCTAGTCTGATAGCAGTGTAATAATTCCATCTCTTTCAGAAAACCTGACAAGCAAAATAGATAAGCTTTGGCCAAGCAGTTATTGTTCTGTTACATGAAAAGGAAGCCTAGTATCATTCAGCTTTCTTTATTATACTTGTGTCATTTTGAGTCTTGGAAAGGTTTTAAAAAAAAAAAAAATGGGGGGGGGGAGGCAGGGAGCAAAAACTTCATTCTGCTGTTCTGCTGGAGTGGGAAGAAGTTACCAGTGTCCAAAGGTTAGCTGCAAACTCGGTGTTTGAGGATTGGGTGCGAGTTAAAAATAGTACTCTTGGTTCTTACAGAGGAAAAAAAACTTTCTTCTCCTCAGTGGCAAAAAAGGCTGATCTTCTCCAAATAAGACATGCCCAAATTTCTGGGGAATCCAAAAGCCATTGCTGGTTAAGAGCAGCTTTATCTGCTTGAACATGATAGCACTTAAAATGAGTTGAATGTCAAAAATATTTTGTCAGTCATGTTAAAATGCCTCAACTCCTTCTGAAGTAGGTCATAAATTATTTCCCAGGTTTCAGGGAATACCAGCACAACTTAGAGAACTTGTCTGCAATACTGACACTTGAAAGTAGGTATTAGGAACTTCCAGTGGTATGTGAATTTCACATTTTCACTTAAGCTCATTATTGGATCTTCTAAAAGGCAATTGCTCCTACTCCTTAGAGAAGACCATTAAAAATATTATGTATTAGGATCTGTTACCTGCAAGGAATCTCTCCAATAGTGATACAGTTTATATACTTACTGTAAGTGTTAAATTGATGTAGGTGGTTGACATCATGAGAGTGAATGTGGACAAGGTATTGGAACGAGATCAGAAGCTGTCAGAGTTGGATGACCGTGCTGATGCACTGCAAGCAGGAGCTTCCCAGTTTGAGACCAGTGCAGCCAAGCTGAAAAGAAAGTATTGGTGGAAGAACTGTAAGGTAACCGTGGCTTGAATACTTACAATATTCAGTATCACAATTAACAGTATTATAGGCAGTATCTCAAAAGGCAGAAGTAAAAGTGACTCCAGCCAATGTTAAGTTATAGCATTTAGTTTTACAACATATACTATAGTGCTTATGTGAAGTGACTAAAATCTGAATTACCAGCTCTGCTGCTTAACACAAGACCTTGTCTAAGATAGAAATGGCCAAAGGGAACCATTACAGTAATCTGAAGCAGTGGGCAACAGGTGAGAAAAGACCAGAAATATGTAGGTTGAGCTAACCTGCATGGAAGTATTACAAAGCAGAAGGAGCTCACTCGGTCTTCTACAGCTTCTGGCAAATGTTGGAACCTTCTTTGGTGAGCCACAAAGTAGAAAATGTGAGGTAGGATAGGAGTAAAAAAAGGTGTTTAATAGGTTTCTTTTTACTCCTGTTCGATAGTCACCTTAGACAGGCTCTGCACAGAGGCATCATGGAAGAGAGCTTGTTGGTCTGCTTCGGTTGCCAGTGTGCACAGCCTACCATTTCTGAGTGGCAATGCTCAATCAAGATTGTTTGCTGCAAAAGTTGTACTTACCATGTTATTCTAGCACACAGTGCAAGAGTACCTAGCAATGGCTGCTTCTCCCCCTTCCCTCAGTACCTAAAAGTCTGTTAATGCTGCTGTATAGTCTTGTAGTAAGTGTGTTGTGGCTTTTTTCACAGATGTGGGCAATATTGATAGCTGTTGTTCTCATTATCATCATCATCATAATTGGTAAGTTTCACCGAAATGGGGATTTCTTGTAAGAGTTGCAGTGGATGGGATTAATAAACTGACTGTTAGAGTTTAGTAAAGCCAGGGTACTCAGATGGAAGGTACATATAACATTAACTTGAAATAGCAGTGACTGCTTAAACTATTGTTTAGTTTACTGCAGTGAGTGGTAAACTGCTGAGGGAGCTCTAATAGCTGAATCTTGAACACCTGTGCAATATAGATTGGAAAAGAGGTGAAACTGAGATTCCCAAGGACTTACCAACCATGAACAACTTCTTATAGCTGCATATTGCAGAAGTATAAATACCGTATGCCTCCTGTGTCTGAGAACTATATTTCCAATTGTCTCAGTTTCTTAATCTTGCTTAGATCAGTCTTCAACATGGTAGGTCCAAGTGCACTGCTGTATCTAGGCTTTTTTCAAAAAGTAGAGACTGCACTGCTGTTGGGTGAAATGGTATGGAAGTTGAGTTGGAATAGCAAGCCAGGGAGCATACAACTTGCCCTCTTCGTTTTGATTTCTAATGTAGCCCTTAAATATTTCTTGGGAGAATGAAGTTTAAGTTGGTGCTGTAATACAGTAACAAACACTAGTAATTAGCAACAGTTGTGAACTTAGGTGAGAAATACTGATGCAAACAAAAGAAAACTAAAGGTAGGAAAAACAACATGGGAAACTCTTCAGTCCCTCTCTACCTGTCTCTAGTATCTTAAGTTCTTAAAATACAGGATTGTTATGGTGGAGGGCTGAAGGAGACATGTCCCTCTTCCAACTTTTTTCTTTTTTGTAGTCTGGAATGTATCTTCATGAGTTACAGGAAGAAACTCAAATCAACTGAAGATGTCTGTCTTCAGCCTCTCCACTTCAAACCTGCTGTATTTTCAGCCCATCTACTGCTGTTTAAAGCAAAATTATTTTGATTAGTGAAATGTTAACTTTACCTGGTTGCCTTAAGACACTCCTAATATAAATACTAACAAGCACAGCCCACAACTTGCACAGTGCCTTGATAAACTGGAGCATGGAGCTGATGAAGAGGATTTGGTTCCAGAGTTTCCAGACTTAACACTATAATCAGTTATAGACTTCCTAGAGTGGTATCAGATTTATACTTGATCTTCTTCACCTATCTGCCCTCCCTCAGTCCCATTTTGACGGAGAGGGGGGTTGTTCCATCTACACTGTGAGGGAGCAGGAATCAAATCTGTGCCTTGCTGGGGGTGCCTTTGGCTTGCCTGCCTCTTCCCCCCTGCCTTGCCTCAATTAAATGTGGTGATTTCTAGCTGTGGAAGAACCTGTTGGCCAACTAAGCACTCATGCCTGTCACTTACTTTCTGAATGTGCACAGACACCTTATTGGTGTGCATGCTCTGGGAGGGGGGGGCACGTAGCTGGCTCCAGGGTGACTCAGTCACAGCTCCAGGTTCTCTCCGCACAGGGTTTCATTCTCCACGGGGTCGGGCTGCTCCGTGCCTTTCATCTAACCGGAGAAAAAGGCAGCTTAAAGCCCTTGTTTTTTCCTACTTGCCGGGGTCCCTATTTTCGGCCGGGCGAGGCCCCGTGGCTGCAGGTGTGGCGGGCGGGGAGGTGGCCGCGCCCGCACGTGGCGGCGATCCGGGCGCGCGCGGGCGCCGCGTGCGGCGGCGCGTGACGGGCGGGGCGGCGCCGCCGCCGCCTCCAATAAAGCGGCTCTGACCCTCTGTGCGCCTCCCTCGTCTCTGGGCGGGGCGGGCGCCTCACGCGGCCGCGGCGTGTGGGAGCGGGGCGGCCGCGTGCGGCGGCCCTTACGTAACCGGCGGCGCGGGGCGGCCGCGCGCGAGGGGCGGGGGCCGCGCTCCGCCTCGTCGCGGCCGGGGAGCGGCGGGGCTTGCGGGCGGTCCGCTCGGAGACCGGCGCCGGCGCTGTCCGGCGGGCCCGCTGCCCGTCCCGACCCGCCTCGGCCGGAGCAGGTAGGGCCCGGGGCGGGGGCCGCCGCGGCGGGGGAGGCGCGGGCTCCGGAGGGCGGCGTGGGGGGGCGTCCGGTGCGGTCCGCCGCGGTCCGCCGGGCGTGGGCCTTCCTTCCCCACGGGAGCTGCCCAGACTGTCCCCGTGGGCTTCTCCTGGCTGAATTCTCACGAAGGTCTGTTCCTGCACGCTCTTAGTGGGTTAAAGGGGTTGACTTACCGCAAATTGATGGGGAAAGGTTATTAGAGAGTAAGCAAGCAAAACTAGAAATCTAGAAGAATCTGAAATAAAAGGTCTTTTCAACAGGGAAGGATGAGTTTGCTTGTCAGTTATGTACCTGTATTTTCTTGAAGTGGTGAGTATTTGTTTTTCCTGTAGAAGACTCACAAGATCCTCCTCCTCCTGTGTGGAAAATAAAAGGGTCTGAACTTGTTGCTGAGCCAGGCTGTGGTGTTCAATGTCTCTGTATTGCCAAATTTTACTGACCAGAGATGAACCTGAACAAACTTCAAGGCAGCAGCTCAGAACACAGTGTGAATTGGTCAGCAACTGCTACTGCTGGCACTGGAAATGATCAAAAGGAGGCCTTTAACCCTGCTAATTTAGGGAAGCAGGAAGATGGACATCAGGAAGATGCAAAGATGTATTGCAATACATGTATGGGAACAAACTCCAGTAGGAAACAGTTTAACGGACCAAAATCCAGTGGAACTGATCTCTGCAGTCATGAGCCAAATGGCAGCTCAGCTGGAAGTTTCAGGAGGCAAAGCAAAGTTAACAGGTAACTCTCAACAGCATATAGAGCTGACTGTCCTCTGTTGCTTCACAGGGACCTGCTGTACTTGTCATCCAAAGAGTTCTTCATAGGGCTCACTTCTTTCAGTAGACCAAGGAAGCTTACCTGAATCCCAAACTAATATTTGTAGTGGTCTCAGATGTAGATTAGATTGCTGCTACAGGATTCCTCATAAGCTGTTTGTCTAATTCTTAGATTGGCTGATCCAGATGCGTCATCAACCCTTTTGTGGCTTCTAAATATACTTAATCTAAAGACTGTATTTAACAGTATTACAGCAGAAATAACTTTAATAATACTTTTCCAGAATGTTCAAAAATTCCATGCAGCACTTCTAAAATAAATAAATAAAGCAGTTCAAAAGCAATCATTTGTGTGATGTTGAACTGACATGTAAAATTTGCACATTGTACTTCAACCTATTTAGTGACTTGTATGATAACATTATAATATTAAATAAAGAATGGCGAATGGACAAAAGCTAAAGTAACTGTGTTCATATCTCATTCTATAACTCTATAGGATTAGAATTGATCAGCATTTTGAGAATATTTACTGCTTATGTTTTAGCCAATGAGATAAGCAAAAATAAAGAGAGGGAAATTTTGCTTGTTAATAGCATTGCAGCTGTTGGTAAAGGGCTCTCTTACAAATATAATGAAGACTCCTAAATCACAGGAGGGATGAAATCTATGCATCAGGTGTATTTTGAGAACTTCACATTTCCTTGAAATGCTTATCATCAGATGCTGACTTCAAGGCTAGAAAGACTTACATGCATAAAGAATCAGAACCTGTGCATGGTTTTAATACCAGTGAGATTTAGAAGGTCTGGATTAAGTAGTGGCTTATTTTTAGTTGCTAGTATTGCTGAAGTGAACCTTGGAATCTTAGTCACTATTCATTCATTAGCTGGGATCAAGAGGTTCAATGTTATTAGATTTAAATTTCAAGGCATCTTAGCAAGCAGACTGGTTATCATGTGCCTTTGCCATTCATATCTTGTTGGAGTTGGAAAGGAAGAAGGTAGAGGAAAAGAGATTAAACAGAAGAGAAGTGAGAAAGGTACAAGAAAAAAATATAGTGAGCAAAATATAGTGAGCAAGCATTAGGACTCTTCCAGAGATTTTGTGAGGCCAAGCCCATAAAGTGGTAGTTTAGTGAGTAATTTTAATAAGTCATCAGAAAAATAATTCCTATACCAAGAGTCCCCAATAAAGTTTAACCTCTTTGTTTTTGTCCAGAGGACAGCTGAATTGGAGCCAGTCACACAGAGATATGATGATGATGATGATCCAAGAAATGAAAAGGTGTTTGCCTGAAGAAAAAAGGAGTTCCAGCAAGCCCAGTACTATCAGTGCTCTCAACTATGCCTTGCAGTGTGTCCAACAGGTCCAAGGTATGTGAGGGAAAAAATCCGGAGGTATAGAAACTATACAGCAGCTTGGTTTGAATAGACATGTCTGGCAGCAAATAGCATTAAAACAAACTTTTTGAAATTGTGGGGTTTTTTAACATCACATTATCTTTTCTATTCAAATGCCTAGCTACTGCTTCCTTTTTTTTTTTCTTTTTTTTCCTCAGAGTCCAATTCCTAATAGGTGCTTACTAGTAACTTTCTGTATATGTTGAAAAAAATGCTTCCCTGTCCCAGATTCAAAACTTGTTGGATAGTCTGTATCTTATGCTGCTGTTTTCCATACAGATAACTAAGTAGCTTAATTGTTCTTTTGTCATCACACTCTGTCCTTTCCACTTCCTACTACTCATTTCCTGTAACATAAGTAGATCACTCCAGTGGTATAATCAGTATTTGTTTTTTCTTTCTCACTACACAGACCTTCCCCATCTCACCTTGGACCTCACCAAAAGGATGACAAAAGTATGAGACCTGCAAGGACTACTTTCAAAATTGTCTCTGTACTGACTTTATTGTGTTTGTTTTGCTTTTCTCTGTTTTTCAATTAGCAAACAGTGAATTTTTCCAAGCTGCGAATGACCGAAGAGTGTTTCAGACGGATGTGATCACATACAGCATAGATGAGCTGGTGGCAGTTGCATCTGAACACACTCCAAAAAACACTGTAAGAAATTCACTCAAGTAGTTCACTACTTGTTGTTTCACTCTGTATTTAATCGCCTTACATCTCTTTGTGGAAATAGAGTGTTGTAAAATTTAAAAAACCTTTAAGTTTTAGACAAACAGGTCTTTCTATTAGTAAAGGTAGATCAATGCCATAGCTTATGCATGCTGGATCAGGATACTCAACAGGAGTAAGTGAAGGAATGAGTATATTTCTTTTTTTCTCAGAAGCAACAGTTAGCTCTCTGAGAATCTTAGAGTTCTTCTGCAGCATAGTAATCTCCTGAGACAGGCTTAGCAATGTGTTTTCAAAGCTGCTCAAATCCATAGATGTGAGGGACTTGTCTTTAGTTTCTATTTGCACTCCTGGATTTTTTAATTTTTTTTTTCTTGATTTGCAGTATGTATCGTGCTCTCTGGCTCTGTTTGAAAGAAGGAGCGTTTCCTGAGATTAAGTAGTGTCAGACACCAAATCAGAAATACTGCAAATGCTTCTATTTGAGAAGTTCTTGGAATGTTTTTGTGTGTGAATACTGGTGAATCCTTCTGAAAATTGGGGAGAAATCCTTGTGGAATTATAACCAGTCATTCTGAAAAAAGGCATGCATCTTTGGCATCTGCTTCAGTTTTGATGTCGTGGTCTTAGTAGCATTTGTAGGTCATGAGTCTCCATGCTGCGGCACTGGAGATTGTAATAGCTCTCACACAATTTTAATGGGACACTAACTTAAGAACATTTCTGAACCTCTGTTGTTGTTTGGGGGTGTTTTTCTTTTTTTCTTTTTTTCTTTTTTCTTTTTAATCTTTTCAATATTGCTACTATGTTTTGGGAGAGAATTGCCTTTAACAATGTCTTTTTTCCAGGACACCTTTGTGGCTGTGTTTTCCTTGCTTTCTGGGCGAATAGTGCATATTTCTGATCAGGCAGCATCCATTCTAAACTGTAAGAAAAAATTGTTGGCTTCTTCCCGATTTGTAGAGCTGCTTGTCCCTCAGGATGTTAGTGTGTTCTACACACACACTGATCAGTCCCACTTGCCGCTTTGGAACATAGAAAGTCAAACAGGTGGGACTTGGCAATGATCTTAATTGCTTTTATGTGTCTTTCTGTCTTTGCAGAATGAGGATAGAATGGTCATTCGTTTGAAATGCTTATGCTAGCAATGTACATAGGCCATACTTGTTCCTTTCTAGTTGAAAACTTGAGTAGCTATGTCTGGGGTCCCCTAGCAGCTTAACTGTTACTGGGGGTAAAAAAAAAAAGACAGATCCTTCATTTTTATACAATTCACCTTACTCTTTCCAAATACTGCTGCTTAGGGGGTAAGTTTTTTTTTTTTGTTTTTTTTTGTTTTTTTTTTGTAAAGAAACAAAGGAGCTAATTGTCAGGTTAAAATGGTTTAATCTAGCTCTTACAGTTGCTTAGGTGCACTGTATAATTTGTGGTCCATTTGCAGCTTTCTGTGAACATAGCTCATTGAACATGAGTTTTAAGCTCATCAGCTATTTACTTAGCAAGGAGCCAGAAGGCAGCAAGTAGGAAGCAGAAAATTGAGCTTAAAGGCTAGCCTATATAAAGATGAGCCTTCAGTAAAAATATTGAAATGATATTGACTTCTCATGTCTAGCTGTAAAAAAAAAAAAAAAAAAAATCATTCCATTCTGTCACTGTGTTGAATGTGACTAAATGGTGGCTTTTGAGCCGTATATTACTTGTGAGCAATCCAAGTGTAGCTGCCACGCCAAAGCTATGTCCTTTGTCCACCTAGCAGTGGTGCTGTTACAGCATCAGGGCTAGGAAGTCAAAATTTGTTGCTACAGAATGATGCGGGACATGAGGGGCTGCTGGCGCTAATGTGCTGGGCGTTCCAGAACTTTGAAAGCCAGTCCTATGCCTTCCCAGCACAGCAGTGACACCCCTGTGGAGCTGTTGTTATCTTCTTGCTGTGGACTGTTACTGAACTTTCTCTCCCCTCAACTCTTGACTGTATATAGTTTTTGGTACATGGCTCATAAAGCCAGGAATTTTAGCCTTTCCTGTTCTCTGGTGATGCACTGGACATTTTCAGTATCATATGTCTCCTCTGAATTTAGTTCCAGGTCAGCCATTTCTTCAAGAGCGAGTGGGCTGGGGAAGAGAGAGAAATATTTGAAGTGGGAGCAGACTGTTGAACAGCTAGTTCAACAGCTAATATTGACCAGGTGGTGAGACTTCAGCCTTGCTCAGAAAGCCTGGAGAATGCCGAGTTTAAAATTCTTCTTTTTAAAATACTTCTGATAGGTGTGACCTTTTTTTTTTAGGATATTAACTGATAATTTCAATGTATATTCTTCTTATTAGCTTCTCTGTATGAATATGCCCAGGTGAAATCCTTTTTCTGCAGGATCAGGCAAGTACACTATTATAGTCTTATGTTCCTGAGGGCTGGGCACAGGGAATGGTATTGGGCAGAAACAGTGTTGCATTGTTATGACTGACCAATATGAGCTCGTGAAACTCCATTACAAAATTGGCTTACTGTGTTTAATATAGGCATCCAGTAAAACATACAACCTATCCTTTCACAGTGGGCATTCAGTTCACACATCTTTCCAGTGGTGGTGGTTAAACTTGCCTGGGAACAGAAGGAAAACTGTTCATACATGTTTCTTTTGGACCTCTCAGCTTCCTTCAGTACCACTGAGCAGGAGAGGAATGATCTTGTGAGAAAGTACTGTGCCTCTTTTTAAAATTTGAGAATGGAGGCAAAGAGTGTTTTGCTTAAACCTGCTCGGGAGTTTGTGACAGAGGTAGTAAGAGAAACTCAATCACCTAAGTCCCAATACAAGACCTTAATGATGAGATGGATGCCATGTATTGCTTTGTGCTTAGCTAATCTTAATGCTAAAAGAAGAAAAGATAAATAGATAGGCTTGTAATCTCCAGTGCACTTCTGGTCCAGATTGAGATGGTCTCTTGATTCCAGTAAGAACTATTTGCTTCTGAGCAGATATAATACATACTCCATCTATAATAGATCATTGATGCATTCATTTGTTTCAAAAACCCGAGCTCTAAAATCACCTTTCAGTCTCTTGAATTGTGTGAAGGCATTTGGAATAAATATATAGCAGGACAAATTTATGTGTTTTAAGCTGGGAGGGCTGTGTTTGTAGGATACATATACATTCTGCAATAGTTTCCATTTCTTCAGATTTTCATACAACATCTCTCCTTCCTTTATCTGACAGATTCTTTTGATTATGTGGGCTTCATGAATAAAAATATTTTTTCACAAGCACACACTGGACATACCTAAGACTTTTTTGTGTGTGTGTGTGGTTTACCCTCTTTCTGGTATGTCAAAATTCCATTTGTTTTATTTTTCCCCAAAGAGAGGAGCTGTCAAAAGTAGTTGTTACGACTCTAACCTCTCTCTAGAAACATTTTACTAAACTAAGTGTGGAATAGGAAAATAACTTGAGTGTGATAATGTCTGAAAAGTTATCTCAAATCTTTGTCAGATTTGACTAAGATACTGCAGTCCTAAGCTATACCAGCTGAAGAAGCACTTGTAGTAGAAACAGGGAAACGTTGATGCAGTGATTACAAAGCCCTGGTTAAGATCTCATCTAGAATGCTGTGTGCCATTACTGCTCACCCATGTTCTAGGAAGACAAACCCATACGGGAACTGGACAATCAAAGAATGACAATTATTTGTGAACTGAGGGTAGAAAAGTCGTGCTTATTTAGGTCAGTGAAACAAAACCTGAGAGGCGTAGAGTTCTTGCCTAGACATGGTACAGAGTAAACAGCAGACAGAAAAAGAATTATTTAACTTGAAGAACAGCACAAGATCAAATGAGTTGTTCTCATGAATACCTTTGGTCTGAGAACTAGAAGGTTTTTTTAACTGCTGGAGTAATGGCACTCTAGAACAGCCTTTCAATAGGAATATTGGAGGCAAAACACCTTCTTGGTTTTAAGGGGGATGAGATCAGGCTATTGTGGTGTGTTGACCTGCGATTGCAAGGGATTGTACTTAAGGCCTCAGGAGGTTCTTTCTGATCATCTGGGTCTGTGCATTCTGCATAATTTGCATATCTTCTCTGCACTGGGCTTTCAGCATTGGTGTAAAGCATCAGAGTCTTGGCACTGGTGCATTAATCCTTTTTACTTTTCCTCAGGTCTGGTAAAGATCAAGAGCAAGAAATGCGTTGTTACCCCTTTCGAATCACCCCGTACTTGGTCCATGTGTGCACTTCTGCCCACATGGATGCAGAATCCTGCTGTTTAGCTTTGGCTGAGAAAATTCACTCTGGATATGAAGGCAAGTCAGAAATGTCCAATAATAAACAAGCCAATAGGAAAATGCACAGTATATGAAAGTTAGCTGCTCTGATGAGAATTTGTGCTTGGGTAGTCTCACGCATGTAAGTTCTAGTTTGTGTGTGTGTGTGCGCGCACACACGCATATATAGTATATATGTGCCTTCTTCCCTGGGTCCCAAAACATTTGACCCCTTCCCACAATTTGTTTTTTTGGGGGAGGCGGTGGGGGCGGTAAGTGGGAGAAATCTGTATTGCCTAATAGTTTGTAATGTTTCTTTGTGTTACTAGTCAGAAAGCAGTGAATAATTCAAAAGTTCAGGAGCCCATAATAGAGTATCGTGAGCAAAAGTAACAGTTGGATTTTTTTTTTTGTCTTAATAATGCATATTTTGTGTTTCAGTAATTATATCTTTTTTGACTAGCTCCTCGAATTCCTATGGAAAAAAGAATCTTCACCACCACTCACACCCCAGGATGTGTTTTTCTTGAGATAGATGACAGGTGAGATTTGGGTCTTAAGTACTGTGAGCTATGTGTGGAGAGGTAGTAAAAAGTTCTTTGGTCATGCAGCTGGAGACACAAGTAAAGCAGATGAACTATGCAATTTGCAATAGTTACTTTAATAAAGTTGTTTGTTACTAATTTTCAGTAATTCTTTGTGTTAGTCTGCTCATTGAAAAACATCTAGAGTTCCAAGGAGATAATCTCCTTTGCTAGCAAAAAATGTGAAACTAAATTGAACTACAGTCAGCTTCCATTATACAAGGTGATGGGGACCTGTGATAATCAGGATAGTGGAAAGAAACATCATACAAAGCTCTGGGGATCACAGTGCAGAGATAGAGCAGTACTGAGCCACATCAAATGAATTTGGCCAGACTAAAGCTGTCTCCTGAAAAAACACAGTAGTGTTTTTTCAACACGCTTGGCAGCAACCACATCAGGTTTCTTACTGACATTTTGCTTGTGACCTCTTTCTTCATGATCCTGGTTCTTCTTTTTCATACACAGTAAGCACAAAACTGCTTGTGACTATGAAAAATCTGTTTTATCTCCAGGCTCAGAAGTGTTTGTTATCATTGGTATTTGTATGTTTACACTGCACTGACGAATGGGTTAGAAAATGTTCTGTAGCCTTAGATTATGCCATCATAGATCATATCTGTGGACTTCACTGCCAAGCAAAGGGTTAAGGATATTCAAGACTATATTGTAATCAACGATAATGTATTTGGTTTTCAGAGCAGTGCCTCTGTTGGGTTACTTACCTCAAGATTTAATTGGAACATCCATACTGATGTATCTGCACCCAGAAGATCGTCCTTTGATGATTGCTATTCATCAGAAAAGTAAGTACAGATGACTTACCACAAACTTCTACTGTTTTTTAACATTTTTCCATTATCATATTGCTTGCCATGTGACTGATCTGCCACCTAGACAAAAATAAATGAACTAAAGCAACGAGTTTGAGATCAAAGCAAATTCTAAATCAGAGTTTTAAAGAACCCCAGTCGTTAGTGTTTGTGCTTCCACTGCTGTGTCATAATGTAAACTAAACCTTGTCTCTGTGGGTTTTTTTGTTGTTGTTGTTTTTGTTTTTTTGTTCAGTCCTGAAGTTTGCTGGCCAGCCCCCTTTTGAACATTCACCTATTAGATTTTGTACTCAAAATGGAGATTATGTCATACTGGATACCAGCTGGTCCAGTTTTGTGAATCCGTGGAGCAGGAAAGTAGTGTTCATCATTGGCCGACACAAAGTCCGAACGTAAGTCAGTTGAAGAATTGAACTGTTTAGGTGCTCTTCACTGAATATTCTATAGAACAAAACATAGTCTCAGTACTGAACTAGAGCCATTATTTTGCTAGTGCAGTCTGGGACAACAGTCTGGCATCTGTCTTGCAGCCAATTCCTTCAGAAAAACACTAGTTTGGTTTACTCAGTATGAAAATGATTAAATCGCTCCCAAGTAAAAGTCAAAATCAACTTTCTTTTCCTTTACTTTAAGCATATGTTTGTACACATGGTTAATGTTCAAATACTGTGCCAATGGACATGTCTAAACCAAAATATCGGTCTTAGACCAGCTAAGTAAAAGCTGAAAAGGAATGCAAAAAGTAGAATTAAAGAATCATTACAGACACACAGCCAAAGTTGCCTTCTGGCTTGTCTTCTTTTGGGACATTCATTTTAAGTTGGAAACTACTTAGATTCTGTATAGTCTCTTCTTAAAAAATGGAATTAGTATTGGATGTGCAAGTTAGTCTTCATTTTTCAGGTGTTTCCCTTCAGTTCCCAAGAGATTTGGAAATATGGCTGCCTGCTACCTCCCTCTTATCTGGTTTCTCTTACAGAAAATGTCCTCTGGGATGTATTTTAATTTGGCAAAATGATCTTTCATTCGAGATTTTCTGGGGTGTAAATTTGCCTTACTAGTGAAGGAGACAGAGGGGTAGATGCTTGTCAACCTTTACTGATGCCACTGTGCTGGTATACTGGCTTCCCTGAATCCTGGGGCTTCACATGAAGCACTGCTCTTGTATCACAGTCCCACTACCCTAACAGTGCTGTTTGTGGAACGGATGTCATCCCTCTGTGTTGATTCAGGGAACCAAATCCCAGTGGAGAACACAATTGCGGAGCAAATGATTTGCTTTGCTGTAGCTTGATTCCGATTACTTTAGAGGAAGGTACAGTAGCTGTTTTTTTAAGACCTTGTCTTCAAAAGAGCATTATATTATTAAGAAATGGGAACTCAAGTATTTATATTTAAAATATAAATGGAACATAAGTCCAATAAATACAAGGGAAGAGAGAGAGGAAGAAAAATATATGCGCTTTCGTATGACATTTTCTCAGATCTTAGATGTGAACTTAGGGACATAAGAAATGTCTGAGTAGGTTAGGCAAATGATCCATGTCATTTAGTCTCCAACAGTGGCAAAAGAAGACGCTGTTTAGGGAGAGTACGCAGTTTGCAGTCTGTTCCTCTAAGACAACATGCAAAACTGTTGTATTAGGGATGCTAAATGGTGCATCCTGTCTAGTCCTTTGCGTATTGCTTTGGAGGTGGTGGAAACCTTTGAAAACGTATAATGGGATTGTAAAATAAAAAAATATTGAAGATTACAATTGTCACTCTGTTTCTAGTTAGTGGTATTCCCCTGCCTGGATCACTTTTGCTAATAGCCCTCCTAATTTATTCATTTTGTTTTAAGACACGTTGATATTTTGTTAAAGCAGAAGAGCTGATCTTATTTTGTAAACCTGTTCTAACTCTGTTTATAGTTACTTTTTCTTCATTAAATTACAATTAGTACTGAAATCTTGTTGACTTTCTGTAGAAGCCCTTTGAACGAAGATGTTTTTGCTGCAAGAAGTAAAGAAATGAGCAGTGTTGAGAAAGAGATAAGAGAATTGCAAGGACAAATTTACAAGCTTCTCCTGCAGGTAAAGAAGATGAAGGAATTTCCAAACACTGGTTGGCCTTTTGAGTGAGACGCTAAGGAAACTGAGGCTTGTTAGCAAACTACTAGCTAGCAAATCTCTTGTAAAAGGTCTGAAGGAAAAATATTGGAGAATTGAAGGATAATTATCTTCAGTTAGAATTGGAGATGGGCTTGTGTGCCAGGATTAAAAGTAAGAATCTGGGTAGCCCACCTGATTAGAAGAATGACTTTGACATATTTTCCAAGTCTTTATGTTGAAAGATAAATCTGCATCCCAAAGCAGCTTTCAGTGTGGCAGAGAACTCTTCCCAAGCAAGTGGTGGAGCCCAAAATAATACCAACTTCTCACTAAATTTTCTTCATTTACTTGAAGTTCTCTGTGTTGCAAAATATGTCACCATGTTTCCCTTCTTTGTAGTCTCTAAGAGGATGAATTTTTATTTTTTTCCCCCTCTTACAGCCAGTTCATAGCAATGTTTCAAGTGGTTATGGAAGCCTTGGTAGCAATGGCTCTTATGAACACTATATCAGCATAGCATCTTCAAGTGACTCCAATGGAAATTGTGCAGAGGAGATACAAGAACCGGTAAGTCTATAAATGTGGCATTGCCTGCATAGTAGCAAAAATGCAGTTTAAAAAATGAAAATTCTTACCGTGTACATACACATTACTCATCATGAATTTTATTGAGTAGGAAGATAAGCTTATGTTTTCAAGCTAAATGTGCTTAAAATGGGCAGTTATGTTTTTTTTTTCTGTGTGTGTTTGTAATTTTCCTGACTAAAATGAGGAAGTAATTATTACAGTGGTACACTAAAATAAATTGAAGAATTGCTCAAATATTAACCTTCTCAAAGAGTGACTGGACTTGGAGAAAAAAGTGGAAGAACCATGCAACTAAAAAGAGCATTTGATGCATTTTGGGGGGTTGAGGTATCTGTTTGATAGGGATTTTTCCTATTGGTTTAAAAAGGAGACTAGAGATGCATTGTAGCATCCTATAGAAGACAGTGGAAACAATCCTGTCTTAAAGCAAGCATTGCAGTTACCCAATTTCCTTGTGAGGCTCTTGGGTAAGTCATCAGCTTATTTCATCTCTCAAGGCTTGCACTGGTATAAAAACATTCAAATGCTAAGGCTGTTTGAGCTTTAGCGTAGTTAATTTAGTTAAATTGATCATGATAATTGCATTCATTAAAGTTACAGATGCCAGTAGATACCAGGCTTAGGCTACCAATCTACTACTCCCTTTCAATTTGGAGAATACACGAACTCAAGCCTTAGTGGTCTCTTAGGGCCTCCTTTCATTCATTTTATTCTGACTTCACATTTTCATGTATCTCAAGATGACATTGCAACAAGTATGTGCAGATGTCAACCGAATAAAGAGTCTGGGACAACAGCTGTATATTGCATCAAGGAGCAAGCTGCAGAATGGAAATGAACAAGCTACAAGTTCAGAAATGCTAGGAGGTAAGTTAACGTAATGATGATCCTTAAGTTAACGTGAACTCCCCTAGATCTGTAGTCATGACTTTAGCCAGCTGCTGTTATACTGAAGCGCTTCAGACAATTTCTTAGCCATGGCTCAGAACTGGGAAGAGATTTAAAAAATAATAAATAAGACAAATGAATACAGCAGATGCAATAACTTTTAACTGTTCACTTAGGTATGGAGAAACATATTCTGTCCCTTTTTCTAAGTCAATAAACCTTTTTTTTTTTTTTTTTTTAACATTTTCTAGCGAAATTGCAGACCTACCTGTAGCGAATATAAGTCTACTGTGGAAGCTTCCTTTAGTTGCTTTTGTGGACATTGGTCTTGGAAATAGCCCATGGCCCATAGGTTGAAAAACACTGCTCCACTTACCACTGAAGTAGTGATTTAGTTATTGTGCACTTAATATTGCACTAGTGCAGATTATTTCCGGTTAGTGCCTATCACAAACATACAGAGAAAAATGGACGCTTCCCCAAAGATCAGAGGAATCTATACTAAAACATTTTGGACTCTGATATTCTCTACCAAAGTTAGACTTTACTCCAGGTTTTGGTGATAACAGGACTGCGCTGTGAATGTTGAGGCCTAAGGTTGAATCTACTGTGACCGGAATATCTATGCTATAAGAAGCTGTGAATTTCTGTTAAATAACAGGTCGGATTCTGCAATTTGTAAGTCAAGATAAGAGTAATAGTAATTGTAGTTATGTTTAAAATTGGCAGCCTTTGAAATACTGATTTATAAATCTAATTAGGAAAGATTTGATGCCTCAGTCTCCCAGCTCTTTTTTACTTGTTAGTTTTATTCAGCTCCAGTCAATGTCTTAAGTGCAATTTTTTTTCTATGATGTTTTCTTTGTGTTCACTAGATAACCTTAAACATCCACTCAGAATTAACTTTTTTTTTTTTTTCACCCAAATGCATGAATTGGGATGAAAATGCAGAATAACTTACTAGTGAGAGCTGTGTTGTCAAAGGCCATATATCCCTGTATAAGTATCACCAGGTAGTGCTTAGATACCTTTGAGAGGTACCTTTGAGGTTTTCCTCTTTTCTAGGGAAAAGGCACACTGCTTCCTGTTTTCTCCAGGCATTGAGAAGTGATAGCACTGAAGAACCAGGCAATGCATTTTACGATGACTCAAAGAAGACTCCACATGTTCCATCGTATCAGCAGATCAATTGTGTTGATAGTATCATCAGGTAGTAAACTATGAAGTGATTTTAGTGATAAATTTAAGACTAATTAGGGGAAGGTAGCTATCTAAGCAATTTGCATCCATCTAAACTGGCTGGGTTTTGAGCTGTGAGGTAAATTTGGGCTTGTTTGGAATGTTTCCTTTGTAAAATATATTAATAGGATCCTTATACCATTTCTCAAAAAAACTGAATATGACCAAAAAAACTATTACAGTAATGAAAATTTTAGCTTTGTATTTTTTCAATCAAGTGTTATATATGGCTATATGCAAACTTAATTACCACCTACTGAGGTATTAACTGATTGAAACATCCTTGATGATACAATGCTTGACTGAAATTATTTATTTATTGCATTCAGATAAAATGCATCATATTATTGGATATTCAGAAGTATAAAGGAAAAAATCATTGTCAAAAAATGAAGGCAGAATCCAAATTCAGAAATTTCATTTGCCTTATTAGGTGCACAGAAGCTTTTGGTCACTGCAGTGAAGCATATAAAGTTATGTGGTTCCCAAATTTTGTGCTTCCCTTTTGTGGGAAGGGACTACAGCTAAGCTCTAATTTTGGTCTTGGGCAAGCATCATTTCAGTGGCCCTAATATTTTGGAAGAACTAAAGAGTATTTTTACTGTTAAATTTCTCCTGTAGAGTTTAAGGTATGTATACCCTTTGAACAGAAAATGTAATTATATCAATAACTGTACAAAGAAGGGGGTTATTCCAAACAATCGTATGTTTGAGGGAATAAGGTTTAAAATATTTTAAACTATTTAACATTGAAGGTAAGTCCAGTAAGTAGCCATATTTTACACGCCAGCTTGGTTACTTAATCAGAATCAACTTGAATTATGTGGCAATGAAGTATTTAGGGCCTAAGATGCTGTTTGTAACTATTGACTTTTGTCTACTGGTAGCTTCACCATTGACACACTAGCAGTTTAAGAGAATTATGAGGGGCATAATACTTTGTCTCCTTGACATGTGCTTTGAGAACATCTGAACAAGACAGAAAGTTGATACAATTTATAAAATGTTGATATTTTAACCTTGTATACATGCCTCTTTTTTCAAAATGTAATTGATGGGTTTTATTTGAAATACTCTTTGGAAGACAACTGTGTGTCCAGACCTTCTATAGTGAATTTAAAATGCTAGTTAACAGCATCGGGATCTTCATTTTGGATTTTTTTTAATGTTTTTCTCTCCAAACTGAAAAAACACACAGCAGGGAGAGCTTCTTGTGGTATGCTCATATTTCAGATATCTAGAGAGCTGCAGTATTCCAGCCTTGAAAAGGAAATGTAAATCTACAAATACATCATCGTCATCTTCAGAGGATGACAAGCAAGCCCAGCAAAGCCAGAATGAAGTCAAGGCACTGGAAGGTAAGATGAAGTATATTGACAATCATAATGGAAACATTTTGTTAGCCCAACATTTATTTTTTGATATGCCACTGTCATATGTTCCAAGCTTTCTGTCTGTTTTTTAATCTCTGAGTCACACTAGCAGCACAAACATTTTGATTACAAGAGCTATCTACTTCCCTTGTCCAGGTCTTATGATTAAACATAAGCTCCAGTATTAATCAAGTCTTTGAACTTGGTTTGCATCAAAAGAACTATTGTTTGTTGTTGCTAAATGTACTTTCTGTTGCTCACTTGTTTTGTGCCATGTTTAGTGTGTGCTAACATTACCATCATATGGAAGTTTTATTCATTTGTATACAAAACTTTCATATTTAATAGTCTGCATAGGAGTGGTTGTTTCTGAACCAGTCAGACTTGATGAATTAGAAGCAGTTGTAGTGCTTTGAATGAAAGCTTTTGTAGAAATTTTGCCACTTACCAGTGGATACTGCTGTTATTTCATCAGTTAGTTCCCAGACTCCAGTATCTGCTGACCTGGAAGAGACTCTGAAAGAGCAGGCGGCCACAGGCATGGTGGGAGCTCCTCTGGTGGACCTGACTCTGACCAACAAGGCTCCAAGTGTGGTGTCTATCACCAGCCAGTGCAGTTACAGCAGCACTATAGTGCATGTTCCACATCCTGAATCAGGTACTGTTCACACTTGCGAAACATTAACTGGACTCATTGATGTTTAAATTTAAAGATGTTTCCTGACTGAAATACGCAGTGTGAAGGCTTTCTCTGCTTCAGATATGTTGTCATGAATATAAACTCTGAAGTATAAACTGTTTCTAGGGGCACTGTGAAGAAAACTTGGGGATGAAAACTTTTACAGTGTTTTTATAAAACCTAATTTTAACAGAGGTCACTATTTCCCCCCCCCACACACACTATGCTTTTGGCACTTGAGGAGGAAAATAAAAATGCCTAATGGGCCAGTGTTACTTCATTTTAATGTAGAAAGAAGAATAAAACCATGATTATCTAACTGCTGTTGGACTAAGAAAGCGTGAAGAAAGAAGTGCTTCCATAACTTTAAATTACGTTTGAATTTTCCCTGACCATGCAAAGTAATTTGCTCAGTTGATGATAATACAGCTATGTTTGAGTGTAGAGGGTGTTGCCTTCTCTGCTCAATAGCTCAGATATGATTGTTTTCTGTGTGACCCTCTGTGTTGGGGCATCTGACACCAGAATGCCAGAGCAAAGCATGAATGATTTCTTTTTTTCCCTGTTCAAAGAAGTGACTACAATGGAGGATGCCACTGTTGGAAGTGAACACATTGAGCTGCCTCCTGTGAATGCTCAGAGTCTCATTACGGTTCCCGAGGAATTAAAGCCAGTTGGGCTAACAAAAGAGACATTGTCAGCCCACACTCAGAAGGAGGAGCAGAACTACGTTGACAAGTTCCGCCAGAAGATCTTGCTCTCTCCATTTAGGGCTTATCTCCAACAGGGGAGCAGAAGTAACAATGGACGTTCCTGTGGTCAAGGTAGGCAGCAGCTTTGTGAAATAAATTGCTGAGCACGGGAGTCTAGTTCTCCTTTGTGTGATTTAGTGAGTATCTTACAATGGCTGCCGACTGAATACTTCCTTAGAACTGCCAAGACTTGACAACAGTGTTGCCCACACAGAAAGGTCTGCTCCGTCTTGGATGTTGGTATCCTAGACTCGTCACAAAGCACCTAATTATTGCAATAAATCCTGCAAGTCCCAAGTAGTTTTAATGCCTCCGGTTGAAGGAATGTAAAAGATCTGATCAGGATAAGCTAAAATGATCAATAAGAAAATTGATTATATGAAGGAAAATAATGTGGATATGTCAGCAAAGACATCACTGTGGTGAATGAAAGAATTATCCAGAGGAAAGTCAGCTCTCTGAATAAGCTACACTCTCTCAATTATCTGGATGTTTTTCTCTCTTTTTTTTTTCTTTTTTTTTCTTTTTTTTCCCAGGTCTGTCATGTCAGTGAATGTGTCTAATTTTTCTTCCTCCTTAGGAGAGTCCCCTCCAAAGCAGATGAGCCCAGCTAGCTGTAAAAAAGGCAAACACGGAAAATTCAAGCGCCAGAAACCTCAGAGACAGTCCTCAGATAGCCATTCTTCTAGTCAAAATAGAAATAGTCTTCCATGTGAGAAGAGAACAATTCAGAAACAGTCATTCTCTCCCTCAGAAGTGTCCTGTCTGAGCCTCTCCAGTACAAATGCATTTCCTCCTATGGGATTTCCTGTCTATTCTGATCCACTAGCGAGTTTTCCAGCCTTTTCTGTAGGAGAGGAGCTTTCCCTTCACTCACTAAAACCTGAGCCCATGTCATCATCACAACTATGCTGTGAAGCACAGTCATTCCCAGCATTTTCTGCCCCAAACATAGGTGCATTTATGGCTGTATTTTTTCATAGTTTCCCCATGTATACTCAGATGCCTCAGTCTGGCTTTCTTCCTATCCCTCAATATGCTTATCCCTCCTCTTTATATCCATGCACTACACTACCTCCTGCTCCACCTCCCTCTGTTCCATCACCAGTAGCACTGAACTCTGTGCATCAGCCCTTTCTAGCCTCTCCTGCCATGTCCACTGAAAAACAGCAAGAGGGCCACTGTGACCAGGCCCCACTGCTTAGTAGCTCACAGAGCAGCTCCCCACTTCAGCTGAATTTGCTTCAAGAAGAGCTGCCAAAACCTACGGAGCTTCCCATTAGAACCGATGCTAAAGCACATGTGGAGGCAAAATGTGTAAGTAACATAGGTTTTTAGCGTAGAAAAGAAACCCCGATTTCCATGCTGTTTGGTTGCCAAAAGCAGTGCTATGATCTATGTTTCAGGGTCACCAGAGGGTTTTGTAGTTTTTTATTTGTTTGCTAGCTTCTTTTACCAGTGGCTGTGCTCTGTAAACTGCAGGGCACAAATAGCACAGGAGATAAAGCTGTTTATATTTGAGCCCATGGGAACTTGTGACAATACAGTGTTGGTACCTAGTATAATGCCACAAATGTGAGATCTTTTGGTCTAGGCTGCTGTGAGCTGCCTTCACTCAGCATTTTGGTAGTAGTTTTCTCAATTGTCAGCAAGAATTTTGGGTGGGCTTTTCTGCATGTGGAACTTGGTTAGGGCTGCACAATTCGTGTCCTTTTTCACCCAGTCCCACAGTCTCTGTGGAGAACCAAAACAAAGGGAAGATTTTTTTTTCTAATTACTCCCTCTGTCTCCCAGGGATGCAGCTAATGAACGAAGAACAGGGATCCATGTGGGTCGGTTTCCATACATGGGCATAGAAAAGGCCTCTCCAACTTCCGCGGTAAACTCAGAGGCAGGAATCTGAGCTCTGCAGGCAAGGAAAAAATGTTGGCTCCTGAACCCAGATTGGGCTGGAAAGGCTGGATCAGCTGAAACTGCAGGGTAGGGTCCTGAGGGGGAGTGGTATACCTATAGCTGCTGAAGCTGTGGGCTTCACCTGGTGAATCAGGGGAAGATTATTTCATTTTCCCTGTAGTGCACCATTGCTTGATGTGTGTGGCTGCTTCATGCCATCTAACAGAATATGAAGGGAACTGACTCTTGCTCTCTTGTCAGCAGAAAATCTTGACTTAATGCAAAAGTCCAATATTTTGAAAGAAAACCAATGGGGAAGATCTGCAGCAGAAACCAGTAAAAGAGAGTCCAGAGGCTTGTTGGTTTCGCCAATGAAGAGTGTTATCCTGAGTTCTAGATGGCCATTCGTTTTCAGAGCTATAAATTCCAAACCTGTTGAACTGATATGAAAACTTAGTTGCCATATGACAAATCCACTGAACACATTAACTTCCTTTTTCAACATAAGAGTAACTTCCGTGGATGTCTTTGTTTTGATTCTGTTTCCAGGACAATGATCCAGAAGCTAGTGGTAACAGTGGTAGCCTCTGTCCTTCTAGTGAATTCACTGACCTCTTACTGCATGAAGACTCCCAGTCGGGTACTGGTTCAGCAGCATCAGGCAGTGGATCAGCTGTATCTAGTTCTTTAGGCTCTGGTTCCAATGAGACTTCTGATTGTGGCACAGGTAGGGAAGTTTGAGATTTGGATGTTTGCTGCTTAGGTGCTAGCTGGCTTGTTAGCCTGTTGGTAATTAATAATGAGATACTGTGATAGGAATGGGAAATCCCAGTAAAGGGATCTGTAGTCTTTTGTTTTTCATGAACTTTCAGTGTTTGAAGCCAAGTATGCTTCAGTGACTTGTACTCAGAAACAGGTATTTAAGAAGCCATTCCTTTAACCTGTAAGTCACACTTTTTCATTTTGCTCATTAACACTTCTTTATCTGTATTAGATACTGGCTTGCATCTTATTTGAGTAAAGTTAAATCTGCCTAGAGCAGGGCCTTCAGGAACAGAAGTAGAGAAGTTGAACCAATTAATTTGGAGAAGAGCAAACAGGGCTTGGGAGATCTTGAGTTACTTCATAGGTTGCACTTAATCTTTGAATTTTCAGTAAGTTGTAATTGCTTGCCAGAGCAATCATTTCTGAGTTACCTGTGTTCATATTATAGAACTAGCTGACAAGAACACATTGGTGAATTTACTAGTTGTGCTGGACTTTTAGGATTTTTCAGGCATCTGAGTTCATTTTTCATGGTAACTCCCAGCAGGTAGCAGGAAAAGCAGCAAGTACTTTGCAAGTAGTGATTCTTCCGAAGCTTCCAAAGAGGAGAAAAATCAGGAAGCGGAAGAAAAAGGGAGATCTCATAAATCCAAACATGAATCAGCCTGGGTGATGATGGATCACACACCTGAGCAGGTTCTGATGACATATCAAATGCCTAACAGGTTAGAAAACATCAATAGTTTCTAACATGGAACTTGGAGTTGTGCACAGAATTGTAGAATTAAAAATGAGACCATGGAAACAATGCAAATACCATTAAAACTGTAAGCAGATGTATTGAACTACTGTTCCTGCATTTTTAAGTTCTGGGTATTTCCTTTTGTCTGTTTTTTCCCATTTTTCCCATCAGTTAAAATAAGCTAACATGTAACTTGTTGCTGAAGTGTTAAGGGGATTGATTATTGTCCTATACTTTGAATGCATAAAAGGGTAATTAATGTTATTTGCAGTATGTGTACAATTAGTTTATATATAATTTAATTTGAAATTCCTAAGCATAGGCAAAGAAACTGTCGAGACTTCTTACTACTTCCTTTTGATTTGAAATAGGATGCCTGTTCATAATTTATGACTGGGATTAAGAATTCTGTAGCAACTGTTGTAAAGTTGCTTTCTGGCAGTAAATAATAAATGCTATATTTTTTCTGTCACACTAATTGGAGGATGTTTGTGTAATGGCAAAATCACTTTTGTCTGTCCTCCTTTATTTTTTTTTAGAGAAGGAGCTCTCAAGAAATTCTAGACAATAAAAGGCAGAAAAGTAACCCTCCCAATCTTGTGCAATATGAAAAATTTTATATATATATATTTTTTTTAGTAATATCAATTTTTCCTGAGTCCCCCATGAATAAAATACAATAGCTTATGTCAGGTAAGATGGAAAAAGTGGAGTGTCATATATAAATATTTCAGTCAGCTGCAAAGATCATCACTTGTCTACAGGATTTTTTAATGAGATTCATGAAAAAATAAGGGTCGGTTTCTAATTTACAGTTGTCAGACCAGTGTTGAAAGAAGCCTTACAAAGTAAATAAGATATGACAAACCATAGCTGCTTTTTAATGGCTGATGCTGTCTGGACTCCAACCTTAGAGACAGGTGAAGGGACTCTCTTGATGTGATTACATTGATGTGATTACATTGATGCCTTGCTTCATTTAGTACAGCTGCATTCACAGGTGTCTGTTACTTACAGAATTAAAGAGGAAGTTTTAAAGGAAGACCTGGAGAAGTTGATAGTCATGCAAAAGCAGCAGCCTTGGTTTACTGAGGGGCAAAAGAAGGAGCTGGCAGAGGTGCACTCGTGGATACGGACCCAGACTGTCCCACAACAAATCAACACCCAAGTAAGGAGTTATGAAAGGAATCAGCTTATTCACGCCTTGGCTAGCTAGAGGCAGTGTTGTTTCTAACCAATGCAGTTTTACAGTGCTGGGGTCACTGATGATTATTTTTAAGTGAATGTAAGAATGAAATGAGCTTGGGGATACTGGCCAGATGAGGAATGCTAAAATACAGCTATTTGTACTGTATTTGTAAGGAGTCACCTGCAGCAAAGTTCCTTCAGTCACACTGTTGGATGAATGGAAAGTTTCAAGCTCTCACCTAACAGTCTATATACAGCAGTGTTTTATCTGTTGGTGTTAGGTCTTTTGCTCTTTTTTTGTAAAGGTGACTTCTGAGATGATTGAATAGCAGGCAACAGTGTGGGAAGTTAGTGAAGATTAGAGCATGTGTGTTCAGTACATTGAAAGATACTCATAATCACAGAGGAGGTTCAGGCACAAATTAAGAAACACATAGCTGACTTTTACTAGGTGGATACTTTCTTTAACAATTTTGGTGTCTTATGCCTGATTATTATCTTTGGTTTTATCAGGCGTAACTCTTGGGCAATCAGCTAAAATATTTCTGATTTATATTAGTATGTGTTGGTCTCACAAACACTTAGGATGCTTATCTCATGTTTTGAGCATCCTAATCAATTTAAAGCGCATATAATCCCAGGTGCTATGGAGAAGAAAGGAGTAAGGTAGAACTGGCCCCACAAAGGCTTAGTGCTCCAGTGATGAATTGTACAGAAAACTTCAAGACAAAGGAGTAGGCTGCTTTCATCTAGTCATGTAGCAGAAAAATCTAATGTTTATTATAGCATGACATGCTCTGCATGTTAAATTTTTGAAATGTGACATTCTGAGCTGTGATATTTATTCTTACAGTAGAAAGATGTTAGAGATCTATGTCCTTGGCACTGCGACAAGACCAGAAAACTAGTTTTTGCTTTTCTAATATCTTGTTGATTAAAAGTCTTACATGTCCTAGTGTACTTAGGGCCACATGTTTGACTCAGAAAAATCGTGTCCCTTGGTCTTTCAGAAGAGTTGTAATATTTGCATCGCAGGTGTTGCATAAGATAGATGAAAATGAGTATACAGATATAAATATTTGACATCTAAGGGCCTAGAGACTGTTTTTGACCCATAAGTAATGTTCTGCAGAATAATAATAAATACACTAGGCCATGTTTCCATTATAGGTTGTCATTTGGTGACTGCTGTTTAGAATTAGAAATCATTAATGTGTCATGTGCAATACAACCAGGCTTCTGACAGCAGAAAGAAATTCAGGACTTTTGTTTTAATAACTATTTTTCTGTATCATGCCATTGCCCAAGAACAAGAAAAATCTAGTCGGTCAATACACTCAGGTGTTTAGTGTTGTTTTGTTGTTCAGCATTGTTGCTGTTCAGATTGCAATACAAATTACTTAAAGAGCAGCTTGCTTGTAAAGCTGAAAAATAAGTCTTTCATGTTAAAGAAAGTCATGTACCTTTTCATCTCAAAGCTAAGCATGTTCCACTAACCAAAGAATTCATTTCTGGGATAAGCTGAGTTGGAGGTGCAAGTACCTGCCTCTGAAAATAAGATGTCTGCAGAATCTCTACTCTTAAAGAGATTTCAGCCGACTGGTAACAGATTTAAAGAGACTGAATGTATTACACTACCAGGATTTGACTCTCTGAAATACACTCATAAAAGGAGAATTTAAATGGTTGTGTTCTTGTTCCTTTTTAAAGGGCTGTATTACATGTGACATCAGGGAAGTGAGTCATGAAGCTGCAATGGCTGATGACCATATGGAAGACAAGGGAAAATCACCTCCACTCTTACAAAGTTGAAGACATCAGCACCTGTGTCAGTAAAACTGCTTGGTATAATTTCCACTCTCTTTTCCTCTGGCTTCGCTACATACAAGCAGTGGATCTATCCAGATGTCTTTTCCCAACATGAGCAGTCACATGTGTGAAACTGTCTTTCTTCATTACACCCCACCCTCAGCATGATTTTGGAGACACTGACTGGGAGGCTGTTTCCCTTCCTGACCTCACAAACTTGACACAGAATGGGGTGTGTTTGTAACTTTTGATCACTCAGTAATGAGAAAAATACAAAGGTGTGGGGTTTTGGTTTTGTTTTTTTTAACTTGGCAGGTAAGAGTATGAGAAGATGCACTTGTTAAGAACCTACATTGATGTAGCCCTAACAGATCAGAGCACGTTTATGCTCCAGTAAGGTAGATGTGTTAGTAGCATTGAATCCATATACCACATAATACTCTTTATTTCTTCAACATTCAAAGGTCTAAGCTGAAGATCCAAATGCTCTGAGGCTCTAAAATCTTTGTAGCTGCTTCTAAAATCCAGGAGGCTTGTTTATGAGCAACTGAAAATTGACCAAGTTATTCTGCATCAAAATGCCTTTTTTCAACTTGTGTCCATCAAAAAAAAACAAAACAAAACACTGAAGTTAGAAGAAGCAAAGGTATTCCCTGTGTTTTCATGTTAAGTATATTAGTACCAAATTGTTTCATAGCTTTTGCCTTTAAAGCTAAGCCTCTCAGGATAGGTTTTAAAAATTGAGGTAACTGGTTTGCAAATTCATTTGAGCTTAAATTTTAATTTCTCCATTTTGTTTCCATTGTATTGATGCCAAAAAAAAGATTGAACTTGATTTCTTTTGCTTTCTTGAGAAGTCACGTGTAATGGAGACAAACTTTGACATCAGACTGCATATTTACTGTGTCTTACCACTGTTGGCTTCCTGTACAAGTTTTAACCTCTTTCTTCTCGATACTGGAGTCTCCAGCAGTTTGAATCCATGGAGAAAAACTAGGTTTATGCATTAAATGTTTTTTTTTTTGTTTTTTTGTTTTCCTTCAGAAAGCAGTAGTCACTTTCTCTTTCAATATGTCATGTTAAGGTTTCTAGCTTATTGCTTGATGTTTCAAAGTGCCCTTCAAAAAAGACACTCTTCACTAAGACCTGGTAAATCTTGTCTGGCCTCCACTTTGTTTTTCAAAAGCTGGATGTAGTAATGCAGATTTTCCTGTTGGTAGTATTAATCACCTTAGCCTTCCAAACAAACAGTTTTAGAATGTAACGCATTATCCACCTTTTTATTCTGTTTAACCCTTCTTTTTCTGCTATGTGAAGGTGTTCCTTAATATTTAAGTTTATTTCACTTTCATTTAGTAGTAAGCTTCAAGTAGCTGAGCAGTAAGTTAAGAATAGTGGTTGATCTGCAGATGCTTGAAGGAAAATGGTTTTGTTACTTTTTTTAATCAATTCAGTGAAAACCCTTCATATTAAATTTGATTTCAAGGGAAGTTATTTTTACAGAACTTAAGTGTCCAAGACTGACTAAACTCAGGCAGTGTTCTTCTGATTTCTACAGTATGGTTGCTTCCTTTGAGCCTTTAAGCTCCGTTTCTTTATTTTGCTTTCAGTTACTTCAGCTTGAACCTGTTTTTTTCTGAAGTGTTGCAAATCAGCAGAGATCCACATATTCTCAGTACATTTGTGTGTTTGAATTTTAAACACTTTTTAAAAATAAGACTTTGATAGGTGGTTAAATATAGCAGTGTATTTACCCCAGTAGGAAAATCTGGTCAATATCTTACTCCCTTTCCTGTTATTTTTCAACACTTTCCAAATGTGGAATGCTGCTTTATAACCCCACTACTTAAAAGATTTGCTCTGAAACATTTAATAAGATGCTTTATTTGTATGTTCTTTTCTTAACTGAGAAACTTCTTAATCAACTTTCCTGCCAACTCAAACTGATGCAGTTGAATCCATTGTAATTAGTTGTACTTAAATTAAAGTGACTGTGCTGACTGACTGACTTTAGTGCATCTTGAGACTTGGTGAAACAGAATAATTTGGATGTTCCAAGTAAGGATAGCTGTCTTCCTCAAAATAGTTTAGAAGTATAAGCTAGAAGGAAGGTTTAAATAATCAACTCTCTTGCTGTATGCTGTTTCCAATGTATGTTTGTTGAGGGTGGAGAAAATGAGATGGCTTATGATTAGCAGGCATGCATGTCACCCATTTTATAGAAGAATAGGACTTAGTATGAAATGATACATACCTAATGCTCGAATAGTACTTTTCATTCATAGACCTGTAAACATGTCAGAAAGATGAGTAAGAATTGTTATCCCTGTTGTATACAAAGACACAGATGCACAATGGACTTGCACAGATGCATACCCCCAATTCATACCAAAATGAGGAGTAGAAGTCAGGGATCTTCAGTCACTGTAACCTGTTCTGTCTTTGCTACAGATGTTCAAGATTCTGACATGTACCTAGAAACTTAATCATATTTAATAAGTTGTTTGAGGATGCTAACCCTTCCTGTACTATGTACTACTCTGAATCTGTGCTCAGTATAATCATACAGCAACTGAAAGCCTAGACAGTGTTTATAGTGCTGTGAGCATTATACCCTGTGACTACATATAATGTAGACTCATGCTTCTAGGAGTTTAATCAAAGATCCTGGCTAAATCTTAGGTGCAAGATTCCTTGCCTGGGGCTACACTAGCTGCAGGTTACAGAATAAATGGTATTGGAGAGGAATATGAGAGGAATGAAGAGGTGAAACAATGCCCTCTGTGAATATGAAACTGAAATATATGCCCAAGAATGCACACAGTCTTGAATGCAAAACCAGATTTAGGACAAAAACCTGCTTCCCAAGCTACTCCTTATCCTGCTGGAACCGCGCTATCTTGCAATCAAATGCCTTATCAAGCCTTCTGGGAAGGACTTGTTAAAAACTTTGTTTCCATAGTTTTCAGGAATTGATCATTTTTACTTGAGCTTGTATTAATTTTCTAGTTTTCGTAGTTTGCCAGAGTAGTCTTATGTGAGTTCCGGTTCTGATCTGAAGGACACACAGAGTAAATGTTGCAGCCATGTTTGCACACTTCGGTTTAGTTTATAGGGCTTTGTTTTGCCTGCCATAATAAAAATGTTGTAAATGGTTTAGAGTTTCTTAAGTAGTCACTTTTTTAATGTTCTAAAACTAGTGATGTTGCTAGTGATCAAAGGGAAAACACACAAGGACTGTAATGGTGCAGTTACTACCCCCTGTGGGGGTATCAGCAGTTTGGAAATTCTTGGTGGATTTGGCTGGCAAATTTTTTTTTGTTGTATTCATAAATGTATGTTTATGTTTAAGAAAGAATGAGTTGATTTGCGGGTGTTTTCATGGCATTGCTATGAACAGGAGGGACCCCAGTTTATATATGCAGCATGTGGTTTAAAAATTCACTGAATAAGAAATGTGTTGCTAAGCTTATTCCTCAGCTGAATTAAGTTTTAAATTGCAATTTGAATGATTTTTTTCTTACATCAGTTGATAGAACTATTTTGTTGAAATAATGTTCATCTGTGGTTGAATTTACAGTTTTAAAACTGTATAATTTAAAGGAGGCTCTGTTTTTTTTATAAATAAAACCAGAAAATACTATGTGAAGAACTGTTTGAAGCGTGTGTTTACTTTTGTTATTTGGTGATTTCTAGAAAACAGACTTTTAACAAAATACTCTTATAACTTCTGGTTGTACACAGGTGTTGAGGTAGTGGCTGCAGTGAAAATGGTCACATAGTTGCCATTCATACTGTTGTTTGTCTGGCTGTACCTTACTCACTTCAGGACATACTATTTCCCTTCCTTTAATTGCATGCTGGAGAGAAGGGCATATACTTGTTGAACATGAAGGGTTATTATTGGATGCATAAACTGTTGGGATTTGGCATGTAGAATTTAAAATTTCAATCTGTTAATTGTATTAGAAAAGAGTTAAACACTCTGAGAGCGCCTTGGCTCTACCCTGCTAAAGTTTGTGTTCCTGGAGAAAGTACAGAGAAACAATTCACAGGTTTAATTCACAGGCATATCTCATAGAGCAGTATTCTTAGTTAATTGCAGTGAAACAATTTACTGTTCTTTTCTTACTTTAAGGGTCTTTAGAGAGAAGCGTGGTCCACAGTGCTCAAATAAGCCTGCAGGAGAAGGATGAATTCACTGTAAGGACTAGACGATACAAGACAAAAGAAGTAGCATCTCATTAAAACTAGAAGAGGAAGAAACAATCTTAGTTAAATATGTAACTGAAGCTGCTTCTGGCAACGTAACTGATGCAGTTCTTTGAAAAATAGACATCAAGTTAGTGCTGAATATGTTTTTGCTGCTGGTTTATTCCTTTTTTAAAGGGTCATTTGGTCACCCTAAACATATTAAAAAATGTAAGCCGAATTTACTAGGTATTTTTGGTCCAAAAATTCTGAGGAGGAGTGAATAGACTGTGAAATTGAAAAGGTTAAGGTGGTACTACATTTTTTACTCTAAGGTCTGGACAGTGTCAGTCCAACTATGTTACTTGTTTGCCAATAACAGCCTTTCTCCTGTCCGTCCAAGTTCTTGCTTGCAGCTAAAAACATGCAGCTTTCACCTTTGTGCAACTGTCAAAGCTGAGCTGAATGATATGCTTCAACACTTTGGCAGATGGCAAGAGGTAAGCATTAGGCCTGTAACTTATCTCAGTCTGAAAAACAATAATTCCCCAAAATTTTGAATTGCACCACATCATCTTTTTTATAGTAGTTTTGCTGCACAGACGCATCAACTCTGAGGATATATTGTCATTCCAGTGCAGCTCAAATAGGTATCTGGCTCCCATTTGAAACTCCAGCTTCCTGCCACAAGCCGTATAGACAGGCCGGACTCAGCACACACAAGACTCTTGCTGTAGTTCCACCTTTCTGCCTGCCCTGAGAGCTCTGCCCTGCCCATTGGCAAGATGGTCAGCCTGGCCTCCAGGCCTCTTGCTAGAATCTTTCTTTGCCCTTCTGTGACAGCTCCAGCCTTCTAATCTCTGTCCTGTGGAGGAGAGAAAATACCTCAAAGGTGAAAATTGGCATGAGCTGTTATAGCAGGATGGGAAAAGCAGAGTTTGCCCTTCTCTGTGGAGGGCTGGTCAGGCTCCCAACTCTTGGGCCCTGGGGGTAGTTTTGTCTGGCATCTGCCATGAGTGTTTCCTTCAGGAAGGAAGCAATTGTGGGTGCAAGAGTGTCGTGAGCACAGTCTTCACTTTGAGAACTGCCTATCATGTCCAAAGATCCAGTCTGAACTCTTTCCTACCAGAGGCAAGGACTGTGAATGACTGACTGCAAGTGTCAGGCTCTACATAAATTCTGCTAGATGAAAATTACCTGCATTCCCCCCCTGCCTGCAGTGCTGTAGCCTAACTCATACACAGTAAGTTGTCTGAGGTTTTACGTCTTGAGATGCAATAACTCTTAGCAAGTATTCTGAGGTATTAAAAGCTGAAACTTTAATTTGTGGGTTTATATCTCGATTACCTTTTCTTGACTGCATCCTCATCGCTTGACATCTCTCTTCATTCCTTTATTCTCTTGTTTAGATAAAGAATCTTTGACTATTTCTAATGTTTTCAATTATTATTCATTGCAGTTTTATTTATTTTGCTTTATTCTTGCTCACTCTGATTTCCAAGTGGGGTCAAAACAATTTGTCCAGTCTTCATAAGTTCTGCACTTTCCTGATTATGGAATGACTCTTAGATGGCTATTAATTTAGATAGGTTTGGAGTCTTTTTTCACAGTGTTTTTTTTTTTGACTGATAAGGTGGCAGGAAAGGAATGATTTCTAGACAGGCACTGACTTGCTGCACTGTTTAAGTAGAGGATGAATGTTCAGAAGGTTTCAAATGACTGCACAGAGCATCCATCCGCTCCACATTTTTAAGGACATTTTTCTTTGTTACAGCTGGTTTCATCTGTCTTACAAATCTATGTGAAATAAACAAGCTGTATCGAGCCTGTAGGTTTTGTTCAAGAAGCACAGTCAAGATTTATGATGTATGTTATTGAGATCAATGTAGCATATGTATCACTGTTAGATATAGTTTTAATTCAAGCTTTCTGTGAGCCTTGAGTAGTGTGAGGCTTACACAAAGCATGTATTGAACAAGGAAGGGCTCTACAGCTCAAACTATTTGTTCATGTCATCCAGATTCCTATTCCCAAAAGACAGTTTCTGAATCTTTAACTGTATTCATTGCAGATACTGTCAGGAAATAGCTGGGTTTGAGTGAAGCGTGCTAGTACTTAAGAATACAAAGGAGTTGGACTAGAACCCTTTTGCAGGTGCCCTTGAAATTCCTTGGGCCCAAGTGCTCTGAAGAGCGATTCTTTCTTCTTCCTCATTTACACTAAGATACATTAACATTGCAAAAGCTGTGTGGTGGCTCAGGTACAGAGTTGAAGGTCAAATCTCACCACCCTTGAGTGCTCAAGCAGGGACTGGCTTGCCATAATAGTACCAGTGATCTGCATCCAAGTATCACCTTCATATGTCTGTATGTGCAGCTACACAAGTGCTGGTCACACAGTCCTAGGATCATTCAGGTCAGAAGAGACCCCAGGAAGTCTCTAGTCCAGCCCTTACTCAAAGTGTGGTCAACACTGGCCTCAGATCAGATTGCACAGGGCTTTATCCAGCTGTGCCTTGAGAACTTCCAAGAGCTGAGATTCCCCAGCCTCTCTGGGAAACCTGTTCTGATGCTTTGTGTCCTTGCAGGGAAAACTTTTATATGAAGTTGGAACTTTCTGTGTTTAATTTATGACCAATGTTTCTTATCCTCTTTGCTGTGCTCTTGTGTAAAGGGCCTTGTCTCTCTTTTCTTGATAACTTCCTCTTGGTTTTTGGAAGGCTGCTGTTAAGTCACGTGTCCATGTCTCTCCGCCCCCCAACCCTGTCACCTCTTCAAATTTAAATAAGCCTGATTCCCTCATCTTGTAAACATTGCTTTCTCTTAACGCCATGGATAAATTGGAGCAATTTACTGTCTTTCTGGGTTGTTTCCTGTGTCCTCGGCTTTTATGCATTTATCTCCTTTAGTAATTTTTGCTGTATTTTTTTTTTTTTTACTCAATTTTATTATTGGTCTAAGCTTTACTTTATTTGCATTTGTGCTTACTCAGGCTACATAGTGTTTCTTCACTCTCTATTTTCTGTTTCTGTCTCTGCCTTGTCATTTTGCTCTCAGATATTTTTCTTGGTTCTTTATATTTGTGATTGTCTAATCTCTCCAAAGCTTTTAAGCTCTCTCACAGTAAGAGACCATCTTCTATACTACCTGAGAGAAGATCACATGCCAGTCAAGTTTCACATTTCCAGTTGTTTGCACCCTAATAAAATAAATGCTAGGAGTTGCACTTTCAGAAATATCTGTGGCTGGGAATTCTTAGCTCTACTCCTGGAAGTTTTAGAGAGCTCTGCATGGGCCCGTTGATTCTCCCCCCCTCATCATCCAAGTGTCTTTGTTTCTCAGAGTTAAAGCTCAAATATATTGTCATCAGACAGACAGCTCTTTCTCCAAATCATTAGCCATGAGATACCTCTTCTTGATGCTGTGTAGCAAATCCCAAGGCTCCCCAATCCCTCTGTAGTTGTATGTGAAGCTCTTCAGAGACTGCCATTGAAACATATCAGCTCCACTCTAGTTGTATGAAGCAAAGAGGAGGAAAAAAGCATCAGGAGAACCAGCTTTGCTGTCTGACTCCTAAGTAAGATATTGTCTACAGGTCTGAAAAAATCTTGCTTATTTTAATAAAATCTTTGAACAGGTGGAACCACTGCAACCAATAGACAAGGACTGTAAAAGGTGGAGGGGCATACAAATGCCCATGATTATAGTTTGGGACAGGGCACAAAACAAACCAAACAGAAGTGAAAGCAATTGCTTTTTTCATTGTACATTGTGTTGAGAAGACACAGGAGTAATCTGAGAGGAAGAGGTGTCACCTGGCAAAATGAGCAGACTCATTTTCCCTGGTGCAGGAACTAGTGTCACTGTCCCTCCTATAGTAGCATGGTCTATGATCTTCCCCAGCATGTTTGAACATGGCTGTAGTGTGAGGCTAAAGAAGGTGAAGCTTTTGGGAGGGTAAGTTATTTATTTGGGTAAGCCTCTGTTGGCTCTCCACAATCTGGACTGAAAACTCTGATACTGGAAACCATAATGTGTACTTTCCATGTTCTGCTTGATGATAATCAGATACAATGCATAAAGCTTGTGCTGTGCACAGGTAATCCTGCTGTTTTAGGCAGCCAGGGTCTAATCAAAGTGCCCCAAAGAAATATGCTTGGTTAATCTTCCGTTATGAATGACGCAAACCAAGAGAAACAGTTATCTCTCTCCAGGGGTGGTGTGAGCAGATGCTTGATCCTGACGCGCTTATTGTTTTCATGGTGCCTTGGGGATGGGAGAGGAGACTAGGCACTGTTAAACTGCCATTCTTACTGGCTCAGCATCATCGGAGAGTGTGATAGTGCCCTTCCTTCCTGGCACCTCAACTTACATCAAATGACCAGGAGGCAAAGAAGAAAGTCCTCTTGCCTCTGGACTTGGGTGCAGCTGAGGCTGCTTGTTGAGGCATCACATGCCTGAGTCCTCTCCATTCGTGTATTTATCTTTATGTCCAATTACTTTATTTCTATTCTGCTGAACTCAAAGAAAAGACCACGTTGCTCACAGAATATTTGCAAAACATCAAGAATTTATTAATTTCCAAATAGCAGGGAGTGTAAAGTTAGTTGTCATCATGTTCCTTCATTCTCATTTTAAATCAAGCAAATCTATATACATGTTTTCAGGCATCTGTATAAATTAAGCAACCAAAGTCTGGAAGAGTTTGTTCTGGTTACACGCAATATTTCCAGAAGCACTCGGAAAGATTCCCACGTTTCTTATATTGTTTCCTGTCCTTGGTCAACAAGCGGCCCAGCAAAGCAAATCGAGGATGACTTCCATAGAAAATCTGAAGTCAAACAACATTAGACAGGTTATTGTTGGTGGTGAATGTATGCTCTTCAGTGCCCCTGACTGGTCACATGGGCCCATATGCTGACTGGGGAAGGAGAGGCTGCCCATTGCACGCCTCTGACTAGATGATGCACTAAAGCTAATCCAGCTCTTCTGCCTTTGTATTTGATTTAGCAGACAAGCAAACATGAATGATGCGTCTGCATTTACCTAATGGTTTATAACAAATCTGATAATACTGTGTAGCCCATGTTGTAGTGGGGAAAAATGATGAGCAGCAGATGCTCTTGATGTTCTGGCCTGGCCTGCTGAAGCTGGAAATTGACCTTTATCTAGAAGGCAGGTTTTCTGGAAAAAAAACCTTGGGATTTTAGAATGAAATACTCTGGAGGTTTTTTTTGTTTGTTTGTTTTTTATTATATAATTTATAGTTCTTACTAATTTTCTAGATCTGGTTTCCTGCTTACCTTACTGTTAAGTGATTCTAACTTCAAGAACACTGTGGCACACTTTAATCTACACTGTTTATGATGTCTGTGGATCTTAAAGGATGTCTTGGTAACACTTCCGTGTATTTTAAAATATTGGGTCTTAATTTTTTATTTAAGCAATGGCTGGTCTTTTACTTACCTCTTTGATATTTTCCCTTGGGTTGTAGCTGCTGGGGCTAAGACCTGATAGAGGGAGACATAACGAAAGGTTTTGTCATTTAGAAATAGTGAACCTACACAAGTCATTCATGCATGCTATAATACTGTAACCCAGTAGAAGGCTTGACCTTGAATGTTGAGAGGACCAGCTATGAAGTGTTTTTGCTGCAACGTGGCCAGTCCATGCTGTGGCACGTTGTTCCTGCTGGGTCTGGGACTCTGGGGATGCAAGCTGTACTGAGTCTTCTTCAACAGGCCTTTGTTACATCTGTGACCCCAAAAATCATTTACGACTGTTGATTTTGCACTTTCCACTACTGTGGAAATGTGGCTTTTTAAGAGGTTATGCAATATTTGTATTGCCTACTACCTCTTTCTAGGTCAATCTTTGCCCCGCTCAGATGGCCTCCATGTCTAAAGGAGAGGCAGGAACAGTCATCCTGACAGCAATACTTTGTTCAGTAAAACTCCTTCACAAGATCTGCCAATTCAGACTCTCACCCACTATGAGGACTTGCGGCTTCCCTTTCATTACTGTTGAGTTTCTAAGGATTTGTCTGTCTCCCCTTCATAACCTGAGGCATCACTGTTTAGACAGGTTCCGTTGTAGACAACTTTGGTTGCACCATTTGATTTTGTTCCAAGGTGCTTCATATTTCAAGAGGGAGGATGTACTATTTGAAGCTGAAGAGCTTTTGTGCAGGGATATGAAACCTCTCCAAGCTGAATACATCTGACTGTCAAGTGTGGAGGTTCTACTAAACTAATATGGAAACTTTTCTAGCTGGTACGGAGCTGCGAACACGGCTGCTCAGCAGGTTTCCCCAAGGTTCTAGTTAACTAAATGACAGCTGTGTGTTTCCTGCACATACTGTATTTTGGTAAATATCCTGGAGTTGGGGCAGAACAGCTGTGGATACTGGGCATGCATTGCATAAGTTGCTATGGTAAAGCCTCACCTGCTTTGTTGTCTCCAGTTGGTGTGCCCAGGAGCCCTGGCAGGAACTGAAGCAGGGAAGTGCTTCCCAGGCTGCCCGACCGCTCCAGATTCAGTCTGGAATCTTCATCAGCTGCAAGTGGAAGACAATATAAACAGGCGCATGGTAAGAGCCTTTTGCTTTAGATCCCTGTTTTGTTCTGTGTCAAATGGTTTCTGATCAGGCCCATTGGCCCCATATGCTGAAGACTGTCATGAAATCACCAGTCACCCATCGTTACTTAATGAATGTAAAGGGGGATACTTTTTCCTTCCAAAGCTTTGAGTAAAGATACCTTCCTGATGTTAGTCTGTCCAGATTCTTGTTTCTCTGGTAGATCTTTCTGTTAAGAGATCTGTTAGACTAAGAGCAGCTCCTCTCATTGCTTGGGGAACTCACAAGACAATGCTTTTGGTACCAGGTCTAGGCACCCTAGATTTTTTATTTTATTTTTTTAACCCATTTCTTTATCAAGTACTTCCTATGCTGGACCTTTTCTATGGATAAAGACAAAGCTTCATGTTCAAGGCTTATTAATCTGCTCTATTTTCCAAGTATGCAATAAAACGAGGGGAAAAATAAATGCAGGAAATCTTAAAATAATTTTTTGGCAGCTATGCTTCCCAGTGCATCTTTATTATCTCTCTCATTCAAACGATATACCAGTACAGTTAATATTACTCTTTCTGAAACAACAGATTACTGTCACCTGATGGAATTAATTTGTATATGCGCAGAGAATTTAATCTATCATTCTGTGACCAGCCCATATTCTCAAGGCATGTTGCCAACAGGAGCCCTTAGTGGTGTTCTACTTGAGCTAACTAAAGTCTTTATAATCTGAGCAGTAAATTACATCTTTGCTAATAAATAGCAGACTTTCAAAATAACGGACAGTGAGAGGGAGCTATTAACAAACTCTGATTGTGTAGATGAAGATAATTTGTGGTTACATTTTCAGATAATACTACAGAGTTTTAGCCACCCTTACCTGTGAAGGTGGATTAGACTGTATAGTTCCACAATAGGAATTACACAAGAAAATAAACTGCTTAAAAAATAATCCTACAGCATTTCAGAAACTTCCTATGAATACATTTGTAAACCTTGGACATCAGTTAATGTTGTTAGTTTGTCAGCTGTACAAAAGGACTGTTGAAGATGATAATGGGAATCTCAGTGTAAGTCTCTGGGTAAGAAATATTGTAACTTTTCTGTGCTATGTAAAGACAATTCACATCTTTATCCTCATGTTCTTTTTAACATGGAGCAGTGTTATTAGGCAGCTTTGCTTTGAAATTAAAAAAAAAAAAAAAAAACTCTGTATTAAAGAGCCCTACTTCTGTTTTATTCAGCCTAGAGACTCTTTTTATTAGCAAGGAAGATTTAATAACTCTAATGGATGCCTTCAAACAAATGCACTATATATAAATGGTTAGAGCCAGCTTGTTCACCCTATATGTGATAGATGTTACCCATACCGAGTCATGGCTGCCAGTAAATGTTACTCAATGGAAGGCTTGAGAAGATGCTGGCTTAGTGAGTCCAAGATTTGGGAAGCAAACTAGGGACTGCTGATACCTGTAAACCTGTGCAACAGCTGTTTCACCAGCAAAGCAAGTAATCTGACCCCCTTTTTCTTCCTCAGCTTTGTGAAAGAACTTAGTTTTTGATTCACCTGTTCTTTCAGAACTCACTTCACAAAACTATTCCATCTCATGTCAGTTCTGATGATAGCAGCCCTCTGGATTCCTGTGCATTTTTATGGAGACATTTCAGTCTTGACTTACAGTATGATTTCAAACATTGAGGACAGCTTTTTCAAGCAGAGATTTATTCTTTCGCTGAACTGAATGGAATCTACATTAGTGCAAGCAAATAACATTCTATATACGTAGCTATTTTTACAGCATAAGGCAGACTGGCCTGTTCTTGATCTCTCCAAGTAGGACTGCATTAATCTTTGTAGTAGGTTTCTCCCTTTTTAATGATAACTTAAGCAAAACATAGGTCATTTTAAAGTTTAGCAAGAGGTAAGACTATACAGCCAAGTTTTCTTTAAATTACCTAGTGTCTTCTAATGCTGCCTAAAAGACAGATGCTGCATATACCAGCTCACATTCAGTGCTAGAAAGCTCAGATACCTTGTATCCTGGGTCTGAAAGCAGCAGCAAGAAATATTTAGGGTGCCCAACCTCCCTGTTTTATAATGCTAGCACACACCAATAATATCACTTGTGCTGCCAATGTTCTGAAGACATACAGATTATGCTTTTCCTACAGCTGATCAACACAGATAGAAGTGCCTTCTGAAAGAATATCTGCTTTTCCTCTGGCTTTCTTGCCCCTTTCCCTGCTAAGCTTTATGACCACTAAAAGGAAAAGACTTACCTGAGAGCTGATAAGACATCTCACTGGCATTGATGATGGGGACAGACAAGAGAGGACAGGAGAAGCTGATGATAATGAGACAGCAGAATACCAGCTTATGCATCTTTGCTGTGTTGAACGTATTTCGTCTTTGTCAACCCTGTAACTCGGAACTCCTGTCTGACTGGTGCCTCTGCTCCCAGTTTCACCCATTATATAGCCGCTCATGACCTCATAAATATCATCATGTTCTCCCCCCCTTTCAAAAAAAATGCAATGAATTTATTGCCCATTGATTCTAAATGGAAACCACTTTGCATTGATGTAATTTTTCAAGGTAACAGTTCATAGACAATAAATTTACTGTCTTATTGCTTGGTGTACAAAATGGATATTATATCAAACCAAGCACAGTAAAGTTTATAAATCTGGCATAAAAAAAGTAACTTTCAGTTATAAATCATGAGTTAATGAAAGGGTCAGACATTGGTTGAAATGACCAGGGCACTAAGACAGCTGATTTATGAGCCTTAGCAGGCTTGACGCAAAGCATCTGATATGAAATGCACTTTTTTTTTTTCCTTTTGTGAGATGGATGGATGTGTTATTGACTTGTGCCAGAAGAAGTAAAGGAGGGGGGAGTTAAAAACATCTAGTTAATTAACAAAGAAAAAGTTAGTGGACTTTTTTTTTTTTTTTTCTCCTTGCTCTTGTAGTTTTTTCTTGTAGCATTTTACATCTATTTATTTGAGAAGGCCTCTTCCGATGTTGCCCTAGAGAATTGTCTTGGCAGAGAAAGTACAGCTTCCATCTGGAGACTTGCTTGATGCATATGAACTACCTTGGCCAGTATTAAATGTGGTCCCTCACTGGACTGGAAGACCCTTTGCAGTTCCACTTGTCTACTGTTTTTTGTTTGCTTTTTGCTTTTATTTGGTGCTAACGCAATGGGCTCCATGTATAATATGTAATCTCATAACTTTAGTCTTTGTTTCCCTCCCTCCAAGTTTTATGTCATCTTTTCTTATTTCTCCTCATCTCAAAGAGCAAGAACTCACTGGCCTGGACCCTCATCTTCATTCTCTATGAAGCATCACACCCAACTGTATATAGATAGCTTTAAATTTTAAAAAGTGCATCTTTATGATATTTTTCTTTTCTTTAGGTGATGAAAAGATGACTCATGCTCAGGCTGATGTTAAATAGAGGTTCAGTAACTTTCTTCTCCATCTCTCTGAATCAAACTTTTGTGCATTCAAATGCTGTTCAAAATACTGTGATGCTACTAATGTTCTTTTCCTGTTTTTAATTGCATGATAATTGTAAACTGCAATAGGAATGAACTTACCTGCTTTCTTTTTTTCCTTTATTAACATTTCACATTGAAGATTAATTTCATACTGTAAATTCTGTGGTTCCTAGAACTATGTTAAAATTAGCAGCAGCAATAACACTTTGATTTCCACTGTCTATCTAATTCAAAGGCAGCATGGTGTGTGTGTGTGTATATATGTGTGTGTATATTAATATATATAGATATACATACACACATATATACACACACATGTGCGTGCACGCACAATGCTCTCACGTGTGCACATACACGGTCAACAGGTTGTCCAGAGAAGCTGTGGACTCTTCTTCCTTGGAGATACTCAAAACTCAGCTTGACAAGGCCCTGAGCATCCCCATGTAACTTCAAAGTTGGCCCTTTTTGACTGCAGTGGCAGGCAGAGACAACTGACCTCCAGAGGCCCTTCCAACCTAAACTCTTCTATCACCCTGTGTGTACAGGGAGGCCCAGTATTGACTCAACACATATGCTGCAGGTGTCTGAACTGTAAGACCCATTTCTGTGATCTTCTCTTTCCTGAAGTGAGTGAATATGACAAAAGAACTTCTCTACAGAATTAACCTAATATATTTTTATATGCTTCATTCCCTGTGCTTCCCTCTGAGAGAAATAAGTAGCTAGAGAGGAATTCTCTCTTCTCATCTGAGTCATGCAACTCTTCGTTCCAAAACTGCAGACAGTAATTAGGTCTGATTTGATGCATGATCTCACTGTTGGTGCTGGATGCTCAGTACAAAACTTCTCCTTCGGTGTACTATCAATGACAATGGCATCATCAATATTTGCTCAGCGCATCCTCCAAGGAAAGCTAATGAAGCACTCTTCACAAGCAACTTATGTCCTTTTCCTTCTCACAAGGAAGACTCAGCCTCTTAGAGCAATCATGAAGTGCGTCATGTAGAAGTTTGGCAGCTTGCCCACAGTTTATTGCCTTTACTCAGATTTGAAGTTGTCACTTACAGTCTTTCCTCTACTGAAATGTCAAAGGCGTTTTCCTCAGGGGACAGTGCACACGTCATCATGCAAAGCAAAGAAACAGCTCATCCTAAACAAAGGTACAAACCCCTGAATTCATGGGTGAGGGAAATAAATGTGAATTGCACTTTGAAAGCTTGGGAACTGATTTGCAAGAAAGTGTTTTAAATTTTACCAAAACTGTTATTTTGGGGAAAAACATTTAAGTCCTTATTTATGCTAATAGAATTTGTTTCAAGGGAAGTGCTTTGGTTTGAGATGATAGGGCAGCCAGTAGTCCAGACAGGTTAATGAACAAACTGGATAGTAAGTATAGGTTAACCTATCATAAAAATTATCCTTGATTATCAGAAGAAACAACTGTTCTTGGTTTATAATGATGACTCATGAAGAATAAATTGCTGATAAACCCACGGAAACTGTAAAAAAAAAAAAAAAAAAGCAATTTGCAGACTGACTAGCTTCTGAGTTAAATAGGAAGGACAAAATCTGACCTATAATGCAAAAGTTCTTTCCCCTGTTTTAAAGCAGTTCATGATAAATAAGCACAAGTTATATCATTCTAGTCCAGTACTGTGGCGGCTGCTAAAAGGAGGAGTTTCACAGAAGAAGCCTCATGATCTAATAGTAGCATATGTATAAGGGACTTTTTCCTGGAACATAATTCTTTGTCTTAGTTTTAGTTTGCATAAAGAGAGGTGAGCAGTAGAATATTTTTGTATTGACAGTACAAGTGTAGATGAGTGTATTATATAAATGTCCAGTGCTTCCTTAAACTTTATTAAACTTTTTATCTCAACATCTTGTGTCAGTGAGTCCCTCAGAATGTTTAAACATGTATACATGTTGGCTAGTGTAAGAGAAAAAATATTTCTAGTGTTGTTCCCTTCCTTGCAAGGGGCTAGCATGTTGTTGGGGTGAGGGGGTTGCCTGTTGTTTTTTTTTTCCTCTCCCTGCTGGCTTAGCAGATTCTTGTCTTCATTAACACCTAAGAAGTTAAAGTTAACTTAGAATTTCTCACTGTAGCTAGTATTTAGCCTTATAACATATGATTATTAAATCTATTTCATATTAAAATAACTGCCTTATGAAATCATATGTGCAATAAGTCGTCCTGTCACTAACTTGCATTGCCTTACGTATACTGTGCGTTTTAGAGTGGCAATTGCAAACCTGAACTTTCCATTTCATGACAATGGAATCACTGTACTGAAAATAGCCTGTTGGGAGACCCAGTGGATCAAAGGAAGAACCTAACCATGACTTGGGCACTTGCTGTCAACTTCCTTTTTCCAAGATGCTCATTTTTCCCACTGTATGAGAAAGGTAATGTAGCATTTATGGTGTATGTTCTGTATAACCGAATAGTGCTATATGGTATACTTGGTTACACACAGTAGTGTTTCTATCTTTTGAATTTGTCTCAAAGTTATTTAAGATATGAGTGATGGACCTAGGTTTTCCTGTTCTGTGGTGGGCTGAAGGGCTTGTATAAGTGAGTACCTGTGTGTAACTGAATGCATATCTCTGCATAAATGAAAATGGCAGGACTTTAAGTCTTTCTAAAGATATTTTATTTTGCTACGTAATTGGCAAGTCATCTAAAACTTCTGGGCTAGTACAAAATCACAGCTGCCAAAACATTGCTCCTTTGTGGTATAGTTTCCACTAGTTTGCCGGGGGGGGGGGGGGGGACTCTTGGTTTTTGGCCCTGCTGGGCTGGTACACTGTAGTCTGGGTATATTCTTCAAGTGAAGCTTGACAAACTGGTCCTTAATTCCCCTGTTCATCTAGCACTACAGAATTAGCAAACTAAACCTTCACACTGTTTGACGTGAAGGAAAGTAAGTCTGGCATGACTGGAGCTTGGAAATATAGCACATCAGTATCTTTTGGGAATCAGATGCCATGTAATGCAGCCACTAACAGAGGAGCAGAGACCAGATCTCAAAATAAGGTTTGTTCCACAAAAAATGTAATGGAACTGACTATGCAGTTATAGTTTATTTTTAAAGCTGAAAAGATGAAAGCAGATGGTATAGGGAAAGAGGAACCCTTCTGCAGTAAAAATTGAACTCCTTCCTTGCCTTCTCCCTCTCTCCCCAAGTATCCCAAATAATCTGTTCAAACCTAGTAAGAAATTACGATCTGGACAGCAGAAGAATAAAAATGCCTTTATCTCATCTTTCTGGTCAGCACACCAGACAGAAAGGAGGACAGAGCAGTCTTGCTGAAAGGCATAGGCTGCAAGCCAGCAACTGTCCATACTTATACTCCCATTTCTTCAGACCCAGGTGAAGAGCAAGCTGGAGATCTGGGCTTGCTTTCTTTGGAGATGCAAGTCTGTTTCTGCAGCACTGCTGCAACTGGAATCAGCAAAAGTTTCCAATCTGGGCTTCCTTGGTACAGAGAAGTACATTGTGAGGCATTTTATAGGCAAAACACTAAATTTTAGACACCTAGCTGTAATCCGGAGTATTCTTAATCAACTCAGATCCTAGACAGTGCACCAAACCTTTTTTTTCCCTGCTATGGGAGTGGGTGAGGAAAGAACTAGTATAGATGAACGTAATTTCCTCTTTGGTTTTCTGAACAACGTTAAATTTTCTTTGGATGGCTGTATTTTTAACATCTAGCCTGTGTGCCTTGACCAGTAATGTGTATTTAGCTCGTTCAGACTACATTTCAGAGAAAAGAAACATTCTCTCTCTGCTCGTGCTGGTTTTGTCTCTCAGTGGATTTAAGGAATTCATAATGAAATTGCTGCCCCAGAAGGTGGCGCTGAGAAACCTTCTGAACAAGCCTGAAGTGCCCAGGGAGCAGATACTGGGGTGAGTCTACTTTAACAGGCAGTGGGGTAGACTTAACACTTGTAAATCTGTGAGATAACTAATTTTGGGGAAAATAACAGATTTTTTTATTGTTCTCCTCTGAAGAAGGTTTTACTTCTCTTCTTGCACACATATCCTTTCTCAACTAAAGAACTCTCTTCCCTTTTCTTGAAGATGGATTAAGTAAGATCAAGAGTCTTTTATTCTGGAGGAAGTATTTACACAGTGTATTCCTTCAAAATTAATTGTTCCCGAATAGTTTCGCTGACAGGAGTCAGCATCACATGGCTGACACTGGAACTTCATTGGTAGCTCAGACTGTTAAAGAACACTAAAACAATTATTGGATAAAGCAAAGCAGACAATAATCTGGTCAAGACAGTGTCTTCTGTCTTGAATGATGCTTACCTGAAGAGTAGTATGATCCTCTCTGCTTTCTCGTTTACTTTGACCAACTTTTTATTTCTTTTGCACGCCTACACTGCCTTGGAGCTTCTGTGAGGGGTCAGAGCTCCTCATGTTGAGCAGATCAGTGAAGAGATGGCTCAAGTCTCCTCCTACACCCTACTTCTGACACCCCCAGGGAACCCTCCACCCCAAAAGCTTGGAAGACCTTCCTTTATTTTTATCTGTTTTAAGTTTCTGAAACCATAGCTAGAGGATTTCCTGCAGGACTTTTGACCTACACATGGCTTTTCCGTAGCAGCCCCTTTGCTAGTCCTTTCTTACACCTTGTTCCCTTCCATGTACTACTTTAACTTTCTTCTGCCTTCCTGTTGAGCTTTTGTTACCTTCCTGTCATTGTTCCTTTATCTGCAGGGCTCTGCAGCCTTGTTTATCTGTTTGCTATAGTTGGAAGTGTAGAGACGGGAAAGGAAAAAGGAGCTTTTAAAGGGAGGACTTGGGAAGGTGTTTGCAGAATTCAATCCTTGTTACAGCCTAGTGCACAGGACCATGGACAGGGAAAGGAGGGTGACACTGGATGCCTGGCAGAGTGCTTGTATGTGCTGCTGGAGCCCATGCGACTGCATAGGCATAAGACAGCTGTTGTGTTTGTTATATAAATTAATGCACATACAGAATAAAGCTACGCTGGCTAATTATCTTCTACCTAGGTGAGAAAATAAATGTCTTGAATAAATAGGGCTATGGAGTTTAGCATTGCTTTCTGCTTTCCTTCACCTTTGAGTACGCAGGCTTGTTCTCATCTCTGCATCCAAGCAGTTCTGGCCTCAAGAGACACTAAGCTTCCAGTTGACCTTTGTCTTTTTCCTGCTGATCCATTTTCCCAGATTGTCCAATGGCATCTATAGGGGTGAACTTAGCAGTGGGAAATAGTTGCTAAACTAAATATCCAGTAATGGCACTATATTTGTTCTCAGGGTTTTGGCGAGGTGATATCATCTCAGTGAGCTACGGTCCTTTGTAACCGGAAACATAGTGGATCATGGTTTTTTTGTTTTTTTTGGTTTTTTTTTGAAAGTGTTTAAACCTGCTTCTAGGAACCAAATTCCCTTTTTATATATGTTTTATAATAACAACATTATTCAGTAATCAGTTTTAGTACGGCTAGGCCTTGAAACAGAACCCTTGCTCATTACTTACCCTTACTGTTTCAGCTCAAGAGCATGAAACAGTAGCCCTATGCTCTGAAGACAAGGTAATAAAAACTATAGGATGGTATATATCATGATGTTTCAGCGGGTTCATGTAAAACTGCTATATATATATATATATATATATATATTTTGGCTAGTAGCCATCACCATAACATCTCAGCACAGATTCTATAATGATTTTTTTTTTAATCAAGATGTAATTAAATCAAATTTTTCACTGTCTAAGCCTGTCTGAGCAATAGCACAGTGCTTGAGGGTTTGAACATGGCATGAGGATGCATGTGCGTCTGTGTGTGCTAAGGGATACATCAGGGTCTTAGACTTGCTGAGATAATTTTGGGGATTGTCTTGGAGAGAAGGAATCAAATTTGGGGCATGCTACATCTCTAGAGCAGGTTTTGCAACAAATGATTGCAACAGTCATGCTTGAGTTTTCTATCAGAGACAATTGGTTTGCTACAAAATAAAGCTCGTGAATGATCTAGGTTATATTCATTGTGAATGATCAAGGAACAAGGTGCTTTAGAAGAACAGTCAGACATGATGTGGACTTAACTGTACTCTTCTGTCTGTGTGTATTACAGTACAGACCTTAATAAACATAAGTAGATGATTACAGGTTGTTTTGCTTATAGTGCTATATAATAACCTGCTTTTTTCTGCAACTGTGGATCACATGTACCTTTTGTTCCTGCTTATTTGAAGTAGTTTCTCTATGCTAGGATATCTTGATATCTTTGGATATTTACATAAGTACTGTTGTTATAATGAATACATGTTTTCATAGTTTTACCGGCACTAGATATTATATTTTTCTTTTTTAAACAATAGCGTGGTCTTCCTGAAGTTTAATTTAGGTTGTAATAGAAAATTATCAAGCTGATGGTGCTGCAGAACTAGGTGACTACTGTATACGAGAACTTTTTCACTCTTGTTCTGCTCTTAAACTTAGTCTGTTGGTTATTTTGTGTTAAGAAGATAATTGAGATTTTTTTCATACAAATTACTGTCCTGGAGCTGCCTGTACAAACATCTGTCTATCTGAGGATTTTAGTGAACTTTTTGCTTTCATATTTCTGGCTCTTAAGTCTTCAAATGCAATTTTTAGTACTAATACTAATAGTATTTAGTACTAATAATTAGTACTAAAGATAGTACTAATGAAGTCAAAAAGGGAAGCAGCAGTATCCTGCTGATTCTTTCTTTTCTTAGTAGGTTGGGTAGTGGGGTGGGCAGGATAGATTCTTCTCTTGTGTTCTTTCTGGCTCAAAGTGAAGAACTGCAAAATAATTGGCAATTCACAGAGGATGGATGAAGCATAGGAGTTGTCCTCTGGATTTTCCTGCTTGACTATTTCACATTCAGTTAACTGCAGTGTGCTCTTGCTCATTAGTTTTTTGCTACAAACCATTTTATCTGAAATTTATCAAGATTCTTCTGTCTTTGAAGATGGTGCCCTAGTTCATTATCTGCAGGAGCAAGAATAAGGGCTGGAATCCACAGTGGGGATGGAACAAAAGCAATTTTGTCAGAGGTGTCCTTGTACTTTTCAATATTTTTTCTGTCTGGATTTTCCCATTTCTTGTAAAACATTTTCTTCATATTTTTACCACGGAGGCTTAGGATCACTGGTCAGGCTCATTTTTGCAAGGTAATATAGTTTTTAACTCTCCCAGAACTGATATTAGAGGACAAATATCAGGCAGTTCTATAGAAGCTCAGTGCTTGGACAGGAGCCACTGACTAATTAAAGAGGCCTCATAATAATCGCTATCATTTATCTATCCTACTTAGCATAGGCAGCAAATGAATGGCTCACAGAAGCTGACTTTAATTTTGTTCTTTACTTTCCAAGTGCATAATCTGTTTAATTCTTCACTACTTGGAATGTTTCTGTTAATTAAATGGAATCTCTGCAGGCTCAGTGATTCAGATTTTGGGACAAATTTGTGTACTTAACGAGGGGAAAGTTGGCCAAGGTCTCACCGGGCAACCTGATGCTTAAAGCAGTTCTTTCAAGGTTATTGTGTAAATGATGAGTGTTTCTTGGCAGTCAGCCACACAGAATCTTCCCTTTGCTGTTTAAGAGATGGATTCCTGTTTATCAAAGAATTCCTGCTACAACAAGTGCTAACTGATTTTCTCCATGACGGCTGACTGACTTTCTGACATATCTTGACTAGAGTGGAAATCAGTCCCTGTGGATGGTAGTGATAAATAAAGTAGGGCCTTACAAAGATTAAGGAAGTGGATATCAGGTCTTTGGCTTCTGATTTGGCAAACTGAATGTTACTTGCTACAATGGAATTAGGTAATGGGAGCAAAATCCCCTTTCCTGCAAGAATTCTCAAGACAGTTTACAGTATAGGACAATTCCTAAGAACAGTCAGTATTTAGCCTCTTCATCTTATTGCTATACATGAGTTTTTATAAGTAAAGCTGGCAGACAATGCCAGCTCGTGACTTCTGAGCAGAGTCTGGAGAATAGATATGAAAATAAGAAATGTCCACCTATGTATGGAAGTGTATGGTTTCCATATTTCGAAGTGTAGGATTCTGATGTGCATTACAAGGAAAGGGTGTGTATCTGATGGGCTCATTCTAGCACAGTCCTGTCTCTTCCCTTTCTGGTCTTACTGCCAGTTGAACAGCTTCTTCAGAGAGCAGGAGGTGAAGGATGTGGAAGACCAGGAGAGAGAACACCACAATTCTCCTCAGCAGAAAGCAACGCATAAGCTAGCTTTTAGATGCCCTTTATGTTCCTGCTCTCATTCCATGCGTACCTCCATTAGTCCTTATGTCAGTCCTCCTTCCCTAGGCTGGAGAAGGCGATGGGGAGGTTTCACTGGCTGATTTTGTCTGCTCAGCTATATTCTTGGCCCTTTTCAGTTGAGGAAGATGATTGCTTTACAAAACCTAAAGCAGGCGTATAGCATTCCATCCTACCTCCACTGTAGCCTTTCTCAAAAAATCCACCAGACAAGTGGGAGTTAGGCTCAGAAGGAAATAATCCATTGCCAACCTGCATCCCTGGAAATAGGATACTGAGGGAGGCCTCCAAATTTTCCTTCATTTGCTAACCGTTTCTGCCCGCATACTAACATTTTTTGCATGATGTTCCATTTCTGTGTCATTAGGAATGACTGGAAGAAGAAGCAAGATGGCTAGTGCTGTCACAGCGCAGTAAGTCCTTTCCCTTTTCCGTAATTCCCTGAGGCATATTTAATCACTTTCAAAAAGCACACAAGTGTTACGTGTTCCAGCCTCATTGTTCCATGTGAGCAGAAGTATTATGATCATAGCTGCCCTAGTGATGAGTGCAGAAATAGTCAGAGATGCAATGACAAAGGAATGTGTTACTTTCATATCTGTTGTCTTCCTGAGCAGAGGACCTGTTCAGATTCTTTAAATTCTTTAACTCTCCAGCACTTGAACAGAACATCGGCTTCCTTTCCTCTCATTACAGCTGAAGCAGTCATAAGTTTTGAGTTAACCATCAAGCATTTTCATTGGTTATACCTTTACTTCCGTAAGATAATAGGCATATTGAGCTGTTACCACAGCAAGTTCAAAAGATACATTTTAAGGCTGGCAATAACCATGATGTAAATTAGAAAAATATCTTTGACTTTCTTAATGAGATTTTAAGTTGATGAGACTACTGTGATGCTGAATTGCACTGCTGCAGCTCCTCTGGAACAAATAGTACTTCTTCCCAACACTCCTTTGGTGTACTTATTCCCTTATTTTTCTGCCACTGTATTTTCCATTCTAATTCAAGAAAAATATATTATCCTTTAAATGCTGAGGTAAATTGTGCTATAGACACTTACATATACTTTCTTTAGAGTTGTACCCTTTTTTTTCAAACTTACTTTAAAAACTGAGTAAAAGTAGTGTGATGCCTTTTTGTATGTTAACAGGCCAGGGTAGTCTTCCCTTCAGGTTAACTGGTTTACAGTTATTTATAAATGAAAAGTAACAAAATATCAATGCTGTGAATATTGAAGGAATTACATAAAAATATTTCTCTACTCTGTAGCATTATAGTTAAAGACAAATTGTCAGTTTCTCCTTTCTATCCATCCTTCCTCTTTTTTTTTTTTCCAGAAAAGCATATGTTCTACACCTGCTGAAATGCTTGTATACAAGAGAGAAGTGAGGCAACATAATCTAAATGTGGTTTCAAATTGATTTAACTGGGTATCTTGGACATCTATTTCAGTTTTAAAATGTCTTGTTTCCTTTTAGATTACGTGGATTGAGAGTAGCTTTAACAGACTTAAGATAAGCTATAATAAATCATTCTTAAATTGAAGTAGGTGTATTTGCATGGGGTTTTGCACTCATTTAATCAAAACTGGTTTACTTTCTTAATGTAAACAGGACAGACAAAGAGCAGAGATCTGCACTGATTTCAGAAGGTGTTCAGCTGTTTTGTCTTGTTTTGTTTTTTCATTAAAATAAAGTCCAGTTTGCTTCAGAGTATTGCAGTAATAATTGGTTGCTTTAACTGGCATGCATCCAGGATCTAGAAGGTGAAAGGAAACATAGTAGGTGATATCATAACAAACTTTTGCCAAATTGAAGTTAGAGGGAATTTCCATTTTCTTTGTAGATGATATAAAAAGTTCTTATTTACAGTGAGGGCAGTGACAGTATCCAATAGTCGTCTTCATGGCAGTTCCAGGAGTAGAAGGATGCTCAGACGTGTTCCTGACACACAGCTAACATGCAAAGTATCTGGTAATTGGGATGGAGCACTTCATTTGACAGATTCTGAAGAAAGCAGAGAGCAGGAAAATACATAGCTCTGATATATATATTAAATGGTATTTGGATCCTCACTATAGCAGGGAAGGCTTGTTTGTAGCTGAGAGGGAAAATGAGGTAGTCCTTAGTGACAGAATAAGACTTTATCATTTTAATAGTGAGATTTACTTTGACCTTTTATGTTATACAGACCAGGTGCAAGCTTTTCACATTTTATACAGGCCAAGGCATCTGGCCTTGACCTGTATAATATGCAAACAGTGTGGTGCAAATTATCTGTTGAAAGACAGCTTTTCCTATGTATTAAGTCTCTTCAGAGTGAATCATCTCCTATAGAGTAATTTGTGGGATTGGTGTTAGTATCAGAATGACTGTCAGAGAAGGCTATACACTAGCTTTATTTTAGGAAAAGATAAGTTATGTGTTTCAAATAGTGCATAGCTTTACCCAGGGTGAGCAATATACAGGAGCACATCTTGTGTCCTCAGTTTTTTAAATAGCATTGATTCCATTTGAAAACTTCATGAGCATTCCACAGTGTTAGGCATGGAGGGATTTTTCTATATAATCCACGTGTTTTCTGAAAGATCTTATGCTAGACCAGTATTCACTAAACAATAAGCCTTGTTTTTCCTTATAGGAAATAGATATTCAATTGGAGCATCTGAAGAGGAGATCTTGAAGCAGAAGGAGGTGTCTGAGGAACTCGCAGTGGGCAAGATACACTTGCTGCAGTGACAGAGTAAGTATGAAAGATCTAGTAGAAACACTGAAAATAAGAAATCATATTCTGTTTGAAAGAATGATAGTATGTTTATGTGCTTGAGAGGCACTATAACAATTTCAGGGTCTCTCCTATCCAGAAGTATCGGGCACAGAAATACACAAGCATGCCTAGGCATTTACCTATAGAAGAGAGTGAGTGAGAGACAGAAAACCTTTTGCTTTCCTTACCTACACAACTCTTTCAAGAAACTATAAAATCAAGACATCTGATGACCAAGGTTTTAATTACTGCTACCAGTAACTGTGCCAGGAAATGGTACTGGTTCTGGAAGCAATAAAAAGGCAGCAGGCTCCCCTGCTTAAACTTATCTTTAACAAGGATATATCTCCTTTTTCCATGCCTTTAGAATTCTGGCCTGACATCACCAAGGCCTCCACACACAGTCTGGCTAGAGGGACGCTCTCTGATTTCCAAGAAAAACAAATGGAAAAGTGAAAACCTTGCATCTGGCCTGTTACCTCATCCTCAGCCACCCGGGCTGCTTGAGAGTCATCATGGCATTCCCAGTTCCTTTTTGCTTGCTACATAATAAATGAGAAAGACTGTTGAGAAAAGAGAAAGTCACAGAAAGCAGACAAGAGTTACAACTCAAAGGATTAGGAGGAGAGACCTACGTTATTTCTACGTGACATGATAAGTTTATTCAGATATTAAAGAATCTGTTTTTCCAAGAAGAGCTACCTGTGAAGCCAAGATGCACATGACCTATCAAAAAAGACAGGTAACAAACTGGAGCTTTAAGTATGAGAAGTACTTCTGTTTAACTCTCTGCAAAGAATCAGTCTAAAAGCTAAGTTCCAAGCAGTAATATTTGTAGAGGTCTGAAGAATGAGTAAGTAGTTGTTTTAGGATGTGAATGAAATGGAACCACACAAGTTAAGTTTCAGATCAAGGTTGCCAGGTAAACAATGACTGCTTGTCCTATTTTTGTTAACACATTTGGCTCAGGAATTGTTTTGCATATTTGGAGAGAAAGCCTGAATTTTTACAGATTTCTCCCCCCCCCCCCAATTTGGAGCAATATAAACATGTTGTAATACTCCACGTTTCCACAGGCAGAAGTGTCTCCAAAATTCTAATGAAGATTTGGACCTAACATTTAAGATAAGGAGAAGTAGACTCTGATAAAAATGACTGCAGTCTCCAGCCTAGGTACTATTACTAGCCATTCTCAATTCTACAATAATTATATTTAATGGGATTCTTAGCAGAACTACTTTTAGAGGATGGCACAAACTTTGCAAATGGAAGAGGACAAATGTAAAAAGACTAAATGTTAGCTCTGTCATCCTTACAAATTATTCTTTACTGAGGATGTTACAAGTCTAGCTCTCTGATGATTCGTGCTTTCTCTCAGTGCTCTTGCTACTTTCTGTTGTAGTTATTCAGATTTTCCCTCCTTTCAGCTGCTATCCAGTAACAGTTGATGGCCTCTTTGATTAAATGGATGGCACCTCCACTAAATGTGCCTTTGCTCCACCAAACATCAGCCGGAAAAGCTGGAATGGAAAAAAGAAATCGGAGCAAACAAGCAAGGATGTAAGCAGTAATGAATCCCCACAATTGTAACTGTTTTTGCTGTCACCACCAAAATAAATTTATTCTCCATGGCCTTGGTTTTGAGTTACAGATGTTCAGGGTTTACTCCCTCCTCCTACCTTAATTACCAATAATCAAAGCTACATAGCACAGTTTATTTCCCTTCACCCTTATTATTTGGATGAAGGATGATTGTACAGAGTTCAACATGCATGCAGGAAGGCTGTTCAACCTCTGTGTTAGGCAACAGACAAATTTGGATACAAATTCTGTTCAGGAAAACTGGCAGAAGATTAATTCTGACAACAATGTTTCTTTTAATCTTATGAAAACAATGTTTTCTTCTTTTAGATTAAAAGACAATCCATAAATCTTACTATACCACATTTTTTATAAAAGCTTGAGAGAACAAAATACTCCCGGGGGGGGGGGGGGGGGGGAAGGCGCCATGAATGATTAGATCAGATGCCTATGCTATTCCTGTTTTTGTGATTTCTGCATTAGCAACTTATAACTACTGATCTTCACATTATTTAAAGAGTGAAGTCTTATTAGCTGCAGTGAAATTTTTCAGAAGACAAAAGAACGATTTCTTAAAAATTCAAGGAAATTGCAGATATGTGGCTTTTGGGTAGTTGCCAACTTCTGAACAAATTTAAGTGATGAGTCTGCACTTTGCATTTCCATAACCTGCTGCCAGCGGTGTTACAGCTGTCTCTGTTGCATGCATAGTGAAAAGGAGGATTTAAGCAAGCTCTTCAGTACTTTTCTGTGGGATTTAGAATGGAAGCAAGCTTCTAATACGTTTATCCTGTGTGATCACAGTGAAGGCAAATGATTACAATGACAATGACAAATCATGTTCAAAGAAGCGCATGAATCTATGGCTATAATTTCAAATCTTTATAAAAATCCTTAGTTCACAGAATTCAACTATCGTATAAATCTGAAAACTGCTAAATGCTCTAGCCACCTTAGTATTTACAGTGTTGCTTCTATTATGAAAACACCTGCACTAGTTTTAGTGGCAAGACAATTTAATTCACCTGTATTTATTCAGTTTGATTGCCAAATAAAATATAGCACTGCTGTCATTCTGGTAGCAAGCAAGCACTGCATTCTTTCTGGAAAGTGCCCCAGTCTTCCCTTTGCATTTGTACCATGATTTATTTTACTTTTGAAAACAGCTTATTTTTCAGTCTTTTCAGGGCTTCTTGGTTCTTATTTATAAATGTGTCTATTCTGTAGATATAATTGAACTATTTCACAGAAAGAGAATAAATTTAACAAGTATTTTACCCTGCTCCTATGGCTGGAAGAGGTGCATTATTGTGAAATGTAATATTTGCATACAGTTGGCAGATTCTTGTGGCAACAAAATCTGTTTTATCATTAATTTAGGCTTCTTCATTCTCTTATGACAGAAATCACAGGCAGAATTATTCACATAATCCTTTGGCTTAAAGGAAGATTGCTCCTAACATTTTATTCAGAATGTATTATTTTCTTTCCATGAATGACTGTTCCTTGAAACAGTGGTGTAAACGTGTTCCTTATTCTCTGAAATTAGTTTGCACTGATTTTGGATTTTTTTTTTCCCCCCTCACAGGCTTTGTTTAGATTCATGGGAATTTCATATCACTCCTGAAGCTTCAGTATAAAAGAGCAGAATCAAGCTAAGTCTGGAAAAAGCATTGTAATAAGCACCTCATTGTTCAGTAAGTAGATTTACTTCCAACACAGATACAGAAGAGGAAAATAAGGGTTCCACTAGCAAAATGTGAAATTCCAACTAGTGTATCTCTTTCCAAGGAGAAAACACCAGGTGTTCCGAGTTTTTCCAGAATGTGTACACTAATTTTCTTGTCTTATGTGTGGATTAGAAACTAATCACAAGCAGAACTATTCTGTCTTCTTCTAAGACATCCTCCACTGCTGCAAGGGTCACATTTTAATTAAAAAATACATTGGTGGCTTTTCATATGTCCTGCCTATGTCTTTAAGCTTGTGAACTTAATAGTCACATATTTCTTATGGTTGAAAGTACCAATAGAGAGGCAAGGAGGCTTGGGAGAGGGATTGAAAAAATATTTTTTATTTAAATATACTTAACTTTACAGTTCAGGCTTCAGTACTACATTTATTTTCTCACATGCTGGTTTGTAACCACTTATATACAATTTTATCAAAATGAGTAAGTGTGGTTTGGTGAAAATAATCTTCTATCTTAATCTTCTGTTGAGTGGAAAGACAGCTTGTCCTTCTTCTAGCACAACAGCATTCTTCTAAGTTAAGTCACAGGGAAAAATTACCATATACGTGACATGTTCATGGGTTTTCATTCTATTTTCAAATAACATTTACTGAAGAAATAAGACATTTATTTGGTTTTGTAAAAGGTTAGAAGTATTATTGCCAATGCCATGACTCAAACATGCAATTTCTTTTTTCTCCTTTAAGACCAAGGTAACAGTAATTGATCAAAAAGACAGATACACTGTCTGATGTTAAAATCTTTCCAACCTCAGAGTTACAAAAATAGTAACAGAAATGTATCACATTCTACATTTACCACATCTGCAACGTACATAATATATTTACATCATTTAAAAGATCAAAGTGGAATAATGTAGGCTTCAAGATGTTGCAGTCCAGCTGCATTGTAACATCTATTTCTAAGATCAAGTCAACCACAGCTTTTCTCAGTGTTTCCACTGCCTCTCTTAAGCCAATCCGTGTAATACAACAGCAGATGCAAGCTATTATCAAACTTTTCGCAGCTCTAGGTTTTTGCATCTTCCTGTCTTCTAACTAGGAAGCTGTGTGCAGGTCAGATCAGGTATCTGCTTCCAGGGCTGATGGGATCTGCAAGTTTGAACTGGGATCTATCTGTATTTGTGCACCAAACCCAACACTTGGGTTTGAGCCACACTTGAAGAGGAGCTGCAGGTTTCAAATTCAAGAGAATGGTTGGTAATCGCAATACACAGACCATCAGTGTCACATGTGGCTCTGCTATGTGCTACTAATCTCTTAGAGACTTGCTTTCAGACTGCATGTAAATTATGGCCCAGACATCATTTATAAGAGGGACTAGAAAGCCATACTGCCCTTCTGTTACTACTTTTAAGTGATGTGTGTGTGTAAGTCTGTAGATCAACTACGGTATCTTAAAAATACTATTCCTATGAGGAGAAGAAAGTCAATGAACTAGTGTGGGAGGGTAGGTTTTTTGTAGGTTTGTTGGTTGATTTCATTTGGCAGGTTTGCTTTCTGTTTGTTTGTTTTTAAGAAATAGAAAAGATCCACTTTCTCCTTACTGCCTGGGCTGTTTAGCACTCTGAAATTCAGAGATTCTGATACTCTCTCTATTATGTAAGCAGGTTTTGTTCTGCGTTCTCAAAGAAAACAAATTTGGCTGACCTAGACAGTGTAATTCCTAATTCACCAAAGGATCTCTGAATTCCGTGGATTTGCCACAGTCCTGATATTCACCTTGTTCTTCCTCAGGAAAGCGGCAGCTGCAGGCGTCATCCTCCTGAATCGACTGTTCAAGTGTGGTATGCACTAATGAAAAAAAACATATATTCACATTCTGTTGTATTTATCCAGCCATCTTATTCCACCCTTCCTCAGTCACAACTGCAGGACATCAGCAGGCAAAAATCTTCTTAATGATCCAGTAATTTGATCTTAAATTGTTCCTCTACAAAGATATTTCTGATACATTAATTTATCATACTTTGTTTTCCCCAGTGCACCAGGGGCTGCTATGGCTTTGTTTGCCACAGGGATGAAAGGAAGAGTGAACAACATGGAATTGTTAGATTTTTGGAGTAATGCTATTTTCTCCTATAATCAGAATCACATTAGAGGATCAAGCTTTTATCCCTAGGAAAGAAAAAAAACCTGATTTTTTTTCTAGTTTCCTGTTCAAAGGATGACTTTATATCACCAGTTTTTTTTAATTAAATACCAGGTAGGTTTTAATTGTGTGCTATGGAAGAACAGGTACATGCTTATTCAGACACTATTTATAAGAGAAGTCTTAAGATTCTGTGGCTAAAATGTTTTGCTTTCAGATAATTAAGATAATTAAGCTGCTTTCACTAACAACTCTGTACTTGAGTACGTACTGAAGGGTGTATATAATCAAACAAATGAACAATATACAAAGTACATTGGTACTTTGTATATTACAGAAGTAATGAGGGATGTGATTAAAAAGCTGAGAAATGGAGAAATGAAAAAAGTATTTGGTTTGTTGGGATTTCATATTTTGAGTTTTCACTTATCCTAGTTTGTTTCTTCTAGTCTGTAGGGAAGGCATAAATGCCATCTGAAGAAAATCAATGTTATAATGAGATTGGAAAGCACCGAAACATGACAAATTGTGTCAAGGGCACCCTTCCAGGAAGAGCAAGGACTGTATCCTCTTCCCATGGGAAAAGAATTGAGGAGACCTGATACACTTTTACATCTTTTCACCATTCTTCTGTTGTATTAAAAGATTATCTAAGGCCATATTCTAAAATAATGGAATACTTATTCTGGGTAAATAAAAAATATACAAACCCAATGAATAGTCATTAAAGCCCTGGAATTAAATATCTTAGCATGTTATGTCTAGAATTCCACTGCATTTATTTGGGGAGTTCAAAATCAAAATGAAAGAAGTACAAAACAAATTTCTTTGATCATGCCTTCCTAAGGAACCTACCTCCAAGTGCACTCAGGTGCCAAGTACAGAAATAGTGGTATTTGTTAGGAAGGGTGAGGGAAGAATATCCATAGAGATTCACAGATGATACTACAAGTTATCTGAAGGAAGGCTATGAATGCTCAGCATTTGATCTGTTCACGCATGTGGAACTACCCAGAGGGCAGCTGACAAACGTTCAGCCCCAGCTTACACTAGAGTAAATAGGTTGGGTGGCCAACCTCAACAATAAATCTCAGAATGCTATTTCCTGGGGATAGTAGTCTCCCATGTAATTTCATATTGCAGTGTCGGCTGCAAAGGACTGGGGGGAAGTGCTGCTTTGGAACCCTTAGGAAGCTGTAAGCAAATTCTCCTAGTAGTCTAACTTATAATTACGGTTGCTTTCCATTATACAGGGTAATGTTAACTGGTATTCTACAAATAATGGAAAAACTTAGGTAATACAGGTGCTGCAGAGTTCACTGTAAACACAAAAGTGCCTTTAGGTGGCGCCAAACCGGAGCTGATAAAACACGCAATTCGCCTCGTATCTCTGCTAAACTCCAGAGCTTCCCCGGAGGGCTTATTAGCTTGCAGAGGGCGGTGCTAGATTCAAGCTGGCTCTGCGTATGTGTAGCAACGTGTCCTGGTTTGATATTCTCTCTTTTACTGACGGTAAAGTGCAAAGACACCCAGAGAGCACTACAAAAGGCAGTATGGTTGGTGCTGTGTGTTAGCTGGCCTTAGGGTGCTCTGGCTCCAGACCATAGGTACTATTTCTGAGCAGATGGAACTAGGAAGTGCTATTGCCACACGTGCCAGGGATGGTACTTGGAAGAAATAAACAAAACTGAATCCAGCTGGATAAGCAAGGCTCAGCTGAGCTTTTTCACCTTTATGGATGCGGTCAGAGTTAACCTGCAATATTGATAAAACAGCCACAGATAATTGAGAGTTGACTGTAATCAAAATTCCAAAACTTTGGATTCCTTTCAGTTACTGTATCTGACTTCCAAGGAAAAATTTCAAGCTATCTGCAACTATCTTTTAAAGGCACTTAAACCTGGATTCCTAATTTCTGTCTAGTTTCGGAAAGAAAAATTCAATTGAAGAGTGTATCTATCTTACTTTTCTTGAAGACAGCATGTAGTTTCTTTTTCTGCCAGATGCTGAAGCATATGCACAAAGGTAGCAGAAACAGTATGCACAACAGCCCAGTTACAGCAAGAGAAATTCTGATGATGTCCGGCTCGAGGTCCTTCCCTAGGAAGCAAACAGCATTCTCAAGTGTTACAGAGCAAAATTCTACTGCAGCTGAATTAGCTGACTTCTTTGTCGCCATCTCAATATGTCTGCTTCTGTATTAGTTTGCAATATTGGAAATGGATATAAGAAGGTACTCTTGGTTTAAATATGTCTGTGAGCTATAGTATGTCTCAAAGTCATAATTCTTTAGCTGTAATTAAACAATATTATGTGATGACTCACCTGGCACAGTGATAGAAAGTGGAAAGGCAGAAGTGGTAGCTAGAGTAGTGGCTAAAGCAGAACTATCTGAAGTGTGTCTGCAAACCACATCTTTTGCTGTAGTTCCAGGCTCCAGGACCCGAGTTGCAGAGCATCTGAAAAATATTTAAAGTAAAAACAAACAAACAAACAAAATTATGGAAATGAATTCAGTCAAGTGCAATAGCAATATCATTTATTTTTTGATTACTTACTTTGTCCAGTTTTTACAGGAGCCATTGGGTTGATCATTAAAAGTTCCAAAGCGACAAGCTTGGCAACCTTCAACAAAGAAGGACAGGTAGTCACTATTTACATAAGATGAGCATTTAAAACTACATGTGAAACATTGTTATTGCCTGCTCGTACAATAACTATGATCCACAATCATAAATACTTGTCATCTATTAATATTTTACAAGCTGCTCTGAGTATACAAGGCAAGTCTTTCCCTGTGTCCATCCGCAGAAGCTATGGGTGAGTACAATACTTGGCTACTGAGCTGTTTTAGCACAAGCTGTTGTAACTTGCATTTAACTCCAGTGTTCCCAGCTCTGTTTCCCACATGCTGGCCACGAGGCAGCTGCCAGGTGAAGGGAACTAATGCATGTGTGATTTGAGCCTCAGTAGGGCTCAGATTTTGGTGAGCATGTCTGTCTGTGCTTGCTCCACATAGTATGCAAACTGTTCAGCAGCACTGGCAGTTTTTATCTTGTGAGGTCTTTAGGGCTCCCCTTTCTGCACTGGGCAAGAGGCTGTGTTGTGTGCAGTGCAGCGGACACAGGCGACTTAAGCTAATGGGGAAAGGTGACCTTACCGCTTCCTGCGTTCTCCTCACCCACGCCGCAGTTTCTGTCACAGCGGGAGCAGCCGTCTCCACTGCAGTGATATCCATCCCTGCATGTGCATTCGGCATCACTTTTTGGTGAACACTCTCTTAAATACCTGAATCTTCCTGAAAGGTGGAAACGACTCCTGTGTTATATACACATTCAAACCTAAAGCACAGGGTAGCAGAGGCCCAAGGCCCTTGCTCAAACCACTGACAAAAATTAAACTGTCAGTTTAGAGAGAGTTGTGGCAGATGCATCACGTTATTTGGCCAGTGATATTTTCCATTTGCAATGAAATGACAAATTAATACAAATTATTTTATCCCACATCAGGTAACAGAAGCATTTGTAAAGAGGAACTCCTCATCCCCCCAGCAGGCCCAGCTGCAGGTCCCACACCGCCACTGCCTCGAGGGAGGTCACACCAACCGCCGCTGCCACCGTCCAGAGGGAGACACCCCACCACCCGGAGAGAGGTCACCCTGCTGCCACTGCCCACAGGTGGGTCACCCAGCTGCTGCCACCTGCAGGGGGGTCACCCTGTCACTGCCCCCCACAGGGAGGTCACCCCGCTGCCACTGCTGCCCAGAGGGAGGTCACCCCACTGCCACTGCCCACAGGTGGGTCACCCAGCTGCTGCTACCTGCAGGGGGGTCACCCTGTCACTGCCCCCCGCAGGGAGGTCACCCCGCTGCCACTGCTGCCCAGAGGGAGGTCACCCCACTGCCACTGCCCACAGGTGGGTCACCCAGCTGCCACCACCTGCAGGGGGGTCACCCTGTCGCCGCCCCCCGCAGGGAGGTCACCCCGCTGCTGCTGCCCCCCGCAGGGGGGTCACCCTGCCGCCGCCCAGAGGGAAATCACCCCACTGCTGCTGCCTTCAGGGGGGTCACCCCGTCGCCACTGCCCCCCGCAGGGAGGTCACCCCGCTGCCGCTGCCTGCAGGGGGGTCACCCCGTCGCCACTGCCCCCCGCAGGCAGGTCACCCCGCTGCTGCTGCCCCCCGCAGGGGGGTCACCCCGCCGCCCGCAGGGGGTGCCGTTACCTTCGCACTTGCGGCAGAGGGTGCAGCGGCTCTGTCCCGCGGCGCTGGAGAAGGTGTCGGGCGGGCACTGCCGGCAGCCCGCGCCGCGCCCGCAGCCCACGCTCAGCATGAAGGTACCTGCGGGCCGAGACACACGGTGGCTGTTGCGGGGCCGCCCCGGCCGCGCCGCCCCCCCCCCCCGGCCCGCTCCCGGCCCGGCCCTCACCCGCCGGGCAGGTGGCGGCGCACGGCGCGGCGGCCGCCGGCCCCGGGCGCAGCAGCGCCAGCAGCGCCAGCAGCGGCGGGAGCGTGGCGCCCGCTGCCGCTCGCATGGGGTCGGCAGACAGCGGGAGTGCGCGCGGGGCGGCGGGCGCCGGCCCTTAGCGGCCGCCCCCGGCCAGCCCCGTGCGTCACCCGGGGGCGGCGGGGAAACCCCGGCCCAGCCCGCGGGGCTTTCCGCCCCCGGCGCGACCCCCGGGGCTGCCGGGCAGCGTCTGCCGCCGCCTCAGCGCTGCCGGGCAGCGCCCTCCCGCCGCGCTCCGGCGAGTCCCGCGGCCGCGGGGGGCCCGGCCCGGCCCGGCCGTGAGCCAGGTGCAGCCCCAGGAAGGCGGAGGAGACTAGCCTCAGCGTCCGGAAAAGAACACCTCTGTCTCTGCGTACTCCTCAAAAGATACAGGTGGTTCATGTCTCTGAGGGCTGTGGCCTGTCCTCTGAAATCTTTCAAGATATTCAATCCCTCAATAGACAGACAGAAAAGCCACTAATTTAAGCCAGGATGACTAAAGTAGATGGGGAAAGACAGAGGGAAGTGATGGGTTTTGAATTAATAATCAGATGTTCTGTAAGCACTAAAAAGATAGCAAGGAGACAAATGACATGTATTTGTCAGCAAGGAGCCACGTCCAGTCAATCTAATTTTCTCCTATGACAACATTGCAGGTCTTGTGGAGAGCAGAGAGGCGGTAAACTTCTCACAACCTGACTTTCATCAAGCTTTTGACATCATTCAATAGCATACCTGTTAAGTAAGCTGGGAAAATACACTGAACCTAGGTGAGGTGAGTGCAGAACTGCTGGCTGACCATGCTTAGAGAGCACTTAGTAAAGGTTGCTGTCAAGGATGCTTGGGGGTACCCATGTGGAAGTCTCTTGGTTCCCTGCCTGTTCGGTATTTTTATCAGCAGTGTAATCTGTGCTGTCATTTATTGATAATGGAACATATTTTGCAGAGATGTACAGATGATACACAGCTGGGAGGATAACAAGCCTTGGGCTAGACCAGATGAGAACTCAGACATGAGCTTGACTGATTTGAGGGACAGTCTAAAATAACCAGCACCAGATTCTGAAATTCACAAAGGCATAGCGAGATCCGACTGCATAAATACGTAGTAAGGACCAGTTCACAACGGTTACTAAAAGAAGGCTCTAGGATTATGGTATTTCACAGACTGAGTGCTCCTAGGTGTCCCTGCAAGGTGTGTGAAGCAATCTTTGTGCTCTGCTCAGCACCTGGAAGCTGCTGGGAGCAGCCCCAGCGGGAAGATCACTGTGTCCAGTTCTAGGCACAGCACAAGGGAAACCACCCACCAGAAAAGCCCAGAAGGCAGTGTGAGCTGTTCAGACCCGCAGAACGGTGATGGTGATGCAACAAAAGCATGCAGGTGCACAGAGGGCGGTGGCGAAGAAGGCAACGTGCTGGTCCCCGTCTCTGGGTGGGTGGGAGAAGGAGCGATGGGTTTGAACTGCAGCCAGGGCCACGTCAGGCATCAGCAGGTATCTGTAGGGACATCGACGGGCTGGGATGCAGCCCTGCAAAGGCGGTGGCCTTTGCCTGATGGCAGAGCGGGAGCAAGGCCACGGCTGGGGGCGCGGGGTGGGAGCCTTTCCCTGACGGCAGAGCAGGAGCAAGACTGCGACTGGGGCACGGGGGGGAAGAGCGGTGGCTCCTGCGGCGCCGCAGCGGAGTGGCGCCGCGGCCCTCAGCGGCTCGGGAGCACCGTGAGGTCAGGGCCAATCGGGTCAATCAGGGCCAATCGCGTGCCCTCGGCCAATCCCCGTCCGCTCCCGGGTGGGCGGGGCCTCGCGCCGCTCGTGGTGCCGGCGCCGCCCTTTGCCCTTTGGCCGGGAGGGCATGCAGTGAGATGGGGCGTGCGAGCAGGCCGTGCGGCCGGCCCGGGCTGGGCGAGGCAAGGTGCCAGTCACAGCCGTGGTCACACAGACCCTCTGCCTCACCCCATACCTCCTACAAAAGCTGGGTTTTGCGCTGAGAGACATGCTTTGCTGTGCTGCAGTTTGGAGTAAGGTTAGGAGCAGAGCTTAGAAAACAAGGCTGTCATTCTTTGAAAATTCTGGTTATGCTAAAGTAAGCTTGTGTTGCTGTGGCCAGGCTGCTTTGGTGTGTGTGTGCCATAGCAGCGAATAGTGTTTTTAATGTGTTCTGGGGCCTCTAGGATACAATAACCTTCACATACTGTGTAAGACATAAGATGTGCTTCACTGGGTCTGACTATGTGCGGAACTTGGTGGAGACCATCTCAGCTTTCTGCAGTCAGCTGAATGTGAAAGCAGCAGAAATAAATAGAAGGGAAAACAGTGAGGAAAGAGTTTTCTAGAATATATAACTTATAAGCAAACATCCACTTCAACTCTCATACGGATAGATTTGCAGTAACAACAGGACTGGTCTAGTGGAAGTCTTGACTGAAGTTCATTGTGGTCAGTAAACCTGAGCTCTCTACATTGTCTCAGGTAAGACAGCAGAAGCCTTCAGACATGCTAAGAAAGTGTCTACCACATCTTGTGTTTCTTCCCTGAAAGCTACTCTCTTGTTACGTGACATAGACGTGTGTTTCTCTGCCAGAGCTCTAGCAAGTCCATTAGCTGGGAACCAGACCCTTGAAGGAATGGTCAGCACCTGCAAGTAGCAGTTTTTCAGAAAAGGACTCTCTGTGGTCTTGCAGGGTCCTCTTAACAGCTCGCTCTTTCTTCCCAAACACTGAAATTTCTCCTTAGGAAAACTAGGAAAAAATTCTGTCCCAGAGCAATGGGAATTTTCAATGGACCATGTTACTTAGGAAACTGGGATGCCAATTAAGAGTTTTAGATGGAATTTGGAGGAGGATAATGAATTAGTTCAGCACTTTTTGACAGGGAGCACCTTTTAAGTGCGAGGGCTGCCTGAGAAAAAGCACAAGAAGCTTGTTTTAAGGAATGTAGGAAAGAAGTAGGTTAAGTCGGATGGCTTGGGGTGAGAGCTGACGCCTTGCTGTAGAAGTCTTTGAAACTGGAGGTGTGTAACTTGTGATGATGATAGCATAGGTGGGTCATGCTGTCAAAGCGTTGGGCTCGGAAAATGCACTGCAAAGCTGCGTTCTGAGTGAACACAAGGAGGAAACCTGACAAAGGGAAAGGGAGCGCAGAACAATGTCAGAGACGTCGGCAAGTGCTAAGCCGAGGCTTGGTCGGGCCGAGCGACCCCGGCGCGGCTCTGACGGGGAGGTTGCGACGCTGGCGCGGCGGCTGCCGGGGGCGGGCGAGCGCGGCGGGGACACGCGCGGCGGGGCGGCCCGGGCGGGGGCGGGGACACGCGCGCGCGCTACTGCTCGCCCGTCGGCTGAGGTGAGTCGCGGCGCCGCGGCCCGGCGCGGCCCGCTGGGGCGCGGCGCGGCGGGTGTGGCCGCAGGAGCCCCGCGGCGCCGCCCGCGGCCCTCGGAGGGTGGCGGGCGCGGGGTGAGGAGCGGCCCGGGCCCGGCCGCCGCTTGCGGGGCCGCGGAGGGGCCTGCCGGGAGTGCGGCAGCCGCCGGAAGCCCCGCGGGGCCTCCGCCCCGAGCTCCGTGGTGGCCGCAGGCGGCTGGGGAAGGCCCCTCGCTTGCCTTTCGGGGCCCCGGTCTCCTGATTCCTGTTGTGACGGGCGTGATGGCGGATTCTGCAGCCTAGCCGTGTACTGGCTGTTTGCGGCCTCCTGAAATTTGACCTGCGCATTTGAACTGCGTCAAATGGTGCTGGGGCTCAAAATAAACGCATAAATATGTAGAGATGTGGGCATTTCTCTAGGCTGGCTGAGCTGATAATCTGCAGAAGCTCTCCTGCTTCTGGTATGTGAGCGATGAAGTGTGTGATTTTTTTTTCAGCAAGCTTTTCTAGAGTTGCTGCTTCTGCCGTTTGCCAGAAGTCACCATCTTGAGAAATGTACACTTACCCGTGTAAGGAGACGCATTTAGCTTAAAGGTTTGGGGCAGCCTGTGCACATGCCAGCACTGAGAAGCAAATAGAAGACTTATTAAGCCGTGTGTAGACGGCTTGTTAAATGAAGTGGCTGGTATGTCTGTATAACCTGACTCTGCCTTGTTGGAGAACTTAGTCTTACTCTGGTAGCATTTACAGCATGGCAGGTATTTACATATGCACCCGCATAAAGAAAAGTACTAATGCTGAAGAATTTGTGGAATATATGATGATAAACATCTACAGATAGCAGGGAGAGACTGCATCCTGCTAGGTTAGGGAAAATAGAAAAGCTTTCAGGATCAGATGCCCATTTGCATCTAAAGACTTGAAAACTTGAAAGAGAGGAATACAAACTACCTATCTACAGTGTTTATCTACATTAAGAGGCAAGTGCAGTATTTCAGCTTTGCAGCTCTTCAGGCTGTCTATTGCTAGGTAGTCAAATCTGTATGAAAATTAATTTTGCAAATTCAACGTATACCTTCCAGAAGAGCAGCTCTTAAGTATCCCTAGGCTCTCCTGAAGTCATTGCTAATGTCTGTGATTTGTGTGTACTCAGCTCAGTTGGTCTTGTATTTGACAGTACAGAAAACTATACTAAAAGTAGGATTTGATTCACAGAACTAGTTTGTTTAGGCCAGTTCTATATGCTGCAGGACCTTTTGCTCTATATTACTGCATTACAGAAACAGCCTCTTTCTCAGTGGGACTAAGAGTAGAGAGCAAAGGTGAAAATACATGAATCTGAAGCAAGGTTGGGGGGGGGGGGGATAGATTTCTTTGGTCTAGGCAACTAAACGTGGATCTTATTTTAAGAAGAGCTCCCAGGTGCTATGTGCATTTCTGGGTAGAAATTCCCTCTATAGGGAAAAATCCCTGTCTCATAGAATGGATGAACCATGAAATGCCTTCTTTCACACCACAGATGCTTTCACAGACTTCTGTCAGACTAGCATGAGTTAATGTGTATTTTATGTGATGTAGTTAATTTAATGTATTTATATTTTTAATTTTAAGTTTCATTTAATTTAAGTTAATTTAATTTAATCTTCAAATGGAAATGTGGCCATAAACCTCAATGTGAAATTAGGAGCTAAAAAAAATTCTTAAGCCTAGTTTGTTCCATTCGCTGCGTTCTGTGGCCTGCTCCCCCATCACACATGTGCATACGCTTTTCTCCCCCACAAAACTGTGAAATACCCAGAAAATCTATTGCTCAGATTTGCAGAGGCACTGGTCGAGTCATTATAAGTCACAGGAAACTCTTCATGAAGTGTGCTGTGCGGAAACTAAATACCAGACGTGAGGTCAAAGCTCACATAAACCCTTTTAATAAACCCTGACCCTGGGTAGGAGTGAGTAGTCTGGGTGTGAGCGAGGGTGTGCAAACTGAAAACAACCCTGCCACCCACCCTGAACCCTTCTCTCTGTCAGACTCAAGTCATGTAAAGTCTTGATTAGGTCAGGCTGTTTCCTGTTCTGATGCTGAGGTGCTCTGCCTCCCACTGGACAAACTTTTTAGTCCCTTAATTCACAATGTATCCTTTGTGAAAAGTTCTTTAAATAGAATTGTTATGAATCTTCATTAAAGCTAGTGAACTTATTTTGAGATGGTATAGGTGAAAGATAATGCAAAAATGCAAATTTCTTAATGAAGGATTTGCACTAAGGGATTTGCCCTCTAACCACATCTATCTCTCTCTCTCATTCGCCACCTCCTCCCAACTCCTTCCTTCTTGCCTGATAGGAGCCCTTTGTGCAGCGTACTGTAAGACATGGCCTCGAAAAGAGCATTGGTGATTCTGGCAAAAGGAGCAGAAGAAATGGAAACTGTTATCCCCACTGATGTTATGAGAAGAGCTGGAGTGAGTATGCAGATAATAAAAAATCTTTTAATGAGCATTTGTTCAAGTGAATATCTTTGCCTCAAAATTGTGTTTGTTGGGAGTTCAAGGGCTAGACTGTTGTTTGGGATGAAAATTCATCTACGCCCTCTTACTGATTAGCAAATATTTGTGCCACACCCCAAATAAGCATCCATTACTAGACAACATTTGCGCAAAAGATGAACATTTGGAGTATGAGGCTGGTGGAAACTAGAGCAGATGTTTCAAGTAAATCTTATTCTCTCAGAAAACACGACAACTCCCATGCATAGCACCAGAAAGTGCTTTTCTTTAGGGGTCTGAACAGCTCTGTACTCATCAGGTGCATGACCTTACCTACCTCTTCTAGAGCTACTTTAAAAATTCTTTTCTCAAGTTGAATTCTCTCTAGTGGCATTCCTCATGCTGAAAATGAACACCAACGTCTCACATATAGAAATCACCAAATAAAAATTACCTTCTCCTTCCACCTCTGTCATTCCATTAATGTCCTCCTTCATTTTTTGGGTGTCAGGCACAAACTTGTCTGCTTATTTAGTGAAGGTGTGCTATGCTATGCACATCCGTGATATTACAGCCAGGTGCCTGAAAGTGGAGAGAGAATTTAACATATTATAATTGTGTTTGAGAATGGCTCGAACCTGCAAAGAGACTTCAATCTGATCTACTTAGTCTGGGTTGTGTTGTTTTGTTTTGTTTAAAACTTGTGGGATCAGATATTCTTTAAAAGTACTGTTTGAAAAGTTGAACTGTTAGTGGTATTTGTCAATCTCCAGGTGAATATCACTGCTGCTTGGGGAAACATAAGTGTTGTTCTGTTTTTGACAGCTTTCAGTATTGCTCGGCTTGTTCTGTGTGCTACTTTAGAGCTAATAGCTAAGAAAAAAAAACCTAAGTTAGTGTATTTTCATGAATTGTAATGCTATATGTATTCTTCTATTAGATCAAGGTGACTGTTGCAGGCCTAACAGGAAAAGAACCAGTGCAGTGCAGTCGAGATGTCTTCATTTGTCCTGATGCCAGTCTAGAGGATGCCAGAAAAGAGGTTGGTCACTCTGATCTGTTGTAATGACTAATATGGCTTTTCTCACAGTTTAAGAAGTGAATTTGGAAAGTTGCTACGTTACCTTTAGAAATACGTTGCACGCTGGCTTTATGCAGCAGTAACTCACAGAACTGCACATTCTGCCATTCTCTCTGCTAGTGTAGTCCTGCTTCTCAGTGTGCTGGGATCAGACGCATCTCTGAACTCTGAACAGGTATTTGTTTTTACAAAGCATCAAACTTAGAGCTTTATTTTGTGTGTTAGTCAGATGGCCCAGCAAAGCGCCTTGATTTGGAACAACAGAAAACTTCTGATGGAAAGCTAAATACAATTAGAGCTGTACAGTAAGCTTGGAGGAAAAACACTTGTCCTCTCAGTGCAGAACTGCCATTTGCCTGATGGAGCTCTTAACTTCATCAGGCTTAAAACTTGGTTCTGAGACAGCCTTTATCAACAATAGACTTTTCCTTGTATGGGAAACAATATTTTATTCCATTTAATGGAACAGATTCTTTGCTCTTAAAGTCAGTGTCTTTCAGTGGAAGAAAAGATAGATCTCCGCTTCTCACCTGGCTTGGTTTTAATGGCCTCAAAACGATGCAATGAATATATCAGCCTCTGTTCTATGAAACTGTGCTAAGTTTTATCTTCTGTTTGGTCAGGGGCCTTATGATGTTGTGGTCTTGCCTGGAGGTAATCTTGGAGCTCAGAACTTGTCAGAGGTAAAATTCTGGTATCTTAAAGATTCAAAGATATACTCTTGGGTAGTGGGTGGTCTACACTTGCTTAGTAATCCTGCAAATTCAGTTCAATGCCTGAAAATTCTCTTTGAATGAATCAGTAAGAGGTAACTAATGGTTTATTATCTTAAGCCTATTGTGTATATATAATTGGGACAACAGGGTAAATTCTTGGACTTTGAGTAGCTAGTCAAGCAGAGTAAAAAGAAGGATGCTCTGTATTGTGGGAAGGTCTCTGTTCATAATTATACAAAGATACAACCATCACAAATGAATATTTAATTTCATGAAGCATAAAACAGGCTGAACCCACAGGAGCCTGTGTTCCTTTGCTCAAGAATTCTGTCTCTGTCGAAGCTATCTTAGAGGTGGTATAAATACCATGTGGAAGGTGGGCAGACAAACAAGTTGATCTATCAGATAGGATTTAGATGGTATCACATAGTTTTTAAGGCCTGGAATATGAGACAAATATCGCATCTAAATCTTTTTAAGAATGATAGAGACTGTCTGGACTAATCTCATGAATACTCTTTCCTCTTTGTCTCGTGTGAAGTTCTCAAACAAGTACTTCCTATGGCAATAGAATAACCATCTTTTATGCAGGGCAAGTATTTCCTTTTATTGGTTTCAGATTATCCCCTTCTTAGTGTTTTCATTGCCCTCTGACCTGAGACAGGATGAGAGTGAGTTGTTGGTTAGTTTTCTTTGTAAAACTTTTTTATGAATTTGCAGTGGAAAACATTTCAACTGTGCTTTGAATAATCAACCCGAAACAATGATTTGTGATATGGCTTCTTTTTACAGTCTACTGCTGTGAAAGACATTTTGAAGGACCAGGAAAGCAGGAAAGGCCTGATTGCTGCTATATGTGCAGGTGGGTTAATAAGACATCTTACTTTGTGAAGTACTTGGATGTTTTGAAGGGACATGCAGACAGTTGTCCTGTCTTAGAAATCTGTGTCCCTGTAATTTAGTAGCAGGAAAATATACTGTATACGTACCCTTCAGCATTTGAATATTGTGTAAATCTAACAGGAGAAGATCTGTAAAATATTATGATACTTATCCTGCAAGTCCTGTTTGATACCCAGTTCTTTCCAATCATAAGGTGTTAGATTAGTGGCTTAAAAATACAGAGTGAAATATAATGTACTAGGATGTTTTATAAAATACCTGCTTATCCTGGTGATCTTTCACCAGGACACAGTGCTGACAGAACATCGTTGCTATAAATTTGTCTGATATAAAATAGCATGGCCCTCTTCTGCCCTTAAGCTTCAGAAGGAAGGCTGTAAATATAGAATTACAGGCTGACCCTTCCTCATCTGAGTGGCAGCAGAAGACAGAAGCATTTTGAGGAGATGGTTGTCGACTTGCATGTTCTGCACAGCTAAGTGTCTAGCTTATTCCTTTATAAGCATCGTATGTAAAAAAGCAAGATGAACAGTTGCAAGTATTCTCAGCTGAAATGCAAGATTGGCCTAGGTATAGTCTATAGCCTATGGCCTGGCTGAGCGTGAAGAGTGGCGATGAGTGCGTAAAAGAAACTGTCTAATGGAATGTATTTATGTATTTTCACTTTTGTTTTCTGATACATCACTGGGGTTTAAGAGGTGTAGAAGGGCAGGCCTTGATCTTCCTTGCTTTCATCGATGTTAGGTGAAATGCATACAGAGTTGTGAACATTCTTGAACTTGACAGTGGTAGCCGTCTACTTCTTTTCCTATTTCTGTTGCAGAATAATTGTAAATTCTCAGTTGCCTAATAAAGGCAACTTGTGATCAGGACAGTTCATTTAGATAAAACACTTCTCAGAGCAGATTCTAGCTAAACACCAAGTCAGTTATTTCCTAGAATACATCTGAAATGAGTCAAATGTGCAAAAATGAAACTCACGTCATGCAAATCCTACCTTCGGTTTCTTTTGGAATTCCCGTAAGGATTTTCTGTCAGATGATATACTTCTTTACACAAAATCCTTCCTCAATTCAGGCCAAGGAGGAAGTATCAGAAGAGAAGGGAAGGTAAGAAAAGAGAAGAGAAAAGAAAATAAGAGAGAAGAGAAAGCCAAAAACTTAGTAGTTAGCCCATCATCTGTCCAAAATACTGCTTGGCACATGAATCCAACATGTAAAGGCTTTTTCTAATGAAATCCTTATACAAATTCTCTAAAACCAAGACTTAACAATGTAGTAAAATATTTGTAGCTAATTAGTGTTCAGGTTGAAATGCAAGCTTTTTCTTATTTAGTTTCAAGTAGCTTTAAATAAAATGTATCCTTCGGAAGTGAAATGACCATTGTACTTGCCTTCATAAGACAGTACACTCGTTGGTAGGATAGCTGCCTAAACTTTCTCTGTTGTTCTTATGTTTTTCTGAACAGGGTGTTTTGTGTAATAAAATGGGAGAGAGGGGATAGCTACATTCCTTCTGAGGCTTCTTTTTTCAGAGATAGGGCCAGGATCAGTTTTATAAAAAGCAGTCTGTCCATAGTGAGCTTTGGGCCCTTGAGGGCCTTGTGCCTGGATGCGTGTTCTTAAAAGTGTTTCTATACTGCAGAAGACAGTTCCTCACTGGTGTAACTTTGTCCTTACAGGTCCTACTGCCCTTCTGGCACATGGGATAGGTTTTGGAAGCAAAGTCACAACACATCCTTTGGCCAAAGATAAAATGATGGATGGAGGTATGTAATGATGTTCATAATTTTCTCTCTAAACTCCTGTCAGAAAATACTTTAGCTGCACCCTTTGTTTAAAGAAAGTATAATAACTTTGTACCTTATTTTGCATCTTTGAATTTCAATCATGCTTTCCTGAATATAATGAAATTTCAACTGGATGTGCTAAGACTGTATCTTTAAGTCAGTTTAGCCTGAAAATACAGGGCTGTGTTAGCATTCCCATCCTCAGGGAAACTACTCTTCTGCTATCATGCTAGAAACATTTTTTCCCAAGTCCTCTTGAGACTGAGCCATCTCTTGTTCTTTTGGTTCATTGCCTCAGTGGCCCCAACAGCAAGCCCAGGCAGTACTTTTTTTTTCTCTCCCACAAGTAGTGCTTTGGTGCTGTGAGCAGCTAGTGGGCCATGTTTCCTTCTCATACGTAAAGACAGTGCTGGTGAAGCACTGTAAAGAAGTCATTCTGTGAATAGTAACAAGTCTGAAAGGTGAGCAGGAGATGGCAGGGTCTCTCCAGTTTCTTCTGAGTGCATTTGGGAAAAAGAAAGTTGTAAACAGATGCACAAAAGCAGTCAGACCTCCAAAAGTAACTTTACGGGAACTGGCAGGCACAGTGAGTGCCTCTTGATAAGTTTGTACAATCAGAGGTGCGCTCACACACCATGTAAATAAGCTGCTGGAGCTCCATGCGGGGCCTTCTCCCCCTGCCCAGGACTCCTGCAGGCAGTGACAACCTGCTTGGCTCCTTCAGTGCTGGGGATGTGTGTGGAGGGGAAACAGGAGCCCCAGGTGGGTTGCTCACAGGTGGCAGCTGAAGCGCCTCCAGCAGTGCGTGACGCCATCGGCCAGGGCCACTGCTCCTCAGCTGCTATAGCCTGCAGGCAGCATGTGGGTGGTGCCCTCCAGCTGGACTCTGCCCTGTGGTGGTGGCTGCAGGCACTGTGCTTGTAGACTGACCCTCTTTCTGTTGTGTCCCCCCACAAGCACACTACTGCTACTCCGAGAGCCGTGTGGAGAAAGATGGGAACATCCTCACCAGCCGCGGCCCTGGTACCAGCTTTGAGTTTGGGTTGGCCATTGTTGAAACACTGATGGGGAAGGAGGTGGCTGAACAGGTGAAGGCGCCCCTAATATTGAAAGAGTGAAATTCTAATCAAGGACAGGGAGTAGAACGATTTCAGATGGAGAGTCCTGACCTTCCTAGAATAATTGAAAGATACACCATCATAAATACAGTCTAAATGTGGGTGAATTTCGCAGCTGTACTCTCTTAAACTGTACTCTCCTATACCTTACAAACCAGCGGTCTTTATTCCTGGAAAAAAATCCTGTTAGCAAACAACTTCAGCACTAAAAAGCAGCCAGCATCTGATAATCTTAGTTAGCTCTTGGATGGCATTTAAAAATCACATGGACAAATGTTTGCTGATTAAATAAAAATGAAGCAACCCTGCTTGTGTGTTGTTTGTGTGTTTTCTCCCAACCCAGAGCTATGAAACCTTTTTACCACTATGGCTAGTGATGTACTTATTCAAAACAACTTACATCTAGAATCTCGCACAGTTCTTCTGAAGTATGACCTGAAATTGATTATCAAGTTGTTTATTGATTTAGAATTTGTTAAAACAATATTTACTTTCCTTTATACAAATAAGGCCGTTACCTAATACTTATTCTAAGACAGCATGGGACTAAATTAAAAGTGAGAATATTCTTACCTGGTCAAGAAGCCTAGAGTTCTTACAGCCAGCAGGTTACCCATGTTACTGTTGGAATTTGTCTTCTAAATTAAACGATTGCAGATTCATTGAGATACTTAGGCAACTAGTCATCGGCATAAAGCAGGAAATTTGGACTTAATAGCTTGCCACTAGTAGCAATGGTTATTTCTGGTAACTATAAATCTGAACTTGCTACAGGCCTGGCTATAAGTAGTATCTGCCTTATCACAGCTTAGAGGGTTTGCTAGGTAGTTCTGGAGGAACTAGTGGAGCTACATCCTTATAAGAACTGGGGATCAATTCGTATCTTTGCTGCCTTACTTTTACCAAAGAACTGTGCTCAGCTGTTGCCTCACTCTGTCAGCAGCCACACTTACAAGATGGCACCTGAGTAAACTCTGAAGTTTCCACAGCATCTGGAGACTTGGTTCTGTACATGTCTCAAGTGCACAGCTGAAACTCTGAAAAATGACTGCATAGGTACCTTTACAATTGCTCGTTTTGATGGAAAACAAGATCATTCTCAGTTGCTGCACTTCAGTAATGGAATATGTAGGTACTTTGGCAAATTTAGAACTAAGAAAAGTCTCTACAGTGTTACTATCCACTGGGGGAACTGCTTTAGCTGTACGGTCTCCTCTAATTTGTTAAGGAAATCTTTCATAAGTTTCTCTAGCTTTGAAATTGCTCAAGATATGCAAAAAATTGTAATTATGTAAAACTGGACATGTTTGTTCATCAAATCTGCAAGTCTAACTGGTACTGCCATGCAAATGTAAACTAAATGGTGGAGAGATTCTTTGTCCTAGAATCTGGAAGAATCACTTGGTTTCTAAATGGGCATGATTAGGAATGCAAGAAAAGCTGTGTGTTCCTGGGCTGTAGGACTACTTTATAGCATTAGGAGGAAAACATTTCCATATTTGCATTGTATTTAGACTTCCAGAAATATTTTAATACAAGACATCTACAAAGAGGCCAGGAGTTTGATTATACTTTTTTTTTATTATTATTATTCCAAGGCTAAGAGAGTTCAGTTTACAGAAATAAGGTTTTCATTGTGTAGATTTGTGCTTTCCCATTCATATTAAAGTAATAATAGGAAAAGCAGTCAAATGAGCTTAGATCCCATTAGCGTATCTGGTTAGCTTGCAGATTCTTTCATTGTGTTCAACAAAAGGACTCAGTTAATAAAGTGCAAGAATGCTACTTCCATCACTGTTTTCTTCATCAGGCGGGCACTTTTCTTAGCCTTTTATGTTGCTGATGGCCAGCAAACCTGAATTTACATGGCTCCTCTGTTTCCAGCCAAGGTGTTATTAACTCAGTCTTTCAGATATAAGTTAGTGAAAGTGTATGAATTAGTCAGATTAGGCTACTTTTCTTATTACAGGAAGTTTTAAGAAGGAAATTTGCTGATGTAAAAACAGAAATTGCCTTCCAACTTCTGAAAGGCTTCTTTCTTCCCTCCTTATCCAGTTCATATAGAGATTCCTTGGATGTTACATAGCTCTTTTCCTATAGTCCCCTATATCTGCCGCTGAAAGATGAGATGAAGAACATTCTGCTCAGGGTGTTTTGTGACCATGGGAAATTTCATGTTGCTTCACTACTGGCAAGCTTTAGCTTTAGAGCTTTCAGTAATCAGGTATTTACTGCCACAGAACTTGGCCTAAAATGATAATCCTCTCTAGCATCTAATATTTTGTTACGTGACAGTTGGAGCATTTGGGGAGAAGGTGATCAGTTAGCAGCTGTTGTATGTCTGGTATCATCTCTCAAGGGTGGTGGACTTTTTCTCGTGGTTGGTTCTGGTTGTTGTGTAGGCTTGAATGCATATTTGAAAGTGAGCTCTTTTTATTGTATTGAGAGTTTAAAAATATTACATAATTTAGTAACAGGCATGTACACTAGATGGCATAGATACTAGTTTGAGCAGTGAACATTTGCAATGCTGAAAAATATCTTCCATCAGAAGTTGTATAAATAAATGAAGGAGCGCTGAGTGAGAATAAACAAAAACATGTGGAGTGTGAGGAGTCCAGCTTTGCTGCAGTTCCTTGGCAAGTTCCTTTCCAGAAAAGCAAAAGCAAGCAGGCTCTACATAGTACTGTAATGTAAGCACACACAAATCCTAACCCAGGAATATGTCCCTCTGAGCAACAGAGAGAGGCATGACTTTTAAAATAGGTGGAGACAAACACAACCATAATGTATGCAAAACAGCCTGCACACCAGTGCTGACAGCTGTAAAAGTATACAAGCCATTATGCTTCATCCAGTAATTACAAGCCTTAGGCAGCTTGCTAGCCATTTTGAGTATGCATACTATCTGGAAGGACCTAACTACAAGACATGAAACACAGTGAAACTCAGAGCAAAGAATCGTTACTTAATCAGATTGTCTTGTTTGGTCTTTCAACAAAAAGAGGCATTGTGATGCAGGAAACTAGCAGCGATCCCAAAATGATGTAAGACAGTTTTCTTGCAGGAGCCTTGATGAGACTGGTGACTGTTAGTTGTAAAGATCAGCATGTAGCAGAGAAGAAGGAAGGTGCCAGCCATGAAAATAATCACAAGACCTGTATCTATTCTGTCATTCATGTTGACATATTGTACTTCCAGATAAAAGGATGCATTGCTGTTACATTGGAGACTGCATTTCAGTAGAACATGAGATGCAGTTTTTGAAGTCTGAAAAGTAAGCAACAAAACACTGAATGAGTGAATGAATGAAATTTGCAGTTGCTGGAATTGTTAAGTAGTAATTAGTTAAATGTATTTAGAATGTGGTCTTGCACGTGTTACAGCTGTGTGAAATGAAGTCTGGAAAGGAAACAAAATATGTAAAATGAGAGCTGAGCAGGTTCTAGCACAGACATGCTTACTTGCTGCTCTGAGCTGTCAGCTGAGTGGCTCACTCCGATAATATTTCCTGGCTCTCAACTTTCCTGGAGATCTAGTAGTTCCTTCCAGCATCATCACATGGCGGGAAGTTAAGAGGTTTCTGGGAAGGACATCAAAAAGGGCCAGGCTGCCCCTGCCAGAACAATGTATCTGGACTTCAGCCTCTTCCCTGCCAGGCTCTGAGAAGCATCTAAGGAAGGGAAGAGGCTAGGAGCAGGTTGTATGAGTTGCTCTAGCAGATACAGTCTCAGACACTGGCAGGGCTCATTCAGTAGTACACTTTCAGTGGGGACAGGCATGCCATGGCAGACCTTACCGTTCCAGAACTGCCAGACCTGCTGCACACAAATCCTCTGTGTCTAAAAGTATCCACTTTTCTCATATATACACACTGAGCAGAGCCCTGTGCGTGCACAGTAGGCTTAGCCACACAGCCCAGAGGCACTGTGGGATAAGGCCTTCCCTGCCCTTGGAGGCACTGCCTTGTGAGGCTGGAAAGATTGGAAACATTCTCCTAGATCATCTAGTGGCAAAGGAGATCCTGCATTGGAGGGTCTGGACTTTGTGAGGGAACTGAACCCAGGTCTCCTGTATCCTGAGTACTCTAACCAATAGATAACCAATAGTAGATAAATTATTGGTGCATCTTTTTCTGGACACGTTTTGGGATATAGGACTGACATAAATGACTGGCTCCAGAAGAGGGTTCAGAATTGTAAAACCCGGTCTCAGACACAGATGAGTCTCTGTGAGAAAGAGCATGAGACATAGCTATCTCCTAAGATTGTCTTACTAACCAGTTCCCACAGCTCCCCAGTCAGCAAATACTTTTTTATTTATCCTATTTTTAGGGACGTAAATTGCCCCTTATATTGTATAGGTGCACTGAGGACTCTCCTAGGTAGTGCAGCAAAATAAGTACTGCAGAGCTCAGTGTTGAACCCAGTATCTTTAGTGGGTCTAGACCCTTACTGCTTTCCACAAGGATGTTCTGTGTGCTAGAAGCTGTCACTGGCTGAGGTGCAGCTTTTGTACTTGGGCTTGTTGTTCTTTTGCTTAACTTCATTCAACAGCTTCTAATTATACCCTTTGTATGACCTTAAATAATTCTTCCCTCCTTAGGGTTTACTCCCCTTAGAGTCTTGCAGATACTCATGTACCATTTAACAATTTAATTCAAGGGCATTCCATTAATGATAGAGGGAGAGAGAAGTAAAGTTGTGCAAGGATATTGTGCAACCACTTGTATTCTCAAGGGTGGATTTATTTCTGGAGAGACTCATGTAGCAAGGGTGGCAGTGAAGTTTCCTCAGCTGCTGAAGTTTCCCAGGAAGACTAGGGACATAATGGTTTTCAGAGCAACACTTTCTGATTCCTAATATTAATGACAAAACGCTTGGAAAAGTATAAAAGGGAAAATTTCCACAAGATTAGAAGTATGCCCAGAACTCTGCTCTGTAAGTTAATGCAGTCATCTGATCAGATTTGTGAATGGCCTATGAACGTTCAGCATATTAGGTAGAGTTGACATTAGAAGCAATGTTCAGCTCACCACTTTTGGTTCTGATGTGGCAGGCCTCACCAAGATACAAACACCTACCAGGCAGTTGCTGTTTCTCAGCTGTCCCAATTCACAGCTTTTCATACAGTTACAAGACAGGATCTGTAAGGAAGGCCTGGACAATTTAGGGGGGCCTCTCCACAAGTGCATTGTAAAACAGAAAGGGAGAATTTAGCCAAACTAAAACAGCCATAGCGAAATAATCAGCCCTAAGAAATAACAATTAATGGAGGAGAGGGGGAAGAGAACAACAGAAATGTCTGTACTGAGATAGTTAAAGATATACTTAAAATGAATCAGCTTTTATATCTTGTTCAGTACAGTATGAAGAAATAAATATAATTAATTCTTCACTTTAAAAAATAAACTCACTGCTTTTTATAAAACTTTCCCTAACAGGATTTTGAAATTGTTCTTTTCAGCAGGAGAATTACTCTCTTCTAATAAAGGTGTGATGCTGATGGTCTGGAAACGTTACAGCAAAATCTTTGAGTATAATTCAGAAATGAAAGTTAAGACAGTGCAGGAGCATCTCTACTCCAGCTGTATAGAAGTTGCTAATATGAATACTCTGAGGTTATATTTTGCTGCTAAGTTCGTAACCTCATGTTTAAACCTTGATCTGTTTTTAGACATCATATTTATCCTGTCAGCCAAATTCTACTGGCATCAACTGCTAGTTTTCCAGAATAATAATTGCTTGTAGTCCTGAAGCCAGCAGTACTACTGTTCCAGTTCCATCCAGCAGCATGCTAGCCAAGTGAAGTGCGACTATGCTCAAAGTTGTTGTTGTTCTCCAGGGAGGAGTTTCCCTCTTCCTATTTTTTTCCAAGAAGCTAGAAAATCAAAAATACTCAATTTCCTTCTGAAACATCTGAAATATTAAAACACAAATCTGGGAAGAAAGCGAGGAGGAGATGGGCACGAAACCAGAACTTCTTTTAATAAGGGTTGGTACATAGAAAAAAATGTTAGAAGAAACTCTCAGTAACATACAGATTAGATACAGTGACATCCTGTTGGGTTCAGAGGTTCTTAGCATCTCAATCACTCTCCTCTGCACACAGAGCAGGCTTCATCTTGAAAGGATGAAACACCTTTTGACAAGCTTTAGCATTAAAGTTCAGAAGACCGTGGACTATGTGGGTGACCGTATGTACAGCAGAATAAGAGTAAAATGAGAAATGCAAAAACAAAAAAGTGCAAAATCCTATGCAGCATAATTTGATAAACTAGATTCCTCACAGAACTGACTGCAGATATTGTTTTTCAGCTTTCCATGAAGCATTACTCTGTGGAGCTGCTGTTGTATTTTTAAAAGCTACTCACCTTGCAGATGTCTTAATGAATGTTTCATGCCCTAGGAATAAACTAGTTTCATAGGTATACCAAGAAGAGTGGCAGGCTTTTCAGGTGCACTGGCAACAACTTTGAGCCATAGCCAGAACTTGCCTGCAGTCCAGGTACATACTCAGTTCAGCAGCAACTCTAAAGCCTGCAACCCTTCTCTCATCATCAATGGTTATGGTAGGATTTGCCTTGGGATTCTCAGTGTTCCTTGCGATCTTGCAGAGCTGCTGTTCTGAATCAAAGGAATGTCTTGAAACCAAACCCTGGAGGAAATATGCATGTTTTTGTAGATGCTTCTGCAATGAAAAATTTTTCTGCTGTCTGCTGAACAGAGGAGAGCAGAGAATTTCTTCCACTATTAACTATATAGTTTGAAATTGATTATAGCCCCAGATAGTCACAGATCTTTATTTTTCAGTGGAGTATAAATTTAAAGTGTAATTTAGTCACTTAATCCTTGCAGTATTGCAGCAGATTGAATTTTCCTTAATTCTCCATTTTTATTTGATGTTCAAGGCTTACTGGAAGGAGAAATTATTCCATTTTAAAGCATCAGTGAAGTTTCCCACTGATAGTTGCCCAAATCAATCTATCTTCTGTATTCTGGGGTCAGCAATTAGTTACCAGGAATATCCAGAGCAAATTTTCTGCCTAGTGTTTTTAGAAAGCTTCCTCATTACAACTCTGTGTACTTGAGATGGACTACCTTCTGCTTCAGGACACCCAAAGGACTGGCCTAAATTTGCTGCCAGTTCCTAAAATGAAAATTTCCTTGGCCAGTGACTATCATGCCTTTGAACAGCTTTGAAACTATTATCTGCAGAGTTGTACAGCAGTAGGGCCCTAAGTGTGCTGAGCAGCCTTCATGGCCCTGACCAGCCTCACCTGGGCCCCCTTAGCACCCTCCACCCACAGCCCTGGAGCTCCATTTAAGCTGGGGCCTGGGCCTAGGCCCCTAGTGGGCCTGTTGTGCTGATGAGTCTTCCTGGTTTGACTTCAGACCTGCCTCATCACTTCAGAGTTGCTGGGTGATCACTGGACTGCTGGCCAAAGCTGTTACCTCTGTGGGACCCCCTCTGCTCTCCTTGTCCAGGTATGGTGGGGCTGTGCCCCTTGTTGGTGAGGGCACTGCCCTGGCTTGCATTGCTGCTGCTGCTTTTGGTTCCTGGTTTGTCTGTGCTTGTAAAGAGCTCCACTGCAGTTGTTCCCTACAGACAGTACTGCTGTGCTTGTGCTGTGAGAATACAGGATTTCATATTGTGCAATATGGAGTCATTTGTTGGTTCTAAGTCTGGTAGCAAGAGTGTTTTCTGCTCCCTAGTTCAGTCAGAAGGACTTCAATTCCTAATGACTCTGTTTGTAGAGCATTTTGCTTCCAGAACTTAGGAATTTCTGAATTGCTGTACCCCTAAGAGGCATACTTCTGTTTTGGTGGGGGGTTTTGTTTGCTTGTTTTTGTTTTACAGTTATGGCTCTTAAACTGTTCAGTTTCTCCATGCTGTTAAGTCTCAAATTATTCTGAGAAATTGATCTCTAGGTAGCTCCAAAACCATTTTAAAAATTGCCCATGTTGCATTTAAGTACTATTAACTGTAGAAAATTGCTTACTTTTGTACATAGAAACATTTCAAAGTTATAACAAGCTCTTCTTAAGAAAGTGTTGCTCACTTCCGCATACATGCTCTGACTCCCCCTTTCTGCTGTGTTATTTATATAAATTAGAAAAGGTTCTCTCACACTGAGGTCACTAGCTAGGCAAGATAGTGACTGGCAGATGGGAGGCAAGCTGCCTTGAGCAGTGATGAACCTGACCACTGAGAGCTGGATATTTAACCTATTTGATAGGAGATGTGCTGTTGAGTGGGGAATTGCTGTCTCCAAGAGAACTGGCAGCATAGGATGTATTTATCTGTGCTAGCTTCTCATTACCACATCTGACATGTTGATCAGTTGCTTTCCAGTGTGTAGTACAAAAGAATACTTTTCCTTTTTGTTGTGTAGAAGGGAAAGGAAGGCTTGTGCTACAGAGAGCTGGTCCTGTTTTCCCGGTGGAGTTTTGGGATGAGTTTTATCAGTAGTGTTAAGTGAAGACATAATTCAGATTTATTAGTGAGATACTATGTCAGAGAAACCTCACTGCAGGAAAGTATAAAAATCAAAGAATGGTTTTAAGTTGGCGAGAGGGTAATACTGAAGTCTAGGGGGTTTGTAAACATTTTAGTAAGAACGATCAAGAAAGAGTGAGGTAGCGACTTTGGAGATCTCAGAATAAGACTAGAAAACACTGATGCTCAAGGAGCAGGAAACGCTAAGAGTAATGCAGCTCTATGATCCTGTATGAGCTTTCCAGGAGCAATACATGTTTTACTGTCAGCTTTCTAAAAAGGAAAAAAAATAAAATAAAAAAATCCCTTGGGACAGAACTAAGAGGTGTCCAGGGATGGAGGATGGGAACCTATGTATCACAGACTGTAGAGGGCGAATGGGAACAGTCTTCCCCTCTCTCCCTCCCCCCCCCCCCCCGGGGAGCTACAGAGCATTAAAACCCTTTAAAATAGTAAAACGGGGAAGACTACTGCCAAGCCCTGAGGGTGACATATCCTGGCACGTTAGCACCCTGCAACAATTTTGCTTCCCATTACTGCAGCGAGGGAAAAGCCCGCGCTTGAAGCGAGGCGGTGCGGCCTCGCGGCGGCAGCGCTAGGGCGCCCCCGTGTGGGGCGCGGCGGGGCCCGCAGCCCTCGCTGCCGCCCCCGGCTTCTATCGTAGCGAGGACACGCGTTCGCCTGGCAGAAAGAACAGGAACTTCCCTTTTAAAACGCCTGTGAAAGGAATAGGCTGGCTTCGGTCTCTGTCTAGCTTTTGGTGGAAAGGTCTTGGTCGCTTGTGGATTACCTTGCCCGGAGCATATTTGGAAGGAATATCAGCTGCTTTGAATTTTCCAGTGCTGTAGCCAGCAAGACCGTCTGCATCCTATTGTATTGCTTGAGAATGCCAGAGTTCTGTATTTAAGATGCATTGGTCACTCCCTTATGCATGGCAATGTCCAGATGTAAAGTTCTGGCATTAAACTGCAAACTGAACTCCTGAGAAAACAGCAGCCTTACTCATTGTGCTGCTCCAGGGCATGCAATAGCATCCTGTCTTGTCATGGAGCTTGCCTGTGATCAAGTTGGTCTGAATAAGCTCGGATGACAGAAGTGTGGCCTGGGAGAGGCAGCAAGTCCAGAGCACCCTGAAATGCCCTCTTCAGTTACTAGCAGACTGAAGAGCTGAGCAATCTTGAGCTAGTTTCTGTGCACCACTATTCCTTGTTGTACTGTCTCAAGTTAGAATTGGACTGCTGCCTGTGCCTGTGTCTCAGTACAAAGGAATTCTGGTCCTCCAGTCAAAAGCTTGCTCAAGAAGTGATGGGGTCCTTGGCTATTCCCAAGGATGTGTAATGTGCTCTAACAGTACTGTTGTGGATTACATCCAGTACAGGACATTGCATGACTGATAAAACCTATAGAAGAAAATGGAACACTTTCTCCTTGCCTCTGAAAGCATCTATGTTTACATTGTTGTTTTTTTAACAAAACACTAGCATTAAGCCATTTAACATGAAACTAGGAGCTAAACAGTTCTTTCCCACCACGCTTCAGGCTAGCCTTTCATCTTTAGAGCCTTACGCCAGCCCTCCTTCGGCCTCTATAAGGCAGGAGCTCACCTGGCAGCCACTTCATTACCTTAAGAGCCCATCTCGAACAGGGCTGCCTGGCTGCCCCTGTGACTCTTAATAGAATGACCATTCCAGTTCATTGTCTTTTCAGCATGGTGAGATACTCTGCAAAAAGACTTCTTTTTTTTTCTTCTTTCCCAACAAAAGCAGTTCAAGTTATTTTAATCTCATGAGCAACAGAATCCATCAGGGTGTGCACTTGTAGTCTCATCTCCACCCTGAGTTGTTAGAGGCCTCTGCATTGCCACGTGCCTTTCAGCTCACCAGAGTTATGCAGATTCTGCATCATAATAGCACAATGCTAATTCAAATTGCTTAAGCTCTAAGTACAGGGGTGTGCAACCAGGATGCAGGAAACCTTTTCTTGAATAACTTGTCAACATGATAGATGACAAGTGAAGTCACCAAGTGCAACCTAATATGGTTGGAGTCTTGGGTTTCCTCTGGAACTTGCACAACAGCCAGTGGAAGAATTGCAAGGTGATGAGTAATGTCACAAGGGTCCCCTCACTGTTCACTAGTGTCTTCCTTGCACCTTGCTATGCAGCAGTTGGACTCACATGGCATAGACTGAAGCAGTCCTCTGTGTGGACTTCTCTGAAGCTGATAATTTCCCTGTGAGTTTTATGCCTAAAGGCTGCTAAGTATGTAGGATTGACTGTGCGTTCCCATTGCCTCCCAGAAGGGCATTCAGTAGTCCTGACCTTGCTCTTGAGGTTGCTGTGAGCATAAAAACATTAACAAAGGTAAAATAAATACTGTATGTAACAGGAACTTACTTCTCTGCCACCTGAGTGGATTGGTGGACCAGACATCATTCTTAAGGCCATGCCTGCTGACCCCCTGCTAGATCCAGAGGCTTTGTGCTTGAAGGCCCTCTAGGTGTTTTATCATGATGGCTCAGTGTACAACGGTTAGCACCCTTGAATAGTTTGGGGGGCCAGGGGCGGGGGGGGAAATCTTGAAAAAAAATTTTTTTTCCTGGCATTTCATGGCAGTATATTCAATACCTGCTTTGAGGATTTTTTTTTTTGCCTGATATATCCAGAAAAGAATGGTACTTAGCACTGTTCTTCCTTTAACATGGCTAACAGTTGGCTTTAACAAGTGGCTTTAACATCCTAACAATTTGTGGGTGACAGCCTTAATCTTCAGCAAGAAGCTGCAGTTTTTAAACAGAGAAGCTTTTCTTCCTCTGAACCACTTTTGTAGGGAAATGAATGGAATTAATGACTCCCATGTTTCAGTGGCATGCCACTTAAAATTTGGAATGCCTAACACCTTTTTCAAAATTAACCACAACTGGGATCAAGGTACACACCAATATATAAATAATATAGCAACAGTCTATGAGCAATCACAGGTGTGGCTTCCATATGTGATTCAGAAAAAATAATGAGCTGTGTGGATGAAAATAGGCATTTGGGCGGGAATTATGCAAGGCCTGAATTACAATGCAGGATGGGTGGGGGTAACACGTCTTTCAGTTTATACAAATGCTAATCACAAACTCAGCAGCCAGAAATCTCTGCAGTTGTATTTAACAAATATTAATAAGTATAATTAAACTTCATGTGCTAGATTTTCAGTGCCAAGGAACTATGAGAAACAGAAAACTTACCATATGTTTTCTGTTTTACATTAATATAACCTTGAAAAACAAGTTGTCAAGAAATGAAGACATTAATCTATTAAAAAAAAAAAAGTATTCCCCAGGAACACACAACACAAAATCACTGGATTACTTAACTGCAAAGACCCTACAGACAGATAAAATGGTGTATCTTGTTACTTCTATCTCAAATTTTCTTCTTGAAAGTAATCTAGGGAGCATGTGTTTAACGGATACAGCTTCTAATACTTTTAGAAGTGGTTATAGAGGGGCCACAGTTTTTAATCATGATTTTGAAGGGTGGGAATCCCCATGACTGATTTGGTCATCTTCTTAACCCTGAATTCCTGACAAGATTGTCTTAGTTTAGACATCATCTGAAACTACTCCCTACTATAATAACTGCCCCTTGCAAAATTGATGTCCTTGTCCTGGACTGGACTGATGCTTTCCGTTGTCAATTTAAACCTACCACTTCACGCAAACTGTATGAAAACAGAACCAAGGCTGCTGTAGAAGGAAATGCAATCTCAGTGAGAGCTCTTCTGTAGTTTCAGTACAGTAGGAATTGTGCCTATTGCAATGTGGGAATGAATGGGAAACTAATAGCAACAGCAACACGAAGGATCAGTAATTTTAAACTATTGCAGAATTTAATTAAGTTGTCAATCAGCATGTCCCTAAATCAGGTTTACTTTCTGTTTTGATTTTGCTTTATGATGCAAGAGAAACTGATGATCAAGAGTTTTAAAATGTCCTCCCATTACAGCTGTGTGTTATTCCCTGGGTAAGATTCCCGGACAAAATCTCTTTAAGAGCAGATTAACATGGTGAAGAAGTTCAATGAAAGGGATTTTTTTTCAGGTCAACAGGTTCCAACACAGCCTCTCCCTTTCAGGAACAGGCATGGTGAGGAAAGCATCCTATCCCTGAGTTACTAGCTAGACTCAGCTCCTCTCAGTTGATTTGCTGGCCTGAAACCTACAAAGCACTGGGATGTATCCACAGCATCTAATCGGCAAAGTAGCACTTGTCAACACTGACCCTTTCACAGTGCAGATATGGTAGGTGCTTCTTGCCACCACTGGTTTCTGTGAGGGAGCTTCTGTGTGTGGTACCACTGGTTTTCAGGCTAGGAGGAGAGGTGCTCCCCCACCCCACCCTTAACTTTGCTGCCAGCCTGGTCTCACTGAGGTACTGCTCAATGAGCATGGCCTCAGCATAAGGCTGGTCTGGATTCACCCTCCAGTGTTCATTGCAGTGCCTTCCTGAGCTGCCTCCTGGGACCCACAGGCTCTCTAGCTTGCCCAGGTGGCCACAGCAGCTTTGCAGGGGCAAGAGAGAGGATGCTAGGTAGGAGGTGAGCAGTGTGTACAGCCCACTTCTCAAATCGGGAAGCTGTGGGAAGCATTTCTTTCCCTTAGATGTACATCTTTCTTCCCTGTTTTAACCCAAATTTCTTGACTCTTCAGACTCCAGTGTATCAAGTCAGAACTCCTTTGAAGTCTGATTATTCCAGTCAAATCTATCTGGCAAGGGGCTTCCTCCTGAGCGGCAGCTCTCAGGCCCTGCCCAGGTGAGCCCAAGCTCTAAATATTCAAACAGGTGATCAGACTGTTGCAAAAGCATGCTGTGTCCTGACAAGTCTTATCATGTGTCAGGGGATGAGCAGAGAAATGTCTTCTGGCCAGAACTTGCAAAGCTACCCCCACCACTCTAGAGCCTAATTACTCACTTGAAAAACTGAAGACAGCTTTTGCATCACCCAAACTTTGTCCCCCAAAGCACAGGAATCCCACATTGCCTGGGAATACAGGAGAGGCTTCCACTTTCCTTTGCCAGTGACTGTCCCCCTTCCTCCCATGTCACCAAGTGAAAACCATTGAACTGTGGAACAGGTCCTCAGGGAAACCTTGTTACTTGGGTTTTTTAAAGGGCAAATGGCTAACTTGAGTAGCGTAGAACTGTTGCCTATAGATGTCCCTCCTCATACCAGAGAGGCATGTGAGCTCTGTGATCCAGCTGAATTTCTTGCTTGTAACCAAGCAATTCAACTCATTATTCTCTGAATTCAGGTTTAGTCTGGCTTACCTCACTTATAGTTGCACTAAACTTGTAAGTACATTATTTATTTGACTTCTTGATGAGACTTAATTCTGTGCTGTGATTCAGCTGACATACCACGAAAGATGGCATGGCTACAGAAATTTTTTTTATTCAGGACTGAGTAGATGAATGTCAATACTCAAAGGGAAGGAGCATGCAATTCTCATTTTCTAAAAGAAAAACAATAATGGAGGTTAGGTTAAAAGTCTTGCACTACTTGAAATTTCAGAAAAGCCTTTATAAGACCATTCAAAAGCACATATTTTATAATGTTTTTAAGCTTTTCAGTGCTTGTAACAAATATGCATCATGAAGACTTGCTCAGGTGTTAGTCATTTCAGAAGTCTTTGGCTTGCACTGCGCAAATACTAACACATAGCATCTAGTCAGTGTGAAGCGCAATGAGTTAGGAAGGAACTCATCCTTTCTCTGTACTGACAAAAAGAGAACTGTGAATGAGACCTGACAGCAAGTGAGAAAGCTCAAACATGCAGCTTTACTTCATCCAAATACAATGCCTTATGCATCCAGTAATACAGAAGGCCTAGGCTGGCCTCCCTGTAAAGAGGGGTTCATTTCTCAGCATGTATGCTAGGCGCTTAGCTTGGGAAGAGTGTGGCTCTCCCCTGAACGTTTTAAGCCAAAACAGACAATGCAACTGAAAGCAGAGGAGACCGTTACTATGTGATAACTGAATGGGGTTGCTTGCTTCTTCCCCCCATGTAACAGTGACTTTGCTACTAATTTGAGTAAATGCTGTTAAGGACAGAACTGTAACTTGAGGCCTTTGGGAATTCAAGGACTTCCAAGTAAGGGGAAAGAGCAGTAAATTCAAGCACAGGAACCCAGGTTAAAGTGAGGTTTTAAAGCATTAGGAATGAAATGGGACCCAGAGACAAAAGCAGAGGGAGATTTGCAGAGCAATTAGTTTTAGGCAGAGTTCTAGTGAAATTAAAACTATTAAGTCTGTGCTCAGTCTGATGCTGAACAAGGAACTAGCTGCAGTTTAGTAGCATTGATCTGTTTGTTGCAGCAGTGACTGTGTAACTGAGAAGGCATGTTATTTTGGGGGCACAGGGTTAAAACTGCTCTGATTTAGTAGGAAGGTTGCAAATACCAACTTCATTTTGTACCTAAGAATAATTTGGGGTGGGGGGAAATGACTTGCAGTAGGATGAGTATTAGTCAACAGCCCTGCACAGGATTAAGATTACTTGTTTATGCTTTGGAGGCCAATCTTTGGGTTCTTAACAGTACTATGGCAGAGGAGAAGGTTTTAAAAAATATTTTGCATAATAAAGCTTAGCAGTCTCCCCAGCTATAAAAGCTAAATTACGCATTACTGAAAAACTACATGAAGGCAAGTGTTCACCTGCATACACAGATAAAAGATCAAAATTGTGTGATGCTTTATATCTTCAGTAACTGTATCCATGGCTCACATCTTACAGTAAAATATTTGCTTTGTGAAGAGTAATGACAATTTCTTTTTCCTGTTAAGCAAAAGCAAAAAAAAAAAGTTATGCTCAAGCTTTTTTCATCTTCAGAATATGAGCAATTCCCCTGTCAGCCACTTTTCATGTCCAGTTTAAGTCTTTTTACCAGATGAGAAATTGAAGTCAGGAACATTACTGCCCATTGTTGTCTGCAAGATGGTACCTAACATGCTATGGGTGACTCCAGAAATAACAAGGGTTATTATTCTTGATGGGCCACATAACTTTATAGGACACTTTATTGCCAACACAAAACTATATACACCAAACTACCAGATACTTTAGTAAGGAGAAATTAAAATTAGATCTGTGCAATATGAATGATCAAACATGTCCACAGAAATCTTAATTTTAATTAAACAGAAACTGAATCCAACATTTGTTTCACATTTAACATTTTTCACTTTAAATTTCCCAGTAAATGCAAATACACAATTGTATACACTACCCAATAAAGCAAAAAACAAAATGTATCATAAATAGTATATTTTAACTTTATTAAACACAAGACATGACAATATTCAAAATACAAAGTGAATTATCTTTTAATCAATACTGTACATGATGCAGAAATCAGTGCATTTCTATAGCATGTATTCACCTTCATTTAGTTTGTACTAAAACAAATAAAAAGTAAGCTTTAAAATAGCTCAAACATCTCATTCAGCAGTTTAAACTGTAAACAGCTTGTTTATGTATGTTAGGAGGAACACATTTAACTTTTGTACCTCCATTAATGAGCACCCTTTCTCTTGTGCTTATCTGTAAGAGGATAAATGTAATCAAAATGAGAATGAGAAACTCCTAATGCACAAATCTGGCACCTCAATGAGTTTTAGAGGATCACTGAGGCAGAATAAGGAAAAAATTAAACAGAAAGAAGCAGCATCTGAAGCAGAGAGAGATGGGACTGACACTGTTCATAAATGGAATCATGTTTTTTCATACCCTCCTCCTCCCCTAAAATACTGAATAGAAACCAAAACACAAGACCAGCTTGTGTTGGGTTTCTGTTTTTTAATACAGTCAGAATTTCAGACTCTAGATGAGTTTATAGTTGCTGTCTATTTATTAGCAACCATATAGCTGCTCATATCCTCTGCCACTTTTAGGACACATTCACTCAGGAAAAGAGTAGCAGAGGCTTAGCAGTAGCTGGTCCAAGTCTCTCCTAGGAGAAATGGCAAAATTGAGCCAAGTGTCTCTAACAATTGAAAGAATCCACAAAGCCTAACTCTGTTCCAAGCTACTTCATTAAGAAAATCCTACTAGTGTCCAGTTAAGCTGTCAAATAGACTCATCAGTCTAAATGCTTTTCCAATACGCTTGTCAAGTCTCAAGGTGGATATTAGATCCTGGAGTTACCTTCTAACCAGGCTGGTATATCCTAGTGAAAGAGAACAGTCTTGTTCTCAGCAGTATTGCCATGGATAAGAAATTCTGGAAATGCCCGATATGAAAACTGTACTGCATTATCTGCTCTGTTGTCAGTTTTATGTGACTCATAAGCAAAGCTAGATATTTTATTTATTTATTTATTTATTTATTGATAACGTGACTACCAAATATGTTAATCTAGGGTAGCATATAACTGGCCAACTGGGACTATTATCCCTTGATATGTTTCTATGGAATCTCTGTAGGTTTTCAACTTTACAGACCAAGACAAGAAAACAAGTCTTAAGAAACATATCAGAGATATGCAGCATAATAGGATTTTACCATCCACTTTCCAGTTCTCAGAGGACAAACTGGTCCTACTTCATTATTTGAAAACCTTAAGAACTTTGTAACATGATAGACTTCTGCTCCATTCAGAACAACTGAGCTGAGTTGTGCTCCCAGAGACTATGGAGAAACTATGTAAGACAGGTGTTTTCGTTTCAGATGACCAGCTATGTCCATTCTAGTTTTTGAGTCCAGTTTTGTTGGGGTTGAAGTGGCTGTGCAGTCACCAGACCAGGACTGTACCTCTGAATTAGAGCTAGTTTCTTCTGCTTCTCTGAAGAATTTCTCATACTTGTCCAGATAGGGAGGCCTTTCAGGCAGCAGATAGTAGTGTGTTGAACTGGCCTTCTTACCATTTTCAATAATGGGAAGAATGCAAGGGACCCTGTTGGCAGATCCTTCGCTATTTTGTCTCTGTAGAGCTTTGCTGCTGACATATTTAGGATCAGGTGCAAAACTCTGGGTGGGGGGCATAATCCCATTGAGGTATGATGGCAGGCTTTTAGGACTTGGTGTACGGGAATTGCTGCGGGACAAAGGTTCTCTTGGAGGCACTTTGGGAGGCCTGTCTTCATCGCTGTATGCACTAGAAGCAACTTCTGCCGACCACCTTCTATAGTCTGGTTTGAGAGCCCTTGGAGGTATGGGAACCCTTGGTGGAATCTCTGGTTTATCTTCATCAGAATTTGGAGAAGACCTGTTTAAGTGTCCAGATAGTCTCACTACTGGTTTATTGAGTGATCCAGCAGGCCCTGAATGGGACCTTCGCAGACGTCGATGCAGCTGCTGTGAAGGAGGATAAATACCAGAAATGTATCCATTTAGGCTTTGTGCAGGGTTGGTGCCTTCTGGTTTTGGTCCTGCTGGAGCATCAAAATATGCATAATTGATTTGTCCACAACCCCTAAAGCTCCGCCTACTTGGGGCACTGGATTTAAAAGGAGGAAGTTCATAATCTTCTAACAAAAAGTCAGTGTCTGAGCTGGTCAGGAATTCCACTTCTCTATCAACCTCATCTGAAGTAAGATCCTCAGAAATAGGCAGTGGAGGTAGTGGCCTGGAGCTGCGGTCATTGGAAGATGCAGGCAGAAATTGAACTGGCCCATTTTTTATTGGCATGTGAGGAGGTGTTTCTTCAGAAACATAGCCCATAGATAATGACAGTTTACTAAAGCCAGGAACAAGATGGTCTTCGTATCTTGAAATTGGCTGTTCATTGTTGGGACTTACAGGAGCTGGACTAGATTTCTGAGATGGGACCTGGATGCAACTTTCAGCAAAGCTGTGGTCATTCATGGAAGCATGGTCTGAAGAGTGCCCTAAAAAGGTGAGAAAGTCTTAGAACACACTTCTAAGTAACATTCTACCACATGACTTTGCCACTACATATTTAACTAATTCCTTCTAATGCATCAGTAAGTAATGTCTGCTTAATGATTCCAGAAGCAAAACTTAACTGCAAGACTGAATAGATCTGTAATAGGCATGTGCTTAGTTAGGAGAGCAGCTGATTACATTATCGTTTTAGGCCAGTGCTCCAGATAAATGGCATAGTTTGAGACCCCATGCATAAGCAATGGAACAGAGCTGCAGTTACATGAATTCCACTGGACTATGACAAAAAAAAGTGCTATTTTCTTAAAGTTTTTTTTCAGGAGTATAACAGCAATGAAGAAGCTTGTAAATACAAAGAAAAGTTTTTCTTGATCACACATTTGAAATAATTTGCATGTTCTTAAAAAGTAGTATTTTCTTGAAAAGAAATGTTTGCATTCTGTCACCAGAGGGCAGCCTTACATCCAAAATGAGAAAGCCCTTAGTGTCTTAGTGAAGACCTGAGGACTCTTCTTCCCAGACATTCATTACAGTACTTAAATTGATATGTTTTAAAATCTTCATTATACTTACCACTGGACGGTAAATGTTGCTCTGCTGATGGATTCAAATTATATGCCACAGCTATAGGGTCCACATTAAAGTAAGTACTAAAAAGTAAAAAAGAAAAAAGAAAAGAAAAAAGAAAAAATCCTTCACTGTAAATGAACCATAGATCACTACTGATACAAGTATTCTTAACCCTCATCCTCCACTTGAAAATGCAATAGATAAATTTACCCCTCACTCACTTTTCAAATCCGCTGTGGCTACCCCAACAGGTTTTCAGACTCCCCATGCCTTGGCTAGTGTGAAGAAATCCAGTTTTTAAGGGGACTCTTATTTCTTGTGCAGCAACTCCTGCAGTTGACATTGTGTACTGCTCTATGGTGAGGTCTCCCAACCTTAGAAATTCAGTCTTGACAGGCTTCCTGCAGCTTGCATTCCCTTCAGAAAAGAGAAGGGCATAAATATCAGAAATGCAAATATGCTCTCATCTAAAATTTCAGTACTTCAAGGAAGGAATTAAATAACTGTTATAACAAGGCTTTCTGTCCCAATACTTGCAAATAGGAAAATTAACAAATCTGTTTTGTCTCTGATTATAGAACTGAAATACAAGCTAGATAAGTTCTTTTACAGAATTAAGCTGTATAGAAGTGAGACAAATATGTTCTGTAAAACTAGTGATACATAGGAACTGTGCACTGACAAATTCAGTTCTTGTGCATAAACTGCCAGTTATTCAGGCAAATTCAGTTTGCCACAGCAATTTCTCTTTAATTTTGTGGTAGACAAATCTATCTATAGCTGTTTCTTTTTGCCAGTTAGTTTATAATTTGCAGTGCAGCCAACATAAAATAGCCTAATACATTTTTTTTAAGTGCTAACTTAAATAGGCTAAAAAATGGCCTTTTCTCAAAAGAACAGCTGCAATAAACAAAACTACTGACTGCTTAAATCAGAAGTGCAATCACTCTCCAAACTCCTTTCATACAAAGTGGTCACTATATTAATAAGCTTAAGCATAAAGATACTTAAAATCATCCTCAGGTTTTCATCTAGCCATTTACATCAAGCAAATAAGAAATCTAGCATCTTGAAATACTCCTAAACTGTCTGCTCTATTCAGATTTATTTTGAATGTGCAAACAATGATTTATCTCACCCATTTACGATAGTAAAGTACTGGCAATTCCTTTAAATTCAACAAGTAGTTTAAGGAAAAGGATGACTCACAGGGTTTTGTTGGGCAATTCAGAATACATTATTTCAGAAAAATCAGTGTAAAAGCAATCAACATTCTGCTGAAGGCAGAAGACATTAAGTCCAGGACTAAGCAAGGATGTTCTCTGGGTCTACGCTTCAACTATTTACACAAATACCCTCAATTTAGCAAGTACAATGCAGTGTTATACGGCTGTTTAAACCCCCCCCCCCCCCACACACAGTTTAATTAGTATCTTTCTTGAGAATCAAGAATATAACCAGTTTCTAATGTAAAATTTCTTCTTTCTGAAGAAAAATTCCACCTAAAGAAAAGTCAAACAACAACTGGGGGTGAGCTCCATCAACACACTATACACATCAAGAAACCCCCTCGACAGTATGGTACTGCCTGAAAAGAGCCATTATACCCATTTGCAACACAAGAGGGATGGGCAGGCTTCTAAGCAGCACTGGAATCAAGTGTCCCAGAATTGATTTGAAATCTAACACCAACATTTGCCTTTTATAAACAAATGTTTAAGCAAGAACTTCTCTGCTATGCTTTTCCAAATGTTGAATTTGGTCCAGTATTGACCTTCCAAACAAATAACACCTGCAAAACAGCTTCTGACTCTGTGTATGCCTATACTTTACAAGACCTAATCACATTCTCTTAAAGAGTGTGAAGATGTTCTTAACCATGATTAAGAGTGATCATACTTTTGTTAACAGATATGGTTTTTTAGCCAGCCACGCAAGAATTCTAGAGAGGAGGCTATTAGCATTGCTAGAAGTAAACAAGACCCAATCTAGCATTCTTTCTATTGCAGTACAGCATTAGAGTCCTAACCATATTGATTTCAGCTCTCTCATTTTAGTAAAGAGTATTTATTTCCTTTTAAGACAAACATCTTAAAGTAGCCTAACCTAGGTAATTTTTGCATCACGCAATCAAAGTCAGACCCTTCCTGGTAATGAGACTTTCAAAATAAAATTAAATATAAATATACCAACTGCAAGAAGCAATAACATAGTTCTGACTAGCAAATGAGTTCAAAATCTCCAGTATTTCAACTGCAGCAGAATTTTCCTTACAGTTCTTTAAGTGCAGGCAGAACCATTTTCTATGTGGAACAAAAGACTGGAGAAATCCATTTGTCAAAAAGCCTTAAGCAGCACAATGAAAGTATGGTACCAATTCTAAAATGGGTTCAGATTGTGTTAAAACAATTTGCAAATAAAATGCCAATCAGCTCACGCTATATAGAGCAGTGATGTTTGTGCCTCACAGATCCCTGAATGTCCCTAGACTATTCTAGCAAAAGAAATGTTGGAGGCTGAATTACTGAACTTGAGCTTAATGACTATGAAGGGGTCTGCACTTCTATTTTGGAATTTTTTTGGAGTCATATGCAAGTCAGAAGTTGAAAAACACTGATACAGAACACTGATTAATCAGCAAATGATAGCGCTCCACCTCACCCACATACAAGATCTAACAAGACCATAAGGGAGACAGACATTGATTATGATATAAAAAGAAATGAGACGGGAAGAGGGGTGGCAGTGCTGTCATTTGAGAGCACGTGTCATGCACTTGCTGTGATAGCAAACCCTGCAAGGGTTGTATGTTAAGAGGCCCAGCCTCCATCATATCCCATGCCAAAACCACTGCTAGTAATTACTGTGTCAGCCTCCTGAATGCTGTCTAAATCTAGGCTTTCAGAGTGATAGTTGCACAATGGTCTCTCTGAAATCCCTCTGGAATGCTAAACTTGACTTCTGAAATGGACTTAAATATTTACATACTCTAGGAAAAGGTAATTTTAACTTGTTTCAATCAACTCTTTATTTCTAAAATTAAAATAGAGACAAATTTTGCAGTCATAAAACTTGCTTGCTTCTAACAATAATCCTTTTGTGAAGTCACAGAAGGTGACTTGCCTTGATGTTTCAATGGGGAATTGTGAACAGACCGAGTTATGAAACCATCCTCCATGCTGTAAGCTAAAAGTATGAAGAGAGGTAAAGTAGCTATATAACTGCGTATTCACCTAGTTACTTTTTCAGTCCTGAGTCCAGAGAGTTAGTGTTTATATTTGAAAATATGCATACTTTGTTGAACAAACATGAAAAATAATAAATGGGAGCCATAAGAATAGGTAACTGAGCAGTATGAACTCTGAATTTCATATAGTGTGGTCTTCCTAAAGCTGAGCATTACTTACATATTTCAAGATGCTGCTATTCTCTACTAATTGGTAAAAATCAATTTATATAAGTCTGTCGTGAGAATATAAACCCAAAAGTTTCCATCTTAACTGTTGGTCCAAACCTGCCTCCTTAAAGATTTAAGAATCTAAACTTATAAATAAAATCAAACTACATCTGCTAAAGAATATGGACACTACGCAATAAGGCAGCATTTTGGATCTCTCGTGTTTTTGCTACTCATTTGCAGAAGTTGTTACTCACAGTGGGTTTCCCAGTTACTCTGCCTGTCTGGCCTAGTTATGCATGGATTATGGCACTTAGAAGCAGTTTCAGCGCTTCCTAAAGATGTTACAGTTTCAGTATTATTCAAAAGAAACTGAGGTAGTAATTACTAGCTATAGTCTTATTTTGTACTACAGTTATTAGGCTTAAAGACACAAGCCAAGGCAATTCAAAGGCTTGAGGGTGCATTAGAAAGCTATCAACACTATCTACTGTAAAGGAAGGTAACTCTGCAAAGGAGAGAATTTTTAAACATTCATGCCTGCCTATATTAACAAATATAAATTACTTTAAATACCTAAGATAATGAGATTGAAGGAAGATTTTTAGATGGCCAAATATACATTCAGACCTGAATATATCAGAAAAATCTTGCAAGTGAGAAGAACATTCTGAAATTGAGTTATATGAAACATCCCAAACACAGTTTTCATGCTGACAGTTATCATTAAATACATGTGTTACAGCAACAGTAATCCTCTATTTAGAAACTAAGAAGCATCTGCATCTCTTTTAGCTCACTCATCACACAGAATCTGGTTAGTCTGCTTTACTCCTTCTTTTTCCTGGATGTTACAAAATATTTGAGGCAAATCAGTTCCATAATATAGGAAACCTCTCTGGTATGTACAACAGACCAAAGCATGTCCTAGAATGTTTCACTTAATAGATACATATGCAGTTTGCCATAAAGATTTTTGAATGCCTGCTCAAATTTTGGACATGTTTTATAAAGGCAACACTCTCGACAAGGCAGATTATACACTGCTTGTAAGAAATTAAAGAAAAAAATTAAGAAAATTAAAAACAAGACCTACCTACCACTTTTGTGAGAAACTGTGGCTACCTTAAATCCACAACCTATTTTTGCTCACCTTGCGAGCATGTATCTTTAACAAATCTCAGAAGCAATTCATAGGAGGAGGGGCACATTTTTGCACTACAAGTCATCCATCCCAGCTAGCTGTTCCTTATTTGACAATGTGATGTAATTTCCTCTTTTTTTAAATGATGATTTTATGTTTAATATAAGTACCAGGGAGAGAGCCACCCTGTTTCAAATTTAAGCATTTTGGACTTCCAACTGAACTTTAAAAAGCCTAAATGATCTTAGTATACTTTCTGGAACTCAAGATACTCCCTTTCCCCCTCTCCCCCCAAACCTTGGTTCTCTAATGGTCATTACATCCCTTAAGTGCTTTGGCTTTGCAACTAGATAAATGCTGAATAACTGTCATCTAGCAAAAACAATCTCAAGGGAGGAAGGTTAATTTAAATCTATTAGTTTTATAAGGAATCGGACCTTATTTACTAAGCACCAAAGTTCCACAGTGCAATACGCTATTCCTCAGAGTCACAAGCTAAAGCATGCTCAGATATAGGCCCCAGAAGATTTTTTTTTTTTCCATTATAGGAATCATTCTTTAGGGTACCAGGCATGCTCTTACAGCTTTGAGATCTGTTTCTACACATACTGTCAACCAGAAATGGACTACTCTGTTGCAGAAAATTTAAGATAATCACTTAGTGCAGACAGAAAAAAAGGTGCTCAAATTATAAGAGGTTGCACATAAGGTGAATTCTGTAGATGCACCCCAAAGATGATTGGCAGGACTTAAATTTAAAGAGCCAAATCAACTGAACAGCAAGCAAACAATGTATCAAGATTATAGGAGAGAGGTATTTTGGAATATAATGAAAGAGCTGCAGTTCACTAAAGAGTTAAAGCTCAGTTAAAATCTAGGCTACCATTTTCATGGCCCTTCGACAGCACCTGGGAGGAACCTGTAAATCACCAGTAGAAAACTAATAATTAAATAGTAAGACAATTGCCTTGCCTCTGCTTGTCAAATTTCAGATGCATGTTTAAGGCATGGTACTTCACCCTCCTGAAAATTTTAACATGAATATAGCCAGCTTACATTCAGGAAACATAAATTCCTTTACAGCTGACTCAGGTCTAACGCTGTGGTTATGACTATCACAGTAAGTTTTAATTCTGTTTTCCACTACAGAGAAGTGCAACTCTTTTCTCCTCTAAAATAATTTCTGAACATATGCCCCCAGAAAGGTAGTAACCAGTTCTTCAAAAGTTATACCAGAAATCCATCCAGTGAGCGAGCCCTTTTTTTTTTTTTTAAATATTTGTCAGATAAATACAGCTAAATTGCTAAGGAAAGAAAATTAGGCTTGTGCACAAAGTAGTAAGGATGAATAGAGCAGTTTGATTTCCTCTTTTAAATTTTTACTAGCTTATAAATGCAGATTTCTGTCTGGGAATATTCCAGTGGCACAGGAGTTAAAGTGTATGATACTTCTTGAGCATTACCAACAGAATGTTTTGATCCATTTGGCGGGGGGGGAACCCAAACCTCCAACTCTCAGGCTTTAAACTTTAGTACATGAAGGTTGGGAACTGGCAGAGAGGTGCTTTTTAGCATTAAGATGCATTGTTCACTTGTCATTCCAGTATGACAAAGATTCCAGTATGACAAAGATTCAGGTATCTCCAAGCTGATCAGAGAGACCTTGCCCCCCAGAGCCTTTAGCATCCTCTGTGTGTGTGTGTGTGTACATATATCTATATATATAAATTAGTAGTTATCTGCAGATCAAATGTAACAAATGATAGTTTATCAGTTAAACGACAGTGCAAAGGGTCCTTAGTCTGTACACTGGGGACACCAAGACCATTCACGTTTCAGAGTTGCTATGCCTGGCTTGCATTGCATAATCAGCATAGAGCACGTTCACAGAAAGCATAAATGCTTAAGAGCTGTGCTGTAAATATTTTAAGGGTACAGTGATGTCTCCAGATTTAAATAGGACAGACTGGTTATTTTAGAAAATCAAAGACGAGCCCATACGGGGGGTTAGGTCGTGAAGAAATGCTTATTCTAAATTAAGACATCCTAAATTAGAGTGCACAGCACAGAGTCTGAATGCACAATGCAGTCTGTTTACTCAAAGGCTGGCAAAGAGCTGCTCGAAGTAGAGCGAAGGAAACGCTGATCCTGTTTCAGTTCAGGAAAAAAAACGCAAGGCAGCACTAACCGTCGGGGAGAGGAGGCTGCAGAACAGCGGCTCCCTACACGAGCCCCACCGGGAGGCGGCCCCTCGGCAGGGGAGACGCAGTCGCGGCGTGCAGGTGGCCGGTCCCCGCGAAAGAGCACTGCTGGCACTGCCGCCAGCCCGCAGGTAGGGGCCGTGCTGCGGGCCGGGCACCTGCGGCTTTCGCAGCCTCCGACGGAAAAGGCAGAAAACGCGCTCCCCGCTCGTCCCGTCCCGCTCCCGTCCCAGGCCGCGGCCCGCTCTCGTCCCGGCCCCGGCGCCTCCCCCCGCGCCGCTGGCGTGGGCCGCGCCGGCTCCGCGGCAGCGGCCCGGCCCTCCCCGCCGGGCCCGGCGGAGCGACTGCGGCCGGGGCCCCGCGCCGGGCGGGTGAGCCCCGCCGCGCGGCTCAGGTGCGCGGCCGGCGGGAGCGGCCTGGCCAGGCAGCGGCGCGGGGGGCGCTCACTCACCCTGAAAGCGTCGCCGCCGCTCCGCATGTCCCCGCGCGGCCGCGGCGCGCCACGCCTGCCCCCAGCCCGCCGCAGCGCCGCTGAGTGCCGCGGCGCGCGGGCGGCCGCTCTTGTAGCGGGGGGCGGGGCTGCCGGGGCGGCCGCGCCCCCCGCTGCGCGCGCGTCAGGAAAGCCGTCAGGGGGCGGTGGCGGCTTCCGGCGGGGCGGGAGTGCGCCTGGCTGCGCGTGGGCCGTTAGCGGCCACCCACCCCTCTGCGGCAGCGCGAGCCGCCCGGTGCCTGGGCTGCGGCAGGCTCAGGCAGTGCTTGGGTGCCCGCCGCCTGCGGGGCCGCCGCCGCCGGTGAGCACGCCGGTGCGAGAGGCGGCCGGGCGCCTGCGGGTGCCGCCGTGGTGTGCTCGCCGGGCGGTCCCTGGCCGCGGTAAGTCGGTGTGCGCGGCGAAGACCTGGCCTCCCCCCCCCCCCGCCGCCGCCCTGCGGCCTGGCGGTGCCGCAACTGCCTGTGGTGGGGAGCGTGTGTGCGCAGAGAAAAACGCCGGGGAGTGACTTGCTCCCTGGCAAGCAGGTGATCCCCTCCTGTAAGGCACCTGGGTAACAAACCCGAACCGGGGGTGGCGTTTGTACCGTAACAGCTTGTACAGAAATAACACTTGCTTTTCAGATGCTGCATTTTTAGGGAGTTCTTTAATTTCTGTCAGACTTGCACATTTTCTCTGCAGAAATGTGGAAAGAAACATGTAGTTCCTGGCTTATTAGGAAGTGGCAGTGCCACCCTTTCAAGCAGAGGTTATCAAACGGGTGTTGATTAAAAAGCTCCAGATACAAGCTTTCCCTCTGGCAATAACACTGTGGTGGTAGGCTTCACTAAGCAAACAGCTGATTCACCAGCGTTTCATTTCTTACCCGCACCCTCGTGATCTGTGCTTGCTTTTTCCTGATGAAGTCATCTTAATGTGCATTGATTGCCCTCACACACACACTTGTGTTTTTCCCTTTGACACTGGGTCTCTATTTACCCATGAGGTGGTGGGGGCAGCTTATTTTTTCCCCTAATCTTGTGATCTGTTCAGGTACTGTTTCTGATTTCTTGTGAATCTGGCCAACTATTAAACACAGCCTTGCATGAGATGAAACTTCACGAAACATTCTGCGTGTGTCGTACTGATTATTTTGGGTAGATAGGTTTTAAATTGATTCATCCCGCTTCAAAAGTGTTTCCAGGAGAATGCTTTCCCCAATTATTATTAGGGGCAGGGGAAGTGAAGGCATTTTTGCCTTCTTACATTACTTAACCTAGTTATCTGTGATCTTCCCAGATATCTACAGTGCAGCTGCGTTTTGATCCTGGTTATTTAGCCACCAGAGTGTGCTCTCTAGCTCACTTTTTTTTTTCCTTCTCTCTTCCCCCTCCGCTGAAACAAACTGCTTGTAACAAGGAGATCCAGGAAAGACGCTGAAACCTTATGCTACCCATCCATTTAATCTGGTGAGAAGTGTTACTGCTTTCTCTTGTGTTCTTCTCTCTGAAGATAGTATGCTTACTTTTTTTTTTTAATGATAGCAATGCCTTTATTTGAGGAATAAATTGGAGCTAGTTCTTGCCATAAGCCATGTGGAGTTGAAGTATTTTGCAGTCCCACTGAAGATTTGTCCTTCAGTATTACCAAAAGGAAAAAAAAAAAATCATTGTTGAAGAATTGCTACTGTGGACATCCTCTTTCCAAAGCTTTATGTTGAGATAAATCCATCTTCATGTGCAGTGATTTATTGGGAATCTTGAGGCTGATAATCCTATGTGAGTTGTCACAGCCATGTCAGTGTATTTTGGGTCTAGAGTTAGCATTCCTGGTACGAAACTGTAGTGGCTAGAACGGTGGGGTTCTCAGATGAAGGGTGTTGTGCAAAAACCGTGTTTTGTGAGCATTTGTAGGCAATACTGTTTACTGTGGTAAAACCTGTGTGCACCTGTTTTTTTTTTTTAATCAGTTTTGCTGTACAATGCAGTCATTTCTTTGTTGGATAAAGAAATGCCAGTATGGGATGCTAATATTTCTGGCACCAACGACAGCCAACGATAGGATTAACAAAATGTGTCCGTTATACTTTTTGAACTAGAATAGTTAGAAATATTTCCAAGAAGGAAGAACGTCTGATTTCCTTTCATAGCTGCATTTGTTTTCCTTTGTGCTTTTGCACTAGCTCATGCATGTCTGCTGTCGACCTCTCCTGCCTCTTCTTTTGAGGGTTTCTACTGACCTCTGATTAAAGCCCCCTATCTGCTTTTGTTCTTAGTGACAGAAAGCCCTGCTATTACATATCTGTACTATGAGAACTGCTGTATTGCTGTATAAGTGAATGTGATGTGAGGAGAAAAGGGAAGGAATAAGAAGTAGGAGAAAGGGTTTTTTTTTTTCCCTTTAGATAGATGCACGCATGTGAGAAATAATGAAGAGGTCCTCTAAAATCAGCTGCATATGTAAACAGATGAGAAATGAAAGGAATATAAGGGAGCGTGTCAAAAGAAAGGAGGAGAGCATATAAGTAGGGTTTCGTCTTTCTGGTGAATTATGACATACTGCATTATAGTGAGGTTCTGCACTATTTTGTGCTCTGGATGCATGTTTTAGAGGGGGTGGCAGCTAGTGCTGATGGCTTGCACTGAACTGTATGCTCTCAGACTTCTTCCAAATGCTTTGCTGTACTTGTGTTGCTCTGGGCAGGAAAGCTTTAAGTGATTCAGTGCTTTTTGTGGATGAGCTGCAGATGCAGAATGGGTCATTTTAAATTTAACATTAAGAACTAAATTGTCTGTTGGCATATATGTGGTGAGCAGAAAGTCTGTTTGTTGTTTTTTCCGAATTCTAGTGTGTTATGTACATACTTGCTGATGGTGCTAATAGTCCTAAATGTTATTATGACTGAATACAAGGGATAAACTTGTTTTAAAATGCACTTCAGAGTGTTGACATGACTTCAGTAGAACAAACTACTACCATGCCAGCTTTGGTGGACCTCAAGGAATAATAGCTGTTTGGCTTTTTAACTTGCTTGTGCCTGAGAAGCTTTGGGCCAGGAAAAAGTCATTCTGGCTGTCTCTGGAGATGTTATCCTATGCCTCTGTACTTCTGTCAGCAGGCCTACTTTTGCTCTGGTAGTTAATTTAGGAGTTAGATTAGGTGCAAATAATGGCACTGAATTTTTCTGTTATTGTTAAGTGACTTTAAGGCCTGTATTCACTGAAACCCCATTGCCTTAAGCTTCTGATCGTTATACTGAATAAAGATATTTAGTAATGGTGCCACTTACTGTTGGAACATACTGCGGAAGTAAAACAGTATTAAGTATTGATATCCTTTTAATAGTTGATAATAGTTTAATATCCTTTAATAGTTTTTGTGGTGACTTGTGCACAAAGGAAATTGAATTCTCTGCTGACAGTTACATTGTTGTTTTTGCCCCTTCTTTGCAATATGAAGTTATTTCGGGACTCTTAAATTGCCTCATAATTCTGTAGGCATGGGTAAATCACTCTTTGCAATTTGATAATTGCCCTAAAAACTAACTTGTAAATAATCTTGGACATCCTGTTTGGTTAATACTAGTTAATAACAGGTCCGCTAAAAAGCGGCTTACGTACTATTACAAGAAGCTTTAAATCTCTCCTGTGCCCTGTTTTAGAGATGGATAACAGATTTGTCTGCATATAATAAATAAAACGTCTGAATTTTGTGGGGGGAAAAAAAAAATTGGACTCCCATTCATGCTGCAGCGTGGAATCACTATGATGTTGGAAGTGCTTTGATCAGAGTTGTCCTATTTCAAGCTTACTTTGCAGTACTTTTAATGATCCTGGCTCCCAAGATATTTCCCGTTTTCCAGGTGTTCAACACTTAAAATTTTCAGTTGCTATTTCTGTTTGTCTTGGGAGGATAGAGTCATAAATGTGAGCACCTGCTGGAGAAGCAAAAGGCAAAGTCTTTTTAGGAAGGTACAAAATGACAAAAGTAGAACTTCCCACTGAAAGACTAACACAGGAAGTTTAAAAAAAAATCTTTTTTTAAAATAGAGGATGTCAGATGAGCTCTTATGCATTCATTTTGTAGATTATGTCATGACTTTTTTGGTGATCCAACTTCTATAAACAATAACTTTGTTTTACAGTAGCTACTGTTTTATATTTCTTAATCCTACTGATTTATGGAAGCTGCTCATGAGCAGGAAGCATATTTGTCCGTCCCCCTCCCTGTTTTCAGGTAAGCATGCCTCAGGTTGGATTGCCTAAATGGGAATAAGTAGCTTAGACACTTCTTTCCTGCCTTGTTAATGACTAGAAAAAGTAATTGTGCTAAGTCATCAGAGAGGAAAAACTTTTCTGAAGAGAGGTAAACAAAATATTACTTGGTTGATGTGATGGTAGTTTTTGCATCACTAGTTATGCAAATGAGGGTGGCATAGATACACTTTTACAGCACCTCTAGAGGTGCTTCTACAGAGCCGAGACAATCTCTCACTTTAGTTATTTCAAATGTAGCCTTTATGGGCCCTTTAGTGAGAGAATGGTTGGGAAAAGCAAAACAGGCAAAAAGCAGTGCAGAAGGTGGTCTATGAATAAATCTTTCCATCATAAAAAGTTCTGAAATCTATCATTATTCAACAGATTAAAATTCAGCACATCTGCCTTTGCTTATATCCTGACCTCCTAAAATCAGTTGTCATGTTCCTGTTATCTACCTCCAAAAAAATCACAGCCTCTACCTCAAGCAGAATCAAGATGCGCACAGTAGAAGTTAAATTGTGTGTGGTCATTATACAGGTTAATTTCATATATCTTATTCAGGTCCTTATCTTGTGTTCTGCTTTATAATATCTGACAGAGTGGATCTGCGTATGAATATTGAGATTAAGAAGTCTGTGTGGTATTCTCTCAGTATAGTGATGCATGCATTATGAGAATGTAAACAAAATAACAAATAATAAAAATCTTAATTACCTGGAGTTTTGAACATTATCACCTTGAAGCAAGGGAAGTCAGCTGGAGCATCTATTGATTTGAGGGAAATCATAATGCATACAGAACTCATTAGAATCATTAGTCTCGTTGAGCTGATGGTAAATCAGAGTGTATAGTGTAGCAGTTGAAAGTTCATGTGCTGATTCATAAGCTATATTGCCCAAATTACAAGTAGTTACACTTTACTTTTTCAATTCTTGCTGTGCAGGGGGATGTTGTACCGTCTGGAGTACTGTGGGGTAGAGAAATACATGCAGTTTTGCAAGGAAGGGGCAGAAACAATGAGTTTGTGAGTAGCGCGTATCCATAGGTCAGCAGTGCAGACTCTTGGATTATAATGGCAACAATAGGCTACTGTGCAGACCTGATGCTGAAATTCAGGCTTATACAGGGCCCATTACTCAGGCTTTGTATGAATTCGCCCTAATACAAGACTTTAAAGCAATTGGATAACTTTAATTTGCCTCTTAAGTCATCTGCAGAAACTGACAGCGATAGCAAATCTTTTATGCTTCAGGCATATGGAAGTGGTTTGTGATGCAAACGTACTATCAAAAGTGGAAGTACAAAATGGCTTTTGTGAGCTCTCATCTGTGTACCTTGATTGCATCTCTGTCTGGATGCTGCAGATGCCAGAAGTTTTACATGGGTTTGAAAAGCAGTCACAGAGAGACTGATGAAAGAAAAATCCATTAAGGTTGTAGAGAAAGTGCCTTATATCACACTTCTGCGAGATGGGAAAGGACATTGCCCTCTGCTCTAAACATCTGGAGTTTTTTTTCTATGCTAGATGCAAAATTGGGTTATATGGACCTTGGATTTGAGCCAGTATGGCTGTTCTTAGGGTATGTCTGTATTTTGCTCTTCCTTTCATTTAATCAGTCAGACTCTTCCATCGTTTTCTGCCTGTAAAAACTGAATACAGAGTGATTTAATTCTGCTCATAAGATTCAGCTCAGGTTCCTCTCTAAACAGATGTGTCCTGAGTCCTTCCAGGGGAGGACTGTGCTGTTCCTTGATTTTCGAGCCAGTTCAGAAGGGGACAGCATTAGGAGAGAGCTACAAAATTATTCTAGTGTTAGGATTCACTGTGGCTGTAAATGAGGAACATATGCTTACTTCACTGGTCAGATTTGTATGAATGCAGTTACATGAGGCAGGTATAGGGCAGAATGAGTGTGTTGCATTTCCAGTCTATCCAGAAGACCCACAGAAGGGAGGAAACTCATGGGTCAGTAAAGGAGGGCTAAATTAGAGGTTAGCATATGCAAGTGTCTAGACAGCAAATACAGACATACTGCAAAAGTCAGTCTGTCAGGGAGTGGAGAGTCTAGATTAAAAAGCCATTTCAAAGGCATGCTGCCTGGATGGGGTAATCATGTGCTCAGACTTTTTCAGCACATAAGCATAAGCTGAGTGAGGAAAGAGATCAAAAAAGGACACAAAGATTGACACCGATTCTGTAACAGCCTAGACCGGAATGGGCTTGATAAATTAAAAATAGCTTCTTGTTCACACTTGGGTTTCCCAGAAATGGCCACAGCCACATCTATTTTTTACCATCCATCCCGTATTATTTGAATGCTTCACAGGAATGTCACATTTATACTGCTGATGTAGACGTTTTGTACAGTGCTCCTAGGCTGATTTCATTCTTGATTTTAGGCAGGTAAGCTGGTCATCAGAAAGCCTAGCTTCATGATTATAATACCCTAGTGGAATACTGTTCTCCCTGGAATTTACTTAATCCGTATTAGATTAGTCCAAACAGAGGATGCTTTTAGGGCAGTGTTGAGGCTTTCCAATGAAGGATGTTATCAGGATCAGTAGAAACAGAGGAGCTGACTCAAATCCTTGTTTAACTGCCCTGTTGCTTCTCATCTCCCTCTTTATAGAACCAGAGGGCTTGCTGTCAGCTGATCAGTTCAGTGTGTATGTTTTTATGCCCTTTAGGTATAGTGTTTTGCAGAATTATGGTGTTTTGCTTAATGACAGTCTGGGGGAAGTTCCTGGAGACTACCCATGGCTAAAGTTCCTTTTCATCCTTTCAAAACACATGTATTCTGTTGCCTTGTTCTATCATCTTTGTTTTACCTTTCTACTTCACTATTTATTTTTTCAGTGTGCTTTTTCTGCCATGATGATCTCACTACATACATGGATGCCTTCCTTGCATGTAATCTAAAACCATGAACCTAGAACCATGGGATGTATTCACACAGTATTTTGCAGGTAGACATAGGCTTGTGGTGACTGTGCTTCAAAACGACTTGAAGCTGTGAGTAGTGGCATAGTGCTTAACTTGAGGTATTATACTCTGCCTTGCAAGTTGGCTTTGCTAAATGGCCAAAGTTAGCATGCACCTGAAAGCTGCAAAACATTATGTAGATATAACTTTAGCATTTCTTATCTTTGAGGTTTCCACTGTTTTGTTCCTTGCAAAGAATATTTCTGATACAGGGGCCTCTGAACTGGTCCTTGCACAAGTTTAAGTTTGTTAATTTGAGGTCTATCAAAGTCACCAAGATAAGGGGTTTGAATCAGGTCTTGCTGGCTGTCAGTGGAAGGAGCCAGTCCCAGGTGATCTGGTGCACTGCAGCATGTGGTGCTGAGGGTATATGTCCATTGAGTTGATCTTCAGGCCCAACATATTGCATGCCCAGTCTGAGATGAATGGATTGCTGTGGTCAAATCCATGTTCTTCAAGGTGGAGCAGGAGCTCTTGGGAATAACAAAATATTTTCAGCACCTGTAGTGGTTGGGTAGTTTGTACTGGAAAGTCTAGATGTCCTCAATCTTGCAAAGTCTTCATAGTTGGGTAGCAGACTTAATTGAGATTGAGAAGAATGGTACTAGTCAGTGCTTTGCTTTTTCTTTGCCTTGCCTGTGTCTTGCTCTATCATTTTTATCTATTAAACAAAATACCATGGCCTACTCTTTTGATAAAATCATTTACTTACAGAGTATCATCAATGGGTGCGGCTGATGATCTGTACAAAATAAATAGTAAGTAAAGCTGACAGCCTAGAAATATACCATGCCACTGAAAAATAACCCAGGGAAACTTGGAGTGCCTTATGTATCAGCTGAGTTTTTAGGAGCTCTTCGAAAGCAGAGGAAGGAGATTCGATAAATTTTTTGAGATTCGATAAATTTTTCGAGATTCGAGCGTGGAACAGTGTGAGAATAGGCCTGCGTTTGGTCAGACAAGGAGGTAAGAGTAGATCAAGCAGGAAGACGACTTTGATGGGGGTAAAGATCAGCTAGTTCTCATTCTGAGCCAGTAATTTCAGCTGAAATATTAAAAACACACACACACACACACGCAGAGTACTTGGAAAACAGTTCAAGTGTATCATTGTAGAAATTAATAGTTCAGTAACTTGACTCCCAAACAGTATGAAGTTAATTTTATTCGTATTTGAGATTCTGCCTAAATAGGGAATGGGGAAGGGTACACAACAGTCTGCTGACCATTTTTATTTTGAGATGTGTGTTTGTATTTTTATTGCTGATCCTTTGCTATAGACATCCCCATCAAAGTGAGTCTGTGCTGTTGGACTTGGTTCTGTTTCTTGTCATGACAAATTATGATATGTTTTTACTATTTATGAATGATATTTTTAACTCCAGAGCCTGAAGTTTAGTTACCTAAGTACATCTTTATGCGTACTAATAAAACACACATTTTTCTGAGAAGCTGAGCACTGTAGGACCTAATGATTTTGCTGGAAAAAAGATTAATCAACATCTCTGAATTTGAGGTCTTTACCTGTGTCTGCATGTGGAATTGAATAGCTGATATTTAAAGTATTTATTTAAAAATATTTTTAAAAGTTGGTGTCTCTTGTCCCCTGTCTCTATTTCAGGTTATATATATGTGACATAAGTAACCTTTTTGAGGTTTGGAGAAGAAACTAAGGTCACATCTTTAAAATCAGGCTACCTTAAATCATTTCAAATTGGGCATCTTAGAAATGGAGGTATCAGAATGCCTTTTCACTCTTAAACATTGGTACTATATGAATATTTATATACACATGCATGTGTATATGCATAAATGTGTGCATGCATATATATGTATTTGTGTTTGTATAAGACAAAGAGTTCTTACTGCTTAGAATACTTGTGCGTAGCAATTTTGGCTGCAAGGAGAAAAAAAAATGGTGTGGTCACAGTAATTCGCAACAAACCTTTTGCACAATATTTCACAGTCTTTTGTATCTACTAGCTTGTCTCCCGTTTTTGTTCTGGGATTTTTAGTGTTTGCTTTACTAACTTCATTCCGGTCTGATTTCTTTGGACAGAAAATGAGTTTCATCTTACTCTTGCATCCAGTATCCACACAGTTCTTTCAAGTCATTGAGAAATATTGCAGGGTGAACTCTTGTGCCCGGTCCATATTCCCAAACCTTGTGGCAGTTGCTGGAATTTCCAGCTGTCACCAATGCAGGTGAGCGTGGAGGGCAAGGCTGGGGATGTGTTGATGGGCAGTTAGTGGAAGTCCTGACAGTGAGATGCCTTTGCCCATAATTGCAATAGATTGCATTACTTTATTATGTTCTTATGAAAGCATTTCTATGTCATGTGCACTTCTTATTTTAATGTATTACATGTACTGGATCTACAGTGGAGTCTGGCAAAAAGGTGAACCAGAACTTAACAATACTGGCATTGCTATAGAAATAATAATCTGCTTGTAGAAGTGAGAAGCATGAGCACTTGGAGCGTCTTAGTCTATTGCATTTAGCATTTTCAGACCTTAATAAACATGGATGGAATTATAAAAACACAAATTAAGGGAATAACCTGATTCTATTTTTTCCAGAAAGAAAACTAAAAAATACTTTATCTTCCTTTGATATGCTATATTGAACGATATCAAGTACCTTTTCAAACCCTGACTTGAATTCCCATCTATGTTTAAACTTAAGAAATTTACAAGGGATAATTAAGTTAAGGCAATTTTGTTTTTAAGTGTATTACCAAAAAAAAAAAAAAAAAAGGAAATATTTTACACTTGATTTGAGGGGCAAATCCAAATGAGGGTTTCTTGGAATGACTAAATATCAGGAGTTTTTAATCACATCTTTGATTTTAACTATTTTAACTACTTCAGTTTTCTGGTGTTTGTTTTGCCATAAACATCACCTAATCACCTAATTATTGATCAACTTGCTGTGAGTACTGTAGTCAAATGTATAACTTTTATTTAGTTTGGGGACATTTGAGTTTTACGTTTTTTTATGTGGATTTGTTGTGATGAGTTTGAGCTGTTGAAAGTACATGCGACGAGTTAAGTATGATTGAACTGAATTTGCTGTTGAGCTTAAAATATGGGGAGGAAAAAAGCATATATGTGTGGGAAGTATTCCTATTGTGGAGTTGGAAGTAGCTTTGCAGAAAGATAAGTGAGGTGAGGCCTGGGGTGGCAAGGTCGCATACATGTGGCTTGTGGCACGGCCAAGAGCAGCTTCTAGGAGTCCAGAAGTTGCTGTAGTCTTGAGACCACACTCCCTTCTTTAATCAATACAATCACTAGAAGTTTGGGAGCTAGAATTTCTTCATGGAAACATCTTCTCTTACTTCCAGACTGCTAAGAGTCTTTATACAGTGAGGAGAGAGCTGCTGGTCATTGGTAAGCCAGTACAGCACACTGCAGTTTCTGTGACAGATGTGCCTGGCCCTCAGGAATAGAAAAATTTGCCAGGCAAGTGGGGTGCTGGTTGAGGTGGCCTTGGTATCAAAATTAATCTCCCTTTCCATTCCTGGGTCATTCTCAGTGTTTTGTTATCCCTCTGTCCTCTGTGCTTCCTCCTCCTTTGCCACTCCTATGAGCTCATAAATACAGGAAGAATAATATTTCTTTGTAATTTAGCACCTGGGAATCCTATTCCAGATAAACTTTAACATTTCCAGGAAGTCATAGGTACTTCTCTTTAAAACATAATGAGTTTGTCTTTGTTTTCTCCTTCTCTAATTGGCACTTTCAATTCTAATAAACCAACACCCACAAACTATGCAGCCACATGATCTTTTCAGTTAATACAAATCGTCATTTCCAGTCCAATAGACTCTGTTAATTGTGCAAACCTGCAACACACCCATAAAGCACCTATCTTAGTTTGTTATGCAATGATGAATCATGAAGGAAATGTGGAGTGTAATTAAATACAATGATGTAAAGATAGTAGTATGAAGCCAAAATCAAAGTATAAGTGATAATCATCTGTATTAAATGTTTGTTTCTGCATGTTGTTTTCAGAAATTACTTAAATGATAAGTTATCTGGCTGCTGCACACATGCCTGGCATATGTTTTGACAAGTTAAAAAATGATCTGCAAATCTGTAAGCAAGCTGAACAAAGTCTGCTATCAAAATAGTCTTTTGGGGAAGCAAAGGTATGTGACTCAATCTCAGACTTGGCAGACAAGCTCTTTGTAATCCTGGTGTGATCTCGCAAGTTTTCTGGTCTTCCTGGAAGCACTAGTTTCAAAATAATGCTTTCATGAAATTTTTGCTGTGATATGGTTTCTAGCAATACAGGTCTTATCTTCAAGCTACCTTAGTGTCCCTTCACTCTAGTATGGAAAGATGCTGTCTGTATATTGATTGAGAACTTCGGGATTATCTGGAGGCCAGGTATTCTGGTGACGGGAACATCATTTCTCTTAAATCCTCTTGTTATAACTTCAAAAATAAGCTTTGCATGCAGAAGTGCACACATACCGAGATGTGTGTGTGTGTGTGTGCACAGTACTCCCCAAAATTTTTTTAACACTTTCCCAAGCTGCTCACTGTATATGAGAGCATTTGCTTGCTTATTTGCTTGTCTTCAACACAAAACAAGTGCCAGTGATGAGCTCTGGTACATTCATAGTAAACACATGAAGAATTGTTCTCCTTGTCCCTCAGAATGGTATTGTATGCCAGTGCGATAGCTGACAGCAGTTCATCTGCATGGTCTCCTGATGTCAGCTGGCTGGCTCTCAAGTGATAGCCCATGTTTCAGTGGAAAACAAAGATATTTGAGAAGCATGTGTAATGGAAGTAATATCCATTCAGAATCAGTGTTTTTTTTTAATGAGTATTGAGACAGTGTACAAATTGAAGTTTTGAATTTGAATTTTCTGTCTCTCTGTGGATTAAACTAAAGCTGAGAGATTTTTATGTGGGAATAAAAATAACATGAGAAATTCCTGACAGGTCAGACCAAAGGTCCATCTAGGCCAGCAGTCTGACTCCTGTGGGAGCAATAGGAAAGGCTACTTCGAGGAAAACTTGCAAACCTGGCCACGTTTTATGGTACATTGCCCCGTGTTCCCCCAGCAGCCACAGCTGCCGTATCAGGGTTGTCAGCGGGTATGTCCATACCTGGTCCTGTAGTTTCTGGTTACAGATCTATTGCCTGTGAGTTTATCTAGCCCCATTTTGAACCTGCTGAGTGTGGCTGCCTCTACAACCACTGGTGGCAGCAAACTCTGGCAGTTCCCTGGTCACTTTGTAAAGTGTTTTCTTTTATCTGCTTTAATCTGATTTGCTGCTAGTTTCAGCAAGAGCCCCCACTTCTAATATTGCAGGGTTTAGCAAATAACCATGCCTGGTGAAGGTTACACATTCAGCTTATTTGCTGCCTTTATGGGTTTTGTAAACCTTGATCGTAACACTTGCAACCTCCTCCAGACTTCTCCTAGCCTCTTCAGTCTCTCCTCCTAAGGCTCCATCCCTTTCATTGTTGTAGCTACCTTTCTCTTTGCCTTCCTTAACTGCGCCATGTCACCCTTGGTGCAGAGACCAGAGCCACACGTGGTACTCAGACATGGGCTTGCCAAAGCTTTACATAGCCCCACCCTGTCTGGTTCACCGTATCCTTCCTGAAGAGGCCTGACATTTTGTTGGCTGCTTTTGGCTGCTGCCCCATGTTGAGCTGTTGATTTTGGAGGGCTGTCACATATGACTTTGAGATCCCTCTTCTGAGTTGTAACTCCCAGTTCTGAGTTCAGCATTGTGTAGGCTTGGCTTACATTGATTTTCCCAAGATGCGCTAGCTTATATTATCCGCACTGAAGCTCCTCTGCTTTGTAAAGCCAGTAAAGGCCATAGGAGTTATTTTCCCTGAAATGTAAGCGAAATTACTTAGAAATGTTTCCACAGTTCCTGTCAAGCTGATGTGCTTAGGTAGCTTTGCTCTTACAGAAATCCGTCTGAGAAATGGAAATATCCATTACTTGTTTGTGATGACTGTGTTATTGGTTGGAGAAAAAGACTAATTGATTTACCTTTTTATTCTCCTTCTTTAAGCACATTCAGTGTAAAGAGAGATTGCTGAGGAATAAAAGTGTATGCTTGTATTAGGGGGAGCATGCAGTGAATTTATTTTGAAGTATTTTTCCCTAAGTAAGTAGTTAAGGATCCTGTTCCACCTGCTGAGGTCTGGGAGCACCAGCACTATTTGAGTAGTAAGCAGGAGCACAGCTAACAGACTTACTTTAGCAGTTAGCAGGGTAGTTTGTTGGTTTGGGGCTTTTTGGTTGTTTTTTCTGCAATTTTTCTGGTGGTTGTTGGAGGGTATTCTTTATGTATTTAGGCTTGGAGATTCTTACATCAGTCTATATAGTGAGTCAGTTACAGGTTAGTTTAAAAACAAACAGAAATGGCATAAGGGGCGAGCCTAACCTGTGTTCCTTTACTTGGTCAGATGCTCCTCAAGGGTTAGCCCTTGTTTGTCTAACTAAAGACTCTAGCATTTCACCGCAGAGTTCAGCTGATGGCAGAAGAGCGAGTGGCTTTAAGCAGCCTGTGTTCTTCCAGGGTGGACAGTAAAGGTGCTCCTCAGGGGGCACAGGGTGAGCTCCTGCTGGCTCTGAAGGGTCGGTCCAGAAAGCCCTTGCGTTAAAGGGAAGAGGAAGGACCAGAGCAGGTAGCTAACGGTGAACCTGTTGTTCGTGATGTCATTAGAACTGACTGCTGCATCCATAACAGATGATGGACAGAAGGTGAAGGATATGCCTGAGAAGCATCACTTTGCCTCATTTCTTAAGCATTTTCCTTTCATGCCTGCTAGTGGACCCTATCAGAGGTAGTACACAGGGCTAGAATTGAGTAAAGCATTATGGATTATGTAAAAATTGTGTATGATGTAAAACAAAATTTACAGTAAAGCATTAGAACACGTTGCCAGGTGAGGATAAAATGGGTCTTGAGTAGTCAGCCCCACTGCAGCATATTCAAGGACCCCTAGGGATACTGCCTCCCCTCCCCTTTTCCTTCTTGAAGAAGTGTTGTGCTATACCTGACACTTTTCCTAGTGCTCTTCAATACATGCTTTAAAATTGCTCTGGACAGTGGGAGAAATCAGACTCAGCCCTAGAGAAGAGATGTTCTTTTAAGCGTTATCTCTTCCTCTCTGAGGAGCATGAATAGACAAAACCCCCAACTGTAAGCCTAAATGGTCTGTAATTCAATTCAGTGCCTGGTGGTTGGGCCAGACAAGTTAGCAGGGATTTATATCCCGCCTCAAAGCTCCAGGATGTATGTGATTCTCCAGGGTATGGGATGTTCAGATGCCAGTTTGCTTTTTTAGAAATGGAGGTGCCTAAGAGTTTTTTGTGACATTCAAATTACATTAAGCATATTTAACCACTTGAATTTACAGTTTCTCGTAAATTACTTAAACTGAACCATCGCCATCCATGCTTGAGAGAAGCTGGAACAGCTTGCATGTAAATTAGGTTCTGGTAGCTGGTGTTTATTTTGTAACAAAGATATCAACAGTGTTATGTGGCAAGCAAGCGAATAGGAAGAAATGTCATGAGAGTCATTATTTCTTGGTGTCAAAGTGAAAGGACTGGCTTGATAATTCAGCTTGATAGCTGAGTAACCCTGAGTCACCTGATGTAAGACTTGACTGCTGAAGTCAGATTTAAACTAGCTGGGATATCCCAGTCGGTAATCCTTTTTGCTGTAAAGTTGAATTCTTTTTCCCCTTGGGTGGTGGGGAGGGAGCAGCCTGTCAGCATTTTCCATATGCTAATATGAATACACCTGGCATTCCTTTAGAGGTGACTTGCACAGCTGGACTGCATCTCTCGTCTGCCTGAAGTTCTGTAGAAATTGGCACGTGCCATGGAAGTCATGATAGTATTGCCTCATAGTAGAAGTTGTGGCTTCATCTACATTGCTTTGTCAAATAGTCTTCAGGGTAGGATCTGAAAACAAATTAGTTGGCTGTTCACAGTGTCTGCTTATGAGAGATTTTTGTGATGCTAGCTCATGGGCAATCCTGTGGTGTACTGTGGAAGAGAGGAAGGCAGAGACTCCAGTGCTGCTTTTGGATGCATTTTCCTGCAGAGCGGGAATAGTCCTGAGCCTCCTTCATCTCACGCTGATGAATTCAAGCTGAAAAGGTGACATGGGATCTTTCTTCCTAGGGGTCCTGCAGGCCTCCTTAGATCAGGGGGGATTTAAGGAGTCTACTAATGAGAGAATGAGAGGAAGAAATTGCAGGAGGATTTCTGAGCAAAAGGTAGCAAGCAGTTTTAAACATAGGAGATGTCATGGTGAAGGTGAAAAGTAAAGGGTGTGTGAAAGGAACAAGGAGACAAGTAGGAGAGAACGGGGGTCTGACAGATGAATATGCTGCTGTGAAAGTTCAGAAACAAAAGGAGGAAACTGCCAGAGCAAGAAAAGAAAAGTTTCTGTGGTCGAAAAGATCATTTTATCATTTGCAACTGGCTATAAGGAGAGGCGTTTTCACAATGAGGCAGTCAAGCATTGGAGCAGGTTGCTTAGAGATGTTGTGCAGTCTCCATCCTTGGAAGTTTTCAGGACCAGACTGGATCAAGTCCCAAGCAACCTGGTCTGGCCTCAAGGCCGATGATCGTGCCTGGAATAGGAGGTTGCATAAGAGACCTTCTGAGGTCCTGCACAACTTGAATTGTCCTATGATCCTATTCATGTTAAAAACAGGAAAACAGAAAGCACTAAGAATATGTCCTTGTCCAGCTTGCTTGAATTTCATTTTTCTGGATGACTCTGCCCAGAATGCATGTGCGTCGTTTGCTTTAAAACAAACCCAGCAGTTACTTTTTGAAAATTCTCTTCTAAAAAGGATAGACTGAGGAGTTGCATGTATTATTAGTGTCAGGTTTTCTTCTGATGAGTAAAGCAGTCTTATGATTTCAGAAGACATCATCTTTCTCAGTAAGGAGCTACTGTGTTTAAAGATGGTGAGATTCACGACTGCCAGACTTAGTTGCTGATAATATGTCCCAATAATTTATTTAAAGACTTGGTTTACCTTTTTTTAGACAGCTAGCTATTGTCGTGGCTAGGGAGATGTTTATAAACATATTAAGTTACCAAGAAGTTCCAGACTTTTCTGTTTAAAAGTAAGTCTGTGCAAAGAACACAGTTATCCTTGGGGGGAATCCTACAGAGTGTTGTTTGGACAAAGCAGTAAGAGAGAAAAGGACATTGCTCACTTGACTGTTTCTTGAGTTGAGTCAGGAGGGGGGGGGAACACAGCAAGCACTTGGCCAAAGGTGAGGGTGCTGCTGAGCCCCTCCCCAAGGAGCTGGAGGCACTTGGCACAGCAGCCTCTGGACCTGGGGATGGTGGGGAGCCTGAGTGCTTGCAAGGTGCAACCTAGCATCTGATTCAGAGTTTGGCAGGGATTGTACTGATTGCAGTTGCTGCAAAGCATTAATATTAGGTGTGTTCCACGGGGGGGAGGAGGGAAAGTTGTATATGGCTTCTTTGTTGCTAAGATGTCAAAATATCAGAGATACATTCTGGCAGCATGGGAGGGAAAAGGTTAAGCAAAGGTACTGCATACAGTGTCACAGTTACAGCCTCACCTGGGCCCCTGGCCAACAAAGCCAGTATTTCAGGTTGGGTAGGATTCAGAAGAGGCTAGCCCTCCTCTTAAATATGTTAGATCTGGCTGCTGTCTTTGAAGAAACTAGACTGGAAAACAGGAATGAGAGAAAAGCTGAGGGCTAAGTGTCACTTGCACTGCTATTTTTCTGTGGAAACAGTGAAAATGCAATTGTGTTTTAGCTGCATATAACTGAAAAAGGAAGATCATGCCACACACATTCTCCAACGCTGCTATGGTTTTGGAATAGTGCCTGAGTCCCAGGCACTAACAAGCTTTTGAGGACCCTCACTGGCTCCTGGGAAGTGCCAGCTTTATCAGCAGGGAAAGCCTGCAAGTGCTCTGTGTTGATAGTTATGTTGAGCTCCCTGCCCACAGTCCTTCCCAAAGGATGACTCTAGCCCCAGGAAGGCTACCTGTGACTAGTAATTTTTACTTTTATTTGGCTCAGATCTTTCAATGCTCTATTTAAAACACCAGGCGCCGTTATATCTAGGTGGCAGCAGTTCCCAGAAAAATTTCTTTCAGGACAGGTAAGTCCTCGTGGGTGGAATGGGGGACACAAGCCAACTTACTGAGTCATGTTCTCACCCACTTGCATCTTATCTGCAGTTCAGAGAGGCTGTTCTCTAGAACCCACATTATGGAATTCTTGAAGTATTGGCACTTCCACATATGATCTTGTCTCCCCAGCTCTTCTCTCCCCATCACCTGCTGATTGTTCTTTCCAGAGGATTAATTTTCCCCGCTTGTAAAACTTAACGGCTCAGCCATGCACAAAGATTATGAAGATGTGGGAGCTGGACCTTTAAGAAGCTGTGCCCTGAGTCTACTGGCAGTGATTGTTCCATAGCAGAGAGAGGTATTTGAAGCCAAGAGGATCACTCCGACACTGAGTGCAGTGGCTATTGTTTGCCTCCTTAGCTCAAAGTGATAGGAACTTTGGATAGGAAGGAAACTTGATAGCCAAGTTAGCTCTTTCTTTATGAGGAAAGCTGTTATCTGTAGGACTTTTTTTTTTTTCATCCTTCTGTAAGGAAGCTGATGTTGCCAGCTCCTTTAAGCAAGGCACAGAATTAGATGGACCCTTTTTTTCTTGTCCAGTATATCTGTTCCTTTATTGCTAATGGCAATGGAGACACTACCTCCTTCTGTACTTAGGCAGTGACTGACATTTTTCATCATAGTGCTGATAGGAAGTTAGTGCAGTTATTTGTATTGGGCTCAGCCCACAACCTCTGGAGTTGTCACTGTAGGCAGCTTAAGTTTTCTTTGTGGCTTCCCTTTGCTGTGGCAAATGTGTCAAGTTCAGAAATGTCATCCTCACCTCACAACCTCTCTTATAGTTAGTCTTTCTTAGAACTGGTAAGGCAATTTCTATAGCTCCAACCTCTGCTTGCTTAACCCAGATGGTTCTTCAGTAGCTGTACCAGGTGATACCAAAAAATGTATGGTGATTGCCATGTATAAACTTTTAATTAAGAGGAAAAGGAAAGAACCCTTTGTGGCTGATTTCTCTGCTTGGAATGCTGAGAGGGAAATCTGGAATGCTTACCTAGCTCCCAGTGGTTCTGGGGACAAATCAGTTCTGTTTCTTATTGACCAAAGAGACTAAGGTAATGAAAAAGTTCTGTGAGGAATGGTCAGTGAGGGTAGCTCATCATCTGTTGCTTTGTCAAAATTTGGAAGGGCAAGGTGTACTATCTATATCTGCCTGCTCCAACCCCTTCTAAAATGCACTCGTGTCTATCAAGGGTGAACAACCCAAAGGCCTGAGGTCAAACTTTGTTTGCTTTTATGAAGCTGAAGCACTGTCAGGCTAATTAACTGCATCCTTAAGGATTAAAAAAAAAAAAAAAAGCTGAAGTCCGCAAAGCTACTAGAGAGGAAAATAAATCGATTCATACAAATACAAAGCAAAAATGGAAGATGATCAGCCTCCAGAGATGGAGGGCCTAGAGTTCTCAGAGGCTCCCTTCGCTGTCTGGAGTGGGAAATGATGCATATAGCCCTGTGTGTACTGATCGGGGGGAATTCATTGCTCAGCTGTTTTTTGTTCTCCCTTGTTAGTCTGCTTCCACATCCCTGTAGCAAATACCGGTTATCAGCACTGTGCAGGAACTGCAGCTTCACTCATGTGTGACTCACAAGATACTGCAATATACCTACGTAACAGTTGGCCAGATGTCACTGCTCCTCTGTAAAGAGCCACAAAGCACATGCAGGTAGTGAGGGTCATTTAAAATTTATTTAGCAAATGAAGTTGCTTGCTAGCAAATAAGAAACTGCTTGCTCTGAGGGACTGAGTTTTAATTTTAATTCGTATTTGTTGCTTGTTCATTTAAGCTGTAGTTCCCAGAGGTGGTGATGGACATTCCCTCTGCAGTGGGCCCAGGTACATTACTGTATCAAGAGTGTAATGGGAGATTCCTATGGAATGCCAGCACCTAAAATGGATTTGGGAAGAAACAAGAGCATTCATTTTGCAAAGAATCAGGTGTTTGAACTGCAGCTCACATAGCCAAGGCTTCTGCTTGTCTTGATGATACACTACATGCTCTTTTCTGTTTTGCTTTTTTCATAAGAGTTTCTTGCATGGAGTTATCTTGCATAAGCTTGCCTGCTGGGAGTGTTGTGAACTCACTAGAGTTTCAATCTTTTTGTTGTCTTAGTGATCCATGCAGGGACGTACGGCACCAGGAAGGCTGGTAGAATAATCCTGTGTTTTTGTGTTTTGTCTAGAGAGGAAGTGTTACTGAGTTAATTGTCATTTTATAGTTATAAATTTTTATGAGTGTTCATTGAGATCTACTATATCTGGTGACTGAGACAAATAATAACCTGGTGAATGTTGCATTGGCAGAAAATATGTATCATTCTAGCTGGAATATTTTGTCTACTGCTTGACCAATACTTGGTGCATATACAGAGCATGCCTGGCTCAAGCAGTACCCTGTACATTGTGCCTGTTTTGGAGAAGTTGACCATCTTGTGCTCGACTCCTTTCTGTTTTTTTTTCTCCCCCCCCCCCCCCAATCCAGTTCTGACTTCCTTTATTCAAAACAAAATGAAACTCAAACTGAACCCCCCTTTTCTAAACCTTATCAGTGAGACATTCATTTAAACCTTGACTGGGTGCATTTTAGACTGTAATTATATATAATAGGAGCTCCTTCCCTGTATGGTTCTTAAAGTTATGAATTTCATTTACTTTTAACTGTAGCATACATCCCGCATTTCTAGAGACCCAGCTTTTCTACAGACTCTGGCAGATGTCTCTAGGCTGCATTTAGTTCTTATTTTAAGTGAGTTAGAAGCTTTAAAAAAGTTCAGTTGGCAATTCCTGCAGGGTAAAGACCTGTAGGAGACAAATTGGTGGATGTGTGCCTTTTACACAATATCCAGATGTTGTGGGTAGGTCTGGCTTTAATCTGCTGTGCCTCCTGCTTGAAGGAGAGGCTTTCAGAAGCCTCTCCCAAGATAGCAGGTTTTGAGGTCTGTTTTTTAACAGAAACACTGACAAAGCCACGGAAGGCTACATGATTGGAAATGTGGTATTTGTAATTCAGTAGATTTAACAGGGGATTGGGAATGAATTCTGAGACAAAATACTTACTGGCTGTGTGTGACCAGGCTGGTTAACTTAAACACTTGAATTGTCTTCAGATGAGGGTTGGCTGGTTAGAGATACAGTGCAGAAGTACATCCGGTTTAATGGATAGATGCATGTGAACAAGAAGAAACACAGATCATGGAACTCCCATTGTTTGGGGTGCACTTGGATGAGTCATTGACTAGTAGGGGTGTAGCCAGGATCACAGACAGGCTGATAGTATGTGCCTGGTTTGGGAAACGTTGGCTTGTAGCGGAAGAATATAAAAAGGAGGGTTACGCAGAGCTGTAAGAGGTGCCAAGTCTTTTTTGTTCATGAGTCACCAAGGCAGTGGCACCTTGTACTTACTGCTCCCTGACTAATGCAGGGGTTATTCCCAAGTGTTCAAAGAATATTGGAGGTTCCTAGTTCAGACTTTTTACACATGACATCATTTTGTTACAATGACTGACTCTTTGGGTCAGTTTATTTAGCAAGTAAACAGTGGTAAGTGAGGGAACTATAACAAGGTATACCTGCATTGGCTCAGCTGACAGTACAGTCTGCTCTCCATTCTAGTTATTGCTTGATAATATTTATCTCCTTTCCCAGATGCAGACAGAGCACAGCAGTACCTGCAGGCAAGCAATGAGTCTTAAACAGAAAACCAGCTTGGGGGGAAGGGGGGGGATGGTAGTTATAGCAGGAAGATTTAAAAGTCTGTAACCTTTCAGAATCAAATTATGTAATTATTTACTGTTTTGTCTTTGAGCAGTTCATTCAAGCCTAATTCACCAGGTCTTTGTTGGGCCTATGCAAATACAGAACAAAAGAGGTCTCTACTCAGAAAGTTCATAATCTATTAATAAGGATGAATGGCCCTGGAAATAAAGGCAATAGGACCTTCCAACAGACTTACTTCCTATGGAGAATCCTGTCACTGCTGCTATTATGACATTGCACCTGACCTTACTAATCATTTAAGCCATCGCTACTTAAGCTGGCTGGCAGCATCCCTTTGTTTGACTGGTTCTGCGTTAATTGCAGTCCACTTTACCTTCTGAGATAGAAGGTAGAAGTCACTACACTTGTGACTGGTTTCTTTCTTATGAATTAAGCTAAATGCAATGACCTCATACCATTGAGCCCTCGGTTTTGTCTGCAGTATTGATGCTGTTAGTGTTTAAATGGTTTGGAGTTCTTAGTGGCAAGGCACCTGCAGCTGTCTCTAGACATGGTCCACATAAGTAATTAGTACTTTATACCATATAAAGAACTTGGCACCAGAAGCCTTTCCTAAAACAGGAGAGAATTTATTTTGTGGATAAAGAGAGGCATTACCTCCTGAAATCTCATTTTGTATGACTGTATGTGCAGGAAGCATTATCTGTATCTGTAAAGCAGCATGCTGTAGGCTGAATGGAGAGGAAAAAGGACAGCCTGGAAGAGTCTTTAGGTACAACATAGGCATTCTGAGGGGCATTTGTCCGTAAATATCGAAATTTTTCTGACTGCGCTATAGACATAGCATCACCCAGCAAAAACAAGTAGTTAAAGGTGGTTCTAATGCTTTATTTTTCCCTAGATACTTAGTCTTTCATGAGCCTGTCTGTCACAAACATCAGGAACAGAACATTGCCCGTAGTAGTAATGAGCACTTGCATCACCAGGAAAACAATTACCTGATTACATATTTGCAAAGAGATAGGATTCTCATATGGAAAGGCATGCCTGAGAAACAGCAAGAGAATGACACTAAGTATTTAGTGTTTCTCATTCAAATCTTTTCACTTATAAAAATATTCACTTTCTTGCATATTCTAGTTACCTATCATACAAGTTCCCAGTACAATGACACTGAATGTTTACAGACTTTCAGTAAGACTTTGACATAAATAGTTTGTAATGCAGAGTGCTTTTTACCATGGGCAGAATTCTGTATGTAGAATGTAGGCCCCAGGGTGTATGAGCTAGTCCTGCATCCCCACGTGGGTGACAGCAGGTTCTAGACACAATTAAAAAAAAACTTGTTAAAGGGATTCCTTCTTTTTTCTTTTTTCTTTTTTCTTTTTTCTTTTTTCTTTTTTCTTTTTTCTTTTTTCTTTTTTCTTTTTTCTTTTTTCTTTTTTCTTTTTTCTTTTTTCTTTTTTCTTTTTTCTTTTTTCTTTTTTCTTTTTTCTTTTTTCTTTTTTCTTTTTTCTTTTTTCTTTTTTCTTTTTTCTTTTTTCTAAGCTTGCCCCTTATGGTACTACCAGCACTTGAGTTTGCTGGTGCAAGGTACCAGCTCTGAAAGGGTTCAAGACTAAGCACATATGGATGTCTCCCAAATGCCGTAATGTGCTAAATCCTGAGGAATATTCCCAATCATGAAGCAAAAAGAAGCTGCCTTACTTTTAGTCTCACCAGTAACATAACTGAGTTTGATCTAAGCGTATAACTATTCGAAATGGAAGGTGTTTTTACTTCATTCTTACTTAAATTACTTGGCATGTTTCTGTAGATTACAATAAAGCCATGTTTCCCCCTCACAAGAAGCAAGTATGTTTTGGAACCTTCTACAGTGGGAGAATATAATATTCTTTCTAAAAGGGTATACGGTAATTAGCTGGAACAGATTTAACTGCTTTGGTCTTTTCTGTCAGGAGCTGGGAGGCTTCATTGTTGGTAAAACCTTAGTCCCACTGAAGTCGCTCTGATTTCTCAAACTTTGCAGGCATTCATTATGAGCATATCTATGTTTAAGACTTGCCAGCAGAATTTTGTCTGCAACCTTCATGAAGTTCAAACACCTGCATCAGGTGATCCTTCCCATCCATTGCCCCTGCACAGCAACTGCCCTGCAGTAGGCCACCTTAGCTCATGTGTCATCGATACATTGCTCTGAGCACACACCGTGATGTCACTTTTGGTGTCTTCTTGTCGTATAGTTACAGATACCCCTCAATGTCTTGCAGCAGGAAACTGCAGTCTATAAGGATTTGCAAATACAGTAACCATGGACCAATCACCTGGTCTAATAATGGTGGTGGCATTAGGCCTTTGTGGGAAGAGATGGTATAGACAGGTTTGATAATATGGGCTAAGTCTAGAGGTCTCTTGTACTAGCACAAATCATACCTTAGCAATTATTATGCCAGCTCAGACCGTAATAAATGATGCACGTTTGGATAATTCTGTCCTAAAGTCCGCATGGCAGAATGAAGGTGGATGTGATACACTTGAATGCATTTCTGCTACTGTCTTCTCAGTCAGATGCCTCTGTGTCTGTAACTGGACCAACTGTATCTGCTTAGCTTGTATTGCCTGCACAAAAGCAGGGCATGAGGGCATTTAGGTCGTATTTTTACTTCTCAGTTACAAATGTGTGCTTCATAATGTGAAATGTGCTGTACTCTACAGGAGGGAAGACGTTCTCTTTTTTGCTTCGTTCATTACACCTTGTGGTTTGTGTTACTGTCCTGTGCTATCACTTAGATTCAGGCAAGGTAAACTTCATTCAGAAGGAATCTGATTTTAGAACTATTTATGCATAGATTAGAGGAACTGATTTATTCTGAACTGATACTACTAAGACACTGTTAAGGAACTGGAAGACTAGGGGCATTTTAGAAGACTGATTTCCTTTTCTTGCTCCAATACCCGTAATGCTTTTTGTTGTACGCACGTTACCTGGGGAAGTCTAATTCACTGGACTAGTTGATTTGCTGTTCCTCAGCTTAGAGGATGCTTTAGAAAGCTACATTTTCTGCACAATTTTGTTGTCAGACACAGAATTTTCTCCCTGATGTGGAAAGAAATGCTGTTAGAACTGAAGCTGAAGGCACTGCTGATTCATTTACATTATAGGCCTCTTGCACTCTGAACTCACTCAGCACAAGCAAAATTCTCCTGCTGCTGTCTGCCCCACCCTATCCAGGCCTTCTAAAAAATATCCTCCTGTAGAAAGTCTTTGCCTTCTAATTTCCATAGTGAACCCAAAGAGTTGATAGGTTGTTGCTGAACGGTTTGAACACAGTAGTGTTTCCTTATATTACAGGAAAACCTTCCCAGCAGCAAGACCTGTAGCAAAATGACTTTTTTTTTTTTTTTTTTTTTTTTTTTTTAAGGAATATTCAAGGCTCAGCAGACAATATTGAACATTAGGAAGTTAGCAGAAACAAACACATGAATCCTGCTTGCGTGGAAAGACAGTGAGAAACTATTAAGACTCCATGTCTTCCTAGAGAGAAGATCTGCGTGCTGTTATTGCCAGTGAGCTGTGAGAATATATCTTGAAGTCGTCATTAAAACCTCTCTCAAATGAATGGAAGTTTTCTGAGTTTGACGTGTTTTTTTTTCCTTGGTGAGATGTGTGAATACACATGCAGCAACCTTTATGGTTGAGAATAATAAGTCTTTGCTTTCTGTTTTTTTTCTTGTTCAAGGTTGTCAGGAATCATGGGGAACACAGAGAAAGTGCTGATTACTCAGGATGTAGAGATTTCAGTGAGATTATGCAAGCACAAAACACCATGGGAAGGAGAACAGTGCAGACACTTCAAGATCCTGCTTCCCCAGTCATCCAGGTCAGGTACGTAAAACAGAGTATGCTCTGTCTATCTTCTAGCTTGCATATTGCTTTTCTGCCTGTGGAAATGAAGCAGGGATGGAAAATGATTGCTAGAACATGCCCAGCTCTTGCTTCAAGGTATGGTCAAATCGTGGCTGGAGCAAGCACCTAATGAGACTTAGCCTGACTGTTGCAGATTTTGCTCCATATGTTTAAAGTAAGGCCCTTTAGGGGCCTATTTGTAGACAGGACAAGAAGAAAAAACAGATCAACACTTGTGAAAAAGTTTTTCTGAATGTTTTGTCTTTTGTATCAGTTTTTGCTTTTACTGCCCAGATGTTTGGGTGGGGAGAGAGAATTCACTGTTAACTGTCATTATGATCAGGGTGCTGCAAAGCTGTGGTAATCGGGGGCAGGGCAATCTGTGAACTAGTCAATCATTTGCAATGTCAGTTTTTAACCTGAGAATGCTTGAATCCTCTGCTTACTCCTTAAAGGGACCTGTGACTTTTTCTTCTCTCAGTTAAGTGATAACGAGGCTAATACAGAGGAGTATTGGTAATATCCTTTCAGCAAAGGGTGGGACCAGTAGATCAAGTGACTGTTAAGCACCCACCCTGCTGAAGAGTGGGAGGAAAAATTAAGAGATTGGCTCTGGTTTGGCTCGTCCTCTGAGCTTGCTTCCTTACTTGGCTAATTGGAGGCACGCTTCCAGCAGTTCTGAGTTTAACTAGAAACAGTGACACAGTTTTGAATGTAAATATTTCTTGCATACAAGCAAGAAAAGGATAACCTAAACTTGAAGCATTTTCTTAGCAATTTTGTGTTACGCTTTTGTCACTAGTTCAGGAAATGCCTGAAGGTAGACGAGCCTTCTTCTGGACTTTCCCTTTTGCATTTGCAGTGGTCAATTTAAAATACAGTGGTAAATGGTGTTTAAAAACTTTTTAAAGAGACAAGTTTATCAGGAAATGAATTTGAATTATATGTGGATAATTGAAAATCAGCCTCTGCTGCTCCATGTTTCTGCTACCTCAGCGAAGCTGCAGACTTGTTTTTCAGATTGGTGGGTTTCATTTTAAGCAGTGGACAGATAGCCATTATTACTGGGGAGAGGGAGAGCCTAAAAATTTTAATCCAAGGCTGTATTTAGATACACAGGAGCTGTAATCCATAAACTAAACAGGTACTGCCCCCTTCCTCACTCTTGTGCCAATGTCATGCAAGAGCGTTATTGTGGCATGACTGTGAACTGGGTTGGAGAGCTGGTCCGTCTGTTGGACCAGTGTGCATGGAAGAGCAGTGGTGCGGTAGAATTTGCTTTTTTTGTGGACTGCTGGCATATTCTTACAGTTGTTTTTTCCTTTAGAATTCTGCAGATTTTCTGAGGCTGTTCTTCACACTTTTGTGTGGGTCAGAGCAGAGTTCATGGGATGGGAGGTGTAGAATGAAGCATCATGTGAGTCCAAGTAAGTGTTAGGACAGTGTGAATTAATAGACTGTCTAGTCTTGGCTGTTAGTACTGCAGATTCATCTTGGAGTGAATGCCAAGCCAGTCTTGGTCTGTAGCACCGCACAGTGGTGTGCAGGACTCAGTGTGTCTGAAGTACTTTTAGCACACTCTTTTCTGCTCATTCATTGTGAACCGAATGCTTTGGGCTATTGGATATATCCAAACCACAAATCCTAAGAGGCAGCTCTTCTAGAATCTGTTTCATGTCTGTGGAGCTGATTGACAAGATGGTTGGTATTTTTTATGTCATAATTTGTACTTCCTCACATGGCTTGCTTTCACTTCGCTTTGCCTTCAGCAGCAAACACGCCTATGGGAGTATGAAGTTACGTTTCAGAATCATTATTACTCTCTCATATGTAGCTATAATTGTAGCTATTTTTTAAAACAGGCGTTTTCTGGTGGTTCATGCCAAAAACTGTAACCAAATTTGGCTAACAGATATTATCAAACAGTAGGTTTTATCAGGTGCGTCACAGTTTGCTGCCCTCACACTGTGGTTACTAAAGGTGAGTGAAGATATTCTAATGAGTGCCATATGTGAATTAGAGCAGCAGGATGAGCCTAGATCCCACAAACAACAGAATTTAGGGCACTACATTCTTGCTCTGTGATTCATAACCCTCTTTTTATGATCTGAAAATTCATTTGTGAATCATTCATAAATAGTTTTACTCTGATTTGGTCAAAACAGGACCACATTGGCCCCTTGATGGTTTCTGACACATGGATCAAGCTTCTGCTTCCTACTAATAAGAAATAATCCCCATATGGAAACTACTAGAGAGTCTGTTTTATAGTCATGCCCATGTCCATCTGGCCTCTTCTGGGAATGCATGAATAATGAAATGAATTGCTCAGCATACGCCATATCCACGACTGAGGAATAGCCTTTCGTTCCAGATTCCTTCTACATATTATCATGAACCACCTACTTTACAGAACAGGCATTAAGACTGAAGAGGAATCAAGTTCTTGGAAAGGTGCAATTTACTTTTAGGTTGCTTAGAATGTGCATTGTAGAAAATGACTGTAGCATATGTCTGTAAGTTGTGTACAGTTTGGATGATGTTCAATCTATGACAGTACTTAGCATTCAGAAAGCAGTTTAACACCTGAATATTCCTTTATTAGTAGTCAGATAAGTTCCTGATGAAGGAAAAAAAACAAAAACAAAAAAACCCAAGCTGATAAGGTGCCTAGAAGACCTTTACAGGTGAATGTAATGTTTTAACATATTTTGCTACATTCTTCCCTTGCTGTTACCAATTGGTTGATAATTTGCATCTTTGTAATGAAAAATTTTGAGTGTTTAGGCTTAAATGTAACAATGTCATTTTTTTGCTTGCTGTCATAACATCAGCGATCTCTTACTTGAATTCAGTTACATGGCAATAGGCTGTTGGAAATAAACTAAATATGGCCACTGAAGCAGAGTATGCATTTGTCCTCTATACCCCCAGCCTTGCCTCACCTCTCTCCTCCTTACAGTGTCTCTGTAGCTATAACAAGCTGAGAGGATGACTGTGTTACAAAGCAGTCATAGAAATAGTTTTGATATCATAGGAATCCTATTGATTAATGAAAGATTGTAAAGTCCATTTAGATAGAATCAGGAATACAGGTCACTTCCTAGGTCTTTGACTGCTCCATAGACAAGCAAATAGCTGCTTATGAATCACCTGGAGGACAGGAAAGGAATATGTGTGGCACTCATTTTCATGTCAACACCTTTCTTCAGTCTGTGATGGGATGTTAGTGAATCATAATGAAGGAAGAGTGCTTGCATGAACATTTGCAGAAACTCTGGGATCTGAGGAAGGACACATATTGAAAGTAGCATAAAACATGGAAAGGTGACTATGGAAGGGCATTTGACAGGCAAATTGCTTGAATACAGGGCCCCGGTGTCAGTGAAATCTGTAGCAGCCTAGAGAGGACTTCAGATAGAGAATTGCAATGTTATAGAATGAACCCTGAAGAGCAGCATGAAATGAGATGTGGAAAGAGGAACAAACTGCAGAAATCACCTGAGGATTTGTAACTCTATCTCACTTGTCAAACTCCAAATCTTCTGCGGAGTTTGTTGAAACAAAGGTTTTCGAATCATTCCATAGAGATACAGCCCCTGCTTGTGGATCACATGTATTGTCTCCTTCTGTTATTTTAAGCTTCTAAATTACTTTGATGAAAGCTAAAATGAATTAAATAATTCCTTAAAAAACTATTTTGTGAAAGCATTGAGGTGAGTGCTACCTGATATACTTCAAAATGAGTGAGTAGTTGTCTGTGTAGATGTTCAGGCTTCTTTTACTGAATGCAAAGAAACTTTGCAAGGAGAAAATACACAGTTTAAGAGTATAAAGCAATTATTTATTTATTGGCTAATGAATGCAATGTTAGTCAGGACTAATGAACTACTGGACTAAGCAGTGATTTACACCTCATCTCTCCTGAGGCACCAAGTGAATCCTTGATGGCCAGGCTGCCATCAAACAGGAGGAAAATAGTTGGCATCTGCTCCTTGAAACAGGCTGATTGGTTGATGTTGATGCTGATGCCTTCCTTTCTTTTTTTTCTTTCTTTCTTTTTTTTTTTAAAATCCTTTTCATGTTAGTATTTCTTATCTTGAATCATTGACCTGCTATTTCTGCCTCAATGATTTCACATCTGACCATGATTTTACTTTTTCTTACCTTGCATGGCTTTAGCTTGTACTGTTTCTCACATCTTAACAGCAATCTTCTCAGCACAGCAAAGCCAAGGTTGCAAGGTTAAATGAGGCTTTGGATCACACTTGAACTGCTATGCTGATATTTACAGAAGGAAGAAAGGAGAAATGTCCACACTAAATGCTCTGTTTTAATGTGGTCTGCACCGCAAAATGAACATGAGATCTCTGTGCTTTATAGGCTCTTCATAAAATGTAGTTGATGCTTGATCTGTTCTGTTGCTGATAAATGTTCTGAAATTTCCCTTCTGAGGAGGTCCAAAAGATGAGGAGCCAGTGTCATAGTGAGGCACAGCCCATTTATGTCACTTCGACTCTTCTCTATGACTTTTACTTGCTTGTTTGTGTGAGAGCAGAAGTCATTCCCATTTTCATGGTGCCATTGAGCTGTAATGATTCAGCCCTGAAAAATTATTTATGCTAGAATATGTACAGCCAGCCGAATAAAACTGAGTACACAGAAGTATGTAAAGCAGAAGGCTTGACCTTCTGATTTTTAGCTAAGAGGTTGAGTAGCATCTAAAGAGACTGAGTTGCATCTAGTACTTAAGTTATCTAGCAAATTTCCTATGTCCCAAGTAGCTCTGGCTGATGGATTTTTTTTGTGTGTGTGTGTGTGTCATGGGTTTTTTTGTGAGTCAGTTGGAAGAAAAATGAGATGTATTTTTTCATGGTGTGCATGATCTTAGGTGACAGTATGTCCAAAATGTACATTCTAAATCCATGTGCATTGTTTTTGTGACAGGAGGTCAGTGCCTTTTTACATAATAGGAGAATTGCAAATGCAGTAAAGTAATAACCCCTTTTGCTTCTCATTTTCCCATTTTGTAAAATGTGAGTAATTCGGTGAGATTAAAACTGAATACATGAATATTGTCAAAGTGCTCTGTATTCTCTTGCCCATTTGCAAATATCAGTGGTGGTGTTTCAGTCTCCAAAGATGGCTTAAAATGCAGTTTATAAAGGATAGTATAGGATAAAATATAGTTCATACAGGAAAATGTTTTTTATTGTTCACTTATTAATATTGACTTGGAAATGCAAATCCTGCTGACTTGTCAAAATATACCCACAGTCATATGGGAACTTGAAGATTATTTGAAAACTTTTAGCCATTCTGAAGTAAGGAGCCTGGTCTGACTGATCAGGTCAGATCTGTAAAAGACCTGAGCTTTGCCTCATAACCTAGAGGACTCAGGAGTCTGCTTGTATAGGTTGCTGTGAATTACAGAGTTCAAATCCAGTGGTGAGGAGAGTACTCATGGTCAGAATAACTGGCCCTGGAATGTCGCAGTCAGCTTTGAGGGAGATTTTTGAGTTGTGTCCAGGGATTCTTAGTATGTGACTGAGCTGCATGTCCGGCTGTTTGAAGGCTGGACAGTTTTCAAGAAATCTGCCCTTTTCCAGTCAGGTGCCTAATGCTGATGCCATCTTAGGTCAGTGAGAGACTTTTCAGCATCTTTAATGAGACTAGGAGTGGGATACGTTTGCTATGTCAGAAAAATGCACAGGTTGCTTTCCACTTTGAATGCGGCTCCCATGCTTTAAACCAGCTAGGGAACAAATACTACTTCCTATATGTGTAAACAGCTCAGAGGGTGGAAGGCTAGGCCAATATATGTTTGCTGAGTTAACAGTGTTTTTCTTGTTGTTTGGGGTTTTTTTGTTTGTTAGTTTGGTTTTCCGATTTTGGGATTCCCCTGTGTTTACAGGAAAGTTGCTTTGTGTCCTGGAGGTTGTACTCTTTGAAGAAGATGAAATTTCCAAGGCTGTGGATGCACCCCAGTCTCTTCAAGTCATGTAGTTTTTGATTGATATGTGAACCGCATTTTGTTTAGTTCAGAGACGGAAGAGGAAGGATTTGCCTGTCCAAATATAGACTTCCACTTTGGAGCTGGTCGTCTCAGTTTCCTTGGTAGTCAGTGGAGAGAAACAGGTGCTGCTGGGGCATGACTCATCTCTTCCAAGGCTGTGTCCCAATAACCGTCCGTCCGCTCAGGTCATCAGAAGCGATGTGGTCAAAGTTTCATCAGAGCAGGACTCATTCATGCCAGGTCTAAATGTCCCACATTTTCCTTTACCACTGAGCGCAGAGCCTCTTCTCAATTAGCTGAAAATTACATGATGTTTATTTGACCATCTGTGCGTATTTCTCTTTTAAAAATAATACTTTGATGACTGTTATGATAGGTTTTCATTGGCTAAATCAGTAATTTTTTTTTCCCTCATGTTGTTAGTTGAATGGAGGGAGAGAATACATACAGAGTAAGAAAATTTTTGGTTCTTTTTAACAGAGTAGGCAGCCAACAGAATTTGGCTCCCCAAGTGAATTCATACTTCACAGCTTGTCCACTCATAACAACCCAAGCATAAGAATCTTACTCCTATTAATCAGTTGTTATTGTTCTAATTTTACTTTCATGCTGACAAATGCTGCTTCTGAAGGATTGAATTTGAGTAGTCCTCACCATTTCAAGGAGAGAGAAGAGATTTGAGGGGATTTGTGTTGTAGGAAACTCTGTTTGTTTATGTCTCTGTCTTTGGTACAGCTGTAGTTTTCAAGCGTACTAAAAATGCCGGTCTTTCAGAGTAATTTCAAAAGATCCATTTTTCTCCATTAACAAGTCTTGATGAAGAAATGTTACCATAATTCCTCTTTATATAATCTTGATAGAATACTCTTAGACTTCTAACATTTCTTTTAGGATACGAAAGTAGACTAAAAGGATTGTTGGAGTGTTGATTTATTACCTGGTGTCTGTGTCCTGGAGGAAGGGGGGGGGGAGAAGCCAGTAGTCTCCCACTGGAATCTTGGCTTGAGGTGAATAGATGAATGACAAAATCTTTGCCCTGCACTGGGGCCTCTCTAACCTTCCACTTCCTGTTGAGTTGTGAAACAAAAAAGTAAACATTTAACTGAATGTGGCAGCCTGAGACAATCAGCCCTATTGTAGAAGGAACACCAGTCCCTTCTCTCTCTGCATAAATTCTCTTCACTGGCAATGCTAATAGAGCTGCAGTGGAAGTAAGCCAAGCCTTTCATTGGGCAAGACCCAAGTTTAAGCAGAAATACAAGTAGTGTGGTTGCTTGGTCCCTGGAAATACCCTGTATGAAGCAGGGTCATTGAAGTTTGCTCACAGTCGGAGGCTTTTCAAAAGTATTCTGCTTTTAATGTAGAAAATCAATTCACAGTACTTGAGACTTTGAAGCTGCCATGGGGTTTTGTGGGAGTGGTTGGATATGGCATAATTTTTATACTGATGTAATCATTCCAGAGTGGAATTGCTGAGATGTGTTCCTTGTACAAAAAGCAGTCATTTTTCAAACTAGTTTCCTTGATCTCATAGCACTGCGATGACTGTGCTTTCTTAGCTGAGGTAAGAATCTTTAAAGGGTTCTCGACATGAATAAAACAGTGGGTTCTAAAATACTATAAACTGACTTGAATTTATTGTTAATCCAACTTAGATGCAAGTAGTCTATTTCCTTGTTCCAGGCTCACTAGTTCATGCCATCCTTCAACTGTGCTTTGTGATGATCTGTCACAATGCTGGAGCCTGCATAACCTCCTGCCTGGAGAAGACGACCTGGATAGTACTGATGCACTACCAGTGACCTTGGGTATTTACAGATACAGTTCATGAGAACATTTCTTCATGCCTTTAAAATACTGTCTGCTACACATGTAAGTAAACATTACAAGCAGAAAGAGACAGTCTGGAAATATGTTAATTTTAATGGTAGTTCTGCCGATCTGATGCATCTGCTGCCCTACTTTATTTGTTGTGGGCTTTTTTATTTTAGAACAGATTGATAAGTAAATTGCTTTTAACAGATTAGACTTCAATAAGGATGACATTCTACATGTTTAATGGAATTTTAACCCACTTAAATTTATAAGGAGTTTTACTTTCTTCTCTAACTGCCCTAGAACTGCAGATGCAAGTCTTTTCTGACTTCCCGTTGCTAATTTGTCAGTCAGAGACTGAGTCAAATCTACATTTGGAATACTGTTACTTTTAAAGAATATTGGTCTTGTGCAAAAAGCAGTATATCATCTGCATTAAGATCTGTCTTGTACCTGTCACTTGGTTCCCAGAAACAGTGTCTCCCAATTTGAGTATCATGCTTCGGTGCTGACCTCAGGGGCTCCCTGGCTAAAAACCAGCAGTGGTGTGGTCCAATTCCTAGTTCATCTTATTGATTTAAATCGGTCTGAGGAAGTCTCAATCAGTAATATGGGAGATTTTCAGTCTTACAAAGCGGAAGTCCGAGTTCTCTACTTACTTCCCAAGCCTTTTCCTCTTTACAGCACCTATATAAATGCTACATGTATATTCTACCTATGTATATTCTCAGTCTATTCAGTGATAGAGTTGTTTTGTGCGGTGTTTTTGTTTGCTTTTGCTATTGCTTTCATATCAAGAGGAAAACAAAAAAAGACACTTGAAGTGGTGTTTACACAGTTACATATTAGGTGAGGGGCCCTCCAATATTATCTGCATTTTTTTCTGCTTGCTTTAGTTCTTGATTCATTTTATGCACATATCTAATTAGTATACTTATTATCTCTCTGTAGAGCTTTCTGCCAACATATCTTTGCAATAACATTTCTTAGCGAAATGAGGTCTGTGCAGACCATCCTTCCCTTAAGATGTTACAGGAGCTAGTGACCAATCATGTCTGCAGATTGTGCCATCTTTCCCATTGAGTTCTAGCTACAGACAGTCCTCACTTCACATGTCATTTATGCAGAATTAGAATATTTTAGGGGAAATGTCCTAAAATCAACAGAATGAGTGATATATATACACAGCTGACTGCTGAGGCCTGCCATTTTGTACATGGGAAAGGCCTAGTTGTTTTGGACTCTCTTCTTGCAGCCACTTACTTTTTCTCTGAGACTGCGTCCTAGACAGTCTTCACAAGTATGTATTTCCCAAGGTCTTTTCTAAGAGGGCTTTTAAATGTCGTACCCTTTGATCTGCAAAGTTCTTAGCCTGGCAAGGCAAGCTTGCAACTTCTCTGTGAGAAAAATTAAGGGCTTTAAAACTGGTACTTCCCCCATTTTTCAAACATGTTGCTCTTCCATTTATTCTTCTGGCACCACCCAAGGTAAATGAGTTCCCGTTAGTCATGCAAGAAATTCTTTTATAACACAGTATGCAATGATGTCTTTTCAGTCCGGCATTCATTAAGTTGTTACACTGTGGTGTTCATAACATTTTGTGGATCAGTTCTGTCTTTGTCACATGGTCATCTATAAACTACCTGGGAGATGCCTTACAGATCTCTAAATTCTACTGACTTTTACCTGAAGAAATTTTCATGTCTTCTGTTTTGTGAGTCTCTGTTTGAATGAAGATGAACTTCAAGAGCTGTAGTTCAGGCAGCAGTCTAAATTACTGAGCTCTCATTGAAACTCATCATCTTTAAGATTTGTGGCTTTCTCACACTTGCCACCATAATCAGTGCCATAGTGAGCTCTCCTTGGTTTTTTGTTACTGTTAGTAAATCTTTGAGATGGGCTTGTTGGATTGTTAATTAAGAGGTTTTGATAAGTATATTAAGTGGAAAGTCTTTAAAAACAAACAAACAAGCAAGCAAGCAAAAAATCATACTACCTATTACTTCTGCTCTACTGCTTAAAATGGATCATTATGTAGTTTTAAAAGACAAAGAGTCTAAACAGCTCAACTGTTTGAGCTGTCTAACTCCTAACAGAGAATGTTATAGCCTAGGGCTGGCTTCGCTGGAAGCACAGACAGGACAAAGTTGCTCTTGCGTGTTTTTCTTCTTTGTAGCAAGCTACGTAATTCCTGAGGTAGAATTTCATCAGGGCTGGGCATGAAAATCCTGTGTTGCTTGTGTGGATGGAGGAGTATGAGAGGAGTTGGTATTGCCAATGAATGCCAAGTACTGATTGATGCTTCTTCTGTTCTAGTAATTTAAAACCATTTTAAGTTTATAAGCTGCTACTCCCTCTTGTTTTGACCACAGTTCACGTAATGGAGAAGCTAGCTCTGTAGCAGAAGCAATGAAACCAGGCAGAACAGTATCTTGCTCTTTTATGTATTGTCATGTGACAAATTTAACCATGTATATTTGCCTCATTTTCTATCTGTTTGATTTTAACACTTCAGTTGCATTAAATTTTTCCAGAGCTTTCCAAGGTTTGTTTCTAATAATATAACTATCAGGTAGGTTTGAACAGCTTTCCTATCTGTATTGTTCTATTTTTGGGTAACTATTTATAAACAGAAAATGTTTTCCAAAGTCAGAAAAAAAGAGTGAATTGACTTTCGGGGGTAGAATACCAGAGAAGAGTCATCTCACGTGAAGATATTGAAAAAATTTTGTCCTCTTGTGCCTTTGGGGAAATAGCCTCTTTGCTTCTCATACTAGTCATATATGAATGCTGTCTGGGGTTGTCCATCTATGTGTGATCCTTGTGTGTGTGTAGCACTGCAGGTCATGTTCAGTGCTTTTGCTCACATGTCTTTTCCCTACTTGTTTCCAATATATACTGTCTGTGCTTTAGTCTTTCATCTCCAAAAGATTATTTTAACTTCTCAGATTTTAATAGAAGACTATGCAGGCGGATTGTTAAAACTGTTGTGGAACTCCCTTACTCTTGGGGAAATTTATTGGCGTCCTGTTGACAAGCAAAACAGTTCTTTTCCAGAAGTACCATTTATGACACATACTGCCTGTTTAAATTCACTCAGTCCTTCTGGAGTTCATCCAACTCTCAGTTTTCAGACATGTAACAGAACTTTGGCATTGGTTTGTTTAGACTTATCTTAATTCTCTTAGGAGAATTTTAAAGCTGGTATTTGTTTAATATGTTTCTGCTTCTCTAAATAAACACCATCATAGGACAGACCCCAGGTATTTTTAGATGCACCATTTTTTCTTTCACTGTGTCTTTGGACTGTCTTCAACCTTTCCAGGAAAATTATGTGGAAACTCTCAGGGCCAAAGATTGGATATTAAAAATAAAAAAACAAAACACCTTTTCCATGAAGAAAAATATTTCATTCTGTAGTTCTAAACAGGTCTTAAACTGGAAGGCACAGTACTTAAAATAAATGAAGATGTTTTGTTACTAGTACTTCTTACTACAAGGTGATTTTTCTGTCATTTGAAATCTATAAACAGTGTCTGGGCTTCTTCCTGAGGATTTTATCCAGCTCATACTCACTCTTTTACTTTAGAAATGATCATGTAAAACTCTAGGTCTCTGTGATATCAGATCATAGCAGAGTATCACATTGGTTTTCATAGGATTTAAATTCTAAGAATTTTCTTTTTCAGGATCTACCTGTCAGACAAGTTTTGTTACTTAAGAAAGTTTACTGTACACAAGCGTGTGACTAATGTGTGTGTGTTTTGCTTTTAAAGTGGAGTTGTAGAAACCTTCTAGAGTTTAAAAACATAAGGCAGGATGCAGCACAGACACAAGTCGTGCTGCACAAGACCCTTAAAGCTAGAGAGCTGCTGGAGGGAAAGAACAGGTATTGGGAAGTATAGAGGGAGGGAGTTTGGCAAGTGGAACTGTGAAGACAAGGAAATGAAAGACAGAGGAACTGTCCCCTTGCTCCTCTTGTCCTGGAGAGAATAGAAGGTATGTACAAGCCCAAACAGATTTCGTCATGTGAAATTTAACATTTATTCTTTCTCCTGGCTTTTTCACAGTCTTCAGCATTTTAGTCATATACACATATATTCTGCCTCTTATCAGAAACATCTGCTTTGTGCTGTCTCTAGGATCTCTGTTTTGCTTTTTTGTGGAAGTGTTAACAAAGCCATTTCCCTGTTCTTTCTTCTGCAGTTCTGAAAGAGAATAGCAATTTATACACGTTACAGGAGGCTTTATGCAAGCCTAAAATATGCCTTATGGACTAAAGTATTGTGCTATTATTTCTTCAGATGAGAAGAAGGCATTCACATTTCTACTAACATAGTAGTATAACAAACTGTGCACGACGAACTCAGTATTTCCTCACTGGTCAAAAGAGCATCCTTTTCCTGTGAGGGCAGGCCAGGTAGAAGTCAGGTTACAAAATCAAACTGATCTAAGTGCAGCATCAGCAGAACAAAATTATGTGGTCAGGAGGGATGTCCAAACATATCTTTATACCCCACTCTAATAAAGGCTATTCATGCCTCCCTACAGCAAAGTATGTGTGTCAAAAAGCCCTGCGTAGTTGCTGCGCTTCACAGGGTCAGGATTTGCAAATACACACAGAGCTAACAAGAGTTGCTCAGTCATATCCGGTCATGCCAATTAGAATAGCATCAATTAATAGCGAGCACATATAAGTGCCACAAATGTCCGTAGGAGGGCTGCCATGCGGTCAGCAGGTTCCTTTTCACTACCCCCCCAGCATTTGGGCAGCTGCATTCTTACTGGATGTATTGTGCATGGGGTTGCACTTGGGTCAGGCAGTGTGATATAGTCACCTGAGTAAAATGCTTTTCTTGGGTTAGTGAGGAGTTATTTACAAAGTCATTTAGCCGTTAAGTGAGCTCCCAGCTCTCAAAAACTGGCCACTGCACTGGGCTGTACTGTAATTGAGGTGTATAGACCAATAAACAAAGGGTCACAGTGACCTGATTAAAAGTGTTTTTTTGTTTTGCATTCTTGTAGTGAAATAGATTTTGTTGTATTGCACACAGGGATTTCAACTGTGAACTTTCTAGGCATCTGAACAAAAAATAAAATATCAAGACTGAAAAAAAAAATTGTGGGTGTGCTGGATGGCTGCTTCTGGAGGAAGCCTGGCAACTGTGTGTGTGCAGAACTTCAGGGCTCAATTCTTCAAGTTCGGAGCATGATGCTAACAATCTGCTTGTGCACTTGTGCATGTAGTCCCGTTGTTCTCCACACCTCGTGAGACTGAGCCTCAGTGAAAAACTGTGAAGGGTGTAGTCAGTAGGTTGTGTCCAGAGTCAGAACTCACTGTCAATGTGTAGCAGTAGAGATCTTAGTAGTTTTTCTCTTGTGCCGTGTGGTAATGTGCATGCTCTTCACACTCACAGGCAGAACCAGCTGTAGCAATGCACAACCTATGATCTGTTCCCACCCAGCTGCTAGTCACTCTTTTCTGAATGGTGCACATGCAGTAGCTCTTAGGACTGTCATACATGTTGGCAGAAAAAGGTGGTATTCCTGAGGTGGAGTGGGGGCAGAGATTTCTGTTGTGAGTTTGTAGTCGGAAGAGTAGTAGTCATCTAAATATTTTACATGTAATTCTTCCGTAATCCATAAAAAGAAATTCCAAGATATGAAAATTCATCGGTGTAATAAAAGTGTTCCATCTCTGGGGCATTAACTTTTTTAATGTGTATAAGAAATAGTGTTCCCTACAGTAAATAGAGAATTATATGCTCAGAACATCATTAATCAAACGTTTAATTATTTTTTTGTGTAGGATTAGTAGCCTATTATTAGAATTCTGTGCTTATGCCCTGACAAAGGTGCAAATTCAAGCTATTTTGTGATGAACTAATTAAAACCAATAATCCTGTTTACTAGGGGAGCTCCAGCAATAAGAAGCTTTGCCATTTTATGGCTAATGACCAACACGAGAGTAGAGACTTTTGTCAGTGCTCCACAGTGAAGACTAACATGAGTATGGCCTGTAAGACAGGAATCAAACTCTTGCTTGTCTGTTGAGAACAGGGCTAAACATCCCAAATGACAGCACTTAGTCTTTGAGTGGGCAGTTAATTTTGCAATCATTTGCTAATTATCTAATAATTTATTAGCTTAATTTCAGAATAGTTCTCTTAAGATTAATTAAAATATCCCTGTGAAATGTTTTATTGTAAATTCCTGACATTCGGTCAGTCCTAGTTCCTTTGCACTACTGTATTTCTTTGTTATAAAGAGTATGTGGTTTTCGTTCAATACTGCATTTGATACATTCATTTACTGGATGTTATTATAAAATGTAACTGTGCATTAATAGTATAGCTTTTGAATTGTGCAGATTTTTTCCTTTTTGGGGGGATCTGGAAATACTGAAGAGCTTTTTTTTAAATATATGCAGACAGTTTTAGTAACTTATCTGTTGGGTACTATGTAAATCGGGGGCGGGGGGGGAGCAGTGAAACACTGTAATCTTTGAGCGATGTGATAGAAATCAAAGAAAAGTGACTGAAAAAATCCTGTTATTCAACTTGTGAAAACATGAATCAGCTAGATGATTTGCTGTTGTTGGAATAATCTCTGCTCTAGTGGCCATTGTGCATGTTGTACAGGTGTTGCATGGTTCAGGAGGCAGGAGTGGCAGAACCCAGAATTTTTGTGACCGTTATCTGTTAATTTTTAGTGTTAGTAGTTTAGTGGAAAGTTTGCTTATGATATGTTCTAGCCACAGTGTGAGCGATTTGGAGCAGTATTTAGTAGTTGTTAGTATTCGAAAGTACAAAAACAGTAAGAGTTTCTTCTTGAGATTGTAATTTAATATGGGATCCACGACTCTGTGCGTTTAAAACAAAACAAAACAAAAACTCTCCCACAGAAACAGAACCCCCCCACACACTTGAGTCTAAAACAGTAATGCTGTGACATTAGCATGAAAATACAGAAAAATAAACATTTACCATGTTTGATGGCGTATAAGAAACATAGCAGTGGCCATACATGAACAGCTTCTTATGAGAAGTTTCCTAACAAATGTGTCAGTATACTAACTTTTCCCCTCCAATTTTATTTTGTCCTTGGAGAGGTGGAGGGTTTCCCTTTGGAAGGGGGAGGCATCTGTGTGTATGTCTTATAGGCAGGTGTATTTTATTCTTCAGGAAAATAGGGCAATATGAACTCTACTGACTGGTTTAAAATTGACAGACAATTTCCAGAGCAAGACAAAAAAGTACGTATGTAGTCTGGATTGAGTCCAAAGCATCTTTACCTCCAAACTGGTTTAGGCCAGAGAGACAGGATGTTCCACAGAGCGAAAACCATGTGATTAAAGAGCATGAGCAAACACAGAGTATATTATTAACAAAACACTAGGCTGCATTTCATGTTGGGTTTTCTGGCTGGTGACCCATGGAATTGACGCAAAAACTAACAGAAAGACAAAGGTCCAGTCTGTTCTAGCATAACTAATAATCAGAAAAGATTCCCTGGAGCCCCCATTTTGTATGGCAGTGTCAAAAAGCTGTTCTCGCCAGCTGTGGCAGCAGTACTGTTGTAAATACCACACAGTGGTACTCCGTACTTTGGAGCATGCGGTGAGAGAATTTTTTTGGCAACTGCTATGGAGAGGTTTTACCTTGACTCACGATTCTGTAGGTGTCTAACAATTAGGCTCCCTGTTACTTCCAGGCTCTTTGCTTGCATGCTGTTGACAATGTCTTTCATTTCTGCCTTGCATTCTGACTCACGGATCAGTCAATGTCCTTCTGTCCTACCCTGTGGGCCTCTTCCATTTTTTACAGATTCCTCCACATCCTGATCAGCAGCTGTCTGGGCCAGGATCTCTATGGACAGACAATGAGTCATGCTGCTATGTGATGAGGATGCATATAGTAGTGGCATGAGGTGAAGGGTAGATGGTGTTTGGAGACTTATGGAGCACTTGAGGGGCTAGCAGTCAGTAAGCAAATTTGCAGTCAAGCAGGCAGATAAGATGGGGTAGTGTTGGCTGTCTGTAAGCAAGGAAGAGAATCAAAAATCCTGGACCCTTTATGCAGTTGTTTACAGAACTGGGATGTTCTGCTCCTGGGAACTTCCTTGCCTTTGACCCCAGAAAGCCTGAAGAGATCCATGAATCTTCAGCGTGTAAAAATTTCTTTGGGAAATGCAGTGGAAAAAGTCTCAGAACTGCTGTGTTCTATGCTATGAATTTGCATGTCTTTTCCTGGGGGCTGTATTTCTGCCCTCCTCCACCACTAGTAGAGGACTGAAGTGCCAGTGAGTCTGGGAACACATGAAGCTCGGTGATGTTTTAGAATACTTTCTCCTACCTCAGCAGCGTGAGGGGATCTTGGAAAATGGAGTATCAGGTGCATTTGGCTTTTTCTTTCATAGAAGGTTACTTTATTACAAATGGTCTTATGTAAGCTGGATTCTCCTCCTCAGGACTCCTCAGATACTATCAGTTTTTCAGTCAGTATTTAACACTTTTAGCCAAACACAGAGATCTAGTCATACTTCTTTAGTGTTGCAAGCTCATCATATTCAAGATGCATATTAGCCAGGAGGGAAAGAAGCATTTGATGCTCTGGGAGCTGTGGGTGTTGAAGCCCTGACAGGCAATGTGCTGCTGTTTAAGATGACAGCTTTTCCTGTACTGCCCACAGCATCACTCAGGAACGTGTCTCCTCCCTCAGAGAGATGCCAGCTGCCTTCCCTTCCCTGCTGTTAGTCAGCAGATACACTCCACTCCTCCAGATCCAAATTGGAAGATATTTTTTGCTAATGCTTCCTCACTCTTCTTTGTTAACTAAAAGAGGTTGTTGCTGAAACTGAGATTACCTGAGGCACTCTGGGCATGGTGCTGCTTTGAATGAAAGGAGAGGAACCATGGAGCAGCGCGTATCAGAGCTCCAAGTGGAGGCCCCTGGGGTGCCTGCCTGGCGGTGGGGGGTGCAAGCGTGAATCACGAGCTGCAGAACCGGGAAAGCAGGGGCGTCAGCGTGGTTATTTCTTGAATCATTCTTAGCCAGCAGCAGGTCAGCTGGCAGATGGCTTCAGCCTGAAGTGAAAGCTTGTAACTCTCCAGCCAGCAAATAGTTCCATAAGTGAATATCTGCATTTCATCAGCATCTTGTATTGTCTCTGTGAAAAATGGTATTCAATTGCACATAATTGGTAGTGCTTCAGTTTCCTGTGGCTTTCAACGCATTCATTTGTGTTAGGTCAGCTCAACTGTTTTATAAACATAGAAATGTGTTTTAAATCTGATGAGCTTGCAACATTAAAGAAGACTTAAAATACTCTTAGATCTCAAATACCGGAACTGTGACACTTTCTACACAGCCTCAGTTGAAGTTCATACATAATAGTGAAATGAAAATTCAACACTTCTTTTAGGCTTGATCAGAGAAATCATTCGGGGTACCCTAAACAATTAAAGAACCAAATCATTTTTCAGTGCTTGTGACTAAATAAATTTAAAAAAAGAGATTTTTTTTTTTCCAGCCCAGGCTAGAAAAACTAACTGCTCTCTCTTCAAAAAAGAAGTATCTGTGGGAATTCTATAGCAGTAGAGTGTAAACTATGGTACCAGTGAAAGCAGCTGGCCTAGAAATTTCATGTGTCCTTCATAGGGAAAACACACTGAAGTTTCACAACAAAATGGTAAACCTGACATACTGTGACCTGTTTCCTAACCCAGGAACTAGACTGAATTTGAGCTAGTGACAAGTATCAGAATATTTGCCTAAGCAGACATGGCAGAAGTTGTGTTAAGCCTTCTGAGAGGTTCAATGACCCACTTTTGCATGGTTTGCGTGATAAAATCTCGAAGAATGGAATAGAAACACTTTTCATATGTAAAGTAACGATTATCAAGCTTTTCCAGAATGTTCTATTTTTATATTGAAAAGGTTTGCAGATTTTTCAATAAGTTAGGTGGGGTAAAAAGGCAAATTTACCATCTAAAACGCCATCTTCTAATTTTGTCCCTAATGCATAAAGCTACTATTGCGTTTTCTTAATCCAAACATTTTGAAATGCAAATTGCTTTTTTTTTTTTGAGTTCTGATATTAATGATGTGACAGTGTTTTCTTTATTAGGAGAGAAGTTCCAGTTGGAGGCCATAATTCACAGGTTACTTGTCTCTCCATCTCACCTTCTCACAAGACCTCCCAAGCTCTCTGTGACTCTTAAAAGTATTCATAGTTTAGTAAACAATTCTCTGTGGTGCATATTTACAGGTAGTGTAGCTATTTCCTGGCTATTGTCTCCAAAGACTTGAGAGATCTTCTCCCCACCCCGTGGCTGCAATAACCTTTTCCTGAGAAGCCAAGGCAGCTAATCTAAACCAGATCCACTCAGTGTGAGAGCCACTCCTGATTCTAAAGCATGTTTCAGTTGTTTAAGCATCAGTAGAAATGGTTTTAAAGATCAGATCCTTTTTATGATGGATGTCTGTGAATTTCTGAGCTGTGAGGCTGTGTATAAGGAGCTGAATTTGATGGAAGGAGGCATCACAAACTTTAATAAGAAAATTTAACATAATTGTTCAATAGCCTGAAAAAATACAATTATGAGATTTTAAAATTTGCTCTACATTTAAAAACTGTAGTGAACATAAGATTTAAACTATTACTTTTATTGAAATGTTTTGATTCCGGAGAATATCTAAATATATTATTATTGTAATGAAATTTTACTTGCTCTTCAACACTATTTTGGTCTGCTTCAGTGCAGTGAGAAGTAAAAACAGTTTCTGACTTCATGAGTCTGCTGTTATTGGGAAGCGAATGAGCTTGCTCACGTCCTGGAACATTGCTCACTTCATCTAACCATTACACTGTTAGACAAAAGACAGCCATGGGTGCTTCTTCTGCCCATGTTTTTTAGCCTTCTTTCTTAAGAAAACAAGGTTTGTATGATCATGCTGTCCTCCTCAGGTAGTTTTGATTCCATTGGCCTGTTTCGGCTAGAGTGGGACAAAAGGCTGAGAGACATTCAGATCCTGCAATCTTTGTGGCAGTACGCGGCTACTTGGAGGAGAGAGACCCCAATAGCAAGGTACAGGCTGTGGTCATTTTTGACAGCTGGGAGAGGCCATGTGGGGAGAGGCACGCTGAAGGCCTCAGCTACAGCACAGCAAAGGCTCCAGTCTGAGTTTGTGCATCATCAGATGCTAGATGCCAGGGAAATCAACCCCAAGACAGAAATCTGTGGGAAGCAGGGCTTCATTAGTTCTGTTGCTCTCCTGCTTATTGTGGTGAAAGTACCCATGGTTTCTGCTTTTATTGAGCTCCGTGTTGCTGGAGTGTGGTCGCTGTGCTCTAGTTTCAGGGGACTTAGACTCAGGGATGCATGGTTTGTCAATCCCAAGCAGCCATAGGAAAGAAAGATATCTTAAGAAGAGTTTCCCAATGTATGGGGCACCTGTGGCCTGCAAAGGAGTTTTAATAGTGACCATTCTCAGCAGGAGTAGCTGATTCTCAAGGCTGCTCCACTGACAGGATCTTGTCTGATTGTGTGGGGAAGCAGCTGAATGGCACAGTGCTGAAGGAACTGCAGCTGGACCCAGGAATAGCTGTCAGCTGTGTACTGCACACCCTCTCCGAACTAGTCCCTTGCCCCTATTACTTCCCACAGAAATGATTGCAGGGCCAGGGCCAACTGTGGAGATGTCACGTCATCAGAGCACTTAGCTGTGCTATGCTGTGGCTGATCCTTAAACCAAGCATGCTGTCGAACAGTATCTGTTGAGGTGTTATATTTGTATGATCTGTCATGTTGCATCTCCTGAACATAACCCTATTCCACTGTTCCTGAATTTTGTCTTGCAGCCCAACATTCTCCCCACCCCATCTCCTCCCAAGCCACTGTTCATCCGTGAACAAAACTCTGCAACCCTTGACATAGATGCTTTGATCATTCAATGGTCATGGTGCATGTTTGACCATGTGCAGTACCGATAACATCTCTTAAGGTCTTTGGTGAAAATGTTGGTGCTTGCAACTTCCTGGGAAATTGGGTGGTTTGGTGATGGTGTGCTGGAATGGTCTGCCAGGTAATGTGTAGGTGGCAAATGCTTGTTTTTGCAGAAAATCAGTGTTAACAAATGGATCTTCAGACATTTCGTAGGATTCTGGGGTGCTGATTCACTAATATCTCACTTTGGTACTATTTAAACATCAATGATGTGAGTTATTGGTGTTATATGATATACATCGCCTTGCAGTCCAGAGCAGAAATAGCTATGAGAAATATTTATCTTTTCTGTATTACTATTGACAGATTGTACCCTGTTAATGTAGTAATAGACAATCTGACCGTTACAGATTTTTTTTAAATTTATCCTAATGTATTTAAACACTTCTTAGCATCTTTAAGTCTTCTGGATATTGATTTTTTTTTTTTTCCTCACTGCCTCTTGCTTCCGTTGTCCATTTCCTAGGTTCTTATGCATAGTTGCTGCTATTTTAAGATCCTTTCTGGCTTTCATTAATTTTGAATTCTCAAGATTGACAATGCCACATCTAGGACAAGTGTTTTCTGATTAAATTCACCTCTTTTGAGCTGGCCTGGCTTATAGGATCCTCCCAAGAAAGTATATATTTTAAACATAATTTCCGATTGCTAGATATGCATCTTTTCCTGCCACAGGTATAGTCTTCTACCCAAGGTTTGGCTACAAAGCTACTTTATGCTTCTTGTTTTTCAGGTCAAAGCAATATCCAGTCAGACTTTGCATGGCATAATGAAGAAACAGGATTTTCTAGCATGGTGAGTACTTGCAGAGTCAACAGGTTGATGATTTCTAATGACCAAGAATCCATGAAACACTGCACCCTAAATAAAAGCAAAAGGGAACAGTAATCACTGGGTAAATGCTATTTCACCTCTACATGTTTAATAGGCAGCTTCAGGGAGGAATTTAGGAAAGGTACATTGCGGAATGATTTAGTGTGAGCTCTCATCATGATCTCAAGGAGCACTACCTGAGCAAGTTCAGAAAAGGAGTTTTGAAGGAGCTATTTAAAATGACAATATGACTAGGGATTAAATGATGGTGTTCATGAGAAGGCCTTAAATAGAGATCATGTAGCAGGGGATGTTTTCCCTTCAGCACTCGCTTGTCTGTGACTTAAATTGTAAACTTACTTCCCTTTTGTTATCTTTGCTGGATGTAGACTTTCCATGCCTCTCTTGGCTTTTTGCTTCCACAGCTGAGAAGTGCCTCTCATAAATTTTGAATTTGCTGCTTTTCAAAGCCATTTTCATTGAATACCTTCTGGAAAAGCTAGAAAAGACCTTGAGATGTCACAGATTTCCTTTATTCCATCTCCCTGGCCCAAGGCAGTTTCTAACGTCCCTAATCGTTTTTTCAAGAGCCCTGGCAGATAATCTTAAAAATCTCCAGTGGCAGAGACTACCCTATCTCCCTAAACTATTTACAGTTCTTTTGAACAGAAGGTTTTGCCTCCTATCTAACGTAAATCTCCCTTAATGCAATATAGCAATCACTTTTGATTTATTGTTTTGCTTACTGTTTACAATGGGCATGGACAACAAGTTTATTCCCTTTTATCCTCCTCTATGCATTAACCTCTTAGGGGATGATTAGATGGCCATTTCTTTGAGCAGAAATCTCTGCTCATATGCCCTCTTTGACCTCATGTACCTCTGTTCTGTTATGCCAGTGGTGGTCATGGGGGTAGTCATGTGGTGAATTCAATCAGGATGCTTATCTGGTTTAAAGGGACCCCCCCCCCCCCCACACACACACATTTTTCAGGCAGTAAGAGCAGCTTAAGTCAGGGCACAATGTACAAAAAACGTCCATGCAGTCATCCTGAGTGCTCTCAATAGAGTGCATTATGAGAGTGGAACAAACAGAAGGGTTTTTTTCCTCTCTCTTCTGTACAGACCAAAAGCTTGCTCATGTTTAGAAATAGGCCAGGGTTGAGTATCTGCATAGCCACGGGGGTCCTGCACTCTGTATCTTCCACCTTTGCTCTGTTTTTCATAAATAATTCAGTTAGCAATTATTCTGTAAACATTTCAAGGAAAATTATGTTATCATTAAATCAATCCAATAGTTTGCATAATCATTGTCTATGTGTAGGTTTACCTTATTTGTGGTTTCCTGCCAAGACAGATATACTGAGTCTTGCAATGTGAGATCAATAAAACAATTATACTTGCATAAACATTTATACCCAGTGAACTGGAAAAAGATTGTTGCAAATTTATATTTCTTTGTCTTTCATCACTGCCATCAAGTATAGGGATGGACAGAATAGCATAGGTAACATTAATCTGGCAAAAGAAGTAAACTGTCCATCTCTATCGCAGAAGAAGGTATGTGCTACAAAATGTGACAAAATTAAGGAGAATATGGACTAACAGTAAGTCAACTACAGAGAGCTTTTCAGTGTTTTCAAAGATTGTGGTGGACCGGCTTCCTCTAGTAAGTTTAGCAGGAGCAAAACATCCCACACAGATGTGGAAGTTTGAATTTATTGTTGTGAATAAGGGTACAGTGTGTCACTCCCACACACTGTTCTGCGTTTCCTATTGGAGGCCTAACATTTTTAGTAGGCTTTTCAGATTGCATATTTAAAAACTGTGATCTGTACCCATATGTTAAGAGGATTATTTACATTCATTCAAACATTCTGATTACCTTGAAATAGAATATATGATTTTACCATATGTTTATTTCTTGGAAATGTATGTTTAATCCTGAAACTTCGTATACCAAATCAGTAATTTTGTTATCATGAACCAAAACCATTCTAGGTCATCCAGTTCTTAAATTTTACACCTCTTATAATTTGTAGCAGCATGTGATAGGAGTTGAGAAACTTCAGGATAATTTAGGGAGGAAAATACATTTATTCTCCCCCTCCCCCCCAAAAAAATAAAGGAAGGAAAGAACACCCCACTCCCTAAAAAACCCAAACCCATATGTGTCCAGAATGCTAAGCATAACACTACTATTTTTGTAATCAGTATTACTGGTTTTATACTTGCAGCCTTTTCTAAGTCTCTTAAAACATCATCTGACACTCTATTGATAATGAAACATTGATTTCAACTGAAATTCCCTCTAGTCGTTCTTTTTCCTTGGCCTGTGTCCTGGCTGGCAAAGTGACAGTCATCGTAAATTTTCCCATGAATTATGCAAAACTGTAGCTATTTAATTACTCAACCAGTGATTTGGTTGTATTCTGTACAGCTGACTTCAGAACATAAAATCCATGTGCTGTATATTTTATGTCATAGCTTGATTCTTCTCCCTATAACCTCTGGAATATGGAGGAAAATACAGGATGTGTTGCTCTGTTTGCATACATTCAGTCATGACAAGCACAACTTGAAAGGTTAAACTTGATGTGCAGTGTGGGAAATTTTAGCGCAGGCCTTGGATAAAAAAGAGGAATCTCTGCTTTGCCCCCTTTAGCTTCTGCAGGGCTGCCTGAGGGAAATGCCGCTGGGGCGAGTCAGTGGTGGTAGAGCTGGGTCAGCCTCAGCTTTTCCCAACCACAGGCAACTTCACTGCTAGCAGGGGAGGCCAGGTTCTGGGAGTGTGGATCAGTGGAAATACACTTCCGGAGAGAGGAAGCAGGTTTCCTGGAGCCTCTGTGACACAGACTGTTCTTCAAGAGCAGATCTCTGTTCCTTTTGGCCAATCTAGGGTTTGGCATATGCTTGCTGAACTTGCTTTTACTTTGGTGCCTTTAGATTTTTCTTCATGTGAGCACTTGCCCTGCTGGAGAATTTCCTCCTGTCTGTGTTGTGCTATAGGAAACTTTTAAGTTTATTTATAACCTGTGTGTATTTACAACTTAAATTGTGGGCTTCTGTGTTAAGTACACAAAAGAAAGTCAACTTCTCAAAGCATTGCTGCTTTTTAAGGTACTTTATCCCAGAAATTAAGCAGGACATGTTATGGCTTCCATGGCTTTTTAGGCAGATTATTGTATGCATCAGATATAAATTCATCCCAAGACTAAGCAGGGTACAGCTATGGTATAAGCAGTGGTGCTTCTAGTTACATTTTGCTACAGCAGACAGGTTGTTACACTATCTTGTGAACCATTTCTCCTTCATTTATTTGGAGCACTTTTGGAACAACATGGAGATTTTCCTCAAGTCAGTCAGTCAGCTGTAGCATAACTGAGGTCTGTTCTTTCTGGAGTTGATATTTTTAAAGTTTGAGCGGAATACTACCTTCTTTGTGGCTGTTGGCCGAGTAAGTAAAACAACATGGTATCATTACTTGTGCAGGAGAACTCAGGTTTTGAAACAGACACCAGAGGGAGAGTGCTATGAATTTGACTGCTGTCGCTTCATTTTGTGTCTCAGTGCAATCTACTAGATGAAAGAGTACATGATTAAGGTATGTGCAGTTCACTGCGATTATGACCCCTGCTCACCTCTCGGCCTTGATTTTCTTTAAGGTTCTGTACCCTGAAGAATTCCATTTATTCTTACATGTTTTCCTGACCTTTGCTCATGCTGGTTTCATGAATGATCCAATGTGAAAATTTACTTCCTGTCTCCGGTGAAGGTTGTTAGTCAAATGTGTTACAGAAATATATATGGGAGAGAGGCTGTGAGCTCACTAGGGAAGGGACTAAATTAGTCCTAGACAATACACAGATAAACAATATGCAGTTTATGGTCAAATTTCACATCAGGGCATAGAGTAATGATTTAGCCCAAAAGGAGTAATACCCAAAAAACAAACAGAGAAAGTGTATTTACTAATATGGTTTAAAAGTAGGCCCAAAAAGCAGCATGGTGGTGAATGCAAATTTTTTTGTCCGTACTCTGAGTGTGCATCCATTTGTTACTTTTTCTTGCAATATAGTGCCATAGCCTGAGATCAGTGTGATCCAGACATAGAAGTCTGGGAAAGTCACTATCCAAGCAAATGCTTTAAGTCACCTTCAAGCTGTGGGGAAAAGAGGTCAAGGGTCAGCCTCTATCCAGAGGAAGAGGATGAATGAGTCAGATTTTCTGGTTGTGGGGTGGATTAGTGGTGGTGAATTAATTCCAATGTTGAGCACAGTACAAGAACAGTTTCGAACGGAACTGTATGTCAAATGCATTTATTTGGGGCCAGGCCCTTCCTACACGATAGCCAGTCTACTACAAACACAGAGTTCTCTGGTAACCACATCTCCTTTGTTTTCTTTGAATGCTATGAATCAATTAGTTTCTTATGATCTAGGTGTCTACAGTACACTGAAGAGTTGTTTCTGCAGCAGAAGTGATTACTTTAAAATTAAGTTCTACACTTAATGAGAAAGACTGTCAATTTGTACCTGCCTACAGTCCACATTCATTGCAAGCAAAAACCTCTGTGCTATGGTCTGTTGATGCACAAGAGTCACATTCACAGACTGATAATCCAAGATGATCAATGGGCACCACTTCAATGGCATCTACTCCACTTGTCTCTTGGCTGAAGGATAGCAATAGTATAATGTTTGGTGATGCAGTAGATGTTTCAAAGCCCCCAACAACAAGGAGATACCTCCATTACCTAAATTAGGCATAGTATGTGATTTCAAAAATACAAAAAGAAATCTGAGCTAGGTTTGAATCTAAGAAAGCTTTGGGATTAAACTACTTGGCGGGGAGGGGACTCCTGTGATGCTGTTTTTTGACCAGTTTATGGTCTTTTAATTGTCTGTTGCCTCTTCTGTCCCTAAAACACTAATGCAAGGAGCGGATCAGCAGAGAAAATACAACTGGAGGATGCATTTGGTTTGCTGTAGTGGAATCATTTACCTTTGCATTGTTTACTTGCTTCCTGTCTTCTGATTTACCGTGACCTGCAAGGGAACATTCCTCTACCACAGCTAAGGCATTCAGGTGGAGTTAATTGAGCAATTAAATTATCAGGTGATGGAAGTAAAAATCTCATCAACACAGTGGATGGATTTAGCAATCTGACTCCTTTTAGTTTATGACTTACGATTATGTAATGTGTGTGTTGCTACATAGCTGCACACTCTGTGCAAAACAAAGAGGTAAACAGCTGTTCTGATGTACACTGTAGCTGATATGGGGGTCATGACTTCAGTCAACTGACCAGGGAGAAAGGTGACAGTAGGGGTTTCTGTTGATGGATATGGACAGACCGTTTAATATAACTTCCTCCCCAACCCCTTCCACTTAGAAGTCTCCTGTCAGGGATTTAGAGCTAAGGCTGAGTTAACACGCGAAAAACCTTTTCCCAGTCAGGTGCATTTTGCCCCTAGGTAACCATGGAGGAGTGCACAAAGATAGGCAGTGTTCAAGTGCTGGTGGGCTTATACAAAATTGCAAAGGGAAGTTTACAAAGCAAATTCCATTTTGGTGGAGAATAGCAAAGGCTGAAGATCCAGTTGATATGTCACATGGAGGCAATCTAAGGTGCATGCGTGTTCGGAGAACTTCTTAAGAGATGTGACGTGTCTAGGCCAGCTGTCCAACTTGGCAACTCTGGAAATGATAAATGTGATAAAAGCACATCAGAATTCTAGCTCCCTCTTCCTGTACAGAACTACTACTACGGAGGCTGTTGTTTTAGTTGAAAGGTCAGGTATGGCAAAAAAGACATCCACAGCAATGCTAAGATTATTATTAAACAGGTAGAGGACAGAGCATTATAAATGTTCTTGTGATGGAAAACACAGGGAAACCTCAAGCCCTAGAATGGAGGGCTGAAAGGGATGCGACACGCTGACTGAGACAAACTTCTGCAGTGACGTTAGACCAGAGTGTAATGGAGAAAATTCTGCTGCTGTCTAAATCTGTCGTGCTCTCATGCAGGAATTCTGTGTGTTGGTCTGGTCACAGAGCCTCAGAGGAAAGAAAGAAGGTCTCTTTTGGCTTCATAGAATGGTTCAATTTTAAATTAAAGGGGATGTTGCAAAAGGTCATGAATGTTGACTCCTGAAGTTAAAATAGGTTGTTTCTTTCCCTTTTACTGACAGTACAGAAGGTCTCACAAGAATCTATATGCTTCTGTCCTATTGAATTTCTTAAGGGAAAATAATTCTGAGAGGATTCCCAGAGTCAGCATGGTGCAGTGTGCTGTGAAGCTGAGGAAGAGACTAGTCCTGGTCATCTCTTTTGTTGGGGAGAATGTATAATATGCACAATGTTCCCAGGAACAATACTGTAATAAGGCTATGTGCTCCTGCATCTGTGAGCTGGGTGACCCAGCTTTATTATTACTGTCATCCATGGAAAGTAAAGGACAGGTTCTGTCAGAGGTTCATGCACTGGATTTGGTAGCAACGTTTCTCCTTAGGCAAGCGAGTGGCTTGAGGAGCTGTGCAAAGGTAGGTAACAAGTTAATCTTCAGGAAGATATATGCATCAGACCTGTTCCTATCCTATCCAACTTGCCATATAACAAGAGCTAGTGACAAAAATCTACTTCATGTTGTATAAATCCCAAATATTAGCTTTGACCTCTGTTCTTTATGGCTGCTTTTCAGTTGTGAAGTCTATCTCTGTATCCCTTGATGAAGATACTCATTTGATATCTGAAATTTAAATGAGCCCATGTGCCTATTTCTCAGGATGCCAATTTCCCTTCAGATCAAAAGGTTCTCCCATTTTATTTCCATATAACCTGACCTAGCACATAAGCAAGTCTCCTAGTGCATTTGGATTGTTTTTTAATTAAAAAAAGGTGGTGGAGGTGGAAGTGTATGTCACCTGCTCACAGGAAGGCTGTTCAGCATCTTTGCCAGTGTGAAAAGGAGAGCCAGGAGACCATAACCTGTTTGGGGTCACAGTGTCCTTCCCTCTGACCATGAGACCTTAGAAAGAGATTTTCTGTCTCCTTGGCAAGAGATTGTAAACTGGCTTATAGTGTGGGATGGATGTGATTTAGCTCTGCCCTTACTGTCTTCGAGAAGAGACTGGTTAAATAGGTGCAAAGGTCTTGCCTTTATGGCTACAAAGGACCATTAGTCTCTTGGGCTGAGCTCTTACATAGCAAAAACACAGACTTCCATCCATGTTTCCCTCTAGTGAGCTCTGTTTGACTAATGCGTGTATTCCACAAAGGCATATGTGTCCACCACTTCCCTTGGTAGCTTATTGCAATGCTTGATCCCTTCTCACTCTTAAAAACATGTACTTTATTTCTAATTTGAATTTATTTAGCTTTAACTTTCAGTCCTTGATTGGACTGACTGATTTAGAATAGCCTGTGCTCTGTGAAATAACTTGCACTGAAATCTATCTGTGTCTCTGTTTTATTCATGAATTCAACAGCTGGATAGGATTTCTTAACTCTACTACTGCAATCTGTTTTCTAGCTCTCAAATCATGTTTGCCATTTTTCTCTCCGAGTTTTTCAGTGCTATCTTTCAGTTTGGGGCCTGAGAGTTAGACTCCAGTGTCAGTTCTATCAGTAACCAGGCCTAGCAGGGAAAATACTCCTTGTTCATTAAGATATCCCATGGCTTCAGTCAGACCCCTTCCTGAATATGTCTCCATGGGGTTCAGCCTCAAAAGAGAAGAACCCCTGGAAGGGAGGAAAAGGAGTTTATTTTCTATGGCCAAGGCAGTCTTTGGCTTCTGTGCTAGGAACCTCACTGCATGTATTAAGCACAGTGGCACTGGGCACTGAGAACAGAGATGTGAGAATCCAAACCTCACTCAGTTTGAATTTTCTTTCAGTACTGATCCTAGTCAAATGTTGTTGGATAAATTCATAGTTAAAGAGCTCCAAATCAGTGACAGCTTGGCAGTTACCTGTGTTGTACTACTTCTTGGGATCAGTATTCAATAGCTGAGAGATTATTCATTTACTGATTCCTGCCTGCTTGCTCTTCAGACATAAAGCTGACTTAGAAGCTGCACCTAAACTTCCATATAGGATCAAAACCATGGATTCTCGGCAAGCTCAGCTAGTCCTAGGTCCAAAGAGCAGATAATACTACCAAGAAACTGGGTAACTGTGCACCTGCAGAAATCACATACTCCTCATGGGGGGGGGGGGGAAGAGAGAGAGAAAGTCACACGAATAACAAGCCTGTTTTTATTCTACCAGGCAGTAGATTAATTAGATTACTTTGAGGCCTGACCTCCTATTTTGTGTCCAAAGGTCATGGCTCTTGTTGGAGAGACCAGTTAATATATGAGCGTATCAGGGTCAGCATAGAAATTTGATCCAAATAATGTAAAGGAAATCTTTGTGTACTGTGTGTTTATCTTAGCTGGTAGTTAATCAGGGTTAGTGTTTGCTACCTGTTCCATTTCTCTTACTCAAGAGCTTTAGCAAATGTTTATTTGACAGAATGTTCTGTTCCTTTCCTTTTTTTCCTTTAAAAAAAAAAAAAATAGTCTACCCAGTCTACCGCCAGTGCAACTCCAGCTGCAACATCATGTTGCAGGCTGGACTCTAATCAGAGGAGTTTCTTTACTGCTGATGAGGGAGGGTAGACAGTGTTTTGGGCATGAGAATGATCTGCCAAATGGGGATAAGGGGTTTAACCAAAGAGTAAGAAATTAGCAATTTCTTCTGAGTATCTCAGAAATGAGATACTTAAAGCACTTTGTCTTATCTGAAAACACTGAACAAATTGAATACCAAGGTGAATAGTCTGTTTATGCAGAAGTCTGGATTACTAGGTAACTAACTTGGCCAGACCAGTAGAAGCAAAAAGCAGGCTAGTGAACAGCAACCTGTTGTTCTTTACCTAGGTGTCCACTAATAGCCCCTGCCTGAAACAAGGCACAGATCTGCTATCTCATCTAGTATAGCTGTCTTCCTGTTGTTTCAGTAGGAAGTTGTATTTGAAAGATCTCACTGTATAACACTCTGTGTCGTCCTGCAGGCGTTGCTTTGCAGTATACTAATTAATCAATTTTGTTTGAATGATATTCATACACTACTTTGAAAGTGTGGAGCGTTACACAAGTCCCTATTGTTACTCTGTTTGCGTACATATGACCCAGAACAGGAGGTGCCTGAGCATTAGCAATGCTGGTTAGCACTTGAAGTGACAGAAATCCCCTTCACTAGTGACGGAAGGAGAGGGGGAGATGATACGCTAGGAAATGGTTTGTATCCAGTAAACGTTTGTATCCCGCATGGCAGCGTACTAGAATGCTGCTGCCAGAGACGGACATTCAGGAGGGAATAGCAGAGTGCAGCTTCAATAGGAGGGTTTCTAGGCTGTGTCAGAGGAACTGTTACAAAATAAGGGTAAGGTACTAAAAACTCTTATCCCTTTGTACATGCTCCAGGGAAAAGGAAGTTGTACTCATCACCCAGCAAATGTACTCAGATTTAGTTGCCATAGAAGAACGCACTGAGCCACATCTGCTCCTCGAGTCAGGATGCACAGCCCCTGCTTGTTTCTGTGCTCTGCTGAGCCTGCACGTGGCCGTGCCCTGCTTTGGTGCTTTGAGGATTGATTTGTTGTGCAAGGTGGACAGAGGCCCCGAAGGAGACAGGCAAGCTCTATTGAGTGGCATAGGGGGTTTCCTTTTCCTGATATTTCATCTTTGCCCTTTTCTCTGCCTCAGTGTACGCCAGAGGCAAGGAAGGCTGTCAGAGTGGCTCTGGGACCATCCAGGAATATTAATGTACCTGTCTGTACCTGTTTATACCAAGTGGCCGTACCACACCCTAACATCTGTCTGTCTCCCCAAGGTAACTGATTGTTTAGGATGGCACGTAGACAGCCCTCTAGTCTCTGTCTTGTTGCTAGACACTTTCAAGCAGAAAGTGGATGACACCCCCTGCCTCTCCTGTTTGACAGGCACTGCGTATGGATGGAAGAGGCTAAATTAAAAACAGCAGAAGTAGACTTTCTGGTTTTTCTTGATAACTGGTATAAAGGAGAGAAGGGAGCAGTCTGTGCACTGCAATTAACATCGAGTGCTATTGCAACTCATCCTGTAATGCGATACAGATATAATCTTAGTAGAAAATTGAACACTGCACTGAGTCAGAAACATAGAGCAATGCTGGGTTTTGAAGAAAGTAATTAGCCCCAGGGATCTGGTGGTTTTTCATTTCCCTGGTGATAAACAAGGGAAGTGGGGCAGCACTTCCCATAGGCCTCCAAAGTCAATTTAGTCAAGGTACAGAGCCAGTTTCTAAACCAAAGCATTTATTTAATAAATGCTTAGTAAAAGGCAGGTGCATCTCCCATCTTTGCAGTGCCCTCCATGTGCCACATGATTTTACCTTTGTGAGCTAGAATACCTGGTATCATCCTGAGCACTGCCGAGGATGTCCTCACACCCTGCCAGCATGGCTGCCAGAGAACAGCCTTCTGCAGCACCACTTGGGTACCCCTGGTTGTCTCCCCTTGCCACATGGTACCGTGCCTCACCCACCAATAACTATGCATGGGACAACAGACCTGCCTGAGTCACCGTGCACCATGCTTACCTGGCAGCAGGTTGCTGTGGGTCTGCCCCCAGGTATGGTGCCTTGCCTGACTGCGCTTTCCTTCAGCCCTCTCTACTCTAGTGGCCCTTCCTTATGCCACCCTACGCGTGGCGTGTGCAAGAGCAGTGATTTGAGATTTTCCAGAACTCACTGAAGCACTCATGAAGTGAATTTGGTTATGCTTCTCCGCTAGAAGGTTAAAAGTGTACTGAATCACAAAAATGAAACATCTGATAGGCAAGAGATCTTTGATCTTGTTAATGACAAGACCTGATGGCTGAAAGCTGGAGTTCATGGAACTCTCATGAAAAGCAAGGAATCGAGCTGTTCAGGTGACATAATGGGGATGACAGTGATCCCTATTCTTGTCACGTGTTTAAATGAAAATTGACTTTAGTCCTAAAATATGTATAGCCTGTGCCTGCCCTGGGTGACCACAAGTTCCTGCATCCAGGATTCTCACTCTTTCCTCCTGCATTCCTGCCAGTGTTTGTCACCTTTCAGTGATTTGTCACATCCAGAAGAAAACCTGGAAGGTGCTTTGGGGCATCATCATGTCCTTGTCTTCTGTGAAATGCTTAATGTATTATGGGCACATAGTGAAATGAAATACTCTACTTCAGTGAGTTTGTCACATTGCTTTGTGTTTTCCTATGACTCTCTCCCCTAAGCTGCGCACAAGAGTGGTTTACACCACCAACATATTGCATGGTAAAGCGGCCTGCATTTAACATTTTCGTTCAGCATTCATCTGTCCAGAAATGCTTGGTGAACGTAGCCTAGCATGTGTGTTGCCTTGGAAGAGACTTCTGCTCAGTCTTCTCTCAGTCAGTTGCTGGTAAAACAGAATATGGTAAAGAATATTGTATTTCCCTGGTTCAGTATCATATTGTATTGGTTACAGGAGCTGGCTAGGAGATGAATGGAAAAGTCATCTTTTGAAGTCTGGTCCTTTTGTAGGACCTAGCTTTACCATACCAAGTACCATATCATTCAATTTTCTGAATTCACTAAGTGCCCTCTAGTGGCTAATTCTCTGTATAACGTTGGATATTCATTGTGAGACCGACCAGCTATTGAAGGGTTTGTCTGGTTAGGACAGGAGCAAGGTGCAAGTCTTCAAATTATTTTGAGGACAGTTAGTTTGTCCTGCAGAGGCAATTAAAAGTGCTCATTGAACAGTGACTGTGCATGGCTCAGGATGGCAAATCACTAACTGTATGTACAGCGCTACAGTAGAAATTGCATGTTTGAACTGAAGCAAGTGTCAAACCAAGTGCAAGACAGTGGAAGGAAAACTAGTGGTCTGTCAGTGCCCAAGACTTCAATGGTTTCAGTGAAGCCTGGCAGTAGTGAAATTTTTCTAAGTAATCAACCTCTAAGACTTGAGAAGGGGCCACAGTAGTCCAGTTTTAGTCTGATACAGCGATTCTGGACTAGGTTGATAGATTGCTGATGTTTCATTTGTACCACGGTAGTATTACAGTTTTTCTAAAACCAATTGCTTCCTTACTAAAGACTTTCCTTTAAAAAAAAAAAAGGGAAAAAAAAGAAAAAAAGACTCATCTGTTTTATGAAGCCATTTGGATTATGGCCCCAGTTTATGCCCTGCTTCATGTATTTGTCAACAGTGGGGATATTTCTGTCTCTTCCTATTCTTAGAGCTCTACGCTCAATGTTGTGCACTGTAGTTGTTTGGTGCGCTTGTTACACTTCAATACTTCTTAATGGATTGTGTCAGGACCATATGGTCACCTTGCACCCAGAAAGGAAGGCGTAGATTTAATGTATTCCCGGAGAGGATGGGAATGGCCACAAATTCATTTTCCATTTGTCTGAGTGTAAGTCTAAGTGTAGGCTTACAAAGGGCTCTATTAGCAATTATTTGAACATGCATGCTTGTTTCTTGAAAATTTCATGTTTTTATCTTATGCAGTAGTTTGCTATGTTGAATTTATTTTCTCAAAAAATTGAAAGCACAGTTTTAATGCAAATGGATTGGTGCCATTACCACTTTCATTCTGCAGCAAAATACTGTCTTTTCTTGTTAATGGTGTTTTGGGGGGATTGTTTTGTTTCTTTTTTAAAAATAAAAATTCAAGTGCCTTTTAAATGTTTAATTGCATCCATTATAATAGCCAGCGTAGGAGTCTGGTTAATCCAGGTTCAGGAGCTGATTTTATCTGGGCTGTTGAAGTCATGTGACAATAAGCTAATGGCCAGATATGGAGGTGATGTGTAAACTGGCATATATGAGACTTCTTTGTGCTCTTATATTGTATTAGCCTCCCACCAGTTTCTTTACACCCACTCGGTTGACATGTAAGGGAAGCTAGGGCAGTGTAATTTGCACAGTAAGAGGAGCTTACCATGTAAGCATTAAGAATGTATAGTTGAAATGCACCTCACCCAGTTTGAACTTGCTTCTTTTTTCTGCCTTACTCTGTGTTTGCGCTGTGTTTGATACCATAGGCCATGGACCTTGTTGGCATGACTAGGCATTTACTGAAATATAAGTTTGCTTCTTCAATTGATGTCATAAATGTTGTAGAAAGGAAAGTTCACTTGAATTTGGGAATGGGGCAAAAGCTCTAGTGTACTTGGAATACATCTGCAGGAAGATTTCAGGAGAAGAGAGCAAGAATGAGTGTTTTGCAAACTGGTACTGGCTCTAGAAATGACTTGGCGGGTGTGTTGCTGAGGGAGCAAGGAGATTTGGGATTTAGAGAGTGTTTCAGCCTGTATGCTGATACCTTGTTTTCATGCAGGTAGCTCTTGCAATTTTTGTCATTGGAAGAATTAATTTGAAATAAGGATAAAATTGTGTCATGAACTTGCCATTTAAGAAACATCTTGGGCCCTGGTTTGCAAACTCATCACCCTTACAAGTAATCTAGGGTTGAAAAGGCACCCGTTTAAATTGTTAATTGCAAAAGAATGATAGCTTCAAGAAAACTGTGTCATTGCCCTAAGAAAATGAATGAATAATATGATGTTATTTTTTAACTGCACTGGACAGTGTGAGGAATATTCTAAGCAAAAGGAAGAGTTGTGTCAAACTTTCAGAGGGAGTACAGGAATATTTGGATCATTACACTTGCTGGGAAAAAGACTGCATTTAAAAGAGATAAGCCTGATGCCCAGTAGCAAGCGTACAGGGCTTTACTTGTAGCTTCTTGTTAAGTACTCACACTGCTCTGTAGTTCTCAAAAAAAAAAAAAAAAAAAAAAAAAAAAGTCTCAGGGAGGATGCAGTAGACTGGGACATGGTGGTTTCAGATGCATTAACCAAACAGAGAAGCTGTTGTACAAAGCCCCATAAGCTGAGTTGTTATTTTTCCCCCAATCCCTTCTGAAAAGTCACCCAAAATTTCCTGTGCAATTTAATTTATGTCAAACAAATGCATCGTGGAGCTTGAATCCATGGCACTAAATCCTATACAGCTTGAAAAAACTTGTTATAAAGAAACTATATACATACATATACATACATACATACATACATATATATATGTATGTATATAAAACACACCTATGAAAGCACTAACTGTTGAAAAGTGTGCATACTGTATAATGTCACTGGCAATGAGTTTGCCAAATCAGCTGTGGCACTAAGTCCTAGGGCAGCAGAGCTGGCTCTGTCAAATATTCTTTCAACGAGAGCTAAGTGTTGATGAGAAATGGATAAGAGGTTGCAACTCTTTCATAAATTTTAAGTGCTTTCTTTAATCTAACCTTTCCAGTTATTAATTAACTAATAAGGAGTGTCCTCCATTCCCCTTGTGGCCCCTTCAACCCTGAATCTCATTCTCCTCAATAAGACAAAGGCTTTTTTGTTTTTCCTATTGAAAGACTTTAGTGGATGAACAATAATTAACTTGTCGCATCAATGTGGGGTAGGAAAAGAAGGACATTTGGTTCTTTATGTATTATTGTCAGGTTTGTGGTGGTCAAAGATGACAGATTAAACTAGACCATTTATTCCTCGCAAGGAGCAAGAAATACACAGTATCTCATTCTGGACTTGTGGGACCTTGAGCACTTTCTGTGCTACAAAGAGGAAAGCTGCGCAGTATGTGATACCGTCATTGACTCAGAAATTGTGCAAACTGACTTGAGATAGGCTCAGCAATTATTCTACTGTAACCTACGCTGCTTTGGGTTTTCCTCACCTGCTGTCCTACCACCTCACTTCCTTCATCCTGGAACTCAGAGAAAGGGGACAAACTAAAGTCCTCCAAAACAAGATCCCCCCTCCCCCTTTAAACAAAGTAATTTCCACTAAAGGGGGGCGGGGGGGAAGAGGGACGGGGAGAGAGAGAGCGAGAAAGAGAAAGAAGGCTACTTAACTTGAGAACCTTTTTTTTTTTTTTTTTTCCCCCTGTGTAGAAGGGAATATAGTTTCTGATACATTCCTACAATATTGGCAAGGCAATGCTTTTGAGAATTCCTGCATTAAGGGCAAACAAGTTGTACTACTATTGCAAGTCTGTATGGTTTGTTCTAAGGAGCTTTCTGTGGCTGTGCTCATGATCACCTACAGAAACACAGTAGAGTAAAACACGTGTTATTGGCCTTTCTGAAGGGACAAGATTAGTGTATGATCTGTACCGGTATAGGTTTTCTTTGACCTCTTTGCTTCTGTAAGAGCATGTTGTCTGCTGTTCTGCACTGAACCTCACTAAAAGATGCCTTTAAATGAAGTTTAAAAAAAAAAAAAGAAAGGGAGCACCCAACGCCACACAACCAAAACCCCATTCTTTAAGAAAGTGAACAACATATTCTGTGTTCTGGCTTAAGCAGAATTTCACTTGACTGGAGCTAATGTTTATCTCAGAGAAAAGGATTATGGAGATACTGAGAGAGGTTTCCAAGAAACAGAGGAAAAAGTCCTGATTCAAGCAAGGCAAATAATGAGGTGCCTGTCTGCTGGCAAGTGAAACAGCCTAAAATGAAGCTGTAAATGAGTAGAGAGATGAATAAACTGTCAGAGGCTGCTTCATAGAAAGACCAAACAAAAGCATTTAATGAATGCAGAAAGTCTTGCACCCAGAGAAGACATCATGGTAGGAGGGAATAGTGCAAATTCATAGCAGTAGGTATTCATCACCAAAACTCACTCTTTTGAGCTCTGTTGGGTTAAACTAGAACAAAGTAAATGGGTATCCTTACATTTATTTGAACAACAATTTATGTGTGAGCTTACAGCAATGGAAGGAGAGGAGATTTGTGGTTTCTGTTCTGTCTAAAGCCCACAGGACTGCAAGAGATGAATGCACAGCAGGAATCGCTTTCATTCTCTCCATTATAGTTACCCTGGGAAGGAACAGAGCGCCTTGTCCCACCATCTCAAATGGACAAGCTCTGTGTTAAATGGCATGAGCTGGTCCTTGTATATTTTGAGTGGACAGTTTAGTTTAGTTTAATGCAGTATAAACAGCTTGCTTATTGTCTCAATTGTGTCCCTAGGGAACAGATGACCATCTGCTGGCATTAATATGACCAACTCTCCATGCCCAGGTGGAATACAAAATATTGTCCTTGATGAGGAGGAATGTGACTCCTAAACATCCTGTTTGTCTGTTCAGTGTTTACAGACTTCCTCTAGCATGTGGATGGCAGGACCGAGGCTGGCTGGAGCACAGGCTGTTGTGCTGTGTCCTCAGTCATGCTTGCTGAAGGAATGGCTAACTCTGGGACTTGAGCAAAGAAAGCAGCAAACTATTTGGGGTGGCAGAACAGCCGTAGCTGCACAGCCCAGTTAGCTCTCCTTGAGCACTACAAAGCTGGAGAGGGGTGGTAGCTGATGCTCCTGCAGCTACTGCTGACAGTCATAGCCCTTCCCAGCAACAGCACGCTTTTGCCCCAGCTCTCTAATCCCTTCAGCAGCAGATCTGCCTGTTCATATTTTCCTACCAGCTGTGGCACTGGGCTGGACCGTCCTCTTTTCCTTTTAGTAGTAGCCCAGCCCTGGCCCTTCACCCTTAGGGTGGCAAATCTTCATTTTTGCTTGTGCTGCTCAGTAGCCTTGCTGCTCAGTAGCATGAAGGATCTTTACAGTGGCTGTGGTGTTGAAAACATGTAAATGCCAGTAGGAGGGACACCATCAGTAAATGGGTTTGTACAGGTCATGACTGTTTTCTTCCAGAGCCACAGCAATGGTTTTAATCAATTCATTAAGAATTTGGCTTCTAAAATCAGTTTGTGCTGTCAATAGGCAGCAAACAGCAGCGGCTGTTGTGCTGTGGATGGGGCCCTCTGGGAGGAGAAGACACAGCATGACGCTGTGATGACGACCATCTAGCATCAAGGAAGTGGCATGTGGCAAGGCTGGGTTGACGTAGGCTCCGGAAATCCTGTGGCTGAGAAGCTGAAAGGGAGTGCTCAGCACAGACAGGTGAGGGACATCTCAATACCAAAATTGTCTCAGTGTTCCAGAAGGACTGGAGGTAGAATGCATGCCAAATGAGGAACCTGCAATATCTTTGACAGGAGCCTGTAATAGTGTCTGGCTTGGGAACAAAAGAACATGTAATGTTTGGGGCAAATAGGCATATTTGGGGGTGACCGCATTCCCCAAAGATGTCTTCTGAGACATTAGACTGACTCTCGCATCCGTCTTTAGTTTGCCTGGGCATTTTGACATGGGCAAAGTTGGGGGGTGGGGGTTGCAAAGGTGAACTGGATCAAATACCGTACACTGTACGGTGCCAGTGCTTGGCAAGTTCCTTGCTCACTTTAACCAAATCTTGCAGAATTGTATAGACAATTATCTTAGAATCGCTTTGGGAATAACATGTGCTCAAAGGGTACTTTCTTGGAAAGCAGTAAAGGGAAAAAGTTAATGGTGACCCTTGAGGTGCTCCTTAGGGTGAGATTTTGAGGAAGAGCATTTGTGAGGAGAGGTCAGGATCCCAAACCCACTTGCATCTAGACCAGGTACAGACCTCCTCAGGTACAGACCTGCCCTACGAATGTAGCTGTGCTGTAAATAAAAAAACCCTTAATGTTGTAAACAGGGCCTTTGCACTACTGTCATACTACACACACATCCAAAAACACTGATGAATGATACTTGATCAGTGTAATGCCCAAATTGACTTAAGAAATTGAACAACACAGATCAACTGCCAGGGAATCCATGGTGATAAGACTATTGAGTGATCTCTTGCATCTTTCCTTCTGGGCTGCAAGGTTATCCTGATTTCTCACTATTTCATGTTGGGCTTGATATGAGTTTGTGGACAAGCTGAACCCTACCTGCCTTGAGCAGTCCTCTCTAGCATCTTTTCCAGATGTTATGACTGTACCACCAACTGCATAAATGAGAGCTAGCTTTCGGTGTAATACCAGTGCCATACCTTTCTTATTCCTCTTGTGACTTGTGATTTCGGTACAGGGAAGCCATTGTTCTGCCACAATGAATACTAAAAAAAGATAAATACTAATAAATACTAAAGATTCATGCAGTGTTGTGGCTACCCATGTAAGTGAAATCTGGAGACAAAAGTAAGCATCCTGGACTGAGTTTAAGGTGTCTTAAAAATACAGCAGACTGGACTAAATAATTGATGACATCTTTGTTTGCAAACCATGAGGAAATACAGAACATAAGAGCATGAAATATACTAGTATAAAACAAAATTGCAAAATAACGTTAGCATAAGAATGGGAAGATGATGAGTGCTACCCTTGTTAAATAGAACAGATAAAGGCAGCCACAGAAGCACCGTGTCATCTGGAGCATCTACTCCACAGGCTTATCAAAAGTATTTCTGCTTCAGCTAACAATCGTAATACCGTGAACTGCTTGCATTGAGATTGCCATGCTGATGCGGAAAAGGTCTCGGTTTGTGGAAATGGCAGTACAGCAGCTTCCTCATGTGCTAGAGGGAGTATTGCTGCAGACAGAGCACAGGGCCACCAAAGATGCAGCAGGGCTGTAGGTAGTTTAAAGTGAGAATGCGCTATACATCTCTTAGACTGCACCTAAACAATCAGTAACAATAACTAACTATAATAACAGGAGGTCTCTTAAGACTTGTACACGCACGTACCAGCACTGTCTTCTCCATTCATGTCTATTGTGAGCAGAGCTGTTAGAGAAGGGGAAACAGGGAGGTCCGCAGCGCCGCCGCACGCGGGCAGCAGCCTGCTGGGCGCTGCCCCCGCGCGCGGTGCGCGCAGCGCCCTCTCCTACCCGGCGCAGGCGCCTTTCCGCCGGGCCGCGGTGCGGCTGGCAGACACCGCTCCGGCCGGCCGAGGGGGTGACGTCACCGGGGTCGGGGACGTCACCGCGCGGCACGACGCGGCGCGACGTCACCGCGCGGCGCAGAGGGGGCGCCGCGCCGGCCGCTGGAGGGGAGGTGAGGGGAGGCGAGGCGGGGCGGGGCGGGGGCCGCCCGCGGGGCGAGCCCGGCGGGGGCGCGGGGAGGGGGCGCGGGGGCCGCCCGCGGGGCCAGCTTGGGCCGCCCGGGGGTCGGTGGCCCCGGGGCGGCGGAGGCGCGGGGGTCGCTGTGGGCGGGCGGCCTGAGCGCGCCTCCTGCTCGGGGCGAAGGCGTGGGGAGCCCCCGCGGGCGCTGGGGCGGGCCGCGGCCCCCGGGCGGTCTGGCAGCGTTTGCGATGCGGCGGCTGGACTCTTCCTTGGCAGAAACGAGCATTTGGGTGGTGTCGCCTTACGGCGTTGGGTCTTTTCACTCAGCATTAGTGTTCGTTGTACTTAAGGAGCCGTCAGTACCCACCTCAGAAAAACTTGGCCCAGAAGAAAAATAAGATTCTATCGAAATAGGAGAAATTCCTTTTCGTTATAGAGATGCTCAGAATAAACGGTGATCTCCTGGTCCCCTGCACGTTATATTCTTTGGATGTGCATACGTCCGTCTGACTATGCAGATGGCAGACTGCAGAGCCAGCATTGCCAAGGTCCTACAGAAGAAGATGAGCATTTATTAGTCTAACAAACAGCGTTTGCCAAAAATCACAAATAAAAATTGAAAGTGGACTGCGACCTACGGTCATGTCTGTTTTTGACACACAAGGGAGGCTTCCTGCTTTGAAGCTGGTTTAATTATGGGTAGGTTCACCTAAGGCCAGGCTTAAATCCTCTGAAGATGTCTTCTGGTGACCAATTCTTATGTTGAAGGGCACGGGTGATGAGGAAAGAGTGGGCCCTACCCATGTTATATTTCTGCTGGACTGGCAGCACATTGTCTGTCAATAATATAGTCTTTCACTCCAAATAATTGCAGAGCCTCACGTGTATTTTTGAGCCATACAGAGGGGTTGTTTCATCTGTCACTGAAGTGTTGTCACTTGTGAATTGTTATATAATCTCTTTGCAATGCATAATATAAAGCAGGAAAATAAAGGAAGGATTAGTATCAAATGAAACCGATAGGTGAATATAGGAAGATCGACTCTTTTTATTTACCCTGGGTGCAAATGACAAGGTATGTTGTGATGTAGTACTGCTCTTAGAATGGCAGTATCTTGTGAAAAGGTTGTTAGACCATGAATGTTGTTGGGTTTTCTCTAGATCTTTGTTCTGGTATCTCTCTCAGTTTTTAACAAATTCTCGTCTTGAGGGAATTACTTCCACCCTGAAGGTTCATAAAGATACTCCCAGAAAATAAATATTCTGCTTATGAAAGCTATAGGTCATAGCAAGTTTTCAGCATTTTGAAAATAGCATACCTGGAGCTGGGGATTGTTCTGTGTAGGGCATCGGTGTCACCATGCTTAACAACCCTTGCGTCAGCATCGTGGTAAACGTGGGTTTATTGGGTTTTGTTTTTGATAAGTGTTGGGGATGTTGAGCACAGATTGGTAAGAGCTGTGGAGAGAGAGAGACTAGTGCATGAAACGCTCTGGAGGAGGCAGCCAGAAACGAGGAGAGATTTGTGGGAGTTTTGCACAGCCAAAGTAGCAGGAAGGCTGGGAGACTCTTCCTTTGGGGATTCTGAACAAATAAGAGATTTTGTTTTGCTTATTAGGACCCAGCCATGAAATACAGGACATACGGGGCGATGCGTAGCCGTCCCTGTGCAGTAGCCTTTGGTCTGTGGACAAAAAGAAGGAACAGGTCAAACTTCACTTACAAGCTGTTTCTAATTCTGGCGATGAGAGACAAGAAATCACAGGTCATTCGTTTATTCAGCAGATCTGTCAGCCTCTACCCTAAGATGCTATTTTGAAACCCATTTGGCCGTTTTACCCAATGCAGTACCTGTGCTTTGGCTACACGCAGCCAAGCCCGAGTGATTCCGACAAGATCTGAGGAGGCTTTTCAGCACTTGAGTGCTATTATTCTCTGAGAAAAGTAGCAGTACTGAGGGTGGTTTGTGGCGTATGTATCTTCCTGACGGGAATTGCTTTGAAACTTCAGTTACTGCATAGAAAAATGATACTGTAGCATCTTTTGGTACCAAGCATATTTGTTGTCAACTCTTCTCATCCAAGTGTTCGGCTTGTCTAGTCTGAACTCCAAAAACATGTTTGTTGGGCGTTCCAGTCTCAAGAAGTCTTACTGAAACATAACCTGCAAGAAACAGGATCAGACCCTATCCTTGCAGCACAGAGTGTCTCTACTGAATTCAGTAATGTAAATAGGAAGAAAATCAAACTCAGTCATTCGTGTAAAGACTTTGGATGAACCCCTTGGTCCCAGCATAAGCAGCACTGATGCTAGGATCAGTACTGAAAAGTGGCTTCACATTGCAGCAGGGGTACGGGTTTGCAGCCATGCTATAGCTTTCCTTGGTTGTACACTAGACTGAGGCCATGATTCATCTTCATTTATTTTGAGTGAATTGTAGATAAATGTAAACCCATTGCTGTTATGAGTACTCCTGAAGAGTGTGACATGTCTGACTGCTAATTGTTTAAAGTTTTTCAGTCTGAATCCCTGATGGTGGCAGATCACGCCCAGGCAGCCATGATGGGAGCTCTGGTGTCTCATTTATGCAAAGAGAGAGGAGAAATACCCATAAAATGAATGTCTCATGTTATGGGCATGCCTCATGACAGAAATGACTCTGAAATGTGAAAGCATTATCGGTTTTGTACATGATTAATTTAAACAAAAATGACCCACCTTGATCACGGGTCATGAATTCTAATAGAGGCTTCACGCAAAAAAGACAGACGTTTCACCAGCAGCAGTCAGGGTACAAATGCAGTCTGGGGGCAAAATGACATGCCACAGAAATAGTAGTATGACGGTGGGTTAAGGCCTTCAGAAGAATGAATCTTGCCTGTACCAAAACTGGTGTACAGAGTCATTCCCTTCCATACAGTGGAAGTGACATCCTTTGGGTAAAGTGATGCCATATGTCAGTGCTTGTTTTTTGAGTTGTTAATTTTTTAGCAGGTGTTACAACTGTCTACAGATAAGATACTTTTTATTTAGCTAGAAAGAAGACGTTAGCAGTAGGTTGTGGTCAATAACTAGAAACAAAATCTAAAATGCAAGGGTGTCACTAATCTGTCTCTGATATCAAAGGAATTGAGTGAATTTGAAAAGTTTGGATAGAAATTGTTTCTGGCAATAGGCCTAACTCTAGGCTGAAGAAGTGAGCCATCCAAAAGTGCCAGAAATAGCTCTATTTATTAGTGAGCAAGTAAGAACCAGGAAAGATAGATAGCCTGTGAGGCAGGCAGGATCTGCAACATGGAAGCAGTAGGGCCTGATGAGGGGAGGAGCACTGTTTTTCCATTCTTCCGTTGTTTTCAGAGAACTGCTTGGCTGCTGCTCCAGCGTGTACCAGCTCTGTAATTCTCCAGGGATTGTTTACCATCTGGGGATTCCCAGAGCACTGCTGGTCTTGCTTAGCACTCTTCCCTGATTTCAGCAAGTGCTTCCTGAACTGGTTTGTGCTGCCAGAAGAGCGTAACAGCTGGCTCTGCTGATTTTGTGTCGGCTGGGGATCTTGCTGGTCCACAGTAAAATAAAAGCTGTTTCCTAAAGCTGCATTTAGTTTAAATAAATTGATCCAATGAGTGAGAGAAGACTTTAGTGTGTGTGGCTGTCATTGCAGTTGCTTTTTTCTTCGTGGTGCATTTCCTTTCAGTTCATCATCTTTGCTCGATGAGGCAGAAGAACCACATGCTCTCATAAGCGTTTTCCTTCTGTCCCATCTTCTAATTTTTCTCAATTGAAAATTAAAAGGAAAGAAACACTGTCTGAGATGTTATGACTTGTCATTCTGAAGAAGGCAGTGGGCTGAACCTGCTTGCCCTAGACTTCTCAGAAAAATGGGTGGAAGGAACAACTAAAACTTCCCTAATGGCAATTAGGAACTGACACTTTGGCTGTAAACTGCCTAGGTCTCTGCCCTGTCCCAGCAAAGGGCTGTGCTGTAGCTGTAAAATGCCATGGCTTGCCTAAGCTGTAAAATGAAGCGTCCTAGGCTGTAGGTGGGAGGGCAGCATTTATCTCACGGTATCGTTAGTCCAGAAGTCTGGAACCTATCAGGATTCCAGTCCTACACAAAAGTGCTGTAACTGTTAAGAAGGCTGTACTCAATATGTGAAACGTTCAGAAACGGTTTGAACTTCAGTAGGTGAATTAAGCAAAGGTTCTCTTACTTGACCATTTTATTCTGAGCTTTTTTTCTTCCAGACACCTATCCACGATGATTCCATCGTCTGCAGCAACCCCTGCCAGCGATGTTGCGCTTTTTCCAAGCTTGGCTTCTCAGGAAATCTGGAGGTCACAGGTTCCAGGCTATTCTGAATCAGTCACACGACACATCAGTCATCGGGCCAACAACTTTAAGAGACATCCGAAAAGGAGAAAACACATCCGCCCTTCGCCACCGCCACCACCAAATACTCCATGTCCCATTGATTTGATTGACTTTGGGGATCTCCAGCCTCAGAGGTCTTTCCTTGAACTCCTGTTTAATGGGTGCATTCTCTTTGGACTTGAGTTCAGCTATGCCATGGAAACAGCCTATGTTACCCCTGTGCTGCTTCAGATGGGGCTTCCAGACCAGTTGTATGGGATGGTGTGGTTCATCAGCCCTATACTAGGTAACTTTTCTTTACGCTATTTCTTCCCTCATGTTTTTTCCACTACACGGGGGATATACGGTTTTGTTTTCTCTACCTCTGCTGTTCACAAGTATAGCCCACATGCTGTGAAGGTTAAGAATCGCTCAGCGTAATTTTAGAGAACTGAACGGAGAATAATTCTTTCTGTGCATTGCCTGAAATGGGCCTGGTGCAACCAAAAAGTCTGTTCTGTTAATGGTTTCTCAATCTCTTACATTTTGTGCAAGGGTGAGCTTTGGTTACTCAGTTTGTATGTTTAAAAACTAACAAAAGATGATCAGTGCGTGCATTTACATCCCTGAGAAAGAAGAATACGCAGACAGTTCCCATCGGTGTGTGAAAAAACGGAGTGGGGTTGCCTTCTCCTGTTTAATTTTCTGAAACAAACAAGATATTCCAATAATGAAAGGTTGTGCTTTGTTGATCAAACATCCACTACTATTACTGGCGTTGCATTACTTGCCTTTGCATGGAGATAGGGCTGGAAGCATATCCATTACTATAGGAAGAACCGTAAGATGGGTTATTGCCGCTTGGAAGCATTGTTCTCCCTTTCATTGTACTCCCAGAATGTGCTTCAAAATAGGAGTGTAGATAGACCACTTCCCCCCTACTCACAGACTGGGGCAGAGTAATCTAGGCACCTTCCCAACTTGCATGTTGACTTCCTGCTATCTTCCAAGATAATTTTATAGGGAGTCTCCAATATAAGACGGGTGAGTGAAATAGTCTGTAAGTAACAGAGTGCTTTAGGATGTATAGTTGTTGTACTCCTATTTTTAACCTGATGTTAATCTCTGCCGTGCTACTGAAGCAGAGTGAACTGCATTTTCGGTCCAGTCCTAAATGAACAGTAGCGTGTTAGACTATTCGGTCCCCAACCTGGGAGATTCCGAGAACTAAACTGTGTGTACATCTGAGTGACTAGTACCGACTGGGGGGGGCGTCACTATGCTACGGAGTCCTGCCTTTTAAACTATCCCTTCTAAATCCCCTGTGAAACAGGCCTGTAGAAAAACTGCCACTTTTTGGTGAGTCCCTCTTCTTTTAGGGTTCTTGCTGCAGCCTTTGCTGGGGGCCTGGAGTGACAGATGCACATCAAGATTCGGGAGGAGAAGACCCTTCATTCTGGTCTTAGCAATAGGTGCGTCTTTTAGAAATCGTGGGCATAACACTTGTAAAGTAGAAATATTACACATCTCATGTCATCCTTTACGGTACTAGGCTGAACAAAAGGCCTCTAATGTTGTTGGGAGGCAGTGTTGGGTATTATGGGTCTGAAGAAAGTGATGAGTGATACTGAGGTGATGCTTTGACAGCTGGAGATCCATGCATGAATGGTTGGGTCTCTCGTGTCAGAGTCTGAAGAGCTGACATTTTGAGAATCTGGAAAGTTTTCCTGTGGCCAACCACAACTCCAGGCATTTGTGAGCTCAAACAGTGGAAAAGGATATCTGTATGCTATAAGCCACACGCATTCCCAGGTCTGCGATGATTTGAACAAGAGCAGTAATGCTTGCTGCAATGCTTTGGTGGTAGCATAACGCTTTCAGAGACCATGCAGTGATGCAGTTCTTCCTTAGGAGTGATTGATTTATTCTGATTTATTTTTATTCTCAGGAGCATTGCTGGGGCTCTCGCTTATGCTGAATGGCAGAGATATTGGCAGTGCTTTGTCTGACTCTGTGAATAACCACAAATGGGGAATCATTCTTACAGTCTGTGGTGTCATCCTCATGGACTTCAGCGCGGATTCGGCAGACAATCCCAGTCACGCCTACATGATGGACGTGTGCAGCCCAGCAGATCAAGACAGGGGCCTCAATATCCATGCTTTGTTAGCAGGTATGCTTTCTTGGTGCTTCCTTGCTGAACCCCAAGTGAATTAAGTCTTGCTGTGAGGAAGCAGAGTGTAAATTATGGGTCTTTTCCACTATAAGCATAGCTGAATACACAGCTAGCAATAATTAACTTTGAAAACTTTTACTTACTGCAAGAGGCTTTTGTAGCTGCCGGAAGTCGAGCAAGGCACGGCCCTGGGTTGGCCATCCTAAGGTGCCCCTCATGTCTTTTACAACACCTAGGGAAACAAAATTATCCCTTGAGGGAGGAGGTTCAGCTTACCACAAATGTGGGAAATAGACCTTCTTTAGTCACTTTGTTGAAGTGGGTAGAGCATACGAGGTGCTCTGCTCTCTTGTTCCTGACATTTTGAATTGCTGTAATGCCACAATCTAGTTTTCTTCTCCATTAGAGACTTTTTACGCTCTTCAACATGTATATAAGGAAGAAAAGGACAGCGTCATAAGGCTGTCGCCATGTGAATGGAGTGAGAGTGGGGTGTGGTGCCCTCAGAACTTCCTTGTTCATCTACAGTAGTGCAGCGGCAGTTCTGTACAGTGCTGACATGTTGCTGAATAATGAGCTTGCTACACTTCTGAAATGATTCAGTCTATCTTGGAAGCAGATAGAACTGTATTCCTCTTAGCGAGCGAGGAAATTGGATTTTAATTTACCTTTCAGAGAAATGGTCTTAGCTGACTGATTGCAGAACCTTGCCATGTGGCTGGTGAAGAGTGTTCTGTTTTACAGACTGAAATTGCCAAAGATAAAGCGATTTGTCCTTGGCAAAGAAAGAGCTAGTGTTTTTAATTCTTTGTGTCATTGCTTCTACAGTGCTGACCTTCTCCCTCTTTCTGTACTCTGCACATTCAGACTGTCCTTGTGGTGCAAATTACTACATTACTGCATTTGAGTTAAAAAGGGATTAAGTAGTAGAATAAAACTAATACATTGGAGTCTGCACACGACTTATCAAATAGTGCTGTGCTGTTACTGACTTGAAGGATTGGCTAGGGAAGATAATCTCAGCTCTGTTTTTCCACCAGGTCTTGGAGGTGGCTTTGGTTATGTTGTTGGAGGAATACATTGGGATAAAACCAGTTTTGGAAAAGCTGTGGGAGGGCAACTTCGTGTCATCTATGTCTTCACCTCAATTACACTGACGATCACTACTGTGTTGACGCTAATTAGCATTCCAGAAAGACCCCTGAGGTCCTTTAGCAAGAAGAAAAAGGTGATGAAGAGTCCAAGTCTTCCTCTCCCTCCTTCCCCACCTCTCTTCTTTGAGGAAGGTGTAAATGAAAATGTTGCTTCTCATAACTCAGCTCACTTATATGCAAGTTTTACAAGTCCAATTTCTCCCCTCAGCCCACTCACGCCCAAATATGGCAGTTTTGTCAGCAGAGACAATTCGTTGACAGGAATTAATGAGTTTGCATCATCATTTGGGACTTCAAATATTGACAGTGTGCTTATAGACTGTTTTACTGGCGGGCACAATAGTTACTTAGCACTTCCAGCTAGCATGCCCAGGCAGCCTGTCAGTGTCAGCTTTCCCCGGGTGCCAGATGGCTGTTACCACCAAGAAAACGGAATTTTGGAGCAAGGGGAGAGCAGCATAACTCCAGGGGCTGATGGCGAGGCACTAAGGGTGGGCTCACTGGATGCAATAAAGCCACGGTCATCGGGGATCCTGAAAAGACCTCAGACCTTGGCTATTCCGGACATTGTAACAGGACATTGTCCAGAAAGTAGCAGAAGAAGAAATGTAACTTTCAGCCAACAGGTAAGGGCAGAAAAACAACGTAAACCATGTAAACCCATAACCGTGCAAACCTGAGCATTCGTTAGTCTCTTAATATTATTTTAAATATTTGGCACATAAAATCGTGATTAAATACTCCTCATGACAGTTTGCCTACAAAAGTTACTACAGGAACAGAGCACCTGCTATGACTGTATTGATGAAATGATGGGCAGGACGTGAATTATGACTGGCAATCTGTGAACTGCCTTTGTTAAGATAGCAGATATGTGAGTGTTTCACGCCTTCCAGTCCATGTGTGAAAGTCAGGTTGGTATTTTTAGCCCTGCTTCGCCACCCAGGAAGTTACCAAGCGAGAGCAGAAAAAGACACGTTTTTATTGAGCCTGTATCTTCCCTTTCCACAGAAATACCTGCAAGATAGGGCCAGGGATAGGATTCTTCCATGAGCTTCTCCTTATGGCAGTCATTACTCCTGGTTCCATCAGGGAGGTGAGGTTTCCCTTACTCAGGGAAAAGACTGTGGCCTCACCCCCCACTGTTGGTGATAACTTGGAATGTCTGAGACCTCTGTATGCTGGCCTATTTTTTTATGATCCGGGATGAGGTAAACAGTCCTGTTTTTTTTGTTTGTTTGTTTTATTATTTATTTGCTTCTGTTACTGTATTCTGACCCAGTTTGTGAGAACAGACTTTATTAGGATCAGGTCTTTACATACTGTGCACGTAGGAGTCAAGTATCAAGGACAGCAAGTAATGAAAATAAAATTGTTAAAACTTGCCTCTTTTTCTTCACTAACTGTATAACTTCAGGGGGCAAATTCACCTGATTCTGGGTACAGCTCCTATTAAATGCAATGAAAGTTATGCTCGCTTATGCTGGCATTTGAATTGGGTTGCCAATTACTCCAGAAAAGTGGAGAGTACTGCTTCAAGTACACTGAAAGCTGCAGCACAGTACTGTCATTTGTACTTGTTCTAAGGCTAAACTTACAGCTGTGCTTACCTCAAAATGCTGTTCTTAATCTTCAAATCAACATACTGCAACAGCAGCTTAATGTTGAAATGATCACATAGCTGTGTAATATTGCATAGTTTTGCTCAAAGGCTGTTTGGATTTTTCTTAATGTGTTTGTTGACCTGGGAATTTTTACGGTGCAGGTTGCTAATATCTTGCTGAATGGTGTTAAGTACGAGAGTGAGCTGAATGGATCAGGTGAGACCTCTGAGCAACCACTCTCCCTGAAACTTCTGTTTTTAACCATCTGCCACATGCCCAAGGCTCTGCGTAACCTTTGCATCAACCACTTCCTAGGTAATCAGAAAGTGCTGTCTTGTTTTTAAGTATTTTATCTATTGTTGCAATGGCTACTAATTTGTTCCATTACACTGACCAGTAAGATACTTTCTGGTATTTAGGTTTTCGGAACGCTAAGAAATAAAAAACAGTAAGGCCTACGTTCCTAGAAGGGGAATAACATTGGTTTAAATCAGCACAGCCATTGAGCTGAATATTTGTGCTGGAACACAAGAGAAGCTTCACTAACAACAGAATTAAAACGGTATAAACCTGCCTCAAAGCTCTGAAATTGGAGCTGTTATTGAGCAGGGTGGGAAAGATTAATGGTATTTTCCTGCTTACATCCGAGACCAGCATTTGCTGCGCCCCTTCCCCCCTTGTCAGCATGTATTTAGGGGCCCCAGAACAGGCTGTGAGGCGACAGAGAATGCAGCATTGCAGGAGTGCCTGTACTGTTACCTTCACTCCTACTAATGCATGACTGGTGGTTAGGGAGGGCCTGCAAGCAGTTCAATTTATACCAAGTTGGACAGAAGATAACAGTTAGTTAATACTCATAGGCTGTGGAAGGAATTAAGAGATTGCCTGCATCGGCATCCCTGACATGGGTTTGTGAGTAGGGGTTTTTACTGTGTCAGAAGTCCTGTGGAGCTGCAACCATGACATAAGAAGCGCTCCTTCCAGCTAATTGTGGGAGGACAACAGCGCTCTGAAACTAGTATGTGTTAAGTTACTCTGTGCAAAACTGAGCCTCGTGTCCTGTCAAAAGCTGAAGGTAGTTCAGACTGCTGTCATCTATTTTTCTGTCTTGCTAAAACCAATATTCGGTAACCTGTAGTTTGCCTCTAGGATTCCATGTGGGAATTCAAGGGATAAATCTTAATGTTTAACATCCTGAATTGCTTTGACAAACATTACAGCAAAATACACAGAGAAAAGCAGTCTCAGAAAAATGGGCCTAAGCATTATGTAATATTAACATTGCACAACCTGTCTTCCGTTGTAATTTGAAAGGTAGATAATAGCATCCATGGCTTACAAGGGGGAACAGGTACTCAGCAATCCTAATAGGTTATTTCTGGCTTCTTTCAGGTTGGCTTTCATTTGAGGGGATGTTGCTCTTCTACACCGACTTCATGGGAGAAGTAGTGTTCCAAGGGAATCCGAAAGCTCCTCACAACTCAGATGAGTATCAGAAGTACAACGCTGGGGTCACCATGGGCTGCTGGGGAATGTGCATCTATGCATTCAGTGCTGCGTTCTATTCAGGTACTAAGTAAAGCCACCCTGTATGCTGCTGACAGTATGATATACCTGCTCCTGAAGTGGTGCTTCTGCAACAAGTACTCTGGCATTTGTGTGTTGCATATTGGCTACCACATGGCATGAATGCTGAATGAGTACACTGGTTTTTCACAGTATCATCTCTGCTAGTTAGCATGGCCTGTGCTGAGAGCAGAGAAGGTCAGCAGTCCAGTGAAAACACATTTCTGTTACCGCAGGGTTCCTTTCACAAGTGGCATTTTCAATGTACATTAACTCTAGAAGTGCACACTGCTACCCTAAGCGCAATTTGAGCACAGCAGCACTCAGCACACCTACGCACCCGGCCGAGCACCATGGGGTCACCACAGCACCCTAACACCGTATCCACCCCACACAGCAGCTCCCCCTTCCTCCCCACAGGACAGGGACACACCGGCAGGCCGCAGCTCCACTGCGTGCTCCGTGCGACCAGGTTGCGTCGAGGGGGGGCGTTTGGAGGGGATGCTGGACACATGCCTGCAGGCCGCCAGTTACCCGAGGCCCTAACAGTCACCACCTAGCCGTTGCTGCCCAATGACCAGGCAGCGGGGCCCGAGGGGGCAGCCTTGCACCCTTTGAGCCCTGCCACCTGGCTAGTGGCTGGGAAGGGCCACGGTCTACGCTGCCCTGCGACGCTGTGGCATTGTCTTGCAGCCATGCTGGAGAAGCTGGAGGAGAGGTTCAGCACGCGGACTCTCTACTTTGTGGCATACCTTGCCTTCGGGCTGGGCACTGGGCTGGCCACGCTCTCCAGAAACGTGTATGTGGTGCTGTCACTGTGTGCCACCTATGGCATCCTCTTTGCCACGCTTTGCACGCTGCCCTACTCCCTGCTGTGTGACTACTACCAGAGTCGCAAGGTGAGTGCGGGGGGCTGGGGGTGGGGGTGGTTCTGGCAGCAGCCCCCCCTCACACTGTGTCCCCTGTAGTTCGCCGGCTCGCAGGCGGAAGGCACGCGACGTGGAATGGGCGTGGACATCTCCCTGCTGAGCTGCCAGTACTTCCTGGCTCAGATCCTTGTGGCCGTGGTGATGGGGCCTCTGACGGCGGCAGTGGGCAGCGCCAGCGGCGTCATGTACTTCGCCTGTCTCGTGTCCTTCCTGGGCTGCCTCTTTTCCTCCCTCTGCGTCGTCTACGAGCTGCCGCCTGGCGAGGAGCTGCTCGAGGAGCAGCAGCCACTCGTGCCCAGCGCGTGATGCCTCGCCACATGGGAAATCAATAAAAGCAACAGGGCTGTCACCGTCTCCGCTATATCATTGCGTGGCAGGCCGTCTCACTGCTTCTCGGGCAGGGTGGAGGACGTGTGGCAGTGCTCTGGGCCCCTGCATCCCCATGTCCTGTGGAGTAGTGGGCTCATCCATCTCTGGGATGATGCTGGCGGTGGCCAAAAATGTGCTCGTAGGGGACTGTGCTGGTGGTGGGTATGGGGAACTGCAGGAAACATTTTCCTGTCTGCATGAAGGTGAGGGCAAATCAGTGGCTGCGGTACGCTGGCACTGCTCGTTCTTCCTGTGAGGTGGCAGGAGCCCTTCTGTACCCCTGGGGCCCATGGTCACCACAGCGGGGAAGCGGGGCATTACCCGTTGGCTTGCTGTGGAGCGCAGTGGTGCCAGAAACACAGTGTCGTCATTCTCTGGGGGAGAGCTGGGGGTTGTGGGGCCAATGGCGTTTGGCTTGATCTGAGGTGGCTGGGAAACATTGCCCATTGTGCTGAGCGAGGTGCCTGAAAGTTGATGGTGTTGGGGGGGTGGGCGGAGGGGCCGCTGCCCTTTTGGAAGGCAGTGAGCTGGGGAGGGGCCTGCACTGCCACGGGAACCACCACTGTTTCTTTCCAGGGGAGCGCTGGGGCTGCAACTTTCCCTGAGGTTCATTGGCAGAAGGTGCCATTTCATGGCCAGGCAGAGACCATCCCTGTCATTGGTTGTGGACAGTGGTGACTCCTGAGGGGCCTGAAGGAGCGGCGGGGCCCCATCGTGAGGTCAGTCCCAATCGTTTTTGAAACCATTGGCCGCTGTTTCTGTAGCAAAGTGAGCAGAAGTTGCCAGTGAAAGTGGACTTGCATTTCAGGTGCCAGATGTCAGAATAGAGCACCCAAGATGAAAACACAAGCTGTACAGCAGCAGTGTCTTAAACAGCACCAAGACAAATTAGAGGTCTTGTACCAGAATCCTTCATTTTCTGGATTTTGCTGTCTGTTCTGTTTCTTGAAAAGTGTGAAGACTCTGCGAAGACATTGTTGTATGCAATATAGGATGTCCTTCATGATAAAAGCTTTGGGTTTTTGTTTTTTGGGTTTTTTTTTTTAACTGTGCAGAAATGGTAGCTGCATTGAATAAAGAGAATTTTTGTGTATAGAACTTGCTGCCCTGGGAGTAACTGAGAACTTTTACACTGGATTTGGAAGGCAACAACTTAGTCCAATACCCAAATAACACCCATAATAACAGTAAATGAAGAGGAGACTGCTTCATCAGCCTGCCTGTTTTACAGAACATACAGGCATTCAGGGAGCGGGAAGAAGGCAGCCAATGAGTAATGTAAGTCAGACAGGAATTCAAATGTGAAACATGCATGTAAAATGAGTAGACTGAGAAGAACAATGTGATAGTATATCATCCCTATTTGCAGTGTAGGAAAGCTTCTCTGCCCCCCCCCCCCCCCCCCCAGCCACTTTCTTTTCCTGGTGTCCAGCAATACATTTTTCAAACAAAGGATAGCAGGGGTTTTTGCAGCAGTCTGTGGAACAGCCAACAGAGGAAGTGACAGCCTCAGAGCAGAAATGAAGATTTTGGTTAGTGAGAGTATAGAGTTCGCCAAGCTTTCAGGAACTACTTTAACAACGGGGAATTTAAGGGTATTGGTAAAAAACACACTATTTGAAAGGTGTTTTCCATACAAGTGAAACTTGAAGAGGAATGTAATAAGCAGTTTTCCAACAAAATCCCAATTGTTCAGCTATAAAAAACTTGGTACACTTTTTGTTTTTTAACTGACCAATGCAGTTTGAGGGGAAGCATCTTTTGTATCTGTGTTCCAAGCACGGCAAACCAAGCTGTTTTTAACAAATGCTTCAAACTTGTGATGAGGCATAAAGGCTAGAAGGCTTTAGTTTAGGAAGAAAATCTCAACTTGTAAGCAGATGATGAGAAACGTGAACTGCCTCAGTCTGCTTACTGGGAGGCTCACTGATCTTAAAGAGAGCAGTGGTCTGCGGTGCCGATTACTTCAGATGAAAAGGTCTCTTCGGAACATTTATTTGCACATTTCAGCAGGATTATGTTAGAGCCTTGGAAAACAGCTTAAAGGAGATTTCCAGTAGGTAGCCCTAAAGTGCCTGTTAATTTCTTGCGCTGGTGCAGCTCCCTTCCTTACTTGGTTTGTGCAGTCCAGCCATAAGGTGGACTGAAGACTGCCCAGTGGTGTGGTAAACTGCAGTGCAGAGGCAGGTACAAAAGCGCAGGAGTGACTTAAGCTGTTTTGCAGAGTGCTTCATTTCATAAAACCTTTGTCTTTGAAGCAAGGAAATCCAGAATAAACTACAGAGGAGCTTCCTAGAAACCCCTACCAAACTACAGATCACAATGTTATATAAAATATGACTCTGAAAATGTCAAGCATATGGAAGAAGGAGAAGGTATTATATAAACCAATACTACCATTCACAGCCTCACCCTCTCCAGATAATAATTTTTCATCATCTGCTGTAATCTTCCGTCTTTAACCAGAAGTAACCCACCTGTCCTCAGTATTGTGATTTTGTTAAAGGACTTTCCTTAGATGAAATTGCTCTATTCCTTTCTCTGCCTGGGTGGGTACAGCACAAGCCTTACTGGGAAACAAAACTGAAAACTAGTCATTACCTGATTTTGTAAAATAGCGTAAGAGTTGTGCCAAAAGAAATCCCCAAAAGCAAGAGGTGCATCTGAGATAGGAGAGGAACTTCAGTGAGTTTCCTACTTCTCAAGATCAGGATAAGAGCAAACAAAGTAATAAGGCTCATATTTCACTTCAGGCAAACCCCACTCCCTCTTTAACTGATGTTGAAACCTTTCCCTTCAACACTGCTTCACATGAACAAAAAGCACCAGAACTTCTCTGGAGAAAAAAAAACAGAAGAGTAGCTATAGCCCATTTACATTTGCCTGCATGAGGGATCGCTTGGACTATTGGACTGTCCTGTTTTAGCCAAATGATACCCAGGCAATCAAAACACTTGAGAAAGGAGCAGCAGGCAAATGGAAACTGGCAGTAGTCATATGCCATGGTTGCAGAAAGTGACACGCTATAGCCAGTAATGTGCCTTTTAGCAAAAGCCACATTGTGCCTCCTGGAATGGCTCCATACCCACGTGATAATAAGGACAAGGCCCCAGGCTTCATGTTTGCTGCACATAAGTTGGGCAGCAACGGTAACTTTTCAGAGCTGAGTCTGGAGAAAGCAGAACATGCAGAAGAAGGGGGGGAGAGAGAACACATTTAATGCAGTCAGGCACGACGGGGCAGGCTGCCCGCGGGCCGTTGTCCTGGGATGCTGGGCAGCCGCGGGGCATCGCTCAGGGTGCCTCGGTGGGCCCGCCGGAACTGCCCGTGGGGGACGCGGCAACCTCCTGCGCTCGCCGCCGCAGCCGCTCGGCGCCAGTCACCGTCATGGGGTGGAGCGGCAGGAAGCCCGCCAGGCCTGCAAGAAGAGACGGTGAGCTGTGGGGAGGCGCCCCAGGTCCGCGCCCACCCCCCGGCCCCGCGCCTACCCAGCAGCTTCTCGGCGGGCCGGGAGAGCTGCGCGCCGCAGCCCAGCCAGTGCCGCAGCCGCTCGAGGTTGAGGCCCGCCACCTTCTCGCCGTGGGCGTTGGGCAGCGGGTCGAGGCAGCCGAGCTGTTCCAGGTACTTCCCGTCGCGGGCGCGCTTGCTGTGCGCCGCCACGATGCGGAAGAAGGGCCGGTTGGTGCAGCCGCCGAGGGCGAAGCGGATCACGACGTGCCCGCCCCGGTAGCTCTTCAGCAGGCGGCTAGCTGCGGAGAGAGCGCGGGGCGGTTACGGGGCGGAAGAGGAGGCGGCGGCCCGCGCCCGCGGGGCACTCACCGAGCTGCACCATGGCGGCGGCCGAGCCCCTCCCGCTGCAGTCGCGGCGCGATGACGTCAAGGGCGCGCCGGTAGGAGAGATGGTCGCCGTCAGCCATTGGGGGGGGGGGGTGCGGGCGGCAGGCGCGCGCGCGCCGAGCACGTCGGGAAGCAGCGCTGGAGGGCGGCGCGCGCTGCCCGGCTCCGGCGGGAAAGCTATCGTCTTGTCTGTAGACTATTTTGCAATGCTGTTCAAATGAAAGCTTTGTTACTAAAGCCGGTTCGGTTACTAAAGGCGGCTCGGTGCAGCCCTCGCCTGATCGCAAACCAGGACTGCATCCGGGCGAACAACGCATGCGCCGCCCCCCCCCCGCCCCCGCGGCCCCGGCCCGCTCATTGCTGTCCGCGCACGACGACCAGCCGGCACTGCGGGGAGGGACCGCGCGCATGCGCACTAGTTCACAGCCGAGCTCACCGCCGACCTCGGCTGATGACAGGCAAGTACTGCACAGAGCGGCTCGCGCATGCGCACTGGCTTAACATGGCTCACGGCTGCCTTCGGGTGTCGAAAAAGCAGAACGGCACTCGCAACACGCGCACTGCTTCCCGCCGTGCTCGCAGCTGCCGTCGCGTTCCGAAAAAAAACAGTCCTTCCGTGGACAGTGTCGGGGGGGGGGGGTCCCGGGCCGGTGTTGGGGGATCGCGGGGCCGCGCTCCGGGCTCCGCGGCGGTATCCGGGTCCCGAGGGCGGGCGTGCGGCGGGAAGGGGGGGGGGGGGAGAGACGGAATCCTCAGAGGGTCAAACCTCACAGAGCGTTGCCGCACCCCCCACCCCACCCCGGGCATGCCGGGAGCAGTAGTCTTCCGGTACCGGGCTCCTTGGGCGGCCATGACGTTTTGGCGCGGCATGCCGGGAGCAGTAGTCTTCCGGCACTGGGCTTTCGGGTGGCCATTTTAGCCTGCACGGCATGCTGGGAGGTATAGTTTTCTGGCAGTGGTTTTCCCGGCAGCTGTTTTAGTCTGCAGGGAATGCCGGGAGGTGTAGTCTTCCCATATTGGCCTTCTGGGAGATCATGTTGCGCCTCTCGAGGTGGCAGGAGGTGCAGTTCTCTGTCAGTGAGGTTCCCACCAGCCGGCCACGTTGTGCTCTGTGGCAAGCCAGCAGCTGTAGTTCCAGGTGCCTGTGCCTTCCTCGCCCTGTAGCAGTGGCCCGTGTGTTCTTTACCGGACACGTGTCGCTCGGGTGTCAAAAAAATCAGTACTGCACATGAACCGCGCGCGCATGCGCACTGCGCACTGCGTTCCGCCGCGCTCACTGCTGCCCTCGCGTGTCCAATGCGCAGCTCTGCACCCGTAAGGCGAGCGCATGCGCACTGGTTTTCCCCTGCTCACTGCTGCCCTCGGGTGTCGACGCGCCAGTACTGCAGCCACCACTGCCCTCCCCCCGCGTACAAATACTGCAGCCAGCCGGCGCACGCACGCGCGGTGCCGGTCGCCGTGTTCGCCGCTACTCTTCGCCGTTTCGGTAACGGGTAAGCGAATGGGCTGTGCTCGTCGCCCCTCCCCGATGCTCGTAGACCGGTAGCGCAGAAAGCTGTTCCTTATCGGTGCTTCCTGGTGTCGCGGGGACGGGCGGTGCCCTCTCACCGGGGCAGCACCAGAGCCTGCTCGCTGATCCCCGCCGCTCTCTCGGGCACGGGCAGCGTGGGGGCGCTCGCTGCTCGGTGGGAGCCCCGCGGGTCCGCGGCGGGCTGCGGTTCGCATGCGTGAGCCGGCCGACTGCACTGCCGCGCCGCGAGCACGTGAGGGCGCCATTGCGGGTCTCGTCTCTCCCCCCCGGCCCCTCCCTCTCGAGCCGGTCCGTAGCCGGCGCATGCGCGGCGGGTAGCGCTTGCGCGGAGGCGGGGAGCAGCATGGCGGCGAGCACGGTCGGGGTTTTCGCTCGGCGGCGGCGAGTTGAGGGCTGAGGCTGCCCGGAGTGGAGGATCTGGGGGCCCCGGTGAGGCGAGCGGGGGATGTCGGGCTGTGTCCTGCCCGCTGTGGCCGTCAGTGCGTGGAGGCGGCGAGCGGGGGGGCTGGGACCCGGCTCGGTGCCGCGCCGTGCCGTGCCGGGAGCACGGGGCAGGGTGTGCTGGAGCGCGGGTCTGACTTTCCCTGTTCCGTGTGTCGCCTTTAGGGCTCCGGTTCCTCGCCAGCGCAGGCCGGGGCGTGCACTCGCCGCTGTGGACACAGCCCGGAGGAACAGGGAGGCAGGTGGGCCCCGGAGCAGACTTGTGGCGCGGCGTCGGCGGGAGGACGGCTCCTGTTGCGGCAGGCACGCCCGAGAGTGCTGGTAAGTCCCGAGGAGGTTTAAAACCTCTGGACTGAGCAGGTTGAGTGTCAGTTTGAGTCAGGTACGATTAGTGCAGCCCCAAGTTATTTCCTTGAAAGTTGTGGCTAGGCAAGCAAGAGGAGGGATAGAAGAATGACACTCCCAGGCACCCGGAGGCCTCCCCCGCCCCCAGGCACAGAGTGTGGGTGCCAGCCAACGTGGGCACCAACTGACTGAAAACCCCACTGAGCCGTGCTCCCTCCTGTCCAGCTGCCCCAAAGCCACCGGCTTCCCCAGTGCGGTACGTGGTGACGGGACCTCCATTGCCTCTGACGCCTCCCCAGGCAGAGGGCAGCTGCACGTATGCTGCACAGGGGTCTGGATGTCTCCAGCAGTGGCACAGCAGCCTGATGTTCCCAAAGCCCCAAGCAATCCTAAAACCACTCCCAGACCCAGTGCCCACAGCAGTGAGGTGTTCTAATAAATATGGGGGGGGGGAGAAATCTGTGTCTCCCCTTTGACTCAGTCCCACTTTAGAGAAAAGGGAATTTACAGCACTTCTTGGTGAAGAATGTTGACGGGTGGGTGCACAAATGACAAACAGACTTTTCTCTCTTTTCTTCTGAGCCTCTTTTAGAAGCCTCTGCGCATGCAAGAGGACTCTGTTAATGCGGCTAGTCTGGGATAATTGTGCTGTGCACAGTGCTTAAGGAGAACGTTAACATAAAATTGCAGGCTAAGGAATAACCTTAAAAAAATACAGGGCTTGGGAAGAGCCTAAGAGAATGCTGGTGGGCTACAGAAAGCCCCAGTGATGCTACTTCAGAAAACAGCATGGCTTTTCAGCACCTCCTCAGAGCAGGAGAAATGACTTACTCCAGCCCATAGGACAGCGGGTGCTCCTAATTCCCACCTTTAATTACTGAAAGTGTTGTGAAAGCAGAAGGGACTAGAGATGATGTGTAGCGGGTTATGGACTACATGTAAAGTTTCAACAAACAGCAGTCCCCTCTTAAAATAGAAACAGTTTAGTCTTAGGTGGTAGATGAACGTGGCTTTGAGTAACGTGAAGAGAAGCGGTTGTGTCAATCACCCAGAAAGCCTTGGAGAAGTGGTCCAAAGATCTGATACCCTCATGGCCTCGTCAGTCGTCTTGGTTTGTTTGGCAGGGTAGTCCACCGAAGGGGGACATCTTGAAGAGAAACAGCTAGACCTAGCGATCCAGTTGTTGATTTTGGTCATCACCTGTGAGGCCAGCGTCCGAGTGTAACAGGAATCTAGGAGCTGTATCAAAAAGGTAATAGGTTTGAAGCAGCGACAGGCAAATCAAGTGCTATCGTTCTTCCGCGTGGCTAAAGACTGAGAGGCTTGTCGGTTAAGCGTGTGTATAGGAGGGTTTGAGAAAGGATACTGAACAGTAACAATAATACCGAAGCAGAATAAAAATGAGGTTTCATGGAAGATGGCGTAGGTAAGTATTAGGTGATGTGCCTGCCTGTCTAATAACCTAGCCCAAATTGCTGTACGTCATGTTTCCAAACTGTTTACCCTGTAAAGTATGATGCAAAGTGCTGTATTAAGACCTTTCCCTTAAGGAAAAGGACAGGAAAAAAAAAAAACACGGTAAAGAGAAAAAGAACATGCATAAGTCTAAGTGTTTCACAGCAAATAAAATGCAAGTTTCTCTCTTTGTTACAGAGATGGAACCAACGATAGCAAATGCTGATGAAGAGAAAAGCTGGACAAGCAGTTTTTTGGTGATTAATACCGAAGGGACAGGATGAAGCAAGGAAGCAAAAATGCACTTTAGCGGACCCTTGATATCACCAGAACCTGCTGCAGTAGGAGGTGTTCTGGCATGGGTGACTAAGGTAACTCTTGATAATGGCTGTTAGTTATTTCGGCCTCCCAGAGGCAGCACTGAAGACTAAGTAACCCGTTCCTACCCCGTGGATATTGTTCACTGTGTCTGCCTTAGTTTTGCTTTGGTTGTTTCTATTTTGTTTTGTTATCGTACGTGCATATGTAGAAAGGGAAAGATGTCATATTTAATTTTTAGATTAATTGCCATGGCTGAAGTTGAAGAGACCAGAAAAACGTAAGCAAGCTGAAGTAATGAAATCAAACGGAGCCAACTGAGAGCTGCCTGCATCGCCCAAAAAGGGAAAGCCCGTTCCTCCTGGCGAGGAAGGATTGCCATTAATAGCGGTCGGACTAATAGATCACCAACATATAAGGTCTGAAGGTCTGTACGCGTTACAAAAAGTATGCTACGTACGTATATTTTTGCGCGTGTGACTTTATGTGTCTATGAAGCATCATACTTTAAGAACTACAAGATAGTAAGCTATTATCTTAGGGTAATGGTGGTCAAGTGGCCAGAGTCTCTGAAGAGACAGAGAGACAGAAGTGTCCGAATTGTAAAATTAAGAGATCGCTTTCAGGAAGGCTCAGTTAGTGCAGCCCCAGGTTAAATGCCTGGCAATGGTACTTGGGGAAAGGGGAAGACAGCAGACAGAAGAAAGGTTAAAGCCTTGTGGAGTTAAGGCTCCTTCTCATCAGTTCCAACTTAGAGCAGTTTTAGGAGGATTTAATTTCCTCCAGCAGTGTTAACATAGCTTTGCCGGTATCAGCAGGCCGTGGTGGAAATTCCTGGAAAGGAGTCAGGAATGGAACAAGGAACGTGACGCTGCTTTCACTGGACTGGAAGAAATGGCTGTAAAATCTGCTGCCCTCAAACTCCCAGGACAAGGCAAGCCTTTTTCAGCAATACTTTCCACATCTGCTGACTCTGTGGGAGCAGCACCATTAGAAAACAGCGGTAAGGGAAAGTGGGTGCCAGTAGCATCATCCTTGCATCCCCTTTGGGGCCAGAACAGAAATTCTCCAGCTGTGAGAAAGAGTGTTTAGCAGCAGTCTGGTTGGTAACTGTCTTTGAGGCTTTTCCCTTTCAGAGCACCGAGGCAATTCCATCTGCTCAATTCCCTCTGTAGTAGCTAATGTCAGGGAAGCAAATAGACAGCAGAGTATCATCTCTACAAGTGGCACAGTGGGCACTAATCTTAACGAGCGGGGCGCGGTGGGGGCTTTACTGTGCAAGTGTCACAAGAAGTGGATCTTCTTGTGCGTGTCTGAACTGACAGAGCACGGTTGTGCCAAAAACGTGGACGCAGAAGGTTTCTGAAAGATTACTCTCTAGCGGCTACTTAGTCTACCTTCCCTTTCACAGCAAGCCTGACTGTCGACATAGCTTCCAAAAGAGGGGTTGGGGGAGGCAGTATTTGTGGCTTGCGTATTCTCGTTTACCTTGCTTGTGTGCATGTATTAGATCTGTTTTTTGTGCTTATAAGCAACTTTGGATTCTTATGATTTTCTGCAGAGCTTTGAATGGTTTTGGGGGTTTTTGCTTTGCTTTATACTTTTGTAGGGCAATGGATTTTACTATGCCTCCATCAACAAGCGCTGGCTGGCAAAGTTACGTCATGTCCCAACGGAGACTCTTAGGCAAGATGGGGGAGTTCGGGTACGCAGCCTGCCGGAGGAACGTCGCCCGGGAGGGGTTGCTAGCCTTGAGCTATAGGCGCTGATGCGCACGGCTCATTTTGTCAGACACGAAGAGGTTTTCTTTGGTTGCAGAAATTTTAGCTGGGCTTTACACCCTGTAGCGGTAGTATTTTTGTATTTATAAACTGTGTTAATCCTAGGCGTTCAGAACGTCGGGGAACGACTGCGTGCTGCCATGAAGAACTACAGGCCACCGTCCTCAGCCCTTCGTAAGTTATCACATGTCAAGAGTGGCCAGGAGGATCGAAACGCCAGCGGAAAGGTTCTCCGCCTGGTCCTGACAAGGAGCCTTTGGCCGTAGGAGGGTTGGCCGCGTCCTTACTGGACTTGTGAGTAATAAGCCGCAATTCACGGACCAGCAAAGGAGGGGGGAACAGCAACCGGTAGCCCAGTCGCTACGGCATTGCTGTTGCTAGCAGGGCCGCAAGGCCCATGTGAAGCCTCAGCTGCCTCTTTGGAGCTTTATTTTGGTCTGTTTACCAGGAAAAAGCAGTGAGGCCTCAAATAAGAATTTTCGTGGCTAGATGGGTAAGCTATGACCCCAGCTGTCTTTGCCTTGCTTTGCTGCTTAATGTCGTAACAGCAACTCGGGACCCCAGAATAAAAACTGTTACAGTGCTTAAGGGAGGATCTGCATTTGCCTGGGTTAGGGGACCATTGTGAAAGCTTTGCGGGGGGGGGGGGGGGGGGGCGGCTCCAAAACGAGACTCTCGCAGTGACCTTGGTGGTTTGATTTATTTGCAGGCTAATGTTCTGAGGATCGGCAACTTGAAGAGGAGCAGCTCAGCCCGTTTTGTTGATTTCAGTGGTACTGTTTTAAGGAAGCACGTAAGTACAGACAGGTTCTGGGAGGGTTTTTGAGCAGGACAGGAAAGAGCAAGGAAGATTGGAGCATGTGGAAAAACTAGGTGCCATGAACGTACTGAAGTTGTTAAGGGCTGAGAGAATTTGGGGTCAAGCCTCTGAAAGGGGCTAAGGCGCAAGGAGCAGTGAAATACCGTGACTGAACACAAGGTTCCTCCCCAGTCCAGACCTGTGCGTGCAGCCTCGCTCTGGCAGACGCAGGCACCCTGGAGCCGTAGGGAAACGGGCAAGCAGGCCCACAAGCAGACTTTAGGCACAGTGGTGCGCAGAGAGCTCTGTGTGCTCGGCAGGCGAGTGGGGTTGGAGCGTGGCGAGAGCTGTTCCAGGCTGACGGGATCCATCCAGTTCCGGTCCCTGTTCCTCTGTCCAGCTCGCCACCCTTCTCTTTCTTTCCCTGTCACTCGGGCCGGTGCCAGCAGCGACCGGTGGGTCCCATCGATCTGCCTGGCTCAGGTCACGTGAGACACCTCTGCAGGGACTCTGTGTGCAGAGGGCTGTGGATGTGCAGTGGGGGGGCGCTAACGGGCCAGAGATGCGGTGGGGGATGTAGTAGGCAGTGAAGAGGCTCCTGGGGAAGGAAGGTGTCACGGAGGCAGAGAGCAGCAGAGGCTCCGAGTACTCGGGTGGTAAGGCAGGTGCTCATGGTAGGGCGGTTTGGAGCTGCTGTTGTCGTCTGTCCTACTCGTCAGCGCGGCCTGCAGTAACTGCGTCTTGTCTGCCTGTGCGCAGACAGGGCTGCCGTGCGGTGCAGCTCGAGTTGTGGTCGTGGTGCTGGCATCGGGCCCACTTTTGTCAGGTCTGCCTTTATGCAAGCTGGTGTCTTCCCTACATCAGCCTTGCTCTGCTCCTCTTCCAGGAGCCTGTGCTCGACTCTGCTTTCTGGCACACTGTTATGTCATAGGGCTTTCCAGCAGTATCTGTCTGACTTGGGCCACTTTTGTTGTCCACTAGGCAGCCTGAGCAAGTGAAGCAAAATCCTCCTGCTGTCACTGTCATGGCAAGAGTCAGTTTCCCATTAGCTCAGTCTCTCCAGAGTTTGGAGTTTTTGGAGGCCTTAGTTTTTATCCTGCCTTGGCTGGACAGCGCTTTCTGAGAGTGTCTGTGAGTGGCAGTTTCCCTGAGGAGTATCATCTACCAAAGGCTGGAGGTGGCCAGGTGACTGACCGAGCCTGACTGTATGTGAGGGTCGCTGTGACGTCCCTGCGATCAAATGGAGCCAGAGAGGGTGAGTGAAACAGCACAGAGGGTCAGCCGTAACTGTGGAAACAATTACGGGCCTTGGACTAGGGAGTAGTTCTAGGAGGGCTGTGCTTCTCAGTAACTGTTCTGGCTGCTTTGCAGGTGCTGAAGTATAGTCCAGCAGTCGAAGGAGTGTTGACACAGCTGGGAGCTCTGTCGAGATCTGTGGCTGGCCATGGAGGATGAGCTCTGACTTGCAGCGTGGACACAGTTAAGTCCTGGGACTGCACTGTATGTGAGCAGGGCTGGGAGGTGGAAGCTGTTTTTGTCCTAGGTGGTTACTGGTGTCATTGGCTGTGGCTGTTTGCCCATGGAGCTGAGAGGACCAAAAATTTAATTGTCTGTAACAGAGATGAATTAGTGCTTGCAGTGTTTCAGGTAGGTTCAGTGGAAGTGCAGCATAGTACAGTCCAGTGGTGTGATTCTTGCACATGCTCGCATTTGAATGGTGGCTAAAACCAAGCCTATAAACAGCAACTGTCACATGATTTTGGTGCATGTCTTCTTGTTCTGCTGCCCTTCTAACTGAAGGGGAAACTTCTTAAACTGTGGGCAAAACCCCATGGCTCCTCTGTATGGTTCTCACGCTCATGGGTGCTTTGGTGTTTCTTGCTTAAAGCTGAGGGTTTGAAGTTTTTCACTTAAGGTTTATTGTTTAGTTTGTTGTTGAGGTTCTGTCACTCAGGAGTTACGGTGTATTACTTTATTTTGTGGGGCTCAGTCTTTATCAGTCAGAGTTTACAGTTTGCTCATTTAGCAGTCAGGGCACAGAATTTAAAATCCAACCTCATCCATAATTTTAAAGCCTTGGCAACCATTTGCATTCCAAGATTTGCAGTTTGTCACTTAGGGTGCAGGGTTTTCAGCTTACTGATAAACGAAAAGGGCTAAATCCTTGGATAATAAACTGTAAGCCCTGAAGCCTAAGCAGCAGGCTGCAAACCCTCCTTTGGGGTTTGTAACTTTCCCCCGTACCCCGCGTTCAGCTCTGTGTGCTGACCTGAGGGTCTGGGTTTCGTGTGGCTCAGGCCCATCACACCGAGACTGGCGATGTGATGGGTGAGCTGAGTGCTGTGAAAGTGTCCTGCAGGGCTCTAGTCTGGGGTAGGGCAGAAGCACAGGCAGGCAAGATCAGGCCTTTTCCTCTCAACTCTCAGAGCTGGATCCTATGCCTGAAGGAAAAAGCGGAGGGGGTAGGCTGTCGGCTACTCAGACACCTGCCATGACAAGGGCAGCAGCAGGAGCTGACCCTTCCCTGACGGATGGATGAACGCTGGTGTGGTCATGACTCTTCAGGTGTCACAGGATAAGGGGAAGAAGCATGGCAGACTCACGCCCAGGTGTTGTTTCTGTGCAGTAAAACAATAAACAGTTGCTTTATTCTTTGCACTTATGTCTGTGGTTCCTGCCGTTGCTTTGCCTGAAGATGATGCCCAGGGAAGGAGGTTACACATTGTGTGTGGTGCTGGGAGCTGGTCCCCAAGTCCCTCATACTTTGGTGTCCCTGCGGTTCCCAGGGAACCCAGTGCTGTTTGCAGGGCTGTGGGGAATTTCCCTTGCATTGTCTGGACCTTGGGGCGGTGGTGTTTCCCATCATCCTGGGGGCAGCCAGGGCCCCTCCAGGGGTCCCCAGGCTGCTTCCGGATTTGCTTTCAGCACTTTGCAATGTCCCTTGTGTGTCTGGGGATGGGGCCTGCGTGCCTGGAGCTGGGAGATAGTTTCCATGGGGATGGGGGGAACCTGCAGGCACTGTCCCATCAGCTGCTTGGAGCCCTGTGATGTGCCTTATGGCCCCTTTTGTGTGCACCAGGGCCCTTCATTTGTATTTTGGTTTGCCCCAGAGCCTTGTGTTTACCCTCTGATGCCCTCAGGAGCCCTCAATTCACATTTTGGGTTGCCCTCAAGCCCCCTGTGTGCCTTTGGTGTGCCCCAGGGCCCTGTGTTTGCTCTGCAGCATGTCACAAAGTTCTCTGTTTAGTTTTCTCCCGTCCCAGAGTTTTCTGGGTGCTTCTTGGTGAGCCGCAGGGCCCTCCCTTTGCCTTTTGTGCCCCCAGAGTCATTCTGTTTGCTCTATCATTGCCTTTTTTTTACTTTTGTTGCACCCACAGCTCTGGATTTGTTCTCTTGTTCCCTCAATACTCCCTTTTCCTCTCTGTACACCCCAGGGGTCTCCCTTCAGCTTTCAGCAAGCTGCTCTCAGGAGTGGGGGTGCCTCTGCTACCCTGGGAGCCCCAGCTGTCTGTGATGGGGCTGATGGCCATTCCCCCTCCCTGGTTCCTGATGGGCTGCAGCTGCTGGCTGTGGGGCTGGGATGAGCCCCAGGTGGGGCTTATGGCAACAGTGGGCATGCACTGGGGTTGGAGCTGCAGTTGGGGAAAGCCTGCGCTGGGGCAGGTCTGGGACAATGGAGCTGCTGCTGAGCACCGCCCGCTGGGACGGGCACAGCGGCTGCACCGTGGAGGAGGTGAGCAGGGCGAGGGTGTCTGCGCTCGGGGCTGCGGTTCCCCCACGTGCCGGGGGTCCCGGCGGACGGGTGCGTCCCGGGCAACGCGGCACAAGCAGGGCGCACCGGACCGGGAGAAACTGCACTGGGGCCAGGGATGGCGGTGCACCGGGCAGTGGGGGCCGGCCGAGGACGTGGTGGGGAAGAGCGGTGCACCGGGGCCATGGAGAGTGGGGAGGAAGGGTGTACGCCGGGGCTGTGGTGGTGCGGGGCGGGGTGGAGAGGAAGGGGGAGCGCCGGGGCTGCGGTGGTGCGGCGGGGGAAGAAGGAGGTGCGGCGGGGCTGTGGTGGGGTTTATTGCGCAGTCGGAGTAGCGCGGGGGTGGGGTCCTGGGTCAGATCGGGAGCGTGTCGGGGAGGGGGATTCCCAAGAGAATCCCTGTGGAGGATCGGGGGGGGGCAGGGGCAATGTCGGAGCTGACCCGGGGCTGCTCGCGGCGGTGTCGTGGGAGTCCGGGGCCAGTGTGGGGGATCGCGGGGCCGCGCTCCCGGCTTTGCGGCGGTATCCGGGTCCCGAGGGCGGGCAATAGGGGCGCGATGGAACGGAATCACCACAGGGTCAAACTTCACGGAGCGCTGCACCCCCCCCCCCCCAACCCCGGCATGTCGGGAGCAGTAGTCTTCCGTCACTGGGCTTCTGGGCGGCCATGTTGTTTTGCGCGGCATGCCGGGAGCAGTAGTCTTCCGGCACTGGGTTTCCGGGAGGCCATATTGCTTTACGCGGCATGCCGGGAGCAGTAGTCTTCCGTCACTGGACTTCCGGGCGGCCATATTGCTTTGCGCGGCATGCCGGGAGCAGTAGTCTTCCGGTACTGGGCTTCCGGGCGGCCATGTTGTTTTGCGCCCGGCATGCCGGGAGCAGTAGTCTTCCGGTACTGGGCTTCCGGGCGGCCATGTTGTTTTGCGCCGGGCATGCCGGGAGCAGTAGTCTTCCGGCACTGGGCTTCCGGGAGGCCATGTTGTTTTGCGCCGGGCATGCCGGGAGCAGTAGTCTTCCGTCACTGGGCTTCCGGGAGGCCATGTTGCTTTGCGCCGGGCATGCCGGGAGCAGTAGTCTTCCGGCACTGGGCTTCCGGGAGGCCATGTTGCTTTGCGCCGGGCATGCCGGGAGCAGTAGTCTTCCGGCACTGGGCTTCCGGGAGGCCATGTTGTTTTGCGCCGGGCATGCCGGGAGCAGTAGTCTTCCGGCACTGGGCTTCCGGGAGGCCATGTTGTTTTGCGCCGGGCATGCCGGGAGCAGTAGTCTTCCGTCACTGGGCTTCCGGGAGGCCATGTTGCTTTGCGCCGGGCATGCCGGGAGCAGTAGTCTTCCGGCACTGGGCTTCCGGGAGGCCATGTTGCTTTGCGCCGGGCATGCCGGGAGCAGTAGTCTTCCGGCACTGGGCTTCCGGGAGGCCATGTTGCTTTGCGCCGGGCATGCCGGGAGCAGTAGTCTTCCGGCACTGGGCTTCCGGGAGGCCATGTTGCTTTGCGCGGCATGCCGGGAGCAGTAGCCTTCCGGTACTGGGCTTCCGGGCGGCCAGTTTAACCTGCACGGCATTCTGGGAGTTATAGTCTTTTGGCAATGGTTTTCCCGGTGGCCGTTTTAGTCTGCAGGGCATGCCCGGAGGTGTAGTCTTCCCATCCTGGGCTTCTGGGAGATCATGTTGTGCCTCTCGAGGTGACAGGAGTTGCAGTTCTCTGTCAGCGGGATTCCCAGCAGCTGTTCACGTTGTGCTCTGTGGCAGGCCAGCAGCTGTAGTTCCAGGTTCCTGTGCCTTCTCTGCCCTGCAGCAGTGGCCTGCTGTGTCTGGTCCTTACTGGACATGTGTCGCTCATGCGAGAGTCCCCATAGGTCATCGGGGACAGTGGAATTTCCCAGTTTTTCCCTCGTACAGGTCAGGAAGTGTTTTGCATCTCTGGTGTGACCAGGCAGGGTTGTCCCTAAGGGCTGTGGCTGTCCCTCTTGGCAATGGGGAGGGCAAGGAGAGCGTGAGGGACTGTGTGGACTCCTGGTAGTCATAGCTTTGCTCAGAACTGAGGCTAGTTAGGCATTAGCTATGAGGAGTGGCGGTGCTGGGAGGGCTTGGTGCAAAGCTGTCCTGTTATGCAGCACAAGAGAAAGTCCTCAAGGAAACATGATCAGCACTGTTTCTGTCCAAGGACCCTAGAACAGCCTAAGAGACCCTGGAACAGCCACAGGTACCCCACAGCAGCCCCAGGGACACTGTGTCACTGCCTCCCAAGGTCATTGCATTCAGGTACCTTTAACTGTGTGGAAAGAGCCTGCAGGAGGCCTGGGCACAGATACAGAGAATCCCCAGTTGCCTCTAAGGACCTGGAACTATAAGTATTTTCTTTACAAAGATGCGATCTCTTTGATGCCTTGCTGCTGCTTCTGTGTTGCTCAGTGCCCAGGTCTACTCTGTTCAGATCCACCCTTCTTGTTGCCCTCTGCTCTGTCTCAGCTGCTGGCCAGACAAAAAGGGATGTGTGGCTAAACACCAGGCCAGGGTGTCTCGGCTGCCTGCTATAGGACAAACAGGAAGGGGAATCGGTGACCGGAAATGAAAGTACATGTGGATGAGAAACAGCTGCTTTAGAGGACTAAGATGCAACTGAGATGCAACAGGGGCAACTGAGAAGAGTAGAAGTAGCAGGGGAAAATGGTGATGAGGAAGGTGTGTTGTTAGATGCAGTACAGTGGAGAAGAGAGGGAAAAATTGCTCCTATGATGAAATAAAAATTGTGCTTAAGAGATATTTGCTTTTGCCCTACAGGTTATGAATCTGCATGACTTCCTGAGAACTTTTCTGAGCATGTGGTGTTGTGGGTCATGACTGCCTGGGCAGTGGTGCACAACTTGTCTGCCAAGACTACGCAACAGCTGACAGCTGCCTGTGGAATGAAAGCAAAGGCCAACTTCTCAGAGGTAAGAGACAGGGTCCAAGCAGGAAGATTATGGCGGGTGACTTAATGCCCCAGAATCTTCAGTTTTGCCCCTTGTCTCCCCAGCACTCTCATATTTGCTCCCTAGTTCCCTCAGGACCTATCCACTTGCCTTTAGGTGTGCTCCAAGGCACTGCATTTGTTCTCTTGTCCCTTAAGAAGTCTTTGTTTCTCTCTAGACCCTGCAGGATTACAAGGATCCCTCTGGAGCCCTTCTTCATGCTCTGGAGCCCTCTGTCGGCCATCCAGTCCCTTTAGCAGCCCTCTGTTCTGCTTTGGCCCCCTCCTTTGGCCTTTTGGTTTCCACCCACAGACCTCCATTGTCCCTCTAGACCCCTCAGCACCACTCTAGTCCCCTTAAGAACCCTTCCAAAGGCTTCTGTCATGCCCCAAAGCTGTCTTCTGGCCCCCCCAGCCCCCTGAGGACCCATCTAGTCTACTCAGAACCCCCCCCCCCGACATCTTTGTTGTGCCCTGGAGCCTTCTTTTGGCCATCCACATTCCACTGGACCTCTCCTGTCCCCTCAGAGCACCTCCAGAGGTCTTTCTTGTTACCCTGTTTTTATTTCTTGGCCATGTAATCTCCTTAGAAGCTCTCTGATCTGCTCAGAACCCCTCGTGGGGTGCTTGTTGTGCCCCAGAGCTGTCTGCTGGCCCCCCCCCAGCCCCCTTCGTAACCCTCTAGTCTCCTCAGAAGCCCTCCAGATGTCTTCCTTGTTCCCCAGAGTCATGTTTTGGCCATGTAGAGCGCTTAGCACACCCCTAGTGCGTTCTGGACTGCTCTTTCAGCTTCCTTCTGCCCCCGAGCTCTATCTTGGCCCTCTAGACCCCTTAGGACCCCTCTTGTTCCCCCAGAACCCGACCAGAGACCTTGGTTGTGCCCCAGGGCTGCCTTCTGGCCCTCCACACCCTGCACAACCTCTCTTGTCCCCTCAGACCACCTCTGCAGGTCTTCCTTGCTCCCCTGTTTTTACTTTTTGCCCATCTGGTCCCCCTAGGACCCCTCTAGCATGTTCTGGACTACTCTTTTGGCCTTTCTTGTTTCCTAGAGTTGTCTTTTGGCTCTCTAGCTCCTTTAGGATTTCTGCAGTGTTCTCAGAACTCTTCCTGCAGCCTTTTTTATGCCCTAGAGTGCTCTTTTCATTGTTCAGCTGCCTGAGCACCCTGTTTTCCTCTGGTCCCTTTGGGAGACCTTGGTTGTTCTCTTCTGGCTTCTTTTAGTTCTTCTCTAGTCTCTATAAGAGATGTCTCATCTGTTCTGGATTCCTCTTTAGAGCTTTGTTGTTCTGCATAGATCTCTGTTTGTCCTGTATAGCTCTGAGGAACTCCTTTCTTTTACTTTGGACTATTCTTTCAGCCTTCCTTTTGTTCCCAAGCTCTTTTTTGGCCCTTTAGACCTTGTAGGACCCCTCTAGTGCCTTCAGAACCTCTTTTGGAAGCCTTTTTTGTGCCCTAGAGCCCCGTGTTGGTTCTCCAGTCCTCTTAGCACCCCTCTTGTCTCCTTGTGTGTCTCATTCATCTAGAGAAACAGAGCTCGTGTTCCCCTGGAGATCTACCCATTCTGCCCACTGACCCCTTTTTCTAATTACTCTAGGTACTATATAGGAAACATCTCTCTTTGGAAGTACTCACATTACAGAAGCACACATGTTCCAGGAGTTTATTTTGATAACTTGCTTTACCCTACAGGAAATGCTGCCCTGCTAGAACAGCTGTACTATCTGCAAGCCTGAACCAATTACAGGAGCGTGGTATAGTGTGTGCCCTTTATAGGTTATGTGGAATGTTGGAGCTTTCTTCCTAAGCATAAGCAGAAGTGATTTCTAGTTTTTAATGCAAAGGCTAGTGTAGTTAGGGTAAAAAGAGAACATACCTCCTGATATTATGGATAGAGTACATGAAGTCTCAGTAACCAAGTAGATGGTCCGTTTCATCAAAGAGGCCTGTTTATCCTTTCTGTGCTCTCCATTCTAGATACCGAGCGGAAGAAAAAGCCTTGCTTCTGCCTAGCCCTATGTATTTATGGCTGCCGGTGGTTTGCCCCTCCCCTTCCAAGGGCTTATGGGTGGGTCAGTGGGTGGGATTAGGGTTACATAAAGCCAGGGTCTCGGGCCAGGGAGTTCATTCTGCTTTTGTTCTCCTATGGGAGCAGTGGTCTGGAATTGCCTTGGCAAATAACAGCATTTGAGGAAGTAAAGCTACTCGGGAAGATTTATTGCTGCATTTGGAGAAGCAAAGGTTATTCCTTGATGGAAGAGCAAGGGGATGGCTCAAGCTGGAGCTGTGAGCATGCCAGAAAGCTGCTTATGGCAGACAGTTTTTTTTCTTGGGTCAGTATCTTGGTGTGGGGTGTTCAGGGGTGGAAGAGGGCTTGTGAATGTCCGGTTGTATCTTCTGTTACCTGTCAGTATTGTTTTCTGGTGTTTCTGTGTTTACCGTGGAAGGGATGCAGCTTCATCACTGGACTCTTTCAAGAGGATCACACTTGAGGAATTGTTTGTTCCTCTCCTGGACTGCAGACAAGAGGAGACAGCAGAGGTCCTGGGAAAACATTTCCTCCTACATTTACACCCTAGAGGGGTGTGTGTGTGTGTGTTTTTATTTGTTTGTTTGCTTTTGTAGCATTTCTAGTAATTGGGATGTGTGTGAGGTATCGCTCTCATCAGCTAGTCTGGTTTCTGGCTCGCTTGCTGGATGTTTTGCTGCTCCTCAGAAATATTGTCAGCCCTGTTCAGGGAGAAACCGTGTGGGATTTTTGTGGTATGTAGACTTGCAGAAGAGTCCCGACTTTATCTGAAGAGGGAAGGAAGCGTCCTCCCACCCTGCAAGTGCAGTATGATGAGAAAAGAAGTCACATGATTGGACACTAAACCCAACTGTAAGCGCATGTGCCCCAAAGGCTCAGAAACTATCCTACACACAACTAACGAGCTCATCTCTTTTCCTGCCCAAGCCTCGGCGCTGAGAGGGAAGAAACTGTTGGACTCCTCTGGACCACGAGGAAACCATTGGCAGTCTTGCCTGCCAACTCCTCTGTTCCGTCCGTGCCCCTGAACCCACTGCCACGTGCTCTTTTCTGGCTCTGCTTCTGACCCCTACCCTGGCTTCTGGGGCTGTATGCTTTGCTTTTTCAGGTAGCATGTGGGCCTTTTGCAGGAATGGTTGAGGATTTCAGGTGAGGTAGAATGGGCGATCAGAATGGTGTTTTAGTTGTTCTAGGGCTGGTCAGTGCTGCCTGGCAGCATAGAAACTTTGTTTTGGTTTTCCAGGTGCTGTGGGTGTCCCTCCAGCCTCAATTTCGGAGTTTAGAATTGGCACGGCGCAGGCGAGCGGAGCGCCCGTGGGGCTTTGACGGAGGGCGCTCTTGCGGACAAGACCGGAGCCGACCGGCCCGGGGGTGACTGCTCGCGCTCTGGTTTGGCAGGCGATGATGGCAAACGAGGTGACCGGAGGAAGATCAGAGAGGATGCGGCTGCCATTGAGGATGCCTGTTGAGGACGGATGGTGACCCAGAGCACTGCAGAAGCTAAGTTGAGGGGCCACGGGTGTTGGTGTGTCTCGGCTGTGTGTGCGCTGACATAGCATAGTATGGGCTCTTCTGGATGAGTGCTGTGAGGCAGAGACAGTGGGTGTGCATGGCAGAAGGTGAGGGTGTGCTAGGCAGGGCAGCTCCAGCCTGTCTGTGTTGTTGCGTAGTCTGTGGCGTGTGTTGTAGCTGTGCTATCTTTTGCTCAGGTCTTGACGCTGCTCTGCTCCTTTGTGCTCAAGGAGCACAGTCCACGCTGCGCAGTACTAATGCGGTAGGCATCCGTTGTCTTTTGCTTGGCCTGACTCATCAGCTTTGTGCTAATGGATCGTGTCTCTTTCTGTGCAGTCAGGTAAAAGCGGCGGTCTGTCGCACTGGCTTTGCATCGTAGCCATTTGTTGCCGGTCATCTTTGCAGCCATCTTTGAGATCTTGTCGGCCATTCTTCTTCCGTGTGTTTCTCACGTTCTTTCAGGGTTTTCTTCCCTGCGTTGTCATGAACTCAAGTCTTTCTTGCCGGCCTCTTCTGCATCAATATTCCTGACTTTGCCAGCCCCTTTCCATCACAGGCGGTGGCGTTTGACTCTCTTCTGGGCTCGTCCAGAGCATCAGAGCTGCACGGTTGTGGCATCGTAGGGCTTTCTGGCCGGCAGCGTCTTATGCATGGGAATAGTTCTTTTTGCGTAGGGCTCTCCTCCATGTTTGTGTCTGATATTTGTGTGTATGTCTGTCTGTGTGGGGCTGGAGCTGCCGTGCTTGTGGGTGTTAGCAATGGTAGCGTGCAGAGTGTGGCAGTGATGAACTGGAATGGTGATTGGTCAGCTTCTGCGTGCACCTTATGCTGTTTTTTTTGTAGATGTGGTGCAGCATTCCCAGCGGGCCCGAGGGAGATGGAGGAAGAAAGGGTCATGCCCCTAGGAAGGTGAGCTAGAGATTTGTTGCTGGAAGCGGAGTGTTGCGGTCAGTGGTTCTCTGGTTAATTTTTGCTTTGTGCTTATAGGTGTGGAGCAATGTGGAGAGTAGGTTGCTTGCATGCAGGAGGAGCACAGCAAGGTGAGTGTCAGTCCGATAGTGGAAGTAGAGCCTAGGGTAGGGCTGTTGTGTTGTTGGCGCTGTCTGTGTTGCCCACCACTGTTTTGGTTTTACAGGTGGGTGGCAGGCCTCGGCGTGGCGACCCGTAGCATGGCGGTCGGGATGGGTGAGCAGAGCAGGTGAAGGTGTGGGAGCAAATGCTTGATGTGGGTGCGCTGTGGTTTTGCAGGCATGATCTGAGCGCTTGCTTTCTGTTTGTGTTTGCAGGTTTTGCTGGAAGTTGTGGAGAGGAGAAGTTGAGTGCTGACAAGAGCCTGAGCAGATGAGAGGGGGAGCTTGTCGGGTCAGAGGTTTATTGTGCGGTGGGTGGTGTTGGGCTGCCTGTTGGTGATGTCTTTTGCTCTGCTTTTTCAGGTACTGTGTGGGCCTTTTCCAGGCATGGCTGAGCATGTCAGGTGAGTGGATTGGTGTTGGGTGTTGTAGGGCTGGTGAGCACTGCCTGGCAGAGGAGTAATTTTGTTTTGTTCTTTCCAGGTGCTGTGGGCTCCCCCCAGCCACAGTGTTGGAGTTTGGAATTGACACAGTGCAGGTAAGCGGAGTGCCCATGGCACTTTGTGAAGGGTATTTTTGTGGATGAGGCTGGAGCTGCCTGGCCTGGGGGTGACTGCTTGTGCTCTGGTTTCGCAGATGATGGCGAATGAGGTGACCGGAGGAAGATCAGAGAGGATGCAGCTGCCATTGAGGATGTGTCTTGAAGACAGATGGTGACCCAGAGCACTGTAGAAGCTAAGTTGAGAGGCCAGGGGTGTTGGTGTGTCTTGACTCTGTGTGCGTGAGTGTAGTGTGGAGGGCTCTTCTGGATGAGTGCTGTGTGAGAGGCAGAGGCGGTGGGTGTACATGGCAGAAGGTGAGGGTGTACTAGGCAGGGCAGCTCTAGCCTGTGTCTGTGTTGTTGCATAGTCTATGTGGTGTGTGTTGTAGCTGTGCTATCTCTTGCTCAGGTCTTGATGTTGCTCTTGTTCCTTGTGCTCAAGGAGTACAGCCCACACTGTACAGCGCTAGTGTGGTAGGCATCCGTTGTCTTTTGCTTGGCCTGACTCATCAGCTTTGTGCCAATGGATGGCATCTTGTTCTGTGCAGCCCGCTAAAAGGGGCCATCCGTCGCTCCGTCTTTGCATCGTGGCCGTTTGTGGCCGGTCATCTCCGTGGCCCTCATCGAGGCCTCGTCGACCGCTCTTCTTCTGAGGCCGCCCTCGTTTTGCATCTTCCCAGCCTCCTTTCAGGGTTTTCTTCCCTGCGTTGTCACGTCCTTAGGTCTTTCTTGCCGGCCTCTTCCGCATCGATCTGCCTGGCTTTGTCGGGCCCTTTCCGTCACGGGCAGTGGCGTTTGACTCTCTTCTGGGCTTGCCCAGAGCATCAGAGCCATGCGGTTGTGGCCTCATAGGGCTTTCTGGCTGGCAGTGTCTTATGCATAGGAATAGTTCTTTTTGTGTAGGGCTTTCCTTCATGTCTGTGTCTGATGTTTCTGTCTGTCTGTTTGGGGCTGGAGCTGCCTTGGCTGTGGGTTTTAGCTATGGCAGTGTGCAGAGGAGAGTAGTGGTGGACTGGAACGTTGACTGGTGTTGGGTGTTGTGGGGTTGGTGAGTGTTGCCTGGCGGAGGAGAAATGTTGTTTTGTTTTGTTTTTTGCAGGTGCCGTGGGTGCCCCCCCAGCCACAATGTTGGAGTTTGGGATTGGTGCAATGCAGGTGAGCGCAGTGCCAGCGGGGCTTTGGCGTGGAGGGTGCTCTTGCGGATGAGGCTGGAGCTGACTGGCATGGGGGTGACCGCTTGCGCTCTGTTTTGACAGGTGATGAAGGCGAATGTGGTGACCGGAGGAAGATCAGAGAGGATGCGGCTGCCGTTGAGGATGGATGGTGACCCAGAGCACTGCAGAAGCTAAGTTGAGGGGCAAAGGGTGTTGGTGTGTCTTGACTCTGTGTGTGTGTGTGTGTGTGTGTGTGTGTGTGCGCGCGCGCTGACAGTGAGTGTAGTGTGGAGGGCTCTGTGGTGGTGTGCTCCTTCCCCCCCCCCAGCACTGATGTGCTCTGTCCCCCTCAACCTGATTTCCCTGTAAACAGCACGTATGTAGGGGCTAGTTGAGCATGTGCCGACTAAGGCCTGTCTAGTATGCCAATGTGACTATGAGTCAATCATCTCCCCCCCCCCCCAATAAATAGGGGGCAGCCCAGAGCCCATTGAGCCCTCCTGCAGGGCAGCGGACTGCACTGCAGAACCTCCTCTTGAGCAGGGACGCCTCTCCAGGTTACTTCTCGAGGTTGAGAGAGATTCCTTGCCTGTGACAGATCCTCAGCAAGTGATTAATAGCATACTGAACTTTTGTGAACTTTGTGAAACTTTCCTGAGTTATAGCTCTGACTAATTGCGTGCATAATTCCTTAGACATAAACTGTTGACCAAGTCTGGGAGTAGGACTGGATCCAGCCGCACCTAGGCTCCTCTCTGAAGGAGTTTAGAAAGCAAGGGGGTCCAGTCTGAACCTCGTGACTCAACGGGAGTGTTCTCTTTGCACTCACCCCTTTAGACATAAACTGTTGACCAAGTCTGGGACTAGGACTGGATCCAGCCGCACCTAGGCTCCTCTCGAAAGGAGTTTAGAAAGCAAGGGGGTCCAGTCTGAACCTCATGACTCAATGAGAGGGTTCCCTTCGCACTCACTCCTTTAGACATAAACCATTGACCAAGTCTGGGAGTAGGACTGGATCCAGCCGCACCTAGGCTCCTCTCGAAAGGAGTTTAGAAAGCAAGGGGGTCCAGTCTGAACCTCATGACTCAATGAGAGGGTTCCCTTCGCACTCACTCCTTTAGACATAAACCATTGACCAAGTCTGGGAGTAGGACTGGATCCAGCCGCACCTAGGCTCCTCTCGAAAGGAGTTTAGAAAGCAAGGGGGTCCAGTCTGAACCTCATGACTCAACGGGAGGGTCTCTGTTGCACATGCATCTGACCCTGTCCTTCATGCAGTAAATAACTGAGTGAACCTTGCCAATTGAACCTCATTAAATTGTTCTTATTTAATTGTAAACTTTGTTAAGTTGCTGTCTTACTGCAATAAATGTAGTGCTGCTTCCCTCTTAGGAGTGAAGTGCATTGCTCCTTTGGTGACAGGCTCTTCTGGATGAGTGCTGTGTGTGAGGCAGAGGCGGTGGGGTGTGCATGGCAGAAGGTGAGGGTGTGCTAGGCAGGGCAGCTCCAGCCTGTGTCTGTGTTGTTGTGTAGTTTATGTGGTGTGCGTTGTAGCTGTGCTATCTTTTGCTCAGGTCTTGATGTTGCTCTTGTTCCTTGTGCTCAAGGAGCATGCTGTGCAGCACTAGTGCAGTAGACATCTGTCTTTTGAGTGGTCTGACGCATCAGTTTTGTGCCCATGGATGGCATCTTGTTCTGTGCAGCCAGCTAAAAGGGGCTGATGGTTGCTCCGTCTTTGCATCAAGGCCGTTTGTGGCCGGTCATCTCTGTGGCCCTCATCAAGGCCTCGTCAGCCGCTCCTCTTCTGAGGCCACTCTCGTTTTGCATCTTCCTGGCCTCCTTTCAGGGTTTTCTTCCCTGCATCGTCATGTCCTTAGGCCTTTCTTGCCGGCCTCTTCTGCATCGATCTGCCTGGCTTTGCCAGGCCCTTTCCATCAGGGGCAGTGGCATTTGACTCTTTTCTGGGCTCATCCAGAGCATCCGAGCCATGTGGTTGTGGCCTCATAGGGCTTTCCGGCCGGCAGTGTCTTACGTGTAGGAATAGTTCTTTTTGTGTAGGGCTTTCCTTCATGTCTGTCTGATGTTTGTGTGTGTCTGTCTGTTTGGGGCTGGAGCTGCCTTGCTTGTGGGTTTTAGCTATGGTAGTGTGCAGAGGAAAGTAGTGCTGGCCTGGAATGTTGACTGGTGTTGGGTGTTGTGGGGTTGGTGAGTGTTGCCTGGCGGAGGAGAAATGTTGTTTTGTTTTGTTTTTTGCAGGTGCCGTGGGTGTCCCGCCAGCCACAACGTTGGAGTTTGGGATTGGCGCAGTGCAGGTGAGCGCAGTGCCAGCGGGGCTTTGGCGTGGAGGGTGCTCTGGCGGACGAGGCTGGAGCTGACCGGCGTGGGGGTGACTGCTTGCGCTCTGTTTTGGCAGGTGATGAAGGTGAATGTGGCAACTGGAGGAAGATCAGAGAGGATGTGGCTGCCATTGAGGATGCCTCTTGAAGACAGATGGTGACCCAGAGCAGTGCGAAGGCTAAGCTGAGGGGCAAAGGGTGTTGGTGTGTCTTGGTGGTGTGTCTGTGTGTGTGCTGACAGTGAGTATAGTGTGGAGCGCTGTTCTGGATGAGTGCTGTGTGTGAGGCAGAGGCGGTGGGGTGTGCGTGGCAGAAGGTGAGTGTGTTCTAGGCAGGGCAGCTCCAGCCTCTGTCTGTGATGTTGTGTAGTCTATGTGGTGTGCGTTGTAGCTGTGCTATCTTTTGCTCAGGTCTTGATGTTGCTCTTGTTCCTTGTGCTCGAGGAGCATGCTGTGCAGCACTACTGTGGTAGGCATCTGTTGTCTTTTGAGTGGTCTGACGCATCAGTTTTGCGCCCATGGATGGCATCTTGTTCTGTGCAGCCAGCTAAAAGGGGCTGTCGGTCGCTCTGTCTTTGCATTGAGGCCATTTGTGGCTGGTCATCTCTGTGGCCCTCATCGAGGCCTCATCGGCCGCTCCTCTTCTGAGGCCGCCCTTGTTTTGCGTCTTCCTGGCCTCCTTTCAGGGTTTTCTTCCCTGTGTCGTCACGTCCTTAGGTCTTTCTTGCTGGCCTGTTCCGCATTGATCTGCCTGGCTTTGCCGGGCCCTTTCCATCGGGGCAGTGGCATTTGAGTCTTTTCTGGGCTCATCCAGAGCATCAGAGCCACATGGTTGTGGCCTCATAGGGTTTTCTGTCCGGCAGTGTCTTACGTGTAGGAATAGTTCTTTTTGTGTAGGGCTTTCCTTCATGTCTGTGTCTGATGTTTGTGTGTGTCTGTCTGTTTGGGGCTGGAGCTGCCTTGCTTGTGGGTTTTAGCTATGGTAGTGTGCAGAGGAAAGTAGTGCTGGCCTGGAATGTTGACTGGTGTTGGGTGTCGTGGGGTTGGTGAGCGTTACCTGGCAGAGGAGAAATGTTGTTGTTTTGGTTTGGTTTTTGCAGGTGCCGTGGGTGTCCCGCCAGCCACAATGTTGGCGTTTGGGATTGGTGCAGTGCAGGTGAGTGCAGTGCCAGCGGGGCTTTGGTGTGGAGGGTGCTATTGTGGATGAGGCTGGAGCTGACTGGCGTGGGGGTGACCGCTTGCGCTCTGTTTTGGCAGGTGATGAAGGTGAATGTGGTGACCGGAGGAAGATCAGAGAGGATGCGGCTGCCATTGAGGATGCCTGTTGAGGATGGATGGTGACCCAGAGCAGTGCAAAAGCTAAGTTGAGGGGTAAAGGGTGTGGGTGTCTTGACTGTGTGTGTGTGTGTGTGTGTGTGTGTGTGTGTGTGTGCGCGCTGACAGTGAGTGTAGTGTGGAGGGCTCTGTGACGGTGTGCTCCTTTCCCTCCCCACCACTGATGTGCTCTGTCCCCCTCAACCTGATTTTCCTGTAAACAGCACGTATGTAGGGGCTAGTTGAGCATGTGCCAACTAAGGCCCATCTAGTATGCAAATATGACTATGAGTCAATCATTCCCCCCCCCCCATAAATAGGGGGCAGCCCAGAGCCCATCGAGCCCTCCTGCAGGGCAGCGGACTGCACTGCAGAACCTCCTCTTGAGCAGGGACGGCTTGCCAGGTTACTTCTCGAGGTTGAGAGAGATTCCTTACCTGTGACAGATCCTCAGCAAGTGATTAATAGCATGCTGAACTTTTGCGAACTTTGTGAAACTTTCCTGAGTTATAGCTCTGACTAATTGCATGCATAATTCCTTAGACATAAACCATTGACCAAGTCTGGGAGTAGGACTGGATCCAGCCGCACCTAGGCTCCTCTCGGAAGGAGTTTAGAAAGCAAGGGGGTCCCGTCTGAACCTCATGACTCAATGGGAGGGTTCCCTTCGCACTCACCCCTTTAGACATAAACCGTTGACCAAGTCTGGGAGTAGGACTGGATCCAGCCGCACCTAGGCTCCTCTCGGAAGGAGTTTAGAAAGCAAGGGGGTCCCGTCTGAACCTCATGACTCAATGAGAGGGTTCCCTTCACACTCACTGCTTTAGACATAAACCATTGACCAAGTCTGGGAGTAGGACTGGATCCAGCCGCACCTAGGCTCCTCTTGGAAGGAGTTTAGAAAGCAAGGGGGTCCAGTCTGAACCTCATGACTCAACGGGAGGGTCTCTGTTGCACATGCATCTGACCCTGTCCTTCATGCAGTAAATAACTGAGTGAACCTTGCCAATTGAACCTCATTAAATTGGTCTTATTCAATAGTAAACTTTGTTAAGTTGCTGTCTTACTGCAATAAATGTAGTGCTGCTTCCCTCTTAGAAGTGAAGTGCATTGCTCCTTTGGTGACAGGCTCTTCTGGATGAGTGCTGTGTGTGAGGCAGAGGCGGTGGGGTGTGCAAGGCAGAAGGTGAGTGTGTGCTAGGCAGGGCAGCTCCAGCCTGTGTCTGTGTTGTTGTGTAGTCTATGTGGTGCATGTTGTAGCTGTGGTATCTTTTGCTCAGGTCTTGATGTTGCTCTTGTTCCTTGTGCTCAAGGAGCATGCTGTGCAGCTCTAGTGCGGTAGGCATCTGTATTTTGAGTGGTCTGACGCATCAGTTTTGTGCCCATGGATGGCATCTTGTTCTGTGCAGCCAGCTAAAAGGGGCTGTCGGTCGCTCCGTCTTTGCATCAAGGCCGTTTGTGGCCGGTCATCTCTGTGGCCCTCATCGAGGCCTCGTCGGCCGCTCCTCTTCTGAGGCCGCCCTTGTTTTGCATCTTCCTGGCCTCCTTTCAGGGTTTTCCTCCCTGCATCGTCATGTCCTTAGGCCTTTCTTGCTGGCCTCTTCTGCATCGATCTGCCTGGCTTTGCCAGGCCCTTTCCGTCATGGGCAGTGGCGTTTGACTCTCTTCTGGGCTCATCCAGAGCATCTGAGCCACATGGTTGTGGCCTCATAGGGCTTTCTGTCCAGCAGTGTCTTACGTGTAGGAATAGTTCTTTTTGTGTAGGGCTTTCCTTCATGTCTGTGTCTGATGTTTGTGTGTGTGTCTGTCTGTTTGGGGCTGGAGCTGCCTTGCTTGTGGGTTTTAGCTATGGTAGTGTGCAGAGGAAAGTAGTGCTGGCCTGGAATGTTGACTGGTGTTGGGTGTCGTGGGGTTGGTGAGCGTTACCTGGCAGAGGAGAAATGTTGTTGTTTTGGTTTGTTTTTTGCAGGTGCCGTGGGTGTCCCGCCAGCCACAATGTTGGCATTTGGGATTGGTGCAGTGCAGGTGAGTGCAGTGCCAGCGGGGCTTTGGTGTGGAGGGTGCTATTGTGGATGAGGCTGGAGCTGACTGGCGTGGGGGTGACCGCTTGCACTCTGTTTTGGCAGGTGATGAAGGTGAATGTGGTGACCGGAGGAAGATCAGAGAGGATGCGGCTGCCATTGAGGATGCCTGTTGAGGATGGATGGTGACCCAGAGCAGTGCAAAGGCTAAGCTGAGGGGCAAAGGGTGTTGGTGTGTCTTGGTGGTGTGTGTGTGTGTGTGTGTGTGTGTGCTGACAGTGAGTGTAGTGTGGAGGGCTCTTCTGGATGAGTGCTGTGTGTGAGGCAGAGGTGGTGGGGTGTGCGTGGCAGAAGGTGAGGGTGTGCTAGGCAGGGCAGCTCCAGCCTGTGTCTGTGTTGTTGTGTAGTCTATGTGGTGTGCGTTGTAGCTGTGCTATCTTTTGCTCAGGTCTTGATGTTGCTCTTGTTCCTTGTGCTCAAGGAGCATGCTGTGCAGCACTAGTGTGGTAGGCATCTGTTGTCTTTTGAGTGGTCTGATGTGTCAGTTTTGTGCCAGTGGTTGGCATCTTGTTCTGTGCAGCCAGCTAAAAGGGGTCGTCTGTTGCTCCATCTTTGCACCGTGGCTGTTTGTGGCCGGTCATCTCTGTGGCCCTCATCGAGGCCTCGTCGGCCACTCCTCTTCTGAGGCCGCCCTTGTTTTGCATCTTCCTGGCCTCCTTTCAGGGTTTTCTTCCCTGTGTTGTCACGTCCTTAGGTCTTTCTTGCTGGCCTCTTCCTCATCGATCTGCCTGGCTTTGCCAGGCCGTTTCCATTGGGGCAGTGGCATTTGAGTCTTTTCTGGGCTCATCCAGAGCATCCGAGCCACATGGTTGTGGCCTCATAGGGCTTTCTGGCTGGCAGTGTCTTCTGTACTGCCATTTTTCTTGCAGTGTCTGTGTGCCCGTGTCTGTGTGCCCGTGTCTGTGTGCCCGTGTCTGTGTGCCCGTGTCTGTGTGCCCGTGTCTGTGTGCCCGTGTCTGTGTGCCCGTGTCTGTGGTTGGAGCTGCCTCGTTTGTGGGTGTAGTAATGGTTGTGGCCAGAGCAGAGTAATGTATCCATGAAACTTTTTGAGGGGTTTCAGTAAGGTGGAAAAATATTGTTTTCTTAAAAAAAGAAAAAAAAGAAAAAAGAAAAAAAAGAAAAAAGAATTTGCCTTGATTGGTGTGGGCATTTTGGGGGGTTCTTATTCATGTTGATACAGTGTTGTGTTTAAAAAAGGGATGGAAGGTGGTGGTTATCTTATTAGCAGTGATGGTGGGAATGAGTGGGCAGTTGTGTGGTTGTTGGGTGGGCTGGGTATTGAATGTGTCTAACTTTGTATGCATGTGTGTTGTTTTTATTCTATTTTATTTTCCTCTAGGGTGGAGTTAGCATTTAGAATTTTTTAACTATTAAAAAAAAAACCCCAGCCGGGGGATTTTTTTTTTTTCCCCTGGCTGGGTTTTTTTTTCCCTGGTCCCGGCCACTCTGAGAGGCGATGATCATCGCCAATATTGCTGCAGAGTTTTGGCTCGGGGCTGGGGTTTTCTAGGCAGGATGGTTTTTGGAGGCACTCGGTAACCCTGTTACTGGGGGCTGTCTAAAAAACCTGTGGCGCTTGCTTGTTACTGTAGGAAGGTAGAGTATTTGTGGGTGGATGTGAGTGGTAGTGGTGAGATTGTAGAGATGGATGCTGAAGAGTTTGTGCAGCTGATGCAGAGTGTGGGCTTGTTTGTGATGTTTTGTCTGTTGCTTTGTAATGGATTGTGTAACTGAAATGTAACTTTGTTGTGCTGGTGCAGATGCTGAGTTCTGGTAGGGGGAAGGGAAGGCTGCTGGTTTTGTGGTGATGGAAGGCCAAGATTTGTTCATGATGTTGTAATAAAGAGATTGTTGTGTATTTTTTTGAGCAATAAACATGATCAAGATGCCTGAGTTTGTGTCTGCTTTCAAATAAAGATGGCTTTGTTTGTTTCTGTTGTGTTATTTGAAGTACCTGCGCCACACATTTGCTCTTGCTGTTTTCCCCTTTGCTCTTGGTCCTTTCTGCTTTTAGAATAAGAGGAAGACAGATTTTTTTTTGTCATCCTCTTATTTTAATCTTGGTCCTCCTCTGTCCTCTTTTTTCTTAAGAAAAAGATTTCTTTTTTTTTTTAATTTTTGTTATTTCTTTGTGTCTCTTATTTTGTCTCTTTCTTCTGTTCTCCCAGTTTGTCTTTGCTTTACCCCTGGTTTTCTCTACTTTTTTGTCTTTAGTCTTTACTGTTTAGTCTTCCACTCTATCTTACTTTAGTTTTGTGCTTTGCTCTTTATTCTTTGCTTTGTGCTATCCTGCTTTACATTTTTTGCTTTGCTCATTGCTTTCATCTCTTTGCTGTTTGCTCTTTCCTCTCTGCCTAATTGCCTGCTTCCCGCTCTGTGCTTTGCCCTTTGTTCTGTTTTCTGCTCTTTGCCTTGCCCTTTGCCCTTTGTTTAGCTTTGCTTAGCTTTGCTTTCTGCTCTTTATTCTCTGCTTTGTTCTCTGCTCTTTGCTTTTTATTCTTTCTTTTCTGCTTTTTTCTCCTTTGTTTCTGCTGTTTTCTGCTTTCTGCTCTCTGCTGGTTTTGTCTTGCTCTGCTCTCTGCTGGTTTTGCCTTGCTCTTTGCGCTCTGCTCTCTGCTGGTTTTGCCTTGCTCTTTGCGCTCTGCTCTCTGCTGGTTTTGCCTTGCTCTTTGCGCTCTGCTCTCTGCTGGTTTTGCCTTGCTCTTTGTGCTCTCCTCTCTGCTCCTTCTGTTTTCTGCTCTCTGCTCCTTCTTGTTTTTCTCTATATTTTCTGTTGTTTGCTGTTTTTCTACTCCCTCCTCTCTTCTCCTTTTTTCCCCTCTTTCCTCTCTCTTTAGTCTTTGCTTTCTTCTCTTAGCTTTTTATTCTCTGCTTTTTTTTCTCAGCTGAGAATAAAAAGCATTTCCTTTGTTCTTTCCTTACTTTACTTTTCTGTCTGCTTTTTTTCTAGCATACTGGCTGGGAGTAAACAATTTTACTCTACAATTTAAAATAAAAAAAATAATTATTTACTCCCAGCCAGTATCCTACTTCTGCTAATGAATTCATTAAATATGCAAATTATTTCTTCCTATACTTATTATTTTTCTTTCTTTTTAAATATACTACTCACACAAAAAACATTACTGCATGCATGTACAGCATAACATACAGACACATGACAGACTACAGAAACCACAGACCACAAACTAAGACTACAGCCAGTACTCCACACAGCAGTACACAGGTCACACACCCATTAGCACCTCAAATCCAGGGAGGATACAGTCACCTGAAGCTGTGATCATCCAGACATGCAGACCCATGCACTGCCCAAAACATGAGAGCACACACAAGACCTAGGATTTACAAACACAGGCTTAGGACTCAGTTCATTCAGGACAAAGGGGAAGGGCCAGCAGTAGGACTACAGACAGCCACAGCAGTAGGGGTAGGGGTAGGGGTAGGGCTGGGGTAGGGCTGGGGGTAGGGGTAGGGCTGGGGGTAGAGGTAGGGGTAGGGCTGGGGGTAGGGGTAGGGGTAGGGCTGGGGGTAGGGGTAGGGGTAGGGCTGGGGGTAGGGGTAGGGGTAGGGGTTAGGGTTAGGGGTTAGGGGTTAGGGGTTAGGGGTTAGGGGTTAGGGTTAGGGTTAGGGTTAGGGTTAGGGTTAGGGTTAGGGTTAGGGTTAGGGTTAGGGTTAGGGTTAGGGTTAGGGTTAGGGTTAGGGTTAGGGTTAGGGTTAGGGTTAGGGTTAGGGTTAGGGTTAGGGTTAGGGTTAGGGTTAGGGTTAGGGTTAGGGTTAGGGTTAGGGTTAGGGTTAGGGTTAGGGTTAGGGTTAGGGTTAGGGTTAGGGTTAGGGTTAGGGTTAGGGTTAGGGTTAGGGTTAGGGTTAGGGTTAGGGTTAGGGTTAGGGTTAGGGTTAGGGTTAGGGTTAGGGTTAGGGTTAGGGTTAGGGTTAGGGTTAGGGTTAGGGTTAGGGTTAGGGTTAGGGTTAGGGTTAGGGTTAGGGTTAGGGTTAGGGTTAGGGTTAGGGTTAGGGTTAGGGTTAGGGTTAGGGTTAGGGTTAGGGTTAGGGTTAGGGTTAGGGTTAGGGTTAGGGTTAGGGTTAGGGTTAGGGTTAGGGTTAGGGTTAGGGTTAGGGTTAGGGTTAGGGTTAGGGTTAGGGTTAGGGTTAGGGTTAGGGTTAGGGTTAGGGTTAGGGTTAGGGTTAGGGTTAGGGTTAGGGTTAGGGTTAGGGTTAGGGTTAGGGTTAGGGTTAGGGTTAGGGTTAGGGTTAGGGTTAGGGTTAGGGTTAGGGTTAGGGTTAGGGTTAGGGTTAGGGTTAGGGTTAGGGTTAGGGTTAGGGTTAGGGTTAGGGTTAGGGTTAGGGTTAGGGTTAGGGTTAGGGTTAGGGTTAGGGTTAGGGTTAGGGTTAGGGTTAGGGTTAGGGTTAGGGTTAGGGTTAGGGTTAGGGTTAGGGTTAGGGTTAGGGTTAGGGTTAGGGTTAGGGTTAGGGTTAGGGTTAGGGTTAGGGTTAGGGTTAGGGTTAGGGTTAGGGTTAGGGTTAGGGTTAGGGTTAGGGTTAGGGTTAGGGTTAGGGTTAGGGTTAGGGTTAGGGTTAGGGTTAGGGTTAGGGTTAGGGTTAGGGTTAGGGTTAGGGTTAGGGTTAGGGTTAGGGTTAGGGTTAGGGTTAGGGTTAGGGTTAGGGTTAGGGTTAGGGTTAGGGTTAGGGTTAGGGTTAGGGTTAGGGTTAGGGTTAGGGTTAGGGTTAGGGTTAGGGTTAGGGTTAGGGTTAGGGTTAGGGTTAGGGTTAGGGTTAGGGTTAGGGTTAGGGTTAGGGTTAGGGTTAGGGTTAGGGTTAGGGTTAGGGTTAGGGTTAGGGTTAGGGTTAGGGTTAGGGTTAGGGTTAGGGTTAGGGTTAGGGTTAGGGTTAGGGTTAGGGTTAGGGTTAGGGTTAGGGTTAGGGTTAGGGTTAGGGTTAGGGTTAGGGTTAGGGTTAGGGTTAGGGTTAGGGTTAGGGTTAGGGTTAGGGTTAGGGTTAGGGTTAGGGTTAGGGTTAGGGTTAGGGTTAGGGTTAGGGTTAGGGTTAGGGTTAGGGTTAGGGTTAGGGTTAGGGTTAGGGTTAGGGTTAGGGTTAGGGTTAGGGTTAGGGTTAGGGTTAGGGTTAGGGTTAGGGTTAGGGTTAGGGTTAGGGTTAGGGTTAGGGTTAGGGTTAGGGTTAGGGTTAGGGTTAGGGTTAGGGTTAGGGTTAGGGTTAGGGTTAGGGTTAGGGTTAGGGTTAGGGTTAGGGTTAGGGTTAGGGTTAGGGTTAGGGTTAGGGTTAGGGTTAGGGTTAGGGTTAGGGTTAGGGTTAGGGTTAGGGTTAGGGTTAGGGTTAGGGTTAGGGTTAGGGTTAGGGTTAGGGTTAGGGTTAGGGTTAGGGTTAGGGTTAGGGTTAGGGTTAGGGTTAGGGTTAGGGTTAGGGTTAGGGTTAGGGTTAGGGTTAGGGTTAGGGTTAGGGTTAGGGTTAGGGTTAGGGTTAGGGTTAGGGTTAGGGTTAGGGTTAGGGTTAGGGTTAGGGTTAGGGTTAGGGTTAGGGTTAGGGTTAGGGTTAGGGTTAGGGTTAGGGTTAGGGTTAGGGTTAGGGTTAGGGTTAGGGTTAGGGTTAGGGTTAGGGTTAGGGTTAGGGTTAGGGTTAGGGTTAGGGTTAGGGTTAGGGTTAGGGTTAGGGTTAGGGTTAGGGTTAGGGTTAGGGTTAGGGTTAGGGTTAGGGTTAGGGTTAGGGTTAGGGTTAGGGTTAGGGTTAGGGTTAGGGTTAGGGTTAGGGTTAGGGTTAGGGTTAGGGTTAGGGTTAGGGTTAGGGTTAGGGTTAGGGTTAGGGTTAGGGTTAGGGTTAGGGTTAGGGTTAGGGTTAGGGTTAGGGTTAGGGTTAGGGTTAGGGTTAGGGTTAGGGTTAGGGTTAGGGTTAGGGTTAGGGTTAGGGTTAGGGTTAGGGTTAGGGTTAGGGTTAGGGTTAGGGTTAGGGTTAGGGTTAGGGTTAGGGTTAGGGTTAGGGTTAGGGTTAGGGTTAGGGTTAGGGTTAGGGTTAGGGTTAGGGTTAGGGTTAGGGTTAGGGTTAGGGTTAGGGTTAGGGTTAGGGTTAGGGTTAGGGTTAGGGTTAGGGTTAGGGTTAGGGTTAGGGTTAGGGTTAGGGTTAGGGTTAGGGTTAGGGTTAGGGTTAGGGTTAGGGTTAGGGTTAGGGTTAGGGTTAGGGTTAGGGTTAGGGTTAGGGTTAGGGTTAGGGTTAGGGTTAGGGTTAGGGTTAGGGTTAGGGTTAGGGTTAGGGTTAGGGTTAGGGTTAGGGTTAGGGTTAGGGTTAGGGTTAGGGTTAGGGTTAGGGTTAGGGTTAGGGTTAGGGTTAGGGTTAGGGTTAGGGTTAGGGTTAGGGTTAGGGTTAGGGTTAGGGTTAGGGTTAGGGTTAGGGTTAGGGTTAGGGTTAGGGTTAGGGTTAGGGTTAGGGTTAGGGTTAGGGTTAGGGTTAGGGTTAGGGTTAGGGTTAGGGTTAGGGTTAGGGTTAGGGTTAGGGTTAGGGTTAGGGTTAGGGTTAGGGTTAGGGTTAGGGTTAGGGTTAGGGTTAGGGTTAGGGTTAGGGTTAGGGTTAGGGTTAGGGTTAGGGTTAGGGTTAGGGTTAGGGTTAGGGTTAGGGTTAGGGTTAGGGTTAGGGTTAGGGTTAGGGTTAGGGTTAGGGTTAGGGTTAGGGTTAGGGTTAGGGTTAGGGTTAGGGTTAGGGTTAGGGTTAGGGTTAGGGTTAGGGTTAGGGTTAGGGTTAGGGTTAGGGTTAGGGTTAGGGTTAGGGTTAGGGTTAGGGTTAGGGTTAGGGTTAGGGTTAGGGTTAGGGTTAGGGTTAGGGTTAGGGTTAGGGTTAGGGTTAGGGTTAGGGTTAGGGTTAGGGTTAGGGTTAGGGTTAGGGTTAGGGTTAGGGTTAGGGTTAGGGTTAGGGTTAGGGTTAGGGTTAGGGTTAGGGTTAGGGTTAGGGTTAGGGTTAGGGTTAGGGTTAGGGTTAGGGTTAGGGTTAGGGTTAGGGTTAGGGTTAGGGTTAGGGTTAGGGTTAGGGTTAGGGTTAGGGTTAGGGTTAGGGTTAGGGTTAGGGTTAGGGTTAGGGTTAGGGTTAGGGTTAGGGTTAGGGTTAGGGTTAGGGTTAGGGTTAGGGTTAGGGTTAGGGTTAGGGTTAGGGTTAGGGTTAGGGTTAGGGTTAGGGTTAGGGTTAGGGTTAGGGTTAGGGTTAGGGTTAGGGTTAGGGTTAGGGTTAGGGTTAGGGTTAGGGTTAGGGTTAGGGTTAGGGTTAGGGTTAGGGTTAGGGTTAGGGTTAGGGTTAGGGTTAGGGTTAGGGTTAGGGTTAGGGTTAGGGTTAGGGTTAGGGTTAGGGTTAGGGTTAGGGTTAGGGTTAGGGTTAGGGTTAGGGTTAGGGTTAGGGTTAGGGTTAGGGTTAGGGTTAGGGTTAGGGTTAGGGTTAGGGTTAGGGTTAGGGTTAGGGTTAGGGTTAGGGTTAGGGTTAGGGTTAGGGTTAGGGTTAGGGTTAGGGTTAGGGTTAGGGTTAGGGTTAGGGTTAGGGTTAGGGTTAGGGTTAGGGTTAGGGTTAGGGTTAGGGTTAGGGTTAGGGTTAGGGTTAGGGTTAGGGTTAGGGTTAGGGTTAGGGTTAGGGTTAGGGTTAGGGTTAGGGTTAGGGTTAGGGTTAGGGTTAGGGTTAGGGTTAGGGTTAGGGTTAGGGTTAGGGTTAGGGTTAGGGTTAGGGTTAGGGTTAGGGTTAGGGTTAGGGTTAGGGTTAGGGTTAGGGTTAGGGTTAGGGTTAGGGTTAGGGTTAGGGTTAGGGTTAGGGTTAGGGTTAGGGTTAGGGTTAGGGTTAGGGTTAGGGTTAGGGTTAGGGTTAGGGTTAGGGTTAGGGTTAGGGTTAGGGTTAGGGTTAGGGTTAGGGTTAGGGTTAGGGTTAGGGTTAGGGTTAGGGTTAGGGTTAGGGTTAGGGTTAGGGTTAGGGTTAGGGTTAGGGTTAGGGTTAGGGTTAGGGTTAGGGTTAGGGTTAGGGTTAGGGTTAGGGTTAGGGTTAGGGTTAGGGTTAGGGTTAGGGTTAGGGTTAGGGTTAGGGTTAGGGTTAGGGTTAGGGTTAGGGTTAGGGTTAGGGTTAGGGTTAGGGTTAGGGTTAGGGTTAGGGTTAGGGTTAGGGTTAGGGTTAGGGTTAGGGTTAGGGTTAGGGTTAGGGTTAGGGTTAGGGTTAGGGTTAGGGTTAGGGTTAGGGTTAGGGTTAGGGTTAGGGTTAGGGTTAGGGTTAGGGTTAGGGTTAGGGTTAGGGTTAGGGTTAGGGTTAGGGTTAGGGTTAGGGTTAGGGTTAGGGTTAGGGTTAGGGTTAGGGTTAGGGTTAGGGTTAGGGTTAGGGTTAGGGTTAGGGTTAGGGTTAGGGTTAGGGTTAGGGTTAGGGTTAGGGTTAGGGTTAGGGTTAGGGTTAGGGTTAGGGTTAGGGTTAGGGTTAGGGTTAGGGTTAGGGTTAGGGTTAGGGTTAGGGTTAGGGTTAGGGTTAGGGTTAGGGTTAGGGTTAGGGTTAGGGTTAGGGTTAGGGTTAGGGTTAGGGTTAGGGTTAGGGTTAGGGTTAGGGTTAGGGTTAGGGTTAGGGTTAGGGTTAGGGTTAGGGTTAGGGTTAGGGTTAGGGTTAGGGTTAGGGTTAGGGTTAGGGTTAGGGTTAGGGTTAGGGTTAGGGTTAGGGTTAGGGTTAGGGTTAGGGTTAGGGTTAGGGTTAGGGTTAGGGTTAGGGTTAGGGTTAGGGTTAGGGTTAGGGTTAGGGTTAGGGTTAGGGTTAGGGTTAGGGTTAGGGTTAGGGTTAGGGTTAGGGTTAGGGTTAGGGTTAGGGTTAGGGTTAGGGTTAGGGTTAGGGTTAGGGTTAGGGTTAGGGTTAGGGTTAGGGTTAGGGTTAGGGTTAGGGTTAGGGTTAGGGTTAGGGTTAGGGTTAGGGTTAGGGTTAGGGTTAGGGTTAGGGTTAGGGTTAGGGTTAGGGTTAGGGTTAGGGTTAGGGTTAGGGTTAGGGTTAGGGTTAGGGTTAGGGTTAGGGTTAGGGTTAGGGTTAGGGTTAGGGTTAGGGTTAGGGTTAGGGTTAGGGTTAGGGTTAGGGTTAGGGTTAGGGTTAGGGTTAGGGTTAGGGTTAGGGTTAGGGTTAGGGTTAGGGTTAGGGTTAGGGTTAGGGTTAGGGTTAGGGTTAGGGTTAGGGTTAGGGTTAGGGTTAGGGTTAGGGTTAGGGTTAGGGTTAGGGTTAGGGTTAGGGTTAGGGTTAGGGTTAGGGTTAGGGTTAGGGTTAGGGTTAGGGTTAGGGTTAGGGTTAGGGTTAGGGTTAGGGTTAGGGTTAGGGTTAGGGTTAGGGTTAGGGTTAGGGTTAGGGTTAGGGTTAGGGTTAGGGTTAGGGTTAGGGTTAGGGTTAGGGTTAGGGTTAGGGTTAGGGTTAGGGTTAGGGTTAGGGTTAGGGTTAGGGTTAGGGTTAGGGTTAGGGTTAGGGTTAGGGTTAGGGTTAGGGTTAGGGTTAGGGTTAGGGTTAGGGTTAGGGTTAGGGTTAGGGTTAGGGTTAGGGTTAGGGTTAGGGTTAGGGTTAGGGTTAGGGTTAGGGTTAGGGTTAGGGTTAGGGTTAGGGTTAGGGTTAGGGTTAGGGTTAGGGTTAGGGTTAGGGTTAGGGTTAGGGTTAGGGTTAGGGTTAGGGTTAGGGTTAGGGTTAGGGTTAGGGTTAGGGTTAGGGTTAGGGTTAGGGTTAGGGTTAGGGTTAGGGTTAGGGTTAGGGTTAGGGTTAGGGTTAGGGTTAGGGTTAGGGTTAGGGTTAGGGTTAGGGTTAGGGTTAGGGTTAGGGTTAGGGTTAGGGTTAGGGTTAGGGTTAGGGTTAGGGTTAGGGTTAGGGTTAGGGTTAGGGTTAGGGTTAGGGTTAGGGTTAGGGTTAGGGTTAGGGTTAGGGTTAGGGTTAGGGTTAGGGTTAGGGTTAGGGTTAGGGTTAGGGTTAGGGTTAGGGTTAGGGTTAGGGTTAGGGTTAGGGTTAGGGTTAGGGTTAGGGTTAGGGTTAGGGTTAGGGTTAGGGTTAGGGTTAGGGTTAGGGTTAGGGTTAGGGTTAGGGTTAGGGTTAGGGTTAGGGTTAGGGTTAGGGTTAGGGTTAGGGTTAGGGTTAGGGTTAGGGTTAGGGTTAGGGTTAGGGTTAGGGTTAGGGTTAGGGTTAGGGTTAGGGTTAGGGTTAGGGTTAGGGTTAGGGTTAGGGTTAGGGTTAGGGTTAGGGTTAGGGTTAGGGTTAGGGTTAGGGTTAGGGTTAGGGTTAGGGTTAGGGTTAGGGTTAGGGTTAGGGTTAGGGTTAGGGTTAGGGTTAGGGTTAGGGTTAGGGTTAGGGTTAGGGTTAGGGTTAGGGTTAGGGTTAGGGTTAGGGTTAGGGTTAGGGTTAGGGTTAGGGTTAGGGTTAGGGTTAGGGTTAGGGTTAGGGTTAGGGTTAGGGTTAGGGTTAGGGTTAGGGTTAGGGTTAGGGTTAGGGTTAGGGTTAGGGTTAGGGTTAGGGTTAGGGTTAGGGTTAGGGTTAGGGTTAGGGTTAGGGTTAGGGTTAGGGTTAGGGTTAGGGTTAGGGTTAGGGTTAGGGTTAGGGTTAGGGTTAGGGTTAGGGTTAGGGTTAGGGTTAGGGTTAGGGTTAGGGTTAGGGTTAGGGTTAGGGTTAGGGTTAGGGTTAGGGTTAGGGTTAGGGTTAGGGTTAGGGTTAGGGTTAGGGTTAGGGTTAGGGTTAGGGTTAGGGTTAGGGTTAGGGTTAGGGTTAGGGTTAGGGTTAGGGTTAGGGTTAGGGTTAGGGTTAGGGTTAGGGTTAGGGTTAGGGTTAGGGTTAGGGTTAGGGTTAGGGTTAGGGTTAGGGTTAGGGTTAGGGTTAGGGTTAGGGTTAGGGTTAGGGTTAGGGTTAGGGTTAGGGTTAGGGTTAGGGTTAGGGTTAGGGTTAGGGTTAGGGTTAGGGTTAGGGTTAGGGTTAGGGTTAGGGTTAGGGTTAGGGTTAGGGTTAGGGTTAGGGTTAGGGTTAGGGTTAGGGTTAGGGTTAGGGTTAGGGTTAGGGTTAGGGTTAGGGTTAGGGTTAGGGTTAGGGTTAGGGTTAGGGTTAGGGTTAGGGTTAGGGTTAGGGTTAGGGTTAGGGTTAGGGTTAGGGTTAGGGTTAGGGTTAGGGTTAGGGTTAGGGTTAGGGTTAGGGTTAGGGTTAGGGTTAGGGTTAGGGTTAGGGTTAGGGTTAGGGTTAGGGTTAGGGTTAGGGTTAGGGTTAGGGTTAGGGTTAGGGTTAGGGTTAGGGTTAGGGTTAGGGTTAGGGTTAGGGTTAGGGTTAGGGTTAGGGTTAGGGTTAGGGTTAGGGTTAGGGTTAGGGTTAGGGTTAGGGTTAGGGTTAGGGTTAGGGTTAGGGTTAGGGTTAGGGTTAGGGTTAGGGTTAGGGTTAGGGTTAGGGTTAGGGTTAGGGTTAGGGTTAGGGTTAGGGTTAGGGTTAGGGTTAGGGTTAGGGTTAGGGTTAGGGTTAGGGTTAGGGTTAGGGTTAGGGTTAGGGTTAGGGTTAGGGTTAGGGTTAGGGTTAGGGTTAGGGTTAGGGTTAGGGTTAGGGTTAGGGTTAGGGTTAGGGTTAGGGTTAGGGTTAGGGTTAGGGTTAGGGTTAGGGTTAGGGTTAGGGTTAGGGTTAGGGTTAGGGTTAGGGTTAGGGTTAGGGTTAGGGTTAGGGTTAGGGTTAGGGTTAGGGTTAGGGTTAGGGTTAGGGTTAGGGTTAGGGTTAGGGTTAGGGTTAGGGTTAGGGTTAGGGTTAGGGTTAGGGTTAGGGTTAGGGTTAGGGTTAGGGTTAGGGTTAGGGTTAGGGTTAGGGTTAGGGTTAGGGTTAGGGTTAGGTTAGGGTTAGGGTTAGGGTATAGGGTTAGGGTTAGGTTAGGGTTAGGGTTAGGGTTAGGGTTAGGGTTAGGGTTAGGGTTAGGGTATAGGGTTAGGGTTAGGGTTAGGGTTAGGGTTAGGGTTAGGGTTAGGGTTAGGGTTAGGGTTAGGTTAGGGTTAGGGTTAGGGTTAGGGTTAGGGTTAGGGTTAGGGTTAGGTTAGGGTTAGGGTTAGGGTTAGGGTTAGGGTTCGGGTTAGGGTTAGGGTTAGGGTTAGGGTATAGGGTTAGGGTTAGGGTTAGGTTAGGGTTAGGGTTAGGGTTAGGTTAGGGTTGGTTAGGGTTAGGGTCTAGGGTTCGGGATTGGGTAGCGGTTAGGGTTAGGGTTAGGGTTAGGGTTAGGGTTAGGGTTAGGAGTTAGGAGTTAGGGTTAGGGTGTAGGGTTAGGGTTAGGGTTAGGGTTAGGGTTAGGTTAGGGGGTAGGGTTAGGGTAGGGGGTAGGGGGTAGGGTGGTGGGGGTAGGGGTAGGGGCCAGTGTGTGTGGG